>NC_140486.1:42026099-42626099 GCF_964271855.1 Acomys minous | reverse complement strand
GCGTGCGTGTGCACACACACACACACACACACACACACACGCACACACACACACACACACACACACTCATAGTCCTGATCTACCCTATGATTCTAAGAACATTCTCTGTCCTCATCTGCCTGAAAAATACTCCTCTATCTTCTTTACTATGGAGGAAATCATTTACTTCCCTGCATGTCAAGTTCTAAGTTCCATATGAGCATCCAGTAGCCCAAACACTCAGAAATGGCACCTCTTACTTCGTCATCCTGTAGGAGGTTTTTTGTTGTTGTTGTTTATTTGCTACTGTTTTGTTGGTTTTCTAACGTAGAATTTCCCTATGTGGATCAGGCTAGCTTCAAACTGCTGGCCTCCTGTGATCCTGCTGCCTTAGTGTTCTGAGAAACTGGGACTATAGGTGCACACTGCCACACTATGGTCCTGTATAACTTTCTCAAGGGCACCCAGTACAACCCGATGAAGTGTGAGGCATGGGATTACATCATCCTGTGTGGACCAGTGTGCCTCCCTTCAGGCAGGGCTCATGTCTAAGACCCCTGTTGACCTTAAGAGAGCTGATCATCTTTATGTACTGCTTTCTTTGTCATTAACGATGGAGGAAGCATTGTACACAGTGACAGTTTAAAAGCTTAAATATAGAAACCCAAAAAGAAGGGCTTTAGTGTAGAGTACATCTTATTTTCCAAGACGTATAGCT
The DNA here is from genome assembly GCF_964271855.1 of Acomys minous. NCBI lineage: Eukaryota > Metazoa > Chordata > Mammalia > Rodentia > Muridae > Acomys > Acomys minous. The sequence continues at coordinate 42,625,402 of NC_140486.1, read as the reverse complement.
GAAAATGCAATATATAGGTTCTTTTGTGTGACTTCTGTTTTTTATTTAGAAGACATAGCTAAAAAAAAATCCCTCTTTGGATCAAAGGAACCAAGAGACTAAGGGAAATCAGAAAGTATGCTGGGACTCAATTGCTTGATAAAGGATTTTAACAAAGCATCACTGGGCATCTCTGAGATTAGTAGAACATCAGCTGCATAGCAACAATGAGCAGCTGTGTGATATTAATTAATATGATCAACAAGGGTGTTATCCAACAAGCGCCCTGTCCATCTCTGTGTCTTTCACCTGTGCTCGTGTCCCCTCCCCCACGTGTGGATGCGTGTGCGTGTTTGTATGTGCATGCACCGACATAGGTGTGTGTAACCCAAGGAGGGCAGAAGAGAGTGTTGTATCCTTGGAGCTGGAGTTCCTGCTGCTGTGAGCCACCTGCTGTAGGTACTGGAATTGAACTCTGGTCTTCTGGAAAAACAGCAAGTGCTCTTAACTGCTGAGCCAACTCTCCAACCCCTCATCATGGACATCTTTAATGACATTTCAGAGGGTTTTTTGTTTTTTATAGGTTTTAAAAAATATTTATTTATTATGTATATAGTATTCTGCCTGCATGTGTGCCTGCACTCTGGAAGAAGGCACCAGATCACATTATAGATGGTTGTGAGCCACCATGTGGTTGCTGGGAATTGAACTCAGGCCCTTTGGAAGAACAGCCAGTGCTCTTAACCTCTGAGCCATCTCTCCAGCCCTGTTTTTTCTTTTTTTTTTAATGAACCAGCTTAGATTACAAAGGAGATTGTCCTTCTTAGACTCTTATATTGGATCTGTAGTAGGAGATTGATGGATCTGGTGGCTATCGATACAATCAGAACAGTCATTCACAAATCTCACTTCACTGGTGGGACTGACATTTTTCTTCTCTCCCCTCTCCTTTCTATTTATCTTATTTATTTTGTAATAGGGAGTGAACACAGAGCTTTACGTGTGCGAGGCAAGTGCTCCACCACTGAATCCTCTTTCTCATTTTTCTTCTGAAAAGTCTCGCTAAGTTACCCAGGCTAATCTTGAAATCTTGAACTCTCTGTGTAGCCTTGGCAGACCCTCCAGTTCCGACCTTCCTCATGAGTAGCTGGTCACTTGTGCTGCCAGGCACCTACACACACTTTATTTTGTCTAGAAGTCTTGAGGTCTGAATTTGGGACACTCAACACCTCCATACTTCAGTTCGGGCTCATCTGGAGAGAGACAGGACACACTAGCCACTCCAGACCAGACAAGAAAAGGACCGCCTTATCCTTCTCACTCTGACTACAGCACAGTGGCCGATTTTTACTAGTTATCCACTAGGAAAGATTGGTGGGAATGAGGCTAAAGTTATTTCTACATGATTTTGAATTAACCAACAGAATAATTTTCTATATTCAAAAAGCTTTCAAGTCTATTCCTGTCAAGTATAAGATTCGTTTTTAGTCTTTCATTAGACGACAGAACATACCAAAGGAAAAGTTACCCTTAACCTTGAGATGTTCCCTGGCATTAAATTGCCTCAGATCAAAAGCCTGTGGTTAATTATATCTATTGGCTAGAAGCGTATCTTAGTATGCTGACCAGTTTCCTGGACATGATGGCTTTTGTTTTGGATGCTTCTTTAAAAAAATCAATCCTTTTCTTTAAGGAGTAAAAGAAAAGAAATAGCCAAGCTTAGCAAACATGTCTAAAAGTGAGAATATAATCTGTGTAAATTGGAGCACAGATATATTCTGTCACTTTCTTACACAAAACAGCATGTACAGTGAGGGGTTTTGGGGGGACGGGGCAAGTGAACAACCACACAGGAGATGCTCATGTGCATGCATGTGCACGCACACATGTATACACACAGCATATATACGGTACATATATATGGTAACAAATCGGTGGGGCACGGGAATCACGTCCTCACAGGTCTGCAGCCATGCACACGAATGCCACTTAAGTGATGGTGATGGCAGAAATGGGATGCAGTTGAGCACGCAGCAGAGGACAGAGCAGCAGTAGGAAAACCTCCCCTTCCCTGGCCCCTGTGCCACTCCTGAGAGCATCCCCTGCTGCTCCTGGATCATCTCTTTCTCCTCTGCCCCACTAGGGTGGTGCGCCCAACATACCTTTTCTAAAAGCTCCTGGTTTCTCTTAATGAAAAGTTGTTTATCTTCTACCCAGTGTGAATCCTGTTTGACAAAGAATATCGCGCAGTCAGCATTTCAGAGTGCCACAAGGGAGTCGTTATGTGTCCTCAAACCAGTTGGCCCGAGCCATGTTCTCTCCACCCAGTTTGCCTGCACCGAGTAACTGGCTCTGGTAAATGACATCCACCCTCGCCGGCTACCTTGCCAAAGACTCTGGGGTGAAAGTCGCCCAGGAAAAATTAGCCCTCTTTCCATTGTCACTTACTACCTCTATCTCTTCCTGTCTGAATAATCCAGGACCAGCCTTCTGGGGACTCAGAAGTGACCACACAGGCAAAAAAGTGAAACAGGTCAGAATGCACGCGGGCTCAATACATAATGAATGGAAAACATTAAAATGCAGAACCATATATGTAGCACAGAGGCAGAGAATGCAGCTTCGGGAGGGCAGCACACTGCCTTGGCAGTCTGTGACAGCTCTAAGGTCTAGTTGACTGAGCTCCTCTTCCTCTGGCCCTCTCTCTTGCCCAACTTCATTCGCCTTTACCGCTGTGGCCGGGTTTGCACTCTGGGAGAGTGACACCAGGGACAGGGCTAGTTTACATTCTGACACAGTTTGGGAAGGGTCACTGTGGTGAGCCAAGCCGTGTCCTGGGGGTGGCCCAATCATAAGGGTGAGCCAGAGGAGAGTCAGCGTTGGACCGGGTGCCACTGCAGAAAACCCAGCACCAAGCACCCACCTGCCCTTTCTGAGCCAGCGTTGCCTCCAGATCTTCGATTTTGGCCTTGTACCTTTGCACCTCTGCCTGGAGCTGTTCTTGTGCCTGGTGAGACCAAAAGTTGCAGAGGCCGGTGAGTAACATGGCCATTGGGTGTACTGTCGTCGACTAGTACTCAATAGGTTTGTGTAGGAGAAGGGTTTTCAGGAATTAGAGTATTCTCTGCTAAGTCACCTTCATGATCTAGGAAGATCTAGAGTATTGAATAAACTTCTCTTGGTCCTGTTTGTTAGCACGCTAATGCGCGCTTTAGTTGACCATGAAACGACTCCCCCATCACACTCCAGACTCAACACTCAGAGTTCACCTCTGACCTGAGGTGAAATCCCTGTTGCCTAAATCCTTGCTGGGGACTCACCACTGCTCTGGCCACTCAAATTACCTTGTTTTCTGGGGGGGGGGGAGGGGGGGAATAAGTCTTATTTTCCTCTTCAAGTTCTAGACATTCTTTCAGAGTCAACTTTGTGCTCTGATACCTACATCTAAATGGAAAAGGTTTTATTTACTGTCCATTCCTAGGGCAGTATAAAGGGTTAGCAAATACCACCGAGAAAAACCTCAAATGTTATATAGTATTGAGACAAACAAATGAGTTTAGAACGTCACTTTCTGATGATGGATGGCCTGTCCCAAATCAAACTTTATTTTAAAAATGTGTGTGTGTGTGTGTGTGTGTGTGTGTGTGTGTGTGTGTGTGTGTGCGCGCGCTACCACTTAAAAACAGAGACTTGTAATACCTATATACCTTCTAAACTACTAAGAATAGTTGCTGTGGCACCTCCTGGCACATTGTGATCCCTTCAAAAAGAAAAGTGGGGCAACACCGCTGCAGAGCCATGCTTCTTTTTGTCCCTTGCCAAAGTCAGTATGTTTTTTTTGTTTTGTTTTGTTTTGCTTTTGCTTTTGTTTTTGCTTTTTGGTGTTCTGACTCTGTAGTTTGAAGACTGGGTTTGTGTCCTAACGTTAGGAGTCCAGGTGAATCCTTTAACTTCATTACGTGCATTTAACTTCTAAACTATCTTTTCTTCTGTAAATAGAAGAAGAATCATAGTCATCTGGCTGCTTAGCACTCTCAGTTCAAAATGTGGCGCACAGCAAGGACTGACTGACTGAATAAATAAATAAATGTATTTCCTTCTTTCCTTCCTTTGCCCTTCCTTCTTTTTGAGAAAGGCCTATAAGCGACAATTGTGATATACTAGAAAGAACTTGGATCCAGTGATATTTGAGCAGTAATCAAAGTTTTACCACATACGAGCTGTGTGACATTGGGAAAGTTCATTAATCTCTCTGTATCTTACATTCTTCTCTTATAAGACACTTGTCTTAGGGAGCTGTCACGAAGATTCATTGAAATATTGTCTGTGAAATTCTTACTGAGTTGCATATGTTATGTTTTGCACTTGTTAATTCAGATAAGAACGTGGCTAATCATTACTTTTGAAAAATAAACTAATTATCATTTTTAATCAAGAAACTTAAAATAAATGAATCATCAAAATCCAATATGGGTTTACTTAAAAATGTAAGTTTTCAAATAGTGAAAATAAGAACTACATATTCAACTATCTTTAAAGGAAAAAAGCATTGATCTGTGCTGGTTCTTACATGCTTAGATCTGAAGTTTGTTAGAATTAAATAGAAAACAATTCAAACATCACAGAGGACAAAGGGCACAGAGAAAGCAGTGCTACTGACATTTTAATGGCCACAGTGCTTTCTAAAAATATATATTTTTTCAAAATAAAATTCCCATTACATCCCAACCATAGGTCCTCCCTCCCCTCCTCTCTGTCCTACCCTCCCTCTTCCTCCTATGACCCACGACCCCTACTCCTCAGATAAAGAGAGCCCCCCCCCAACCCACAACACATCGAGTGACATCAGGACTGAGAGCATCTTTTTTCCCCTGTGGCCTGGCAAGGGGGAAGTGATAGAAAGCAGGCAACAAGTCCATGTCAGAGACAGCCCCTGCTCCCCTTGCTAGGGGACCCCTGTGATCGCCAAGCTGCCCATCAGCTACATAGGGGCTCGGTGCTTTTGAGATGCAACCTCTGCAAATTAACTCCAGAAGTTCTTTCAGGTCCACGCTCACCTTGGCTTCTCGCTCAGCATCTATTATGCCTCCAGTCTGTTCCTGCAAGAGGGCGTACGCTCTTTGGAGGGCTTGGTATTCTTTTGTTAATTGTCGAAATCGTAGCTCAGATTCTTCAGCAGCTAGACTCTTGGGGTTTGAAATACAAAAAAGTCCAAAGGTTATGCCATACCTGGATCTTGTGTTCTGTGTGAAAAGTGATATTTGCCCATTTTTGTGAAGAAGTATGATTTATCTTACTTTGTTTTTAATTCTGAAATATGGGAAAGAATGTAAATACACTGTATGTCCAAGATGTTGGAAAAGTACATAAGGCATTGTTTTCATGAAAGAAACAGTTATTTATTTTTACATTAATGATTACTTTCCATTTAGCCTTGAATAATGCCCAGTTTTAGATCTAAGTAAGAAGACAAATCCAAAGATTAGATCTAACTTAAGGCAAGGTACTTAAAACTTTACTCTCATTTCTTTCCATGTATTCAGATACACAAATAAACCATTAGCTTATGATAATAAATCATCTCTAATAAATCATAAAGTCTCTAGAGTGGTTATGCAGCATAGCTGATGCTTACTTTCAGAGTGGGCGAAGTGGAGTGTGATCTCAAGGTTGGTCACTGCTCACTTCGTGGTTTTCCTTCCCCTTAGAGGGAAGACTTGGTAATGATGTCATGCAGCACTAGAGGAAAGAAAGAACTTACTTCATCCAAGTCGTCATCTGGGGTAGCGGGTGTCCGGTCTGTCCTAAAGGAGGTCACCGAGGATGTTTCTGAATCCATGGAGTCCTCATCATAGCCAATGAATGGATCCAAGACAGGCCTCTAAGTGGAGAGAAAGTTTACACTTACAATACGACCAAAATTCATGAGAGATGCTGTTTTCAGACTCCATTCACTAGGGCAGATACAGATGACCATGGTGGCCATGGGTCTGTTAATAGTTCCTTGGTGTAACACAAACACTAGGCAGGAAAACAAGACCGATCCATCCTTTCCCTGTCTTGCTTCACTTCTGACATATTCACAGGGAAATGTATGATGTTTGGCTGTCTTCCTAAAACCTCCATCACAATGTGTTCCCTTTACACTCCATGTCACGATGAGTTAATGCATCTTACTCTTTTTAGTGTTTAAAATCTGCCAAAGGGGCTTTGAAAATGGAGGCATCCATGTGAAGGAGGTCATGGGGTCTCGACTCTGGTCTTCCAATCCCACATCCAAACCACCTGACACATGTGGTAAAAAGCGAACACAGTGATCGAAACAATGAGGCTTGTGTGTATTGTAAATGGCTATAAAAATAATGGTGGGCCGAGAATGCTCTTATCAATAAGTGATAATAATGCAAACACAATCATTTACTGGAAAATATCAGAAGCTAATATGATTCAATATAAGATATCTACAATGTATATCTCTTTCTTGTTCTTAGGCTGTAACCCACCCACTTATCAGCAAACCTTTTTAACAGTAAACCCCATGGTTTTCCCATTAGAGGATGCTGTAGCCTTTCAGGTTGGGAAACAACGCAGACACTTCCAGACCGAGAAATGTCAAGAGATATTTTTTTTCTTCAAACAAGTAGTGCTCATGTTTTACTGCAGTTCAAGAAAGCCTGATTTATCGCGTCTCTGCAGGAAGGCTTCTTGGCACGCCTTCCTTTCCTGGCTCTTTGTGGCAAAGGGCTGATAACAGTTTCCTCATTACCTTGATTGGCTTCGAGCTTCTTCTGTGCTTTCTCCTACGGATGAGCTTTTCTCGATCCTAGGAAACAGATACGGACTTTTCAGATGGAATGTTGCCTCACATCCCCCACTAGTTTTGTTGTCTCGTTCTTATGCCCATAGAGGCCAGAAGAGGGCGCTGGATTCAGGAAACTGAGCTCAAGGGCTGAGCGACCTCTGCAGCCCCTTGTTCTGCTTTTCAAAGAGACGGTTGTTCTTCCCTTAAGGGTTATATATTTTTATCTGGAGTACGCTTTTATTTTACAAAATTTGGTAACTTTTCAATATGATCTGTCAATATTTTCAGAGTATGTATATTATATTTTTCCTGCCATTTAATCAAGAAGTACACTGTGGGCCTTCATTTCACACTAGAAAACAAATAACACCAAACACAGCATCCCACAAAGAGTAGTTGTTATGCTTTCCAATGCCCAAAATTAATTTGCATTCGTGGTGAAAAAATTGTATTTCTAATTAAAATGCAGATTTGTTTTTTATGTCTTGTTATTTCTTAGCATAGACAGGTGTCTCTTGACTATTTTTGGAAACTTGTTTCAAGGCTGCAGCTTGTAAGAATGAGACAGGAAGCGGAGTTTACTTTGTTGGAGTCACCCAGTTTTATTTTGGGAGCCATGGCTGTGGTTTTCTGAGAAACTGGGTGAAGACCTACCAATAGCGATCAACTTCGTGACTCACATGCTGTGAGCAGAAATACTGGGACAACTTGGGATGTAATTATTAAGGATCTATGATTTTACTGCAAATTTCAACTGTATGTAACTCCCCAATCAATGGCAAGCTTACAGCTTAATTTGAGAGTGTTCAAAGCCAGGTATTTCCCTAGACCATGGAATACATGAGATTTAGGAATTATCAAGGTAAGAACAAGTGACCCAGGCTTCCCACCACATCTGAATATGTCTCAAAGCATTGGCATTTAGACTTTATTTTTTGCCTTTATGTATACAATATTTTGATCATGCATCTTCAGTATGGCTGAACCTTTGGAAATTTACACACTGTATTCTTAGATTAGTCTTCTAATCTAGGAGGTGCACATTTAACATATGTGAACCATGGACAAACTGTAAAAGGTGAGTAGTAACTAATTACAATCAGAAGTAGAATCTCTTGCTCCTAATGGCAGTGAATCATCTTGTTCACCTACCCTAGAGAGTATTGCTGAAGAGCCATCAGAGTTCAAGGCTACAGGCTTTGGCTTATTCTTTAAAGAAGAGGAAACAAAGATGCCACGCTCAGAATAGAGACAGAGAGGAGGAGAAGAAAGCCTGGAGGCTCAAGAGGTCTTATTCCACCACACTGCTAACAGGAACCTTTACCAGATGCAAGTGGAGTAGCAGTAATCACCTAGCATCCATCAACCAGGAAGTGCGGACTGGAATTCCTGCTTTATCACATAACTATGATGCTGCTCTTGACTCACAAAGCCTTTAACAGATTGCATCTACGGCATATACACAGTTTAGCTGTTAGAAACAAGAAGTATAGGGTTGTGTTTTTACAGGCAAAATAAAACAAAATAAAAAGAATTGCTGAGCTTCAGAACCCTGACAGTGTAAGACAGGATACACCTACCTACCCTGTATACCTCCATAACAGTGCATCTGAGGAGTCCTTTTATACAGCTTATACTCATGCTCCCAAACCGGTTGGCAAAGGGTTATAATTGGAAGACATAAATCAGTTTCATAGTATAAGACATTTTGGGATAGAGATTTTTGTACATAATTACATACTGAGCATATGAATATGGGCATTTGGAGTTAATCCAACATTATTAAGTGTTCCCTTATGTGTTGGCTGTTGGCTCCCCGCCCTTGAGAATAGTGTGGGGTTCACAGATGGGTTCACCTACCCTTGTGAGCTCGTCAATGATGTTCTGCTGCTCAATGACCTGCAGTTTGAGAAACTCGGTCTCTTGTTCTTCATTAGCTTGGTCAAGGTCATTCAGAGACTTCAGTTTCTTTAACGGTGGGTGAGAGGTTATTTTCTCTCTCTAAATTGGTGAGGAAGAAATTACAAGTGGAAACCGGTTAAAAACTCCCAAACTGTAGTCATTAATCCATTTGTAGAAATTGGGCTCTAGTGAATTTGAATATTGTCCCACTATGTGACACACTTTTATATAAACTAACTAAAACCCTCAAGTCCATTGAGGTCCTTGGCAGTGTTCTGGAGATTTTCATAGCTATCATATTTTGGGAGCCTTTTCAGGAATGCACTATCATATCAGTCATCCAATCATGATACAAACTAGGATATTGATTTCCAATCTATTAAACAAACCAGAAGGGAGGCATGACATCGCTCCACACCTCTGCGGTAATGAGTCACCCGGAGGCTTTGCTTCTCCGGTTCCAAGTACATGAAGAGTGAGTGCATTCCTGGAAGAGCCCTCTCCGTTCTGCAAGATTAGAAACCCTGTACAATTCAGAGGCAAGACCTTGGCATGCTTTCTGCTTTAAAGTTTCCTTGCTTACTCAAGGGGAAATCCAAGCACAATATAAGAGATAACCTCAGGAAAACCCACTAGGTCAGGAGTAACACTAAAAAGGAAGCAGGATATTTTGTGGGAGTCTGTGATACACACCATTTCCGAATTTTCCTTGGTTACGGCTTTTAGTTTCTCTTCCATGCGTTGCAAAGACACCATCAATTCATCATTTCTCTTGGCGAGGCACTTATTCCTTTCCAGGAGAGGTTTGCATTGTTTTTCTGTTTCCCGCACACGTTTTAACTGGGTATAAACAAATTAAAACTTGTTTCTGGTATCTTGAGGGAAATAGGGGAGGAGGGGTCAAGAGCACCTCAGAAGTCACCTTGTGTATCTCAGGATTGACTACTATGTTTCTATCCTCCATTTAGTGGAACAGTCTGTTCTACTTTTCTCTCATGGCTATTTTCTTTTTCCCTCCCTCCCTCCCTCCCTCCCTCCCTCCCTCGCTCCTCCCTCCCTTCCTCCCTCCCTGTCTCTTTCCCTCACCTTTTTCCTTCTTAGTAGGATTGTGCTACGTAGTTCTAGTAGCCTCAGAACTCCTATGTAGATGTAACTAGCACGAAACACCAGGAAACCTCTTACACAGCCTTTCCAGTGCTGTCATTAAAGGCCATGAGCCATGGTGGTTGCCTCTAATGGCTTATTCATCATAGTCCTCACATCCTGTCTTGTCTGTTACCTTGACAGAGGTGCCACAGACGCTGCTGCTGAAAGTGGCCAGAAGAAGTAGAAGCTCACTTTCTCCTTTTTACTTTCCCCACCTCACTCACCTATGCATGTCCAAACCCACTCCCGGACCAGAAATGACCTCTCATTGGCTCAAGAACATACGGAAGTTGCATCGGAACCACATGGCCACTAGAACCTGGTTCCAAGCCTCATTCTCTCCAACCTCATTACCTCCATGAAAGGCCTTGCTGAAATCTACAGCAGCTTATGCTTTTCTGTTGTTGTTATCATGGGGACTGTTGTATATTTCATAGGATGCTCAGCAGCATCCTGTCCTCTGCACATTAATGACACTAACACCCTGCCAGACGTGATGCCCAAATTGCCTTTAGTTTAGAAGCACGAGGCTAAATGAATGACTGTTGCTTTGTAATCATCAGTAGTCCTTCCTCTCCTTTTCAAAACTCTTCTGTTTGGTTGAGGTATTATAGTTTAATTTATCTAGGCAGATTGCATTCCCATATTGAATTTCTAATGATTATCTTATTCTTTTCCTGGCATAAGAAAAAATTATATCAGAAGATTTTAAAAATAGTTGCCACTCTTACGGAAATCTATGATGTGGGGAGGTACTGAGGAAGGAGAAAGTTACTTATGCAAATAAAACAAAATAAAACTTCATTCGTGGTTCTTGGCACTTCCCCAGTTCCACCCTCGTCTTGATTGGAAAACTCAAATTTTATGATGAAGACAAACACATTGGTTTTATTTTTCATGAGGAATCTGTCACAACACTTAGTTTTTGAGCTTTGGTATCTAAATCATTTATATTTAATTTGCAGTACATATAAAGACAAATTATTCTCTGGGTTTATCATTCCAAACTTTACCTCTTCTGGAAGTTAATGCCCTATGTTTTAAATATTCAGTGCATACTATTCGTAATCTACTTAGTGCATACTATTGATAGAAAATTCAAATCAGCATGACAAGAAAGAACTGCCCAATTTTAGCACAGCATGCACTCATGACAGCTCTGAGGCATCCAACAAAGTGCTTCTTTAGAAAGGCAGGCCTTAGTATATAACAGAGACTGAAATTATACATATATGATCATCTTGAATATATATTAATATACAGAGATTCATATGAACACTAAAAAGCCCTGCTATAGTTTAACTAATAACACATAAACCCGAGGTCAAGGAAAAGAAAGTACTTTATAATCGTGAAAGAGTTGACAGGCCAAAACAATTAGCAAATATTAATTTATACCTATCAAGTAACATAACTTCAAAAATGTATAAAGAATAATGGACAGAGCTAAGAAAAGGCATAGACAAATTTACTGAGAGAATAAGTAGACAAAAATATTAGAAGTATGTAGAAAATTTAAAATACAATAGCAAATTTGAATGAAGCTATAATAAAAGATCGTGGAGCACGTCTTTCTTTCCCGAGGATATAAGCTATTTCTGAAAGCCACTGTAATGGCTAGTTTTTGTCAACTTGACACAAGCTAGGGTCACCTGACAAGAGAGAACCTCAGTTGGGAAAATGTCGTGGATATTGGTCTGTAGATAAACCTATGAGGCATTTTCTTAATTAATGCTTCATGTGAAAAGGCCCAGCTCACTGTAGATAGTACTATCTCTTAGTAAGTGGTCCTGGGTGTATAAAAAAGCAAACTGAGCAAGCTGGGCTCAGCAAGCTGGTTAACACCGCTCTTCCACGGTCCCTGCTTCAGTGCTTGCCCAATTTCCCTTCATGATGGGTGTGATCAGAGCATGTAAGCCAAATAAATCCTTTCTTCCTCAAGCTGCTTTTGGTCGTGTTGTTTTCTCATAGCAGTAGGAGGCAAAGGAAGGCACTGGCCCTATGTTACGGCCGTGAAGAAAACCTTAATCCAAAGGGAGCAAAATGTCGCAAAGTGTGGCGAATGTTAAGGAGCGACTAATAACAGAAGAGAAAAAAGTTCTTTTAATTTACATGTTTAGAAATTGAGCCACACACTTTTTAGGAGAAATTTCATGGTATTACTTTTAAAAATGGAATAAAGTAGCAATACATTATAACACTCACAACTTGTAAGAAGTGACTAAAAGTCAGACATAGAGAGAAGCAATGGCCTAAAACTAAGGAAAAGGCCAAAATCACTTTTACATAAACAACTCCATTAAAATATAACTCACAATCAGTATGTCAAAATGTCTAATTTCAAAAAGTCCTAATGTTAATAAGAAAATTTTGAAGCAGACTAGAAAAAGAACAAAATGCTGAGGGAAAATTCTAAAGGAGGCCCATCTGGCCAGTGGATACTTGACAGCTCCCCTAACTGCCTTAGGGAAGATAAAAATTAAAACAAAAGCCAGAATGCGAATACACCTCATGGCTGCTGAAATGACTGAGGTGAACAATTGTCTCTCTGTGTTGGCAAATGCATGCAGGTGTTGAGGCCTTCACGCCTTGGCACTGAGAACCTAGACTGTAACTTTTGGAACCAGCTGACCACATTGCAGGATCCAAAGCTCTATGCCCAGAGGCAACACGCACTTTCCTTCATCACAGATACATAGCAGCTGTAGGCCTTTAACAGCCTAAATGTGCCTAGAAGCTCCATAAAAACCCCTTAAGAATGGCTGAATACACAATGGACTACTACTCAGCTATTAAAAACAAGGAAATCTTGAAATTTGCAGGCAAGTGGATGGAAGTAGAAACAACCATCTCGAGTGAAGTAATCGAGACCCAGAAAGGCACGTGCGGTACGTACTCACTTAGAAGTGGATATTAGCCCAACAGAGATGTCCTCTGAGAGACTCCACCCAGCGGGGGATCAGGACAGATGCTGGGACTCACTGCTGGACTCCCTGCCGGACTCCCCAGTGAGAGTGGTATGGAAGAATGGGGGGATGGAAGGACCCAGAGAGATCAGGAGCTCCACAGAGAGACCATCAAGGCTGGTGGATCTGGACCCGGGGGTGGGGGTGGGGGTGGGGTGGGGGGGGAAGACTGCACAAACTGATGCACCAACCAAGGACAATGCATGCAGTAAACCTAGACCCCTATTCAGATGTAGTCGATGAACAGCTCATTCTCCACAGTTCTAGGGAGAGTGAAGCCTCCTTCTGACATGTCTCTGATTTGATCACTTCCCCTTGGTGGGGAGGCCAGGTGCTACACAGAGGAAGGTGAAGCAGGCTATTTGGATGAGACCTAATGTGCTATGGCCATATGATGGGGGAGGAGGTCCCCTTCTGTCAGAGGCTTAGGGTGGAAGAGGGAAGGAGGGTGGGCACAGGAAGACACAAGTGAGGGGATAACATTCAGGATGTAATCGGAATAAGTTATAACAAATTAAAAGAAAAATGGCTGCATATATTGACATATATAAACTGGATGCTGCTGAACAACAAAAACAAAAACTTTCACATGTAGCTCGATGGGAGGCTCTCATAGGCAAAGCCGACTGAGCCAAGGCAGCCAGACACACAGGCATAATATGAAACTATGTTTTAAAACTTAATTAGGATGGATGTCTGATTACAGAAATCAGAGTGGTGCCATCTTTATTTGGGTGTTGGATGGGAGGGAGTGGTCTTAGTCGTTTTCCATTTACTCAGTTGGAAGGCACCTATGTGGGGCAGCCACCTCATGAGTCTATCACGCTGTGCTTTCAGTACTTGCTCATTTTTTCTCTTATGATAAACTGCAGCGCAGCGCATCCTTTTACAGCAGAGCATCTAGCAAAACACAATGGAAGCCGTCTGCGCACAACTTACCAGCTCATTTCGCTCATCTCCGAGCAAGGTGTTCCTGTCTTCTAACTTCCGTATAGTGGCGTTCAACTCAGCTATCCTCTTCTGATTTCGTCGCAAGTCCTACACACGAGAACTAAAATGAATATCTTTTCAAAGACAACTTTTCAAAGTCTGGAATACCACTCATGAAAGTAATGGGCTCCTTTCTTCCGACTTGGCCCATGAAGATGAATGTTCTTTGACTAAGAGAAGACTAGTTATGCTTTCTAACTCCCAATATTTACTGCTGGGTTGAAGCCTGTCTAAAACCACAAATGAGTTCTACCTGGAAGACAGACCCTGGAGCCCAGGCTTGTGTCTTGGAGAAAGTGACAGAAGGTTGAAGCAACTTATCAGAGCTGTTTGCCTTTTGACCAAGGCAAGGTGTGAAGTTCGGGGAATACCCCCACATCAAAAATGTCCATTACTTCCTGTGACGCAGACAACTGTCAGCTATTTCACTTAGGTACAGATGGGACAGACTAAGAACTAGACGAGGGGCTTTGTGAATTCCTGTATACTCTTGGAGAAAAAGGTCATGAAATATGTAAATGGGGAAACGTATATGACCTTCATTTGCAAAAGGCAGAGTACACAAATAGTCTAGAATAAAACAAGTTACACCTTTAGTTATGAATCACCTTACACACAGCAGTTACCACTCAATTGTGTGCTGTAGGACTACTCTGATTACATGCTTGTGAGTCTGTTATTGTTTTTTCATTTTGATAGCGGTTCACTGTTGATGGAGCCATTTCACGTGTCTGGCAACCATACAGTCATCATGTCCTAGAGGATTCACCAGAACAGGCCAAACTGGGCGTGGCTCTATGTCAGCCCAGGTCTCGTGGTGGATAGCAGTGCTCAGAGCTAGGAGGGCTAACTAAGCACCAAATGCAACGCCCCTCAGTCTCCACCCTCTTCTAACGCTCAGAGCAGCCTTGCAGAAACACCATAGCCTTCGTCTCACATCTAAGGATACTGAACTGGGAAGTGGTTTGCATGAGACAATTCAGCTAATAAATTTGAACCAAGGGCTCTAAATCCAAAGTTCATTTTTTTTGGGGGGGTTAATCATGCTATATCACATACAAAGGAACCAAAATTTCCATGTTCTATATACTAGATCAGTATATTCTTCCCAACACCTAGAAGAATGTGTGTGTACATGTCCACTGAAAAACCAATCGCTAATTATTCATTACTTGTTCTTTTTTTCTTTCTTTCTTTCTATCTATCTTTTTTTGTAGGTAAATCAAATAAGAGCCCACTACACAAGAGCTTATGTCTCTCTTTGTACATCTGAAAATAATGTCTCATATGAAATTATGGCAATCTAGTGGATAAGTGGCAAGTCCACTCAGACTGGACGCTTTCATGATTCAATCTTATTTTACAGGCATAAAACTCAACCTCTGAAGATGATAACTGTCTTTGTCAATTTCTAATCCAATTTACACAAATTGGGAAATTACCAATCTTGGCAAAAGACAACTTTCTATTTCACTTAGGATTTTTATAATAGATTCAAGTTTGGATAGGTATCATCAAGCTAGGGAAATTCTGTGAAAGATTCAAAGACACCTGCAGTTCTCACGTGGTTTTCTAATGAAACACGGCCCACTTTGTTGTCTGAGAGTCTAGAAAAAGCCCGTTCCCAAGATACTCGCTGGTTTTATAGTAGGGGGTAGAATTGATTTCTTTGTTCTTCTACATAGGAAAATAGCTTAAGTGAAAAGCAGAACTTGAGAACTAAATAAAAGATGACTCTGGGTGGTTAACCTCAGCTCAAAGGGACTTACCGGGCTGCTGCAGTGCTCAGAGCCATCGCCCGCTCTTCCGGGGATCTCTCTCTTCGGACTGCTCATGTTACACTCTGCCTCCTTGACGAGGAAGAGCTGCTCATCCAAAGCCTCCTTCTGCAGCTGGAGCTTCTGCACGTAGCCTGTCTGCGTTTCCAGCTCCTTCTCCAGGGAAAAGATGATCCTGTCCTTGGCTTTGATTTCATCCATCTGAATTAAATGAGAGCCAGGATGTTTAACTTAACTATGCTATAAAGTACCGTTGTCACTATGGGAAGTCCATCTCTTTCTTGTGATGATGTAGAAAGATCCTCAAGAATCTAACTAGTGCACTGAACTCAGAGATAAATGGATCAACATTAAATAATAAATATTCTGTCTCTGTCTCTGTCTGTCTGTCTGTCTGTCTGTCTGTCTGTCTGTCTCTCTCTCTCTCTCTTTGTGTGTGTGTGTGTGTGTGTGTGTGTGTGTGTGTGTGTGTGTGTCTCCCTTTGCCTCTCCCTCCTTACTTTTCTCTCTGGTCTATCCTGCATAGGTGTTGACCTTACATACAGTGTTTGAAATGGTCTGGGTTGGTTAGAAAAGGCTACATTTAAAATGGATCCTTAGCTTCAATATTCTATGCGGTGTTTCTCAGGACAAATAAATTATTACTGCCTCTTTCAGGGAACAAGCATGTCCAACTGAAGGAACTGTAGGCTTCCCAGTAGCGGTCTACAGCATTTCTAGGAAGTGTCAATTCTGGTGGTGTCTAAAGGGGGGTCCTCCCTGTCATTCCTGTTGTGTGGGTTTTCCTTTACTGCCCACACTTCAAAGCAGCCAGCTTTAGCAATCATCCCACCATTATTGTCAGAAAAGCACCATTGGGGCTAGACTACAAATCAGAAATGCTTGGTGATTTTAGTAAAAACATTTCCTTGTGTATCTGTGGGCTACAGTTATTGGTTAGAAGACTCATTTGTGCTAAGCTTGGGTGTAGCCTCAAATATATTAATTTATGACTTAAGGTATAGATATGTGCTATCAGGAAATCAGAGTTCCACTAGATTGTAACTAATTTGTTGTCCGTAGACGAGGGACTCTCAATACATGAAATAAACCCCTGTAACAATTTTTGAAGAGATTATAGACACTGGGTGAAACCTTTTGTCCCATTTCATTATAGTCTATGCGAATTCTTTAAATGGAAATAAGAAAAGACATTTAGCAAAAACGTCATTCTTCGTTCTCCTTTCTCATATTTAATGACTCAGTGTGTTTCTTTGCTGT
Organism: Acomys minous; assembly: GCF_964271855.1. NCBI lineage: Eukaryota > Metazoa > Chordata > Mammalia > Rodentia > Muridae > Acomys > Acomys minous. The sequence continues at coordinate 42,608,579 of NC_140486.1, read as the reverse complement.
GGTTTTTAGGTGAGGAGCACAGCAAAGAACCATCTGCTTGCATAGTCACTCGTTTCCTATATACCAATGCCTGGCTGCTACCTCTAAGTTACAAGACTAAATTTTAGGTCAGTATTGGGAGATCACTGGCTTAAAGTCTGCACTGTCCTGTTGATTTGGGAGAGAACATCAGCTGCATTTTCTTACTCCTTGAGGAGGGCTGAGTCCAGCGTTAAGCTGAGTCCAGTTGCATTTGTCAGAGCTGATGAATACAGTTATTGGCAGTTCAGTACAGCTTAGAGCCTGTGTGCCCCTGGCTGCTTGTGATGCCTTCTCTAACAGGCCAGACAGTGGAACAGCTCCTTAACACCCCACGGAGCCAGCCTTACCATCTCTAGTATTGGAAATGAAGGCTGATCCTTTACAATCTTTGAAGCACAACAGTGATTCAACTTATGCCACTGTCTAATAATATCCTCTTCAGGAGGCTCCATGACTACCATGTACCACATGATGACTGAGAACCTGAAAGGTTAAGCATTTCGTCATTGTCCCCTGCCTTGTGTGTGATGAAATCTTCATACTTTAACGCCGTCTCCTGAGCCCAGAGCCCATCTGTCAGGCACTGGGGGATACTGGCTCCAAGATTATCCGCATCCCCCCCCCCAGAATCTCCCAAAGTGGTTCCTTGTGGAATATCTAGCAATGGAGGGGCTCTATCATACAGTGGTTGTGAACACATAATCTGAGAATTATTGCAAAGTTATCAGAATATTGCAAAAGTAACCAGTGTTCCCATTCTCAGAGGAGATGGAATATGTTACAGGATTCGTTGGTAACATTTTCTGGAAAAAAAAAAAAAACAACAGATCTTATTTCTTTCTTTCCCTCCAGGTCCAAAAGTGCATAGGAGAGTGAAGGAAGGGCTAGGAAAGGAAAATTGAGGAAGCAAAGACAGGGACACATACATTAATGAAACAGTCCCCATATTATGCTGTTTGCACCCAATTTCTGAGCCACTCTTCAGGTGGTTTAGACTTCTTGTGGTTTAGGAGAATCTCATCTGTGTTTCAGCAACATTCATTGAAAGAAGTAATGAGGAAATTATGAATAATTTGAAGATTTCACACTGAAAGGCAAATAACAATATTTAACTCGAGGCATCTTTTTAACTCACCTACCCCAAGGCTCCGTAGCTCAAAGTCCTGACCCCTTCTTCATCAACCATGGTCATTTCAGAAACCAAGGGCAGGGCAGAGAGACACTACGTCTGCGCTGCCTTTGGCCTTGATTGTCCAACAGTATAGCAGAGTGAGTTGCAGGTAAATCATTCAGAAAGCATGGCAGAGGCAGGATTTTTACAGTCACACCATGCCACATTACTAAAAAAACCACAAGGATTTAACTTGTAAAAAAAAAAAAAGTTCTATGGGAACCACCTTTAGCTTAAAGTGAAAATCCTAGAGACATCATTCAAAGCACAAAAGTGAAATTCCTAGGAATGGTTACTGAGGATTAGCAGACACAATGGGGAAAGGATGGTTTTTCCTAAATGATAAGCTCCTTCAAGAAACATGTAGTATTAAATATATTCTAAATCAGTGGTTCTCAGCCTTCCTAATGCTGTGGCCCTTCATTACAGTTCCTCATGTGTGGTGACCCCCTCAAAAAAATTTTTTGTTGCTACTTCATAAGTGTAAATTGGCTACTGCTATGAATTGCAATGTAAATATTTTTGGAGATAAGGTTTAGCAAAGGGGTCGCAAGCCACAGGTTGAGAACTGCTGTTCTAAAAGGTGTTACGCTAATCCTCAACTTTTACATATAGGTGAATATAAATTTTCATTGTAAGATTATGAACAAGGCTAACTAAACCATACTTTGATTTAATCATTTGTTTAAGCATTGTGAGATATCTGTACAGCTTTTTCCTTTGCATGCTAAAAGGAAAAAAAAAAGTAAACTTTTGTGAGGGTTGAACTAAAGAAAACTGAAAGTAGCAAGAAGCTGCTTCTGAATGACACCCAGTTAGAAAACAGAACGGCTCAGAACAAATATTCCTTGCTTACTGTGGGGGAAGGAACCCATTTTTAGAAAATGACCAGGGATTTAATGGCTCCATGTTTGGGGCTGAAGAGTCACTCAGGATGTGTTCAACAGTGGCCACTTTGAGACAAATTGCAGAACCATCTCTTTGTCCTGTAAAATACCCAAATGGAGTTTTACAGCTGGGAACCCCACAGAAACAAGCTAAGGTTGGGAGGGTCTGTGATTTAGTCTTTTCAGGCACTACCCCAGAACACAGGTTTCAGCTTGAATACCTATGCACCTAGATGGATGCATGTGCTTACTGTGAAATATACTATGAAAATGAGGAGTCTAAAATTTCTCCCATTTTACAATTACAATTTCTTCCAAACTACCTAACAACGTACCTCGCATTTTGGATAGCGCAGCAGGCCAAGGCATGCCCCTTGTTTATCTATCATTACTGACAAGAGAACACCTGAAAAAGCTAAGCGCAGGGAGCTCTACCCTGCTCTCATTAGTACTAACCAGCCTCCGAATATCCCGTTCCGACTCCCACTTGATCTTCGAGATGGCTTCCTGGTGGGACTGGTGCTCACTTCTAAGGTCCCCGGCCTTGATTTTATCCGCTTGGATCATATTGCTCAGAGCTTCATCCACCTGCTTCTTGGCAGTTTTCAGGTCCGTAATTTCCTGCAAGAGCTTCAGGCGCTCTGCATCGAACTGTTTCCGGGCCTCCTCCCGGGCCTCGATGGTGAGTGCTGTCCTTACTTTGTCACTGCTGCCATCCCGGAGGGCGCACAGAGCAGACTTGAGTCTCTGGATTTCCCCGTCCCGCACCTTCACTGTCCTTGACATCTCCTGCTCGTGCTGCTTAATGAGATTCTCGCGCACGGCCTGCAGCTCCTTCATCTTCTCCTCGTGGAGCTTGGCCTTGAGCTCTGTCACCAGGACCGTGTGCTTGCGCTGCTCCAGCTCACGGATCCTCTTTGCTTCTTGCGTCTTCTCTCTTTCAAGCTTTGACACCTAGAGGCAGAGAGGTGAAGGGATGAAAAAGCATAAGCCTCAAAGAAAACCCGTGCTCCCAGGCAGGATCTTGCAGCTTAGGCGGCTATGATCTCTTAATACCTTATTTATTAAAAAGAAAATAAAAAGTTCAAGCTACTATGTATAGCTCAGAGGGAAAGGAAGCACCAGCTTAACGCAGAGACTACGGGTGTGTAAAAGAAGGAAACATCTAAGATGTCAATCTTAGGGTGTTCAGACAAATGCTCGATGTTCTGGGGCCTTCTTAAGCAGCGTGTAGTCCACTGATTGGCAGCTCCCAGAGCTTGTTAGAATTGCAGAATCCTGGGCTTCCTACCAAACCTATAAATCAGAATGTGCTTTGAACAACTTTCCAGGCAATTGCTATATCCAGTAATACTGGAAAGCTTTGCTGGGATGGTTCTCCCATTAGTGGAGAAGAGACTACAGTTACCCAACCCTGGCTTCACTCACCCACGTGCACACACGTGTACACACACACACACACACACACACACACACACACACAGAGTTTGAAAAAGTAAAGGCAATTTGGGAGCCCTAGGAGTATTACCTATTTGAGTGATAAAGAGTCCCTGCCATTTCTCCAGTTGGAAAGTTTTAATGATACTGTATTTTAAATTCTGATAGAAAATAACTTCCCCCATATAATATATTCTGATTATAGTTTTTTTTCCTCTCTCTCAAATTTAAGAGCTTTTCAACCTAAAAGTGCTTGAAGAACCGAAGTCCCTTTTAAAATCATTGTAATAGCTGGGTGTGGGGGCACACGTCTTTAATCCCAGCCTTTGGGAGGCGGAGGCAAGCAGATATCTATGAGTTCAAGGCCAACCTGGTCTACAAAGTGAGTCCAGGGTAGCCAGGGCTCTGTCACACAGAGAAACCCGGTCTCAAAAAAATAAAATAAAATAAAATAAAATAAAAAATAGAAAAAAATAAAAAAAGAACCAGACACACCCTAAAATCATCATAATATATTATGTTGCATATCATTATATTATAATATAGAGGATCTGGAATTTCACTTACCTCAGTAACTTACCTATCTTCAGCTATAATAGTATTTTCTAAATGAAGCAGTGTTTACTGAACATATAATTTTAAGGCACAGCAGTTAATCTCACAATGGTTATCCTATAAGGGTGCAGAACTCAATGAGTACTTTGTGAAGCAAGCAGTCATATGTGTCCAAATGACTGTCTTCCGATCTCTCCTCAGCTTACTGCCCAGCACGGTGGGTACTTGCTACACTGAATACTTGCAACATTGCAAGCATGAGATTAGCTCTGTGTGCAAAATACACTCTGGATTTTGATGACTTATCACAAGATGGAGTTTCTTGTTAGCCCTTTTTTAATAGTTATGTGTTGAAATGATAATATTCTGTATGAGTTAAGTTAAATAAACTGTATAACGGAATGTAATTGGTCCTTTTCACATTTTAAGATTTCAGCCATAACGAAATTAATGAAAGCTCACATGTCGGGCATGCATTTGTAGCTCACACTCAATTTCTTTGCTCAGTGTTGCTCTATAATTCGTTGGGGTTCATTTGGAGAACACAACTTCCTTCCTTCCTTCACACAGCTAGTGATGCTTTCCTTGTAAATCACAGTTCTGGCTCTACAGTTGTAGCTGCTCCAAAACTGTAGAGGACCCTTCCCGCTGAGACTGGAATCCCCAAACCTCAGACTTGCCAGTCAGGCTCCTATGTGGATGGGGAGGGGCTTCGCGCCTTCTTCCCCTCCTCCACCCCTCCTCCAGACACAAGAGAATATGCTATTTTCTGCATACGATCTATATTTATCCCTGTCTGCCTGCAGTTCTTTTTCCCTGATGGCTCTCCCTTGACTCTCTTTGGGATGCTCATATTCTTCCCGGCCCAGGTACTTAGCATGTGACCCTGATTGCCTAGGCTTAACCTCATGTCTACTGTTTTTATCTTTTCCGTGCGCTGTTTTGGTCCTTAGTACATTTTTCTTTATTTAACAGTTTCTGTGCATCCTTCTCTCTCACCCTCACCCTGCCGCAGATTGGAAACTCCTGAGAGACTACCACTGTATATCCACGGGTTGCCTGCACAGCACAATAAGGAACAAGAAGGCACAGGTGCAATTAAAAGCCATATGCCACTGTTCCCTGGCTAGCCCCATAAGCAGAGACATGAATAATATATCCTGTCATACGGTTTAGAGAACATAGGCTCAGGGAGTTACCAGGGTGAGTATGCATCCATGCGTCCCTTGTAAGACTCTACAGTGAGGCACAAAGTCTTCTAACAGTTAACATTGTCTACTTGCGTTCTGAATGCCTCTTTGTTCTTGACAATCTAGATCACTGTCTCATCTTTCCAGAGTAAACAGAAAATGTTATCTTCCAGGCATGGGATGAGGAAACTACAGCCCATAGGCAAAACTGTCTCTGCCTTTGCAAATAAAGATCTATCGGCATACAGCCATGCCCGTCCCTTTACACACAGCTTAGGGCTGTTTTCCTGTTACCGTGACTGAGTACTTTCTGACACTGTCTGGCCACAAACCTTAAAATATTTAGTGTCTTCCATGTTGTAGGAAGATTTGTTGATTTCTGTTCTAGATAATGTATTTATTTTCAGAGGAAGGACTTCTTTTTCTAATTTAGGAACTCAGGTTATCTCCCATGTAAGACATTAGGAATGTACCCTTAGCTTGAGTGATGGGAACTTGGTCCTCCTCAGTCCCAGACGTGTTTATAGCATTGGGAAGAGCATGGTGGCAGCATGCTGCTGGGTCACAAGGTTCTAAGGAAAACAGCACTTCATAGGACAGGGACAAGCTATAATGAGAGTGGACAACAGGTAAGGCATTTTGGGTCTGCATTTCTGGTTCTCCATCTAAGACAGAGGTTCTCAAATTCCCGATGCCGTGACCTTTCAATACAGTTTCTCATGCTGTGATGACCCCCCCCAAACAAAAAAATATTTTTGTTGCTACTTCATAACGTAATTCCCTACTGTTAATGTAAATATCTGTGTCTTAGATGACCCCTATGAAATGCTTGTTTCACCCACCCCAAAGGGGGCACAGACCCACAGATTGAGCACCACTGATCTAAGAAATAGTGTTTGAAAATACCTGGAATTGTTATTTCTTGGATTAAGTTTTTTTTTTAATGCATGGTAAAATAACTTGAACTGTAAATCACTGTGGTATATAAGGCACTATTGTTTTTAGATATGACTGGAGACACTCCACCCTGAATGACTTATGTCAAATTTTCTCCTTTCAAGGTACTTAACACAGCATCTTCTTCTAATTCTGTCTGTGAGTGCATTGTTTCTCTTAGGTTATAAATAGTAGTCTCTCATGTGTGTCCGCAGGGAGATTAAAAGAAGAAAAAAATTAGACTGTAAAAATACAGCTGCGTGGAGAATATAATTTAACCCAAAGAGAAGCTAACATGAACAGACGCTGGGCATGGTGTCAATCACTCAGGAGAACTCACAAAACAAACAAACATTTGTTTCACTTGCCATGGAAAATGTCATTGCTTGCAGGATTTCTTGACATGGCGTGGTTTTCCAGTAAACTTATCATGGAAAGTGTTTCCCTTTGAGGGAGAGCCAAAGGATGCAATTTGGGGGACTTGAGAGGCCATAACATAGTGGTTCTTACCCTTACTACTGCTGCAACCCTTTAATACAATTCCACCTGTGGTAGTGACCCCCAACCATACATTATTTTTGTTGCTACTTCATAACTGTAATGTTATACTGTTATGAATTAAATTGTAAATATCTGATATTTCTGATGGTGGTAGGCGACACCTGTGAAAGGCTCATTTGACCCCCAAGGGGGTTGATAACCACTCCAGTTGCATGGTGAAGTCTTTTTCCGAACTTATGTATACAGATTTAGGCATAAAAGCAGAAGACTGCAGTATTTTGATACAAATCTTGAGCTGATGACACAAATGAGCTATTGCTGAGTAGGAATGTAAATACGAACATGGTGATATTTTGAAATGGAGAAAATTCCTTAGTAAATGAAAATCATTTTGAGGAGTGAGGGTGTTTTGTGGAGATAAGCTCAGCCACAGGCTTGCTGGTGCTCCCATGTTTTACTGTAAATTGATGCCTTTTAAAATAGTCATTGTACACACTAGTACATTTAGCCGACAGGCCAGCCTGGGGGTATCTGTAGTATTTGTTCCCCACTATTTCAGGGAAGAAAGTAAGGAATATTCCCTACATATGCACAATGTAAATTGGACCAGCGAGGCCAAGTGTGGCCTAGAGCCCAGGCCTGATAGCTCTCACACTTTCCCAAATTCCTTTACCTCTGTTGCCCTCCCCCCTTCCAACTGCCCCTCCCCGCCCACTGGCATATTGGTTGAGGATCTTCTCATCGGATTGAGCTAAAGATGACTCAGTGTATCAAAAGTGAGTGACTAAGCAACAGTAGATACTTTTATGTTCATTTTGAAAATGCTGCATATGGCAATATACTATACAGTGTTGTATCAAGTCACCACCAACAAAAATGCACGACTAGAACCACCATAAGGCATGACTAGCATGTGAATACTACACTAAGAGTGTAGTAACTATTTCCAAATAGAAAGAAATGCCCTTGGGATATGCTGAGTTCCCTAGTATTGGTGACATACAGGAAGACACTGGGACTACAGAGGCCATAAGGAGTAGGTGTGGGGGTGGAGAGGCAAGGCCGAGGGACATTGAACCAGGCTGTGAAAATGAACTTGAAATCTTCTCTGCCATCAAGATTCTATGGGAGGAAAAGATCACTATGGAAAACTCCTCCCCGTGTTAAAGGTTCCAGTGGGACACAAGCAAGTGGAGTCATGACTGCTTTATGCAGACCCCTCTGTAAATTCTGCCAGGATAAATATGGAGGTGACTGGAGTTTTAATGTACTCTTAGAAGCTGAGGATTAATAGTCACAGTGGAGTTAAAGGCAAGGAAATGGCTGTGAAGTTATCGAGATGGGTCAAGCTACCAGAAGCTGAGGTTTGGAGTGTCTGCTTTGCACATTCCTGGAGAGCGAATTCAGTCAGCCATCAGGGACTGTCACCTGAGCCTAGGGACTCTCAGACTAAAGCATTGAGCCTGGAAAACAGCAGCAAGGAAGATGCTTTATGGGTAACTTTCTAAAACCTGAGGAGCAATCCTCCCCTCCCTTCCCCTCTCCTCCCCTCTCCTCCCCTCCCTCCCCTCCAATATCTTCTTTCAGACACTCATGCCTCTTGAAAACGGAAGCAAAGGTGCAGAAACAAATGAATACCACATTCTAAAGTTGAGCCATGAACCAGAGGTTCTGCGAAGTGAGGATAGAGAACACGTTTTCTTTTCTAAGGGGTTGGGGAGGGGCGTCAGAGTCGGGGTGAAGATGGGTAGAGGTCAGGTGTTCAAGCACCACCTTGATGGAATTGCCATTTTGGAGCCTCCACTTGCTGCCAACAAGTGAATTAAGCAAATTGAAGCTCGTTGTTCCTTCCAGTGAAATCAAAATGGTAACCACAGGCTTCCTTTGTCCCAAACATGCTGTGAAGACTGCAAGGCCAGGTGTCAAGTGCTTTGCAGCCTGAGCTCCCTGCGGCTGCTCCTGTTTGGAGCCATTACTTCCCAGCCTGTGCAGCCCGCACTGTCTATCTGCTGTCTGTACCTCAGGACCCTGTTCTCTGCTCTCATTCTTTGTTGCCTTGCCCATCACTCATCGACATGGTAGCCTAGCTCTGAGAAGAAATGCGTTCCCTGGAGAATCCAGTGGGGACTTTCTCATCCCAGTGCAATCTACACAGAGCATGGATGCGTTTGTGGCCTCATCGCATCCACAGACAGGAAAATATGCCCGTAGTGGGGTCAGAAGACCCTTTCCAAGAAAGGAGCAGTCTTTCATGCAAGCCTGTGCTTTCCTATCCAAATGTTAAAATTGTAACATGGCAATAGCAATATTACCATACTACAATAGTAATATTACCAAAGAGATGTCAGGAAAACATGTAAAAAGAGTTACACAGATTCAGTCAGTAAACAGTTTTGGGCACTGCCTGAATGCCAGGCAGCTATTGTCTGCAGGAGTAACAATGCCTGCCCGGGAGAGAGGAACTGAGGGTCAAATGAGGCAAATGGCACAACACACTTTCCATGTTTCCCTTACCCCTCCCGCTCATGTGGAGCAGGGTGCCTCTGCAGTCCCACTTGACAGATGAGGGAAAGAAAGCAAGGCAGGATGTGAGGGCCTGCTCCGGGTCAGCCAGGGGCTCAGTGTAAGAGCTGGGACTGTGATGGGATTGAGCGTGCATGTCAGAGTGCGGTCATGGATAGTGTACATTCGGCAAGCTGTAGCTAGCTTATTTATATTATCCACCAGAGCACTTATGATGGACTTTGTTCTCTGGGCACGGGGCATTCTGTAAATGCCAACAGCATTGTGTGTTTTGCTGGGGAAATGAGTAATGGCCCATCATCCCGAAGGTTTCCAGGCTTTAAACCATGGCCTCCCAGGAGTTGAGTTATCATTTTACCATAAGAGCCTCAGGGCTAAACAGAGAGTGTAAATTCATACCTCGGCTTTGATCATGCTCTCCTCTAGAGAGCCTGTTCCTTCGAAAACACAATCGTATTTATCTATAATGAAATTGCTTTATGATTCGTTTGCCCTCGACTTCGCTTTGCTGCTGATGTGCAGAAAGCCTTTGCTCTAACTCCTGTAGGGAGGGTATAACTAACTACAAGGGAGGGAGGGAGGAGGGCAGGGGTACCCAGGAGAGGAGAGGAGAGGAGAAGGCTGCACTCTTCTTTAAGAGGCCTACTGCCAGAGCCTTGTCAGAAGAAGAGGGGGTGACACCTGCCTGCCAACATGGATGCTGTGCCAGGCCCTAGAAGACTGGCTAGGTATCATCTGGGAGCTGTCCATTTTAAAAGGCTTGGATGTGTGGGATACTTGCAATGGGGGTGGGGGGAGGTCTCCTTTGGAATTTTGTAGGTTTTTTTTTTCTTTCCTAAACATTCCTGTAACCATCATTTGTCATCCTATCTTTACTAAAAGGAGCCGCCTCCCTTCAAACGTTACTTTGCCCAAGGGAAGGGGAAACTGAGTGGATTGGATGCTGGTAGTTGGCAAGACTACCAGGCAAAGATCGTACACGTACAGAGAGCTAGTACTCAAGACCGAGTCCCCTCATCTGAATCTATGCCGCTTCCTTGCCTCACCTTCTTACCCCGAATCCTTGACTTGTGGCATCAGGAACCTCAATTTCTACTGGGCTCTCTAAGGTTATTCTTTTTGCAGAGAATGTGTGTGAGAGGCGAGTGTGTAGGAACAGAATCAGACATGCAAGTTACACAGAGAGACACGGAGACACCCAAGTCTGTTTCCAAGAAGCGAGAAAAATAAATAATGCCTAGAACTGCGGAGTCACGAATGCCTTTTAAATGTGAGAACGTGTTCCTCTTTGCTTCACGGGGATCCAGATACTGTTTCCTGGTATTTCCTCCATAAACTTCACATTAGAGTTTATTAATCAAAGGCCAACCTTAGCTGAAGCAGGAAGAAATAGCCTCCGACTGATTCCAAACTCATTTATTACTTTCATTGAAATGGGGTGAAACAGGTTTGGGGTAGAATTACATCTTTGCAGTGATCTCAGAGGATGCTAAAACACTGAAATACGATATTTGTTAGTTTGCGATCACAAGTATTTTTTTCTGTAGTAGTTATCTATGTGGGGTAATAATTTTATATTAACATGGCTGTTTCCAGGCTGAAGCAACCAAATCCCAGGATTCAAAGGCATCCATGAACGTAGTGCACGTGAAGGGCACATCTCGGGCTGGCTGGAGCTGGGGCCCCAGGCCACTCCTACTCACCTTGGATTTCTCTTGGTGCAGCTCTATCTGAATGTCTGTGAGTTTGGTCCTGAGGTCTTCGTTGGCAGCCTGAAGGGCGACGATGAGTGCCTCGGGCTTCTCGCCCTTGTTTCTCCCCTTTTTGGACATTGTTCCTTTCTAAGTGGAGTCTTTTGGATTTTAATCCTCTCAAACAGGCACTGCCATGTTACTGCTTCATTTCCTGGGTTGCGATGTGTCAGCCACTACTGCCTGGTGTTCCTTGCTAAGGTCTTCTCAAATGCTGCCCCGGAAGCCCTAGAAAGAGACAGAGACGGTGATGACTGTTTGCTGAAGGCATGAGTTTGTGCCAGTCCGTCCACTCCTAGTCCTCTCCTGAGGCCCTCCTGTCTCCAGAACTTCCACTTTACTATGTTTTGTATCTAACGCACAGTGGCACTTTCAATTACACTGACATTTGCTTAGAATCCTTTACCCGAAGTGTATGTCTTTCATATTGATGAATGCCCCTTTTGGGAGCACCAATCCATCCTTCTGTCTTTTCTCCATGTCACTCATTGATATTTTTGTCATTAAAGTCATTAAAAGAGGGCACACATATGGGGACATCCTAGTACTCATACCTCAAATATAAGAAAATACTATATAGTATATAATATATATATATATATATATCTGGATGTTATTTAATGGTTAAGATGTGAACAGTGGAGAATAAGTAGATTACTAGATTGAGTTCCTCACTCTGTTAATATTGTTATAATTACCTTCAACTGCTTTTGCTGGTACAATATGTTTAAGTCAGAGTTCCATGACAGGAAAGTCAACCACACACATCCCCCCATCTTCCTACTATCTGTTTGTCACCTATCTACCTAACATACATCTATCTATCTATCTATCTATCTATCTATCTATCTATCTATCTCTCATCTGTCTGCCTGCCTATCATCTATCTACCCATCTGACATACACCAACCTACTTTCATCATCAGCACTGCTGTCTATCTTACCTCTCTGGTAGGTTTTTTGATTGCTTTGTTTTCTTTGACACAGACTCCCATTATGTATCCCTGGCTGGCCTGAAACTTGCTTATAGACCAGGCTGGCTGCCAACTCACAGAGACCTGCCTGCTTTTGCCTCTCAAATGTTATCACAAGTATTAAAGGTGTATACAACCCCACCTGATTGTGGTAAGTGTTTATTTAAACACACACACACACACATACACACACACACACACACACACACACACACACACACACACACACACCCCTTTTACAAGTCTAGACAAGGACCTTTCTTTCTACCTTCCCTTCACACAAGGAAGTGTCCCAGACATAACAAACACCTTTGGTCTGGTCCATGAGATGTGGATGAGTGCTAACAGATGTAGACATATTTGAAACATCCTGGGCCAAGAAAATTGCAGGTGCTGTGACACAACAGAGAAAAGTCACAGAGACTCTTTGGGGTAAGGATAAGATACATTTAAGTACAGCCACAAATGTACCTGGTAAACAGTAATGTTGGAAATGGTAGCTGGTAGGAGACTTAGAATAATTCCGACCTTAGGATGTGGACGCATCTTCCAGGAAGCAGTGGAGGGGGAGGGGGTGTGGAAGTTCCTGACTAGTAAGTATCTAGCAAGGAAAGGTTTGCATGAGGTTATTCTGGTGGCAGAGTAGGGGAGAGAATGGAGGCTTTCCTATAGAAGAGGGAGTTGCTGAATTTGTGCAGGTAATGGAGGCCTAATGAGAATCCTGACAAGCGGAGATAAAGGATGTGTATCCTCACTACAAGCCCTTAAGTATTGCATTGGAATCTACGAAGAAGAGATTTGATACCCTATGAGCATATATAGGGGGAGGAGGTCCCCCTCAGTCACAGTCATAGGGGAGGAGAGTAAGGAGGAAATGGGAGGGAGGTAGGAATGGAAGGATACAAGGGATGGGATAACAATTGAGATGTAATATGAATAAATTAATAATTTTCTAAAAAAGTATCTCATTGGAACGAAGGGGAAAGCAGAGAAAACTATGAACATGCAACTGTTAACACCAACAAGGCTAGAGCTTCTCATATATGCTTCCAGAGAATGGGTGGGGGTGCACTGAGATGCCGTCGGTGAGTACTAGGACTCTTCTGATAACCCATATGTCCCAGCCGCTGCTGCTCTCTACAGACCCCTGATGCTTGGCTTCAAGGATTGGAATCCTGGGTTGGGTACCACCCTTTACAAACATTGTAGCTTTGTCCTTTGGAGTGTATCTGGAGGCCAGGGTCATGAGGATAAATGTAGCTTAGGGCAAGAGAAAGTGAACTCGCCTATACAAACAACGGTATGATATTCCACCCTGGCCTTTTTATCAGGTCCAAGGACCTGAGGCTACACAGGTTATAGGGTCCAGGAGACAATCAACTACTATTGCTCTGCTAAATAGACATAGTATTAAGTTGACTTCTGGTGACTACCGTTATACAGAGACTAGAACATCTCTGTTTTCGCAGGATATGGTGACTGGCATAGAGACCCATAGTCCAGAAGTACGGAATACAAGAACTGTAGTGCTCAGCCCCAAGTGAGACACTGTACCATACCAACAGAATAGTGTTTTCAGGACACACCACGGCAATTACACATTGTGCTGGATGGGTTTATGTCAACTTGACACAAGCTAAAGTCATCTGAGAGGAGGGAACCTCAATTGAGAAAAATGCCTTCGTAATAATGGGGTGTACAGGAAGGATGTAAGGCATTTTCTTAATTAGTGATTGATGGGGAAGAGCCCAGCCCATGTGGATGAGACCACCCCTGGGCTGGTGGTCTCGGATTCCAGAAGAAAGCAGTCTGAGCAAGCCATGAGGAGCAAGCTAGTAAGTAGCACCCCTGCATGGTCTCTGCGTCAGCTCCTGCCTTCAATATCCTGCCTTGTGTGAGTTCCTCTCCTGGCTTCCTTCAGTGATCAACAGTGATTTGGAAGCATATACCAAATAAATCCTTTGCTCCTCTAGTTGCTTTAGTCATGGTGTTTCATCACAGCAATGAGAACACTAATTAGGAGGCACATATGAACTCAGATATTGTGACAGAACAAAAAGACCCAGACAAGCTCATGCTAAACAAAATCCCAGCATGGAATGGGGAGAGTAGGCACAAATTTCCCACTGCTAGCCAAGGCGCTATTGGTATTTGATAACTGCTAGGAAGGGAAATTCAGTTTTCTTTAAACGTATGGCCCTGTAGATAAAACAATGCTTCAGGGGACGGGCACAACACGATGAATATATAGGCAGTAAAAATTGATTTTAATCTGTTTTTTTTTTTAAATAACGAGGACACAAAGTTGAACGGGGATGAATGTGAGGGTGGATCTGAAATGACTTGAGATATGATCAAAACACACCTTATGAAATTCTCAAACATTAACAAAAATATTATTTGAGGAAAGGCATAATCTGCATTTACTGAGGCTGGCTTTTAAAAGTCATTATAAGGAGCATCCGTATCACTGCTGCTCAACAGTTTCTTCTGCTTCTGTGATGGGACTTGCATCTGCAGGGGGAAAGCACATTCCAGGAAGCAGTGAATGAGTGCATGGTCAAAGCTACAGGAGAAACTCCAAGCAGATTAAGAAGGCATAAGTACTTTTAAAAAGAGGTGGCATGAGTGCCCTCTCCACATTGCCCTGCCCCTCCCTAAGTGCCTGGCACTGTACTACACACGAGATCACTGAGCTACTCCAATCGAACCCTTGCAGCATTTACTCTTTATTTTTTTTTTAGACTAAGAATAAAAGAAGTGAGTTAACCTGGGAAATATTGTTCAGTTATGAAATGGCAGAGCCGACACTCAAATGCCCATCTGTCAGACTGTCAACCTTTTAGCTCCAGTAATACTTTTTCTTAAAGAGATAGCAGGATTCAGAGCTAGCTTCCAGCAGGCTACACAGCCAAGGTGGGCACAAGAAAGACAGTACATCTGAGACTTAATGAGATGGAATGGTAAGAGATCGTCCATTTGAATTTGAAATCAGAAAAACTGGTTATTAAGTTTCCTTCTTGTACATTTTGAGCAATTAAATATTCTAAGCTTCTACTCTCTTGCAGAAAAATTGTAATGTGCTCACCATACTGGGCTCTTTCTTTCTTTCTTTCTTTCTTTCTTTCTTTCTTTTCATTCATTCATTTTACATTTCAGTAGTTATCCCATCCCTTGTATCCTCCCATTCCTCCCTCCTTCCCATTTTCCCCCTACTCCCCTCCCCTATGACTGTGACTGAGGGGGACCTCCTCCCCCTGTATATGCTCATAGGGTATCAAGTCTCTTCTTGGTAGCCTGCTACCCTTCCTCTGAGTGCCACCAGGCCTCCCCCTCCAGGGGACGTGGTCAAATATGGGGCACCAGGGTTTGTGTGAAAGTCAGTCCCTACTCTCCACTCAACTGTGGAGAATGTCCTGACCATTGGCTAGATCTGGGTCGGGCATACTGGGCTCTTTCAGAGAATAATAAGTGCATTGAAGCGTGTGATAAGCAGACTAGCAAATATTGCTGTTATTGTCGTATTTACAGTTCTTCAAGGACATAACACTCTGCTAAACACCAGCTAAAACATAAAGGGCAGAACCAGCAAATTTATCACCGCTTTTGTATTAAAAAACAAGGGACAGGAAAGGCACAGGGACCCTGAAAAAGAGCAAAGAAATTCATGCTTATGCTTGCAGGGAAGCGGGCCTTTCTTTGACAGGATAAGTATTCCCAGGGGTCTTTGGCTTTGTGGCTGCTTCTGCCTCAAGCAAGAAGCTGAGTAAAGTCATAATTAACCTCAAGCTTTCCAATAAGGCTGTTGCCGCCGAGTTATGATTTCAAAGCTATGTGGTATGCAATACCTAGAGTTCACATTGTGTGAAGCTGAGTGCTCCAGCAGTTTTGCCTAATTGATATTGGAAAATGTCCACCGTAAGAAAGCACTGAGAGCTTATCTAAGCTGCTCTTCTTCCCAAAGAGGATGCTTTTGAGTGAGATGTTGTCAGTGTTTAAAATGTATGAATTACACTTGAGTACATTAGCCCTGCCAGCCAGCGGAGGCATGCCACAGCCCCTCAAACCCTCCCCAAATGCAGATGTATTTCACTGTGTGCGCGTGAGTTTGGCATAAAAAATGTAATATAAAGGGCTGCCATTTAAACCCTTTTAGCTCTGGAGATCTAATTTCCCTATGTGGGGGGATTGTGGCTGTGTGCCTGGGGGATGGGGTGGAAAGAAGGTAGCTTTCCGTCCATTACTTCCTGTCGGGTGTTGATATGCAGTGGAGTAGCAATTGTGCACCTTCAGGATGCTAAGCTTTTGGCCTTGCATGTTTATGTTTTTTTTTTTTAAGCTCTATTCTCTCACCAAACTGCCCTTTTTTCACAGAATAAAAATAGCAAATATTAAGAATTAAAATTTAATGCCTTCAGTACAAAAGAAGTACTATATTAAGACAACTCTAATGTAGCATTCTTGGTGGTATTTTTTAATATATCCTGTCAAATTTTCATTTTAGAAAAACATTTATAAAGTGTAAGGATATAAAGAGCTCTTATTATACACATAAGAAACATCTGGTCTCTCTAAAGGGCTTTCCAGGGACGCTCGGTGGAAACAGTGCCTGTTGGAGAC
Source organism: Acomys minous (assembly GCF_964271855.1). Classification (NCBI taxonomy): domain Eukaryota; kingdom Metazoa; phylum Chordata; class Mammalia; order Rodentia; family Muridae; genus Acomys; species Acomys minous. The sequence continues at coordinate 42,592,013 of NC_140486.1, read as the reverse complement.
ACGAAAGCCCAAGCAGGTGGAGTTCGCTTACCGCAAACATTTGAATTTGGTCATGTCGTTCTTTCCTTGCTATCCCCTTTCTTGCCTCGGCTCCCTGGGGAAATCACTTCAGCTTTTATCTTTTAAACCAAGATCAAATGCCATGGCATATCACATCTCTTCACACCTTTTCACTTTCCTCTGAGCTGAAGTACATCTGTCTCAAGCCTGGATTTCTGTTTTCACCTTGAAGGTATGTTTTGTAGCAGTTGTCATTCATTATGTACCCACTAATTTACAAAAAGCTAATGAGACAACCTGTATAGGACATAACGGTACTAAGAAAGAAAAGATGTCTGTCCTTCCTGGGGAAGGGTGGGGGGATCAGCATCTTAGTAAGTGCAGCATTTGCTCATACAATAGAAGATAGGAATCATAGCACATTTTCACATGGGCCAGGAGAGATTACTTAGGGAAGGTGAGACAGGCAACCAAGAAGAGAGTCCATCATCTAATTGTTAGGATGGGAAAGCACAGCCGGGTGTGGTGGCACACGCCTTTAATCCCAACAATTGGGAGCCAGAGGCAGGTGAATCACTGTGAGTTCCAGGCCAGGCTCGTCTACAAAGTTAGTCCAGGACAGCCAAGGCTACATAGAGAAACCCTGTCTTGAAAAACAAACAAACAAACAAACAAACAAACAAAAAATGAGAAAGCACATTTTAGACCAATGGTTCTCAATCCATGGGTCATGACCCCTTTGGAGATTGATGTTATATATTTACATAACAATTCATAACAGTAGCAAAATTACAGATATGAAGTAGGAATACAATAATTTTATCGTTGGGGGGTGCATTAAAATGTCACAGCATTAGAAAGGTTGTGAACCACTGACAGAAACATTGAATATTAAGCTCTCCAGGTAAGAAGGAATATGAAAAATGGGGCAGAGAAAAACACTGCAGGAGTCTCATGAGTAAACCAAAAGATGGTCTTGGAGAAGCTGACAGGGACTAGAGGGCAAAGGCTATCTGTTGTCACTATAGGGTTCCAGATATAAAAAGGACCTGCTGGAATTGGATTTCAACAATAGTCCTCTGAGGACTAGGGCAGAATGGGGGCTTCAGAGGTTATTTGAGGCTGGATTAAGCTGAGGCTCTCCCTGAGACCGTTGTGCGGAGAAGGAACATACCTTCTACTCTACAATCAAGAACAAGCTTGACAGGGACAGTAATGGCCTGGGGCCAGGACCGTGGTGGAGCTGTGACTTTGGATCCTGAAGACCCAACTTTTCCTACCCTAAAGGGCTGTGGTTATCAGTCACTGGGTCTGTGATGCTCCTGAGATACCCTGTGTTCCCTTTGTGCAACATGGCGTGATTAGCTTCCCACTGACTTCATCCCACCGCTGTGTGATGTTTTCTGATAACTCTTCCATTTCCCCCTGTTAAAGCATATAAGATACTGTATTTCTTTTAAATTAACTTGCTTATATGCGTCATCAGCTTGTGTAAGACCTTTGCATCCCAGACTTTCCTATATTCTTCTTCATCTTCTCATCCCTTGTGGTCATCATCCCTCTTAGGGCTCTGTGACTGAAGAATGAGCTACTGGTCCAGATCAAGGAGTTAGGGGAGTGTGGCCACGCCCATTGTAATATAACTACTCATTTCTATTTTGTGCCTTCACAGTGTCAGAAATTGAATGAAGGACCTGGCCCACGTGAGACAAGCTCTCTATCACTGAGCTACATCCTCATCTCCATTTGCACCACAGTTACTGTCCAGCAGGCAGTAGCTCTCACTGAAGAGTAAAACAGCATCTTGTTTGTCTTTGTACATAAAGTAACTGTTTACAACAAATACCACAAAACCCAACTTGCTCATCCTTGGTCTCTACCCATAGAAAATACCAACTCTGAGGAACGCAAGGCACCAAATCAACAAAGAGATATATGTTAAGATTTATTATGGGAAATCGCTACTACTTTGTGGGAAAACTTGAATAGCTGTTTAGGTTTTAGGCAGAAGTTAAAGCCAAGCCTGCTTTCACTCCGTGGTGAGAGGTTCACCTTGCATCATATTCTTTTGTCTGGATTTAGAAGGGCTTTGTGGGGATAAGTTGTCTCAAGAGGAGAGGCAGTCTTTGTGTGACAAGTATTTTTACCTCATTGTCTCTATGGACTCAAAGTGACTAACAGCTGTTATGTGGTGACATATATCAAGTACTGGACACAAGGGAGAACCCTCAGACTCAGTGGGAATTGTTCAAGGTTAGAGAGAGCAAGGACTGCAGGACCACACACCTTCTACATGAGGCAGGCACTGCTGTACATGTGCACTGCTCTAAAGGCAACATGGTGTGAATGGAAAAGCACACAGATTATCGGAGGAAGTTTTATAGAATTTTATTTATAACCCAGAGCAAGCTTTTCTATTTTAGGTATAAGTGAAATATACATAACCCATCCAGCTGTTTCCTTGGTAACAGTTTCCAAAGACCTTGAATTTAGGAAAAGAAAACTTATTAAGAAGACACCTCTGTGAAGTACCAAACATAAACAGAGACTTCTATAAATAGAAGGTGACCCAAGTGTGTCAGCTGTTTCTCAAAAGGGCAGAATAATTTTAATACAAAATTTTATAACAACTAATATAATACTACTTACACTAAAGCACATGCATTTGAATAGATAGCTTTGGGTATTCAAAGATGGGTGTACATAGTCCTATTATGAAAAATTCCATTTAATTTTCTGTATTCCATATAATAGTAACTGGCTAACAACACTTTGCTTACGTTGGTATAATATAATAATAACCTACAAAGTAATATGGATCATTTAAAAACTGAAAGGAAGGCCAGAGAAATGGCTTAGGTGGGAAAGTCCTGAAAACCTAAGCTTGGTCTCCAGGACTTACACAAATAGATGGAGAAAACTAACTATTGCAGATTGTCCTCTGACTTCCACCTGAACACACACACACACACACACACACACATACACACACACATACACACACACATACACACACTGGCTTAGTTAATTAATTAGTGGTGTGTGTGTGTTCAAATTGAAAGAAAGATGTTGTTTATTAAAGTGGTTGTCCTAACTCTATACACTAATCTCCATAGAAAAACTAAATGCAAAAATTAATTCAGATGCCATCACTGAACTATAATTATACATAAGAACTTATGTTACCATTGGACATAATATAATACGTATGTATTAAATGAAGCTTCATATTCTAAATGCTAAAGATTGCACACACATACATGTGTGCGCACACACATGCACATGAAGGATGTCCACTAAGGATACTCTCTAACTAAACCAGTCTAGTAGAGGGAAAGGAACACCAACTCACCCACAAAAACTTCGATGGAAAATTCGCCCTGCATACCAGAAGTGCAGGAAGAACAATCGAGCAGATAGAGCAGAGACTGAGGAATGTCCAACCAGTTCCTGGCCCGATAGGAGGCCCACCTCATGGGAGAGACCAACCCTGCCATTATTAATGACACTCTGCTATGGCTGCAGACAGGAGCCTACTAGAGTTGTCCTGTGAGGGGCTTTTTTTAAAAAAAAGATTCTGCCTATCTCCTTGTTGAGTCCTACTGCTTAGAGTGGGCACAAAGTGGTTCTGAAGAAAAATTTTCAGAGTAAATAGATAACTTTGCCAAAACAGAAGGACTTTGTAAAGCTGGAACACCTGAAGGCTCACGTGGAAGGAGCAGAAAGGCGGGACGCATGCACAGGACTAATTTATAGAACATTGTGTTTGATATAAATGGCTTATTCTAGGCACTCAACATACGCAATTAAGGCTGGCGTGGTGGAGCCACAGCACTCAGGAGGCTGTGGAGAGAGGGGTTCTGCATGTTTGAGGTCGACTATATTGTATAGAGATACTTCCTCCAAAAAACAAACAGTGCAACAAAGCAAAAAACAAAATCTTAGAACAAACAAAAAAGAAAGAAAGAAAGAAAGAAAAACAACCAACCAACCAAACCAAACTAAACAAACAAAAAGAAAACCATAAAAGAAAGAGGAGTATGAAAGAGCAAGTCCTGGTGGCCTAGGTACTGAATTTGCATATTGTTTAATCCTTACTGGGATACTGATATTTTCAAGAGAAGAGGCTAAAATGTATTTTGCATCCCATTGCTGGGGAGGTCCTTAGTCCTTAGGTAGAACTTGCTATTTTTATTTTGCTGAATGGTCCTCCTGTCATATGTCCATCTAAATCTTTGCATTTCTACCCACAGACCAGGGCTGCTCTCAACAGAAGCTTCCCTCCGCCCCCCGCCATCTTGTAGCAGGAAACAGTCAGTGGAATAAGAGACTGAATGTTCAGCCCTCAGTGGGATATCCTTCTCCGTCCCTCCCGCAAGCAAGGCTCAGGGACCATCAGGAAAGGAGCAGCAGATAAGGAAGAGCACTGGGAAACGCAAGCCTCTGGACGTGACCTGGCTCAGCATGGCCTTCTCCACACCAGCTGCGGTTACTTACACATGACCTGCCCAAGATTCATTAAGCAAAAAATCCAGTTGTAGGTGTCAGAGGACAGCACTCCTCGGGTGCCATCCTTTCCTGAACAGCTCTTGGTGTAGATAGCCATTGGGAAGAGAGAATCATTTGATTTTCAATGACTGATGTATCTGTTGAGTTCCCATGCTCCACTGGAGGCCTCCAACCCCATATGCACATGGGCAGTGCTAATTGGATTTGATGGATTATCAAAAAAGATAGGATGTCAGGAGAGGAGGTGTGTTAGTGTTTGGGGGACTTGGAGGGAAGCTGGAGAGAGGAAATGAGAGGTGGTCATGTCATGCTCTATTGTATACATGTATGAAATTCTTAAGGAGAAACTAAAGTGGAAATTGTTGTTTCTGTACATGTGTCTGTGTGTGTGTGTACATGAACCTGTGTGAATCTGCATAGAGGCCAAAGGAAGATAACAGGAGTCTTATCACACTGTCGTAGTCCCTTGACACAGGGTCTCTCACTGAACCTGGAGCTAGGCTGGACACCAGTAAGCCCTGGCAATCTTTTTTTTTTTAATCTTATTTTACTTTTAATTACGAGGGCTGGAGATATGGCTCAGCAATGAAAGATGCCTTACTGCAAGCCTGATGGCCTGACTCTCTCTTCCCTTTCTGTCTTCTACCCCCATTGTTGACATTCAGTGTAGTGTCAAACTGAACAGAGAGAAACCACAGCAAAAAGTTCAGATGAGAATTTGTTGTAATATTCAGTCAGGAGAGAAAAGCTTAGGCTGGAATGGAAAGCTGGACAGGGTTTTCTTTCTTAAGCTAGAAGGACTGAAATCCATCCCACTTCATATTAGTATTTTAAGAAAATACCTTCTCTTTATCAATTTAGTTGATGAGCACTATGCACATATAATATATATATCCTATTTTGGACTTTGAATACAACTCTGCAGTTATAGATATTTGCAGTTATAATACTCTATACAGAGAGAAGGATTCAGTTGTGGGGAGGTAATTCCCATGCTAAAAATCAAAGAGTAAAATTAATCAAGACATATTTGGCGAGAGCTTGTCTGATCTGTGACAAAGTGAAAGTCTATATAATATGCTGATTGTAGAAGCAGAGGGTTACTGAGGTTACAGATGACACAAATCTCTAGCACATGGGACAGCAATGAATACAGAAAGTGCCGAGAAAAGCCCCTGTGATTTAGGAATAACATAAACTAACACTTTCAGGGACTTGAAAACAAAACCTAAGACCATATTAAATAGTGCATGTTCACAACCCCACTACTCCACATTATAAACACAAGATTAAAGAGAAAAGATCAAGAAAGAAATGAAGACTTTGCACTTGAACATGTAATGTGCAAGCAAAAGCATTATAGCTTGGACAGCTTCTTTCCAGGACTTTATGAACACAACTATCAAAAAATGCTGTACCCAAAATACTGTTTGTTTGAAAACCTCACATTTGAGGAACAACAATAATTTCTTCTTATTACTGGTTTGTTTGTTTATTTATTTATTTACCTGTTACAAGTTTATTCTATTTAAATTCAATATAAAAGCACTTTATGGAAGTAAATTTCAACGTAATAGGTTCTATGACACTGAATAAGAACCGGATAGTTCACATTTACACCCATATAAAGACAAGTGTTCAAAGAGAAATCAGATATCAGCTTTTTAATGTCAGATGATGTGATATCACAAGTTTATTGACACTTTTCTTCTCCATTCCTAGGATATCTAATGATTGCTGTGTTACCTCTATGATAAGAATTAAATATTGCTTCTGGAGGGGGAGAAAAAGCAAAACACAAAAGAAATCAGTGAAGGAAAAGGAAGAAGGAAAACCTACAGGCAGACAACCAGCTGAAACCAGGAATGAGGCTGGCACCCTATAGGCTGACACCACATCAGTGAGAGCCGAGATTAATGCAAGTAGAGGTATTGTTCCCCGATCCGCAAGTAAATACAACAGACAGTCTAGTCACAGAAAGTCAGAGAGCTACATCCTGCTACAAACATGACTTACTTAGGATTGGGCTACCCTCTAAGCACATGCTGGCTGGCTCTCAGGAACTACAGCCAGGGGTCAACCAGGTCAGAGCTTAAATAGATACTATTTTCAAAATGACGAGAGGTACTAGTTACTATCAGCCTCCCTTTCTTAAGGAAGCTGTCCTGCCTCCTCCTGTGAAAATAAATTGCATTCCCTCCACTTTTTACCTCCCTCTGTTCAGTGCGTCTGGCTTGAAGAGGCAAGAATTCCTTGGGCCTGTCCATGACTCGTCTTTGATTGCTGGGCACAGTGCCTCATAGCAGATACTCAAAAACAAAAGGTTTCTTGAAAATGACAGTGCTGTTGGCACAATAGTGAATTTTCTCAATAGTCTCAGTGTCATTCCTCAGTACAGGGTCGTTCCAGCAGTGGGCACAGGTCATGCTGATGCGCTTCGGAAGACGCTTTTGATCCCCTCATTAAATGTTGCAATGGACTAATCGTTATGTGAGTCACAAGAAAATTAAGCAAGATATTCTCAAATGTTAGCAATCTGTATTCGAGAAATACACTTTGCCTCAGTATTTTCTTTGATTTATTACCTTCTGGCACAGAAACCAGGAATGGCGCTTTTTCATTTTAGGTTTTAATCTATTTCTCTAGACAGCTTTGTTAGAAAAAAAATGAGGCCTCAGGGCTGTTTTCCTCCACAGCTCAGAATGTCAGAAGGTTCAAGAATTTCCTGTGTGTGTAGTAAGCAATTTTCTACGTTACAAAGTGCTGGAGTCTTGGCCTATAATAGTCTTGACCGCGATAGCTTTGGTAAAGATAATGCTGCACCTTGCTTGGCTGCTGACTCCCCTCCTGCTGGGAAGGATGTTCCCAGGCTCATAATCATCATCATCATCATCATCATCATCATCACCATGGCCACTGACCAAGCATTCCTGTTGGTCACTGTGCTAAATAAAGCCTTTGGCATGCATTATCTTCTCAGTGTCAGTGCCCTGGTGGGGGAGGGGAAAGCTGCATAGTCCCCTCTGGTCTGTGTATGATTTATGAGTCCTCTCTACTGCTCTCCTCACAGGGGAGGCCAACATGTAAATAATGAACTGTAGTCTGCAGGTGTAACGAGAGCCAAAGGACCTGAGCACCCGGCGCTGAGGTGCACAAAGGAGGGGGTCTGCTCTCTGGGGAGGGCAGCACACTTCCGAGAGAAAGAAAGGCCAGATTGAGTCTTGGAAGATAACACAGGATATGCCACGCAGTCTGGAAAATATGGAAGGACCAAAGGGAAATGACACGGGAAGAGTCAGGAAGAAGTAGGGATGGATCAGCGCTATTGCTTGACTTGTGCATGGAAAGAAAAGGGAGGAGAATGGGGGAGATTTTGAAAGGGCTCTCTTTTACGCATTGTATTAAATCTATCAGTACTTATACCTCAAATGAGATATTTAATATGGGAGAAGAGGGTTTTATTTTCTGATCTGTAAAGTGGAATACACTGCCTAATAACAACTCTGCTGAGGAGCTGTGAGTGCAGCATGCAGGAGGCTGTCTGTCTGACCCCCATAGCTGCAAAGCATTTCACAACAGCTCTATGGCTATCTACACACATCTCTCTCTCTCTCTCTCTCTCTCTCTCTCTCTCTCTCTCTCTCTCTCTCTCTCTCTCATCTTACTTTATTTCATCTTTTGGGGACAGGGTCTCACTCTATGGCACAGGTTGGCCTGGAAATTACTATGAAACACAAACTAAACTCCAAGTTGTGGTAATCCTCCTGCTTCATCTTTACAAATGTTGGGATTACAGGTGTGAGCTACTGTGCCCAGCTAAGATATATGTTTCTTATTGAGAGTACTGGGAATGCTTACACATGCTTGTGTGCCATGCATCACTGTGACGTTCTGGGCACTCTCATACGGTTTTACCATTCCACAAACATTTCACTGAAACAGATTTATTAGAAGGTACACCCTAATAGTCAAATAAAGAAATTAAGATTTAAAAAATGCCCAACATGGTAAATTCCGTATGTCTGTGAGAAACCCACTGACTCAATCCATGTTTCCTGACAGCTGAGTATTTCAAATGGTAAAGAAATGGGTGCACCCACCCAAGGACTATATGTGCAGTAAATATCTATCCCCAACCCCAGATCTAGCCAATGGACAGGACATTCTCCACAGTTGAGTGGAGAGTGGGGACTGACTTTCACACAAACCCTGGTGCCCCATATTTGAACACGTCCCCTGGAGGGGGAGGGCTGGTAGCACTCAGAGGAAGGATAGCAGGCTACCAAGAAGAGACTTGATACCCTATGAGCATATACAGGCAGAAGAGGTGCCCCTCAGTCATAGTCATAGGAGAGGGCAGTAGGGAGAAAATGGGAGGGAGGGAGGAACAGGAGGATACAAGGGATGGGATAACGATTGAGATGTAATATGAATGAATTAATAAAAAAAGTTAAAAAAAAGGAATGGGTGCACATCACAGTCAGTCATGTTCAGTTGTTGGTAATTATAATCCATTTTGTTATGTAAAATAGGGTGCAGGTTAGGTCATCCATTAATCCTATAAAGAGTATACTCAGAACAGCCATGCCATCCCAAGCCATCATGTGAGAGATAATTAAGCAAAACAGGATCTGACATCAGAGTCTAGGGCTGTAGTTCATAGATGTTTTACAATGTTGAAAAGGATGCTTCATACTAAGTCTGATAAAAATGTAACAAGTAGTAACACCTAATGATCATAAATATTTCCTTTTATCTGTTCAAATGAAGTAGCAGTATATTGAATGAAGTTAAATATTATCAAAATTTGGCCCAGAGCAATGGAACAAGGACTGGATACAAAGCATTTGGTTGTAGAGTCTGGTAGGCACCGCAGAACACTTCTTAGGGAATATTGCTGAAAGTATCATTGAACAACAAGGGTGCAAATGCTCCATATTAAAGCCAGCCTGGCAACTGAGCAGGTAGGTATTGCACACTTCATAGCTGCCAAGCACTGTTCTTCACATGAAAGAAACAGAAATTAGTCAATCAGTCATTACTCATCAATCATACTTCATTGGCTTATGGAACTATACATACATACACACACACATACATACATACATACATACATACACTTACACACAAATGTATGTATGCAATGCTGCAGTGTGTTACTGTGCTAAGGGGAAAAAGCACAGAAGAAGAACCTGAAGAGGGACTATTTGAGAAAAAAAGGAAACAGGCAATAAAGTCTATAGGGGAAAGGAAAGCGGAGTCATGGAGTGAATAAGAGTACTTTACGTACATGTATGAAGATATCTCTCATTCTACTCATTTTAGTGTCTATTATTTATTATAAAGAAGACAGATTAGTGTTGTTTTGTTTTTATCTTTATTTTATTTTATTTTTACTAAATAGACCTATGTAGGTCAGAGTGTGAACTATGCTATCAGGATACATTTGAAGGCTGGAAGGGAGTGGATAGGCTAAGGGGGAAGCATTCCAGAGATGGAAGAGCTAGTACAAGACTCCAGAGTAGGTTGAAGTGTCCAAGTCCTGAAACTGCAGGAAACCAGGAGGCTAGGAGGAGGGAGGGAGGCAGGAGCAGCCAAGCAGGGCTGGAATTAGTGGAAGAGCAGCATGCATAAGCCATGCTGTGCTTTTTAGACTTCTTTTCATCAATTCTGGCTTCTACTCAGTGAGGGTGGAAGAACCTGGAGGTGTTAAGAGCGATGTCCTGATTTGACTTGGTCCTTAGCATATCACTCTCTGCCTGTGCTAGTCAGAATAGAAGAGAATTAGCCTGAGGGTAGAAGCAAGGAGCTAGATTTGGAGGCTTCTGCAAAAACCCAACATGGAGATGGTGTCACAGTGTCTTAGACCGGAGACTGCTTTGGACCAGAAAGAGACGCCTTGAGTTGTTGAGTCAAGCCAAGTCCCATCTAGCCTACTGAAGCATTAAACTGTGGCACTAGACTGTTCGCCTCTGAAAGCAGCTGAACTTGTCTCCTGCATAAGGCATTGTGCCTCGACTGCAGCCAGAAGACATGAAGTGACCACTGTCCTTGCTCTCAGAGCTGTATGCCCACGGAAAGAACAGTGGGGGTGCACCTTACTGTGTGTGGAGGCAGAGTGTGGCCTCAGAAAGGTTATTCAAAAAATGCTTCTGTTGGTGGACAGTCTTAAGGGCTGAAGGGAGATTTTTGAAAACAACATCTAAACGTCCTTGTCCACAGGGAGTTTCTATCTCAGTGCTTGCTGATGGACTTCTAGTCTGGCTTACTTTCTCCCTTTTCCTGTTTGTTACTATCTTGTCACCTCCTCCCTCCAGTCTTCCCAGGAGCAGTTAATGTGAGAAGCCAATGTGCCTGCCTATAATAAGGATGGCTATATCTAAAAACCTCCCCCGGGCTACATGAGTTTTATTTTTAAAAAGAAGTTTCAAACACTCAAGCACTGCCTGAGATGGTGAGAAAGAAGTGTAACTCATAACCAGCACACACAGGGTCAGCCATTAAAATGGCTCCCGGAAGCTCCCTCATATTCTTCACTGTGTCTGGATCAAATGATAACGTCATTCCCACCCTCCCTACTTCCTTCAATGGAGTACAGATTGAGAAAGTTATTTGTAATTCCTCTCCCCAATCCTGCTTCTATTCTCACTGTGAAAGTATTTTTGGCTGAACTGTGCCAAGCTTAAAAGGTCAGCTTATGAGCATATACAGGGGGAGGAAGTTCCCCTCAGGTATAGTCATAGGGGAGGGGAGTAAGGGGAAAATAGGAGGGAGGGAGGAATGGGAGGATACAAGGGATGGGATAACTATTCAGATGTAATATGAATAAATTAATAAAATAAAAAATGTAAAAAAATCTTTGTTCACATTGTTCCTCCTCATTAAATATTTAAAAATATTGGGAAGTGCTTTTTCAAGCCTAATATTCACAATGACATCCCCGAGGAATATAGGACTGTCTTCAGTGGCTCAGAATCTGGGGTCACTTGCCCAAATTGTCACAAAGCTAGGTTTGACCTCATCCATAGGTCTGTAAGGCAGTGGTTTCCAACCTGTGAGTCATGACCCCCACATGGGTCACATATCAGATACCTTGCATACCAGATATTTACATCAAGATTCATAACAGTGATAAAACTACAATTATGACATAGCAATGGAATAATTTTATGGTTGGGGGTCACCACAACCTGAGGAGCTGTATTAAAGGGTGACAGCGTTAGGAAGGTTGGGAACCAATACGTGTAAAGCCTGTGTTGATGCATCACAAGGGAAGCTTTGGCTGTGAAGGAGGCTGTACCTCAGGGGCTTTCTCTCTGAAAGTCCAGCCAGAAAGGGGCAGGGCTTTTCCTTTTCCAGTAGTCTTCAGGAGAGTTGCATGAAGATAACAGTATCTGTGGCAGTCACCCCTCCCAGGAGGGCATTCTGTACTTGAGAATCCGTGTTTGAGTCTTTGCTCCTGTGTTCCCAGGGGGATGTGCCTGACTATACACATTCAAGTAAGACACCTCGTCAGCAGGCCCACTACTTAGATTCCAGTACGCCATCTCAAGGATAATGGGCTCAATGAAGCTTATGCCGAAGGACTGTTTGTGACCTCCAAAAGACATGTTTAACTCCTAGTGTCCCAGGAGTGTCACCTTATTTGAAGACAGTGACTTTGCAGATGTGGCCAGGTTAAGCTTATGTCATATTAGATTGGGTCAGCCTCATCTGAAAGCTGGTGTTGTTTCAAGAGAGAGGAGGATGGTTTTGAAAGAAATGCTCAGACCTACAGGGCACCAAAAGTGGAGATAGGAATGGCTTAGCTACAATTCAAAGAGCAGACCCCCGTCTGCCTAGAAAAGCAAAAACCAAAGACACTGCTCTGGACACTTGATTTCACACCACTTTCCTCTGGAGCTGTGGGAGAGTACTTGCCTGTTATCTTAAGCCACCGAGTTTGTGGTGATTGCTTCCTGGAGCTGTAAGGAAACACACTACAGTCTGTCCTCTGAAGGCAAGGCCTGTTCCTCAGGGGTGTTTGCATAGCATGACTGTTAAAGAGTGTGAGCAGATGTTTCTGTTTCTGCCAGAAATATAGAACCCCATGAAAGCTGGGATGGCACTGGGTTAGTGACATGCTGTAGTCAATAAAGGCTTCTGAAACAAACAAACAAACAAACAAACAAACAAAGAGTTGAATTTGTGAGTGGATTGGTAAGTCACAAGAGAGGGCAGTACTTGTCATTTGGGGCCCAGAGGCACAAGGAAGGATTCAATAGAAGGCAAAATAAAGATCTCTGTGTCAGTAGACACAGTTTTTATTTAGTTTGGCTCAGAATATCCTATTTTAAAAAGGCTGGGCATAGTAATAACATTAGTGAGGTCAATCGTGTGTCAACACTAAGGATAGATATAACAGAACGGTCCAGTAGGAGACAAACCCCTTCTCCTTATAAGCAGAGAACTTGGGTACTCTTCACCATTGGATCTTATTATAAAACCTTTCAGGGATTTCCAGGCAAAATACAGGACTAGAAGCCACCTCTACGTGATTCAGTGAAAGAAATGAGTCTAAATGAAAAACAACAGACTCTGTTCCTGGAAGGGAAAGAGCTAAAGAAACTAGAATGTAGCAAGGGACATCATTTTTTTTTTCCACAAAGAAGCAGCACACACTGCGGAAGCTGCCAACGAAGTCCTCCACCTCATCCTAGACACCGGCACAGCTATCCTTGCTGTGGAGATGCCTCAAAATGAGACCCCTTTGCAGTTATCCTGGAGTTTACTAAGCTGCATCAGCTCCAGTGTTGCCTGGGTGAGTTACAGGGGAGTGTGGAAAGTGAGCTGTTGAACATGGCAAAGGGTCTGGATTTCCCAGGCTGGGAAGATATTTGAAAACGAGAGGGGTGAGGAGGTGGGCAGGCCTTCTACAACCCTTCGAGCCTTAGTCACACATGAGCCCTGAGCTTGGAAAGAATGATCCACAGAATACCAGAGACTAAACTGTAAATGGCAGGTAGGGAGGCCTTAGACCAGGGAATTCTGGGAAGAAGTTGGCTTCCCATGCAGAAACTTCTCTCATAAGGTAGGCCACATAGATTAACTTGTTTGATTTACTGAGAGAGCAGCCTACCCTTCCATCTGTGAAGACAATAAGAAGACGATTCAGGGAAAATAGGAACCAGGTCATCCAGCAAGAAAAAATACTGAGGTTATAATATACCCAGTGGTTTTGGTTATTTGCTTTATTTATTTTCTTATTTTAATTATTATTTTATTTTTTCAGTTTTATGTTTATTTTCAATGTTGGGGATCAAATCTAGGGCCATGCATACTGACACTCTGAGTCTAAGCTAAATCTTCAAACCCTATCATTTTTATTTATATTTTTGTACTCTGTTGTAGCACTGTATAAATAGACTTTTATGTCTTCCCTTTCTTCCTCTAAACCTACTTTTCAGTATGTTCTCTTATGTAAATCATACTTAAGACCCATATAATTTCTTTATCATCCACAGTGTGATCCTTCTTTTTCCCCTTGACCATTCCCTTCTTATTTTACCAATCATCAACACTCTTAGCTTTAAAAAACTATAAACTACATATTCACCAGTCTATACACTGGTACCATTGTCTCTGAATATTATTGGGATACACAAGCTAACACCATGACTTCTGTCAAACCACTACATTTGTTACTGTAGTTAGCTTCCCTGTTATATAGGACAAACAAAAAAGAGTAAGAAAAAGTGAAAAAATAAAGTTGGAGAACAATTTATTCCAACATCTATGCAAACACAAGATGGGGCGAGCACAATCCACTATAACTCGTCTACAAAATCACATGCCCTAAGTATGGGAAGAAAAAGATATAATGGGATAATTGAAATGAGTAGAAAAACTCTCAGAACCCTTTACTTAAAAAATACTCATGAGTACAAAGGTGCCTACAACAAGCAGATGGAGAAAGTAAAGAAGCAAGTCAAGGCTTTGAAAAGAAAGTTGGCAAGGTGGATGAAATGTTCATTAATTTGTTAAAAAAAAAAAACATGGAGGAAAAATTCAGTATCTCAATTGAGACCTAAACAGAAAGTCTAGAAATGAAAGAATTGATCAAGGAAATAAAAAATCACAATAGAAAGCATCATCAATAAGAAAACCAAGCAGAAGAATACATCTGACAGATGGAAGACAAGGCTAAGACAACATTTCTTACATAAGGGAAAACAGTGATGAGAGTGGCCAGAATGCCTAAGCACTCTGAACTATGTTCAAGACACGAAGCAACGAAGCCTCGGAATCAACAGGGAAAAGGGAGCTGAAATAAACTCTAATGTCCAGAGTCAAGTTACTCAGTAAAAACACAGCAGAAAAGTGTCCAAACTATGAGCAAGAAATGGACATGTAAACAGAAGAGGCATGTAGAAGTTCTAATAGGCATGGCTGGAGAAAAATCTCTCTATAACATAGAGTCAAGTGGCCAACACAAAACAAAGAACTAAAATTGAAAGCCCTAATGAGGGGAGGAGGAGAGAGGAGGCAGAAGATATAGCAGGAGGAGAGGAAGTCAGAGAGAGGGAAGTCGTCACGTGGCAGTATGGACCATAAGCACATGGGCATGAGGGCTGGCCTGATAGACCAGAAGCAGCACAGACAGGAATGATTAAGGAATGTGCCTGGCATGGGACCTGTAGATCCCTACGCAGGACCATCAAATGCTGTTATGGAAGGTTCAAGGAGCACACGGCCTTGGTCACAGACCTTTGTGAGTGTTGATGGCTGAGTCTCAGATGCAAATGGCTTTTAAAACAGACGTGTGGATGTGTCGACCCAGACAGCAGCAAGGCACAGGTTCCATGGCTTCTTGGGTCAACAAGAATGCAATGCAATACCAAGCCGCACTGAGACCCCTTTGGAGTCAAAGATATCCATATGCCCTTACTAAGCTCACTGAGCAGTGGTCCCTGGTGGTGAGGAGGTACCCCGGCTTTGGCCCAGGGTTGCCTGGCTGCCAGACACCCACCTCCCTGCTCCCACCCATCCTCACTCTACAGGGGTTTCACAGACAAGGATCACAGATTTCTAGAATGATAATTGGTGTTCTTAATTAATAAATGTCATTAATTTCCCAATATTTAAAAAAGCTGTAATGAAAAAAAGAATCAATCGCTAACTGTCTAAGGACTCTATGGCTGCCACAAAGCCCAGTGACCAACAACTTGAGGAGGAGAGAGTTTATTTCCGTTTATATATTCTGATCATGATCTATTCTGAAGGGCAAGAACACAAGGCAGGGGCTGGAGCAGAGGCCGTGGAAGACTGCTGCTTACTAGCTTTCTCCTCAAGGTTTGCTCAGTTTGCTAAACACCACTTGCCTGCAGATACCATATCTCATGGTCTGGGCCCACCTGCATCAATCGTTAATTAAGAAAATGCCTATAGACTTACCTATAGGCAACCTGGTGAAGGAATTTTCTCAACTGAGGTTCCTTTTCCCACATTTACCTAGGTCTATGTCAAGCTAAAATCTAGCACACCACCAAAAATAAAATAATGCCATATTTCTCATCCTCAACCATAAAGTCATGGGTCAATTAATTTCAAGCTCAGAATATAAATCATGTCCAGCCAATATTTCAACTCCTATCAAAGTTATCTCTTAAAAATAACATAAACTTAATACTAGTCACAGATGTGGCAACAAATCCAAGACATACTTACTGGCAGCAAGTAGTGACAATGAGATATAAAGCAATGCTGTAGAATGTTGAGGTTAGACACAGAAAGTTCTACCTTTCAAGTTACATGATCAATAACTTACTTCATTGCTAACTTAGTTCAGAGGCATCACATAAGCTAGTGGATAAAGGCAGAAACAGGAGGAATGAGTTACTGAGCCACTGCACCATGCTGTTTACACAAACTCCCTCACCTGCTGAGCAGTGTTAATTATACAGAGCAGTGAACTTCCCCCATAAATGCACCCAGGATGTCCAGTGTTGGGGCCCAGGTAGAATGCTGCGTCTGTTGTTGTGGCCTCAGTCCTATCAACCAACTGCAACCGCTGGCACCATGGGCTGTTCATAAGTGTGACACCAACAGGCTCAGAGAAAGTCTGGGCTGTTGAAAAACAAGCACAAGAAGCACACCGGGACACGGTACATATGAGAGTGCCTGGCAGAAGTCGGACCGGGGGACCTGAACCTGACAAATTGAAAGCCCCTTCCTGCCATTGCAAGAGTTAGCTTAAGCTATCCCGGAAGTGTGCTGAGGAACCCAGCAAGGTATTTTGATGGCCCAAGATGTACTCAGGCAAGCGAGCCTTCCAGACTCCTTCAGAGCCTGAGTTGGAGAGATCCCTGCCAGTTGAAAAATTCATCCTTATTTCACCAGGAGCACGATTATAACCTGTTTGGGGAGGGTGGCAGGGGAACTTAGTCCAGGGAACTGTGGAAGAACAGTCTGTGCTCACAGAGATCCTTCTTATCCAGTAGGGAGCACTGACTTAGCTTGTCTGAGTCATGCAAACTGTTAGTCCTCATCAGCCTTTTTTTAAGACAAAGGAAGATATCAACCCAAGAGGTGAGAAAAGGAAATGCTGACCAAGGACGTGATACTATTTCATGCTATTGATTGCTTTTTTTGCATAATTTTTTACTTACTTTCTTTTGTTTCTATTTTTATTTCAATTTAGTACTTTAATGGTTAAGCTGCTATATTTGAACTCATGTCTCAACAAGAAGACTTTTAGTATTTCTCTTCTTTTTCTACGCTTTCCAAAATCTTCTTTTCGGCATTTCTACATCCCCAGCCAGTTGCCTAACGTCACCGGGCCTGCACCTTTTCCAGGACACACGAAATGCACAAGCGTTCTGTGTCACAAGTCAATGGCAGGACTGCTGGTGAACATTAGAATAACCACAGCCGTCATCTCACACATCAGCAGCAGGAAAGAGGAAGACAACCCACCAGGGAGACTCACAGAAAACAACAAAAACAGAAAGAGGAACACAGAGGAGAAAAGTTAAAATGGGAAGAAACATTCATCTCAACAAATGCACAAAGCACAAAAAGGAAGGGCACATATGTGAAACAACAGAGCATTAGGGCACTTCAGCGTCCCCTGCTCAACTCCTCCATATCAGAAAGGCCCTGGGATAGCTACATGTCTGAGGAAGAACTCAGAGTCTGTCTTTAGAAATCACGCAGAGGGCTCAAATAGGCACAGGGACCAAGTATTCTTAATAGCTAAGGGCATTTAAGTAGTGTTTCTGCACTTTAATAAAGAGAAAATTTAATCAAGAAGATATAGAAGCACAAACATTTATTTACTGAATCTAGAAGCTTCCAATTTCATGAAACAAATATCAAAAAGCATATGTGGTGGTACAGTTATAAGACAGTAGCAGATCTGAATCTCACGCTTAGATAGTTCTTCCAAGCTAAAAATTAGCAAAGAAACAATAACCTCAAAGAAAAGCAAACACCTTTGGAGAAACCCTTTCCGGAAGACAATGGACACTTTAAATCTCTGAAGAAAGAAACCGAAAAAGAAGGCAGAAAATGGACATTTGCTCAGCAATGATCTTTGCCACTCCATTCACGATAGCCAGGGAATGAGAATAACCCCAGTGTCCTTCAACTGATGAGTGGATAGTGAAAATGTGGTGCATGTGCACAATGGGATAGCATTCATAAGAGCTCATGAAACATGTAGGTAAATACATAGAACGAGAAAAGGTTACATTGAGTTAGTGACTGGGACTCAGAAAGACCAGTGCCACATGCTCTGCCATTGGCGGTTCCTACATCCAAATCCGCACTTATGAGTGCGTAACCTGGAGTTACCACAGAAACCAGGAAAGTAAAGAGGGAAGGTGGGAGGGGAGCTCTAAGGACAATCGGTTATACGAAAGAAGAAATGGGGGAAATTGAGGAAGTCAGTATAGCCGGAGAGGAAGGGAGAAAGGAAAAATGACATGAGGATTCTTGAAAAAACTCATAAGCAGTTCTTATTTTACATTTATCTAAAAATACCTATAACACATACGTTTATGCCATTTATAACATGCATAGCTAAAGTGAAATGACAACATTGAGGTGGTAATATTCCTCCCAAGAGCCATAGACTAACGAAAATCCTGGTGTGAGGCATGGGTAGTAGGTCAGAGCAGTCCAAGAGATTTCCAAACACTGTAGGCGGCTGCTGTTACTCTTGATTGCCCCCTAGAGGCAATAGAACCTATGTACCAATTGCTAAAGATACTATGCATGTTGGATATAGCACTCTGAGGATTTGAGTTGGATCTGACCTGAAAGCCTTCTTCCACAAGACTGGCTTCCACAGTACCAGAGAGTGATATGCAAGCTTCTAAGGAAGAAAAGTGACCAATAGTCCTACGTGATGTCTATAAACTACAACAATGACCAGTATGACATAATACCCTCCTTTAAAGAGCAATAGTGGCACTTATATCTTGATGCCAACCAACAGCTATGTATCTGGACCCAAAGCTGCTTAACAGAAAGATAATTGTGCCTGGTATTTATCATGGTCAGTAATGTCATGGATCTTAAAAACCCACGAATACCGCTTTCCTAAACCAGTATCATTTCTAACTTTATTTTAAAGACTTTATACCCACATATAAGTGTAGTTCTCACCCCTCATCAAAGAAGCTTATTTTTACAGCTTTACCATTACAGAATCCACAACTAATCAAAATGCAGAGAACAATTGACTGGCCATAGGGTTCCCAACCCCAAGTGGTTGATCTACAATGCAACCCTTATACCCAAGGCTCAGGAAACATCAAGGAAGAGGGGAAAGAAAGATTGTAAAATCCAGAGCACTGGAAGTCCTGCTGTGAGATCTAGCTATGACAGGGAAGTTACACCTATAAAATTTCAACATCTTGCCTGCCTAAATGAGAACTGAATGATTCTTACCAGTTGATATCCTGCTGTAGATGGGTTCTAACCCTTGATAAAAAGGTATAAGCAACTATCAACTGCTGAAAGTGATGGGGTAGTTAGTTTTCCCCAGAAATGAGAACCCCAATTGGCAGTCCAATACAAAGTGGTCAACCCCAGAGACATATAAATATATATATATATCATATATATATATATATATATATATATATATATATATATATATTTAGGCAACACTGATGGGACTCAGTATGTTGTATTTATATGTATGTGTGTGTACACACACATATACACGGACACACACACAGACACACACACACACAGACACACACACACACACACACACATATATATATAATGGTTAAGGAAGAGGAGGTTGTGAATTTGGGAGGTAGCTGGGATGGGCAAGGGTGGACCTAAGAGTACTAGAGAAAAGACAAGGATGGTAGAAATGATGTAATTATATTTTAATTAAACAAAGAAGTAGAAAATATAAGGTACCAGAATAAATGTGAAATGAAAGCAAATGGATTCTTACTGGGAGAGGAAATGAGACCAACCAGGATTCAGAGGGAAGGGAGACAGGAGCAGAAGAGGAGGGCAAGGAACAACTGCATGACAGTGCCATTGTGAAACCCATTACTTTGTATGCTAATTTAAAAATCAATAAAGTTTTTAAATTGTGTAGTTGGTTTGCATACAACAAGATTATGTACTAATTTTATTTGCTATAATTTGTAAAAGTTTGGTGCTTTTCCTACATTTAAA
Source organism: Acomys minous (assembly GCF_964271855.1). Classification (NCBI taxonomy): domain Eukaryota; kingdom Metazoa; phylum Chordata; class Mammalia; order Rodentia; family Muridae; genus Acomys; species Acomys minous. The sequence goes on along the minus strand of NC_140486.1, from coordinate 42,571,817 downwards.
ATTGGAGTAACCAAAAATATAATTACAGATTTTAGTATCTTAAAAATAAGTGCACTCAGAAGCCAGGTGGAAAGACCAACCTTGAGCAACTACTAATTGTGTGACCTTGAACATCTTAACTCCTTTCAGCTCAGCTTTCAACTTCTGCCTCCTGGGGAGCTGTTGGATGGACTAGGCTAAGGCATGCAAAGCCATGCGGATGGGACATTTAACCATCACCATCCCAGCTAGATGTCTGACATTATAACAGCATGGTGAATAGCCACTGAGGCACATCAGTGTAGCTCTGTCTATGTCAGAGCATCTGAAAGTAATGGATAAAATGGGTGGGTGGTGTATGGGACCACAGATGGTAAAGACATTTTGTCCACGTTTCATAATAGGAAAAGATGGTGGTCTTAATAAATAGTTTTGTTTCAGCAACAGGAAAGGAATATATAATTTAATATTAAAAAAGCACAAAATGGAAGCTTCCATATGACCTGTTTCCATTCTTTATAAAGGTCTTAGTTTGTTTATTTTGTGCTAATTTGTTAAGTTCAAGTTTTAGGGCCTGTGAAGTAACAATGTTGGTAAAAGTGCCAGCTGACAGGACTGGTAACTTGAACTTGATCCTAGGATGGTGTGGTGGAAGGAGAGAGCCAACTCTTGTAAGTTGTCTTCTGACTTAGAAACACACACACATACACACACACAGATACATACACACATATACAAACACACATACATATACACATAAACAGACAAACACACATAAACATACACACACATACAAACATACACACAAATAAATAAGGGATTAACTAAACAAAATGTAATGAAATGGGGAAAACAACTTTAGTTCTAGACTTGTGAAGTCAACATTTTGAGGGACTATAAATGTCTCCTGTTAACTGACAGTTTTAACATGCAGAATCGAAACCAATTTAAAAGTAGAATTTCTGTTCAGATAAATTGTGTTTGGAAAAGTGAAAAACCCATTAAGCATATCCTTGGTGTGTGCCCTTCTCAAATAATTCCCTTCTCCTAAAACCATCGAAGGCTTTTGTTGATGAAACGGTTTTAGGGCCAATTAGTGTGTTGATCTTTGAAGATCATAACAACCAGGCTAGAAGGTGACTCTTCTGAAATCAAATTATGATCAGTCTTGTCCAATCTAAAGTTTAATGTGGAATATTCTGCTGGTAACCACTACCACCCATGCTAGAGAAATACCAGAAGTGAAACATTCCCTCGATCTTCTATTTTGGCTGGAGAGGGCAAGGGGGCTGCCAGCAGCTCTGTCTCCTTTTGGATCACTCCTATTCAATTTGTGTAGTTAATCATGGGCTGACATTCATATCCTGCACAACTAAAATAAAACAAGTGTGACTCTGCAGTGGCCCCTCCACCCCACAAGCCATCATTATGCTAGGCTAGGCCTTCCTGAGTTGAAGAGGCTCTGTGGAAAAATGAGCTGCCAACAAGACGCTTCCTGGTCCCGTTAATTGTCTAGTGAAATTGATAGGCTGTGCTTGTCAACCCGGCTGCTTGCCACTCTTCCTGCCTGCCTCCCTCTGTCCTTCCACATGGCTGGCTGCTTCCACCTGCAGCCTTTCTGGTTTAACATGTAATTTGGCCCCTTGATTATGCATCCCTCATAGGGCCCTCTGAAACCCTGAAAGGCTACTTTCTTCCCTCAAACGTTTCTTAGTATTGTTGAGTTACTCCTCTGTGTTCTTAAAAGGTCAGAGTTAATCTGATGGAATATACAGGAAAACAAACAAACAAACAAATTTAAAACCAATGAAAGAAAACAAAGCTCGGGGAACTAAACTGTTCTCTAAGGAACAGAAATTAAATGTTTCCTGTCATTTGGGGGCAAATAATGTACCTACGGATTTGATATTTGTTGTGTTTAAGTTGCTACCTCACAGGCTGACTGACTTGGAGCACATAGTAATAAATGTACAAGCAAGTGGGGCACTTTGTTTTATATGTGGCCATTTTTAGAAGTCATGTCCAGATGACTTTCTCTCCTTGTTCTCAAATAAGGGATGCATATTAGTGATCCAAGCCAGACATGATAAATACTGAGGCCCAGGAAGCCTATGGAATGAATTGGGGGTGGGGGCTGGATTCGGCAGCTCAGAAAGCTGCCAGTGATCCAAGGCAATTAAGTGCTCTCTAACAATAGCTAAAAAAAGAAAGAAAGGAAAAATATATTTAGCAGTAGATAGAATAAAGAAGAAAAAGAAAAATGACTTGAAATTGCCTGGCTTCTATCCATGAGCACTGCAGGAGATGGAGCTCAGTTAAGGATGTGGGCTTTATTTCCTTGGACTAAAGATAGCTGTAGTGTATGATGGGCATAGGATTAATGGTTTTTCTTAGGCTGCAGTTTGGTTTTACCAGTTCCCACATTTCCTGTCTAGAGCACCAGATGAATCAGCTTCTGTGTGAGGCCTCCATGCTACACGAATGGCTCTGCTCCAACTGCAGCGTCCCTTGCCTGGGCTTTCGGCCCAATATTTATGCTCCTTCCCAGCTTCTGAGAAGCAAAGATAGGCTTGTTTTTCTCTTTTCTTTCCCTATTGTTCCATAAATAAATTGTGTGTGTGTGTGTGCGCGCATGTTAGAGGGAAAGAGGGAGAGCAGGGGGAGGGAGGGACGGGTGGATAAAGGGAGGGATGGATGGAGGGAGGAAGGGAGGGATGGGTGGATGGAGGGAGGGAGGGACAAAGAGAGGAGGGAACACAAGCTGAGAAACTTTATTATATACTGATTTATAGAAGCTGAGATCCAAATGCTGGCGTTGTCTCCTTGATTTATATAGAGACATAAGTTATACATAGATTGAAATACTTTTTTCTGACAAGATTATACAGAAAAATCCTTAATTCTATGTATTACATTATACATTTTAAAGCCCTAGCAGATCCAGTGACAAAAATAGGAGTGTAATATTATGACATTTGCTTCCATTTTAAAGGAGACAAAAGCATCACAACATTTCATGGAGATTCCCTCTTATACGCAGGATGGTGTGCCGTTCTTCAGATCACTGCTTCGATAAAGGTTAAGCACCCACAAGCATAATAAGAAAATGGATCCCTTATGGACACTAAGCAAACTCAGAAGGCACAAACCAAACACCAGCAAAGTTTAAGTACAAAGCTGACAGAGGCTGGCATGCTATCCCACTTCAGGGAACTGTCATTCATTTCTGCTTTCTAAAGTTGTAGACAAGGAGTAGTAAAGCCATCAATACATCACATGCTGGCATTGATTCCCTGTAGCCCACAGAACAATACCTCCTCTACCACAGTCTTCACATTATCACAATATCTGTTGATGATGTTTCATGCTACAGAATGTATTTACTGCATACCTTTTCCCATCATTGACCCACACCCTCTTATTCTCAGTGGCCTTAATAATGCTGTGACCCTAATATAATAAAGCATGTGAAATATATACCCAATTGTTACATGCTGTAGAAGAAACAATATTGAACAGCATGCTTCACTGTAGGACAGGGGATTATTTGAGGAAAACAAAGCTAGAAAGGTAGTTTAGGCCAAGGAAAGGCCTCACTAAATGAGCTGTACAGGTGCCAATGTCTGTGACCCATGCAGATGGTATGCTAGCAAGTCAAGCTGGGCTGCAGTCAGAACACCATTACAACTGTTAAACAAGATAGAATCAGACTCTAGCCTGAGGTCAATGTGGAGAAAGATAAAGGTAGAGAGATTTCCAGGGAAAGAAAAATAATTAGAGGCTACATCCTCGCAAGTTATATTTATGGGTGGATGAGAGAAGTCTTTACAATAGAGATGGATACAGGAAGAGAGAAATAATGGGGTTAGAAAAAGGGGTAATGGGTTGGTATAGGGAGGAGTGGCTTGTGGAATAGAAGGATCTGAGAAAAATGTTTATGGAACATTTTATCAGCTTTAGAAATTTCACCTTTAATTATCCAATAACAATAGCAAAATTCAATAAGACATTCCAGAAGCCAACAGATCTTCTATGACATATTGGTTGCTATCCTTCTTTCTGTGACAAAACACATGAAAAAGCCAGTGTAATGAAGGAAGGGTTCATTTCAGCTCACACTGCACAATCCATCACGTTGGAAAGGCATGGAAGCAAGCGAGTAGGATGGATATTCACATTGCACCTCCAGGAACAAGGGAGGGAGGGGGAGGGGGAGAGAGTAGGGGCTTAATCTAGGACCTCAGCCCACTGATGGAACCATCCACACTTACGGACTTACCATGGGTTTACCTCTTCGGCTAAACCAGATGTGCTCCACCTTTTGGGTTCTCTGGACTATAATGAACAATGAACAGTTGTCTTGGGCCCTGCATCAACCTTTCCAGAAACTCAGGGAGATGTTTCCACAGTGGTTCTAAATCCCATCAAACTGACAATAAAGTTAACAAGCACACATGGTTTACGTTAGATAAGAACCAAGACGTGCTGACCAGTGAGTATTGGAGGCAGGAAACAAACCCTAATGCTTCTTTAAAAGTAGAACTTATTTCTTATGGGCAGCCTGAATGAAACCATGTTCCCAAGAGAAAGGAAAGACAACCTGCACTATAAGAGTACTCAGCTGGCATGCTTATTTCAAGCTTCTTATATGTGAACTAAGGGGAAACCATCTCCAGACGCGGAGCCACAAGCCATCCTTCATGGCAGTGCAGGATCAGAATTCATCCTGTCTATATTAGTAGAAAATATTTGTCTGATAACTGTGCTCTGAGAGGCTCCACCCAGCAGAGGATTGAAACTGACGCTAAGACTTGCAGCCAAATATGGGGTGGAGCTTGGGTAGCCTTGTGGAAGTGTGAGGGGAAAGATAGAAGGACCTGAAGGGGGCAAGACCTCCACGAGAAGACCAACAGAGTCAGCTAACCTAGGCCCATGGGGGCTCATAGAGACCAAAGTACCAACTAAAAAGCATGCATGGCCTGGACCTAAGCCTCCTACATATATGTAACTGATGGACAGCTTGGTCTTCATGGGGGTTCCATGGCACCTCCTATTGGATCACTTCCCTCTAGATGGGCTGCACTCATCTAAGATGCACTGCATGGAATTTCTAGGAGAAAATTAGAAAATAGGAAGGAAATAATATTTGAGGAGAGAGCAGCAGCTTCAGAATTAAGTTCCTGTGAGAGGAGATTCAGCTTTTTTCTCTTTCTTTTTCTTTCTTTCTTTCTTTCTTTCTTTCTTTCTTTCTTTTGTTTCTGGTCAAGGCCAATCTCAGGCTTTTAGTTCCCATCAAGAGCCAAGAATCAGAAAGTCTGCAAGGAGAAAGCCACTGCAGATCATGCCCTTCTGTGATCTCAGTCCCCTTGTCTCCTCACATCTGCAGCTCTCCACCTTCTAAAGTGATATTCTCCAGCCTTCTTTAATTGTTCTGAGGGAAAGCATGGAACTGTGGGTAACTTCTTCATTTCAAGAGAAGGTTGAAATTTAGGATAGAGACTCGTCTCTGATGTTGGGGCATGTGCAGTAGGTTGTACCTTTTTATGAAGATCAAAGAATAAGTTCATCTACTTCTGAATCAGAGAAACTGGGTTCTGTCCTGGCCAAGGGCCAGGGAATTTTAAAGGTGAAGAGGGTACTGATACCTTCGCTTGCCCTCAACATGAATGTTAACAGAAATGGTGGAGTTGGCTTGAAAATAACACCTTCTGCTTAGAAAAGGTGGGATTTCCGTGATCCTGGTGTGGTTCTACTGTGGTGTGATTGCTAGTATCCCCTCCCACACATTTATATGCTGAAACCGAGCCCCTCAGTACTGGTGTTAAGATAGACATCAGGTCTTGATGGCAGGGGTTAGGTCATGAGTGTGTGCCACTCTCACAAATGCTGCCATTGATGCAAGAGTCTTAGGATGAAGATGCAGGAAGGTGTCGTCTGAGGGGAGTGTGCTCTCACCAGATAAATGTTCTGGTGCACTGATGGTGGGCTTCCTAGCCCCAAGGATGTTGAGCAATTAATTCTGCTTATGAATGATCCAGTCTAAGGTATTTTGGATCAGCAGTTTGAAAAGATTAAGATGTGACTGGCCATTCAATTTGTTTTCCTATCACCTCTCCATTCTTTTAATAATAGAACCACCTTAAATTATCATTACTCTTCAATTCTAATTTGTGTGTTTTCTGTAGAGGCAAATACCTTTCCCTGCCACCTCTCTCCTGCCCACCTAGAAGAATGATTTACATGCAAATAATCCAAATATGCTGCTTTTAGGACAGACTTCTCCTCCTCTTCCTCCTTCTCTCCCTCTTCCTCTTCCTCCTCTCACTCCTCCTCTTCCTCCTTCTCCTTTCTTCTTCTTTTTCTTCTCCTCCTTTCTTCTCACCCTCTCTCCTTTCTTTCTTCTTTCTTCTTCTTCTTCTTCCTTTTCCTTCCCTTCCCCCTCTTCTCTCTGACTTTTTTCTTGTAAAACATAATTCCTGGAGTTTGGTTAGAATTGTTTTGCTGGAGTGAATGGGACCTTACTCTGAACTTGATAGAACCAACCTTACATAACAAGAAAAGAACTAACCCATGGAAGACCGCAGAAGCCAAAAGGAAGAGACTGAGGGGAAGGAAGACACAGACGGATGAACCACGCATGCCTGAATGCACCTTGGTCTCTGTACCCAAGATTTCCTTTTCACAAGATAAAAATTACCTTCCCTGTTTATATTAGATATCTCTAATATATCTGTTTCTGAGACTTCTGACTACCATCCTTTAGAAATTTTGACATGGATGGAATTTTCTTGCAACAGGAATGTAATCACAGACACAAAAACAAAACAAAAACAAAACAAGACGAAAAACAGCAAAAGCCAAACTATCCTACAAAAGCCAAACTACAGAACTTCAATATTGTAACAAAGGCAGAGATGGAGAAAATCCTCGTGGGAATGCTTGATTTGTTTCCAGTCTCACTATGAGTTAGTGGCAAGTGTAATGTGAATACTCAGGACTCATATATTTGCCTTCACTAAGAACCAGCAGGAGTGAATTTTCCATTTCTCCCACATCATCTCACTACTGGGATTTTGTTGTTAAGAAAATAAATGCAGGGTCTCTCCCACAATAGCAGTAGTCAAGGTATGAGATATCAGTCAATGGATAGGATGAATCACTCTTCTCAAAGACTTCATTAAATATTGGCAATCAATTGGCCTCTTTCTGGAGCCCTCTGTAAATCAATCTGCACAGTCACTACTCAACAGTGAAATCTGGAGGAGGATTCACTTCCTTGACTTCTAAATATGACTATCAATAATCATGTGTAGCCAACATCATTGCCTATTGGGACTTTGAATACAGACTGCAGTGGGGGGTTAAGAAGCTCCTTCAATGAAGCAACACATTCTGTGACTATGCAGAGTCAGTCATTGGCCTGTGGCAGCTGGGTTCCTTTATGCCCCAGAAAGGCGCTACATTTATTTGATTGAGCTAGGTAGAGAAAGTAGCACCAATATCATAATACAGTGAGAATAAGTTGCAGGCAAACAACTGCACACAAATCAGGCATGCTAATTTATCTTATCATCGTCTATGCCCAGGAAATGTGTGCTCAATTGATGCTGAAAGACAGAATATTTCTCTACTCTTAATGATAATTGTGCTGAAAAGCAGAATATTTCTTTGCTCTAAAATGATAATTGTCCTCTGATTTCTTGGTTGCTCAATAAACCCAGTAAGGTGCATCAATGACTTCTATTGCTCAAGCTGAATTTGAACTGTAAAGTTTTAAAAAGTCATTTGTTTTCTGCACCTAAATAGTAGTTTCCTATAGTGGGCTGGGAGTTCAGAGAACACTTCACTCCTAGACAATAACTGGCTAAGTAGGGAACATATTAAAGGACCTCAGTGACCCTTGGCAGAACCCTGACAAACTTTAGCTTCAACTTTGAGATATTCAAAGTGAGAACAGTTGACAAAGTGAGATCTATGCTAAATACCAGTACAGAAGTGTTGTGACCAGCTGATCTAAGGATTAAGCTTAGCACTAGGAGATTCTTATTCATTTTGACATAGAAAAGAGAAAGAAGAGAGGTTCAAGATTATATACAATTAAGAATTTTCAATTTGCATTTTAAAAACACGTGTTAAAAGCAAAGTCAGGACAAGGATGTATCTCAGTCTGTACTGTGCTTGCTTTGTAAGTACAGAGACATTACCTGGAGATACAGTATGTTATCACTGCCCATATTTTCTCCTCTTTTCTGTCATACCTGGGACTGTTAACAGTCCAACAAAGAGTGTTTATATAGTACATAAGAGTTAAGAGAAAATATTACTATTATTTTGCTAAATGGACATAACGTTAAAAGGACTCCTAATGACTTACTGCTATGCACATAGATCAGTGCATCTCTCAACCATCATCAGAGAAACATCTTCTTGCAGTAAATGCCAATCAACACAGAGAACTCCAACTGGTCCATGTGCAGAGAACAAGAGAGTAAGGAGCGTTTAGCGCTAGATAGAACATCTGTACCACGGCTCATGGGTCTTCACTGAAGAAGGAACAGAACTACTGCAATAGTCAAGTGGTACATGACTTCAAAGAAACCAGTGTTTTCTGGAAACAAAAGGGACGTTGTGCATAGGAACCCACAGGAGATGTGACAGCATGCAAGAGACATGGGAAAGCTCAGGACAGACAGAAGCCCGGTATGGAGGAAGGAAGGTAGGCATCAAGTCCCATTCCTACCTGAGGAGCTATGGTCATATGTGACAACCTTCTGGGAAAAGAAGAGTAAGTTTTCTGTAATGGTAAGACTCCTTTGGTCAACGAAACTACAAGGTGGGCCCCAAACCCAAGAGTAGTTAGCGCACACAGAGTAGCCTAGATGATATTTAAAATATCAAAAGTCACACCCATGAAGTCTTATCAACATGATGTGCAAGCATGGGCTGAACAAGAATGACAACTAACGTATGTGCCAAACTGAACAGAGAAAGCCTATGGGGCCTCAACCCTACACAAAGAACTACTGGCAATTAAGGAAAGTTGGGAGCAGGCAACGTTACCATTCCGCAGGGGAAAGCATACATACTTTCTGTCCAGTGCCAAACAGCCAGCCTTGAAAACATACATATAAGTAACATTATGCAGAATGAACAGATTATAGTTAAGAATATACATACACCTACATCCATGAAATACATCCATCCATGAGATTACAATTAGTGAAAAATGAGGCCATGATTTTGAAGGAGAGCCAGGAAAATATCTATGGAAAAGAGGAAAGGAAGGGAAAATGTAATTATATTATAATCTCAAAAGTAAAGATAAATAACATTTTAATTCTTTTTTAAGAGAAGTTGAGTAGCAATGGATCCAAAAACCCCAATGGATTCAAAGGGGTGGACTTGATCAAATACACGGTATGGAATTCCCAAAGAATTAATTTAAGGTGCATGGTATGGTGAGTTGTGCTTGTAATCCCAGGGTTGGGAGGTAAAAACGGAGGATCACTAACAAATAACTCAAATATAACTGATGAGCTCAGTGATAAGTTTCACTGACAATGTCTCTAATGGATGCAAATGGTGTCTCTGAGAATGACACCAAAGGATGTCCTCTTACATCATGCATACACATGTGCATGGACATGCATGAATATGCAGTCAAACATAAAAGAATATATCTGTATATTATATATACATACTGTGACGACTGACAGTTTGAAACTGCAATTGTATATTTTTACACAGAATTAAAAGGTCTTACAAAGCCAGATGTGATGGTGTGCATCTTTAATCCCAGCACTCAGGGAGGCAGAGGCAGAGGAAGGTGGATCTCTGTTCTCTGTGAGTTTGAAGCCAGCCTGGTCTACAAAGTGAGTCCAGGAAAGCCAGGCTACAGTGAGAAACCCTGTCTCAAAACACACACACACACACACACACACACACACACACACACACACACACACGGGAAAAAAAAAGAAAAAATTACTGTTTTGTGCAGATGTGAAGAAACACATCTGCTTCCTGATGGGAGTGTAAAGTTACATATGTTTATGCAGGGAAATGTGGCAACATCCTTCACAACTGACTGATGGTTTTAGGAATTTATGTTGCAGATATAACATCCCATGTGGAGAACGATTTTGTAAAATGTATTTATTTACTCATACTGCATCCTGATTGCAGCCCTCTCTCCTTTCCTCCCAGTCCTCCCCTTGCACCACCACCCCCATTTTCTTCTCTCCTCCTCCTCAGAGAAGGGGGAGGTCTCCCATGGGTACCAACCTGCCCTGGCACATTAAGATCCTGCAGGACTAGGCACATCCTCTCCCACTGAGGCCAGACAAAGGCAGCTTAGTTAGGGAATGGGATCCAAAGGTAGGCATCAGAGTCAGAGAAGGCCCTCTCTCCAATTGCTGGAGGATACACATGAAGACCAAGCTGTGCATCTGCTACATATGTGCAGGTACCTGGGACCAGTCTATGCATGCTCTTTAGTTGGTAGTTCAGTCTCTGTGAGCCTCCGTGGGTCAAGGTTACTTGACTCTGTAGGGTCTTCCTGTGGAGTCCTTAATCCCTATGGCTCCCTCAACCATTCCTCTGCCCTGCCCCAGACAACTCTTCCACAGGTCTCCCTGAGCCCTGTCTAATGTTTGGCTATGGCTCTCTGCATCTGTTTCCATCAGCAACTGGGTGGTGAAGCCTCTCAGAGGAGTTATGCTAGGCTTCTGTCTACAAGCATAGCAGAGTAACATTGACAGTGTCGGGGATTGGTTCTCCCCCATGGGATGGTTTTCAAGTAGGGCCAGTCTTTTGTTGGCCATTCCTTCAATATTTGCACCATCTTTGTCCATGCACATCTTGTAGGCAGGACAAATTTTGGGTGAAAGTTTTCTTTGTTGGATTGGTGTTCTTATCCCTCCATTGGAAGGCCTGCTTGGCTACAGGAGGTGGCTACTTCAGGCTCCATATCCCCCACTGGTAAGAGTCTCAGCAAGGTGACCTCCACAGACTTCCTGGGGCCTCCTGTATCCAGGTCTGGAAAGTCTCAGAGATGACCCCCATCTCCAGTTTTGGTTCTCTCACCTGGCCCTCTTCACCCTGCTCTGCTGGACAGGTTTTGAAGAAAGGAGAACTCTCCTCCAGTGCTTGTAAGGGTGAAAACTTGTACAACCACTTTGGAAATCAATCTGGCACTTTCTAAGAAAATTGGGTATAGTTCTACCTCAAGACCCAGCTATACCACTCCTGGGCATATACCATACCACAAGGACCTTTGCTTGACTATGTTCATAGCAGCTTTATACATAAATGGTCAGAAACAGAAAACAACCTAGATGTCTCTCAACTGAAGAATGGATACATTTACATAATGGAATACTAACCAGCTACTAAAAACAAGGGCATCATGAAATTTCCAGGCAAATAGATGTAACTAAAAATGATCATCCTGAATGAGGTAACACAAACCCAAAAAGACATGCATGACATATACTCACTTATAATTGGATATTAGTCATAAAGTATAGATAACCATGGCACAATCCACAGACACAAAAAAGCTAAGTTACAAAGAGGGTCCAAAGGAGGATGCTTGACTCTTCCTCAGAAGGGGAAACAAAATAGGGGTGGAGACTAGGAGAATGATTTTTCTAACAGCCCAGTCCTAGCATGTTAGTAGCTTCACAGTCAAACACTAGAGGTAGCTGAACTGCCAATATATATAAGAAGATATTTCTAATTGAGTAGCTGTGGTTAGGAATAAAAATGAATAAATAAAATTCAGGTTACATGGGAAAAATCTCAAAATATTTTTTAAAAGAAAGTGTTTTATAGAAATAAATTACATGGCTAATTTATAAAAGGGCACGCTCAAAAATGCTGCTGGCTTTTCCCTGAGACTGTGTGTGACACATAGTTGAAAGGCATCTGTACTGTTGCCAGGAGCATGACCATGTCGAAAACTCCAACGCCTCAGGTTAATGGGAATGGAAAACCTTTCTCTGGGTGGGGCTCAGAGAAAAAGCAACGTCTTCTTCTAGTCCAAGAATGGATGTTACCAATAACTGCTATTTACCTAAAAGCAGTGAAGGGCTGAAGAGGTAGCTCAGTGATTAAGGGTACTTGTTCTGAAATCATAAGGTCTGGAGTTCAGACCGCAGAACCCCAACAAGCTAAGTGTGGTGGTCTTGATGGGAATGACCCCAGAGTTCCTATGTCTGAATGCTTGCATGCCAGTTTATAGTACAGTCTGGGAAGGATTAGAAGCTGTGGCCTTGTTTCAGGAGGTGTGTCACTGAGGACAGGCTTTGAGGTTCTCATATGTCCACAATATTTTTTGAAAGCAGTCTCTGCCTGGTGCTTATAAATCAAGATGTGGCTCTTAGCTGTTGCTCCAGAACCATGTTTTCCTGCCTGCTGCTATGCCCTCCCAATGATGGTGACAGACTCTGAAAGTGTGAGCTCCAAATAAAATGCTTTCTTCTTTAAGTTGCTTTGGTTGTGGTGTCATGTCCTGCATGTACAAACAACACGATCTCTGAGGGATCTACTGCCCTCATCTGGCCTCCACATGCACACAGACATGTATATAACCTATACATACAGAAGTGCACATATTCACACACACACACACACACACACACACACACACACACACACACACACCTTTAAAAGATGTTACTGGGGCTATACAGACAGCTTAGCATCTAAGAGCACACTCACTGCTTTGTCAAAACACCAGAGTTCAGTCCCCAGAACCCACATGACATAGATCACACACACATGTAACTCCACCGCCAGAGGGCTGTGTCCCCTGTGTGCATCTAAACTCAAGGGGACCTACTCTGTTGCACACAGATATATACACATAAACAAAAATAATAAAAATAAGTCCTGGAACTATCATAGATACTTTAGAATATTACAGGGACACAGATACTCTGCTGCAACATATGCTTTTATGATTCTTAGAACACATGCTTGAACTCCAAAAACATGAAAGTCAAATAAAGACCCTAAGATGAAGAGGTTTAGATTTTCTAAAAGGCAAAGTGTCAAGAAGAAGAAAAACTTGACAATTCAAGTGTAAAAATCGAGAGTTCCCAAATCTAGTCTTGGCTTCTTCACATGCAAGCTGGATGACCTTGAGAAAAGTCGATTATTAATAATTTCTGAGGTCCTATTTGCTGGTGTGCAAAATGACGGCAAATGATAACTGTGCTATCTTTCTCTTGTGCCTCTGTGAGGTACATTTAGAGAATAGATGAGACCAGATGAGAAAGCAGCTTATATAGATCTGCACAAATGAAGGCAGCACTTTTATCCCCATATCAGGGACTTAATGGGATTAGGTTAGATATTATGGCAACATGAATTTAGAGCTCACCAAGGCTTTGCCAAAAGAAAACATAAAATAAAATGATAGATGTGATGGAAAACAGCTCTGAAAACATAATTACATTATGCAAATGTACAGTACTATTATTTTACGTCTTGATGCGGGTTTCTGAGGCAGTTATAAATGTCTTGGTAACAAATGAATGCTTCCGAATGGTAGAGTGCCTCTGTGCTATTTCCTACTTAAGCCAAAGCCATAGGTTCTTAAATCTTTCTGAATGTTACTGACTGCTGTTGAAGAGGTAATTGTTAAATATAAACTAGTAACAGCAGCACATGAATGGGTCTACCCTAAAAAATAACTTTAAAAAAATCTCAGTAGCTTAAAGACCATGAGTTCAATGGCAAACACGGATACAGTGGTTAAGGCTAAGAAGGCAAGTGCTTGTGCCGGTGACTATGGAAACATACAATCGAGACGCAGCCTATAGTTTAAAGTCATACTGAAGGAGATGCTACTGCGTAGGGATCCTTACAATAAGCTGGAATGGTCTTTAAATTTTCTGATTTGTTAATATATTCAACAAGTACTCGCTTTTGCTCTCTGTGACAAACACTCAGTCTGTGGCCCCTTGATGAGGTTTGTCCACTCCCAAGTACTCACTTTTGCAATTGGGCACTTCACTTCGAAGTGAGGACTCAGCAGTGAATACGAAGGATAAGTTTCCTTCCTTCTCAGACATCTCTATAGGTAGATAAAATGGATGTTAAGGAGCACACGGGAAGGGCTGAATGTTGATACAGTATAGACAGGTTAAAGAAACAAACAGCCACATGATTTGGGGGAAATCCAATTTTCTTAAGCTCCAATTTCCTTATTGGCACAAAAGGAATAGGATTATCACTGAACTCTTGGGGTCTCTGAGAAGATTAAAAGCAACGGGTATAACTTGTAGCGTATGCTACTGAAAGCCTTAATAAATGGTGTTATGTAGTTCTCATCCAGTGGTGAAATGGCTCCGTGGGTAAGAACACTTGTTCTGCAAGCATGAGGTCCTGAATTTGATCCCCAGCACCAAAGTACAAAAGCCTGTGAGTGCTCATGTCTGTGAGTGCTTATAACTTCAGCACTGGGGAATAGAGAGAGCTGGAACCATAGAGGCTGCTGACCAGCCAGCCCAGCTGGAGCAGAGAGCTTCCAGGCCAGCTGTGGACCTTGTCTCAAAGCAATAAGGCAGATGGTGGCAGGAAAGATATTCACACCTATCATCCTGTTCTGGCCTCCACACGTGTCCCTTCATACTCATGTGTGTACTACATACAAGATATACTACACACATGTACAAATATTGCACATGACATTAAACACATTTTGGAGAGCTTATATCATGTTAGAACATCTTAGCAGGAACTTTGCTTTTTACCTACAACTTAGAACCCAAACATTTCATTGCATCTTGCAAATTGAACTGCTTTCTGAGGTGAAGCTTCCACACCCCGACTGGGCGATCTGTCCTGTCTTCAGTGTGACACACATACCAGATACATGCTCTGAACTGTCTTCTCAGGCTTCAGCTTGTCCTCTCTGCCACACTGCAAACAAGTCACTACTACACACGGAAGTCACATTTCCTACCTATTCCAGGAAATAGCTGTCTAGGCCACAGAATCAAGGTTTCTCCTGAGTTTGTCTGAGAATCAGGGAACTAATTCCATTTATGATTTTTTTGGTCTCTGTGTCCGTATCCTTTAAATGACTAGCTTTGATCATATATCACATTTTGAATCTATTGTCATAAATCTCTGTGTCCGTATCCTTTAAATAACTAGCTTTGATCATAAATCACATTTTGAATCTATTGTCATAAATTCCTGCTTCTGAATTTTATAAATAATATATATATAATATATTATTATTATTATAGTTTCATAGACACCCTTCTAAAATTCTATGAAATCTATTGAGATGATAGGAACAAGACCAGACTTCTTTTCCTAAGTGCTCATGTATTCCCTTTATGGTGAGCCTTCGTATATTAGACAATGTCTTGACAATATCAGTAAGTAGAGGGAGGGGGAGCCTACACTTAGAGCCAGGAATTGGACGTCTCACTTGGCTGCTCCTTCATCCATCTTGATTTAGACAGCCTAACCACACAGCATCTAGCACCCACCCCTTCTAGTCTAATGGAAATAGCAGTCATGCCTATGAATGTAAAAAGAAAATATGGACAGATGCACACATCCCTTTAAAGACAGACACGTCTCATTCTCCTCAAACAAAATCACGAGCAGTCATCCTGTCAAGAATGCAAAGGATTGAAATAAACTCCTGGGGTTATGTGGAGTTCATAAATCCAATAGATTCTACTTAGGCAGGAATATGGCTAATGATGTGGAAATACGTATGGTAAGGGAAGAGGGAGAGTGAAAGGGACTGTAAAAACTGGCCTGCTCTGAACAGTAATCCTGCATATTAACAATACACTATGTAAAACCAAGTTGCTATGTCTTCCGTTTCTATCTCTACTGAGGAACTAGATGATACAATCATCAGGCTTTTTCTTTACCTGAGGCAGTTTTAGTAAACAACAATATTAAGACAACTAACATACATTACTTTTTAATGAACAATCAGGGTGTCATTGCTATGCCTCTTGAAGTTTTGTATACATCAATTTATTTAAAACAGTTCAAACAGACAATCTTCCCCCCCCCCTTTTTTTTTTACATAAGAGGAAATGAACAGCAGGAAAAATAGTAAGAATTCTAACAACACCGAGGATGCTGCTTATTAGCAGACAGGATGATCCAGGGCAATCCTACCTGATAAAGACAGTTTAAAAGGATAGGGGGAAAAAACAATGCCTGCAATCTTCAAAAGCATTACAGAGCAAAGAAAATTATGAAAAATGTCCTGGTTAAAATTTGAGGATGATAAAAACTGTCAGCCAAGAATACAAGACCACTAGGGGGTTTGCTTTGATGATATACATTGAGTCAGGAGAGGCAGCTAAAAAGCTGATATGAATTTTTGATGTATGAATGGGGATTACCCAGGAAGAGCCATCCTTGGTTTAAGATAGGGATGCCACACCCCAAAGCAAGAGGAAAGGAAAGGGTCTTAATCCCTGTTCTATTGCTATGAACAGGCACCATGATCAAAACAACTCTTATAAAAGAAAACACTTAATTGGGGGCTTGCTTTCTGTTTTAGAGGGTTAGTCCATTATCATCATGATGAGGAGCATGGTGGTAGGCCAGTAGGCACAGGCTTTGATACCCTGATCTTTGAGTGACAGAGAGACGCTGTGCCTGATGCAAGCTTTTGAAATCTCAAAGCCCACCCCAGCGGCACACTACTTCCAACAAGGCCACACCTCCTCCCATAAGACCACACCTCCTAGTCCTTCTAATCCTTCTTAAACATTTCTACTCTGGGTGCCTAAGCACTCATATAAATGAACCTATGAGGACCATTCATGTTCCAATCACCACAGAAAGCAAATAGGTAGCCCAACTATAAATCTTCTGAATGACCTTGGGAAAAAACCACTCTGATCCTAAATTTAGATGAACTTTCAGAATTGCTTTAATTCACAAAGTAGGAAGAGGTAAGAAACAGACTAGGGCTGGGATAGCTCAAAATATTTTAGCCATTATCAAAGTACCACTTCAGCATATAGTGAAAGGAAAACAACCTAAGGAAGAAACAGCAAAGACAAAACTCACAGAATCAAGAACCCACAAGGCACATAAAGACTTCAGAAATTAACCAATAAAATGTTCCTCCATCACATATTCGATTCAAGGATACAGAAACCAACATCAAAAAATTTGAAACGCACTTGAAAATGTTTTTTTAAGATATAGAAGATAAGGGAGGGAACAGAATAAAAGTTATGAAACACATAGGTAGTGACCAAATGTGAAACATCAATGGATGAGAACATTAGACATTTACAAGAGAAAAACAGGCAAAGAAAAAAGAAATAGGTCTGAAACATGGAGACCCCAAGGATGGGAAAGGATGTAAGAGACAAAAGGATGAAAATACAAAAGGACACAAAAATGAAGGTCACCTGCCTGCTCACTGGGGACAGAGGAGGAGGACCTAAGAGAAAATGGGGTTAAAGCAATGAGTCCCGAGATTATGGATAAGTTTGTTGTAAATGACTTGTTGATAAAACTTACCAATCCACAAAGTCAAGAAGTCTGGTATGAACCAGCAAGAATCACAGACAAGGGACAATGGAATCTTACTTGCTATCAGAGGATGCTAACGCACTAACTCCACACATAATGAAATGCAGCATCGGGAATGAAGGTATTGACCCACTGTTTGCAGTAAGTTGAAAATGAGTAACTGCTAAGTTACTCATTACTGTATTTACTGAGGATCCCCTTCAAGGATGAGAGCGATAGCAGGGAGTGTGACTCAGTGAGGCTTTGAGACAAATCCCCAGCACAGAAGAGAAAAAGAAAATGAGAGTGAATCAAAGGCAAGGGAAGGCAGATAATTTGTACTCCGGGTGCAAGGGAGATGCAGTAAGGAAGGATGATGGACAGGAACATGTGGCAAACAGCTGGGCATATTGTAAGTCCAGATTAATTATTTGAAAATGTATTTCTGATGAAACACACCTCAAATTCACAAAAATGTATGGAATCTAGTTAAGTAAACATGGTTTTAATAATTAGCAGGGAGATAAATTTGTATATTAAAGTTTGGATATGAATGTGTCATAATAGCTGGGATTAACACTAAGACACTTCATTCATCATTTCATAAAGGAAATAAATTGTATGGTTTGTGCTTTCTGTAAATCTGAACAAGAAAAAAGTGAGAAAAAAGTGGATACAGTACTTCTTGGGCTAATGCGAGCATATAATTAGTGGCAGGCAAATGCACGTATCGATAACTCAGTAAACCTGAGTGAAGTGCCTGTATCAATTAAAAGACAGAGGCAAGCACATTGGGGCAAAAAGCCTGAGTGAACAAAGAAAGCAAAAAATATTACAGGCTGTCTAAAGAATTATTATGTAAAGTTATACAACAGTTTAAAATGTCCCGGAGTTGGGCTGGAGAGATTGCTCAGTGACTACGAGTTTGTATTACTCTTAGCAGACAATTGGTGCCCACAGCTGCTCTAATCCCCTCACCTGGCCCCCAGGGGCACTTGCACTAAGCTGCACACACCTCTCCCATCTCTTATACACGTGCAACTGAATCTTTTTGTTTAAATGTGCATGTGTGTTTGAACTAGCATACACAATATGGAAGCAAAATTTAAGTAAACCCCATAGTAATACATTAACAGCAGAAAAATATATCTTAGTAGTAGAGTTAAAGAGAGGAACTTCCCAAGAAGGAAATTTAACTTCCTCCAAGAAAATGTCAGTTGTAAATTTCTGTGTATCTGTTGAGACATCTGTGACTACAGAGAAAAAAAAAACAAAGCAAAGGTCAACTAAATTATGAAGACAAATAGAAAAATGCAATCATAGTAGAAACAACAAGAGGAATCCTCTGAGCAGAAGTGACCTTCTTCAGGAGTTCTAGGGTTGATAACAGTTTAAGATCTCATTTCTTCTCATATTAATGTTAGGAGGAACCGGGCATCTCCCTGAGTATCTCCCACAGACAGGTCTTCTTTTGAAGCAGTCACCCTAGAAATGGCAACTGTTTCACAAGAACACACTACCCCAGTTGTCTGTCTGTCTGTTATTACTGCTACCTGTCTTGGGTGTTTACAAGTAACTTTTAAAACAAAAAGTATTTGGTAAACAATGCTTTAAAGTCAGCAGACAAGCTTTGGGTACAGTTCAATGGCGAATCACTTGCCTGAGATCACTTTGCAGAGGCCCTGGGTTCCAATCCCAGCTTCACAAAAGAAAGATAGACGAAAGGCAGACAGACACAGAAAGAGAGCAGATAGTGACAGGTGAATGATTGATAGCTGATAGCTGATAATTGATAGATGACTGATAGATGACAAATAGATAATACATATAGTAGGTAGATGGACAGAGAGACAGAGAGAAGGAGAGACAGAGAGAGAGAGAGAGGGAGGGAGGGAGGGAGGGAGAGAGGGAGAGGGAGAGGAGAGAGAGAGAGAGAGAGAGAGAGAGAGAGAGAGAGAGAGAGAGAGAGAGAGAGAGAGAGAGAGAGAGAGAATGATTTTGAAAGTCTCTCCGTGTCTACATTTTAAAAAGTGAACTAGTTGATATCCTCTGCCCAACTGTACTGCAAGTGACTATCCTTAACATTAGACTTCTCACTGCAATTTTCACCTTGAGGTCTTTATAAATATCAGTGGAATTGTGTAAGGACACTTTTGTCGCTTGCTATGACAGGTTTCAGGTTTGTCTCCTTGCTCTTTTTAGTTATTAGCCTTTCTTCTGCTTTCTCCCGGTCTCTGAACTCTCTCTCTCTCTCTCTCTCTCTCTCTCTCTCTCTCTCTCTCTCTCTCTCTCTCTCTCTCTCTCCCCCCCGCCCCATTTGTGTGACTCATATATTTTCACTAAGGACATTCTTTGGGTAAGAAGGAGCATTTCTGCTAAAAATTCCTCTTGATAACTTCTTGAATATCTACGGTATTGGTCATCTTTACCAGGAAAACCCAGAACTAAATCCTGGAAATGTCATATTTCTATTACTTCATCTTTCTGTATTTAGTTATTCATTTTATTTTTAATTAAAATATAATTGCATCATTTCTCCCTTGTCTTTCCTCTTTCCAGCTTCCTCATGCTTCCTCCTTGCTCCCTCTCAAATTGATGGACTCTTTTGGTTGTTGTTGTTGTTGTTGTTGTTGTTGTTGTTGTTGTTGTTGTAATGTATGTGTATCTCTCTGTGTGTGTTTTGAGTGTAAATGCATAAGTATGTAAATACAACCTGCTCAGTCCATTTAATGCTGCTTGTATGTATTTGAGGCTGGCAACAGGGTATTCGATAACCAATTAGGGGGCTCATCCCTGGGGATGACCATTTCTCCAGCTCTCCTCATTACTCAGCCACCTGTAGTTCTTTATCTATGGGTAGGGTCCTATGAGCTCCCCCCTTCAATGTAAGTACATTAGCGTTGTCCTCATTCACATCTTGATTAGACAGTCATACTGCTGAGAGATCAAGGGTGAGGCTTCCTTGTTGTTTCTAAAAGATACAATCTCACAGCAGAGCTGCTCCTCTGGGTCTTATGATCTTCCAGCTCCCTCTTCCATGATGTTCCCTGAGCCTCTCGGGTTCAGGAGTTGAGCTACAGCTGCTACCCACTAGAGACAGGTATTCCTTGATCATTCGTTCTCTGCATTTTGACCAGTTGTGGTTTTCTATGGTCTCTGTCTGCTACAAAGAGAAGCATTTTTAATGAGGCCTGAAAGGTAAATTTATATGTGGGTGTAAGATAAGCATTTAGAATTCCGTTAG
The DNA here is from genome assembly GCF_964271855.1 of Acomys minous. NCBI lineage: Eukaryota > Metazoa > Chordata > Mammalia > Rodentia > Muridae > Acomys > Acomys minous. The sequence goes on along the minus strand of NC_140486.1, from coordinate 42,551,071 downwards.
GAGTGATGCTGGTTTACTGAGTTGGTTTATTCCTTTAAGATCTAGGACCACTACCCTGGGGTGCTCAGATGTTTCCATTGTCAGCCTTGATTCTGTTTCTGCTGAGTATGCCTTTGTCCAGTCAGAGAATTGGTGGCTACTGCCAAGACAAGAGGGGTGCTATGGCACTCTTAGAAATCTTACCATACTGGCCATTACTGTGCTTCCTAGACCTCACAGCTGGATAGGAGTATTCATTCCCTTGGTAGCTCACACACCTTCTGGTACCATGAGAGGTAGTCTTCAAGAAGGAAGGTTAGCTCAGATCTACCTTGGAATTTTTCTGTCCTGTTTCTGAAATTCATGGTGTCTTTTGTACTACGGATTTATTAGTTTACTTTCATTCCGTCAAGTTGAGTAAAGTGAATGTGGCACAGGGTTTTAAAGTATAGGGGGTGCCCCATCAAATCATAGCCAGGAAAAGAATATAATGGGAGCAAAAGCAGTCATAGGTGGAAGGAGAGAGTATGTTGATCTCATTAAAAATGAAGGGAAAAATGAAATAATTCATGTTTCAGATTTTTGTCTACAGAAGGAAGCAAGACCATCTTGATTCCTACAAAAAAAAATCTACTTTAAAAACATAGGGTTGGGGATATGGCTTAACTAGTAAAGCACTTGCTGTAAGCAGGTATGAGGACCAGTCTTGGGATTCCCAGAACCCTGGTAAATGCCAGGTGGTCATGGCAGAGAGAGGGAGGGAGGGAGGGAGGGAAAGAGAGAGAGAGAGAGAGAGAGAGAGAGAGAGAGAGAGAGAGAGAGAGAGAGAATTGAATAGCTGTGGTTTATTTTTACTTGTACCCTCTTTTCCTCATTCCCTCTGCAGCTCTGCTTCATGTTGTTATTTAGGAGAACTTGACCTACACTCATAAAAGCAAGATAATTTCGTGGTACCTGAGATGCATTTGGGGAGGGGTGAAAGACACCCATGTTCTTCATGACATCTTTGAATTTTGAAAAAAAAGATGTAACTGTGAGTGATTTGTGTTTTATTTCAAGTAAAGAAGCTACTGATAATTTTAGGATATAGCCACTACATTTTACAGCCCCTGATGCTGGACTCCCTAAGCCATTTGCACTGTGCATCTCATCATCAGACTAGAGAGAGAAAAAATGCACCCTGATATATATTCATCCACAGATCCATATGTATGTAAAGTGATGATTTTTACATAGCATTTGGCATCCCGACATCTTATGGAAATTCCTAAGCTGTGATTCTTAACCTCTACTTGCATATATCTTTAAGAAAAAAAATTAGTTTTAACTTCCTGCACTTAATCTATCTGTTAAAAAAGATTTATTTTTAAAGAAAGTATAGAATTCAATCCTATAAATCAGTACCCTCCTACATGTATTAACGGGAAGCTTTTCAAATTAATACAGAGATTTGTAAAATACTCTTTCAAAAATAAGAAACATTTGTATGGCTAAAAATTATTCTAATGGAATAGGTGAAAAATCTAATAAATCCCAAGTAGCTTATTCCATGATAATTTTCTCTTTGGGTATTTAATATCAGTTTGGGCTAATATTATCGTATGAAGCCTGGCCAGCTTTCAAAGACCTTTTCTGTCATCGTTGTATGTTTCATCATAGGCAATTTTAAATCTATTTATTCATTCATCTACATGCATATGTGTGTGTTCTTCTGAGCAGATCAGAGGACAAGTTGTAGTCGTTTTTCCTTTCCCACCATATAGGTCCTGAGGATTGGGTTCCAGTCATCAGACATAGCAGCAAACACTATTATCTGTTGAGCAATCTCACTGTGTCAGAAACCTTTTTAAAACAGGTAAGTCACTGGTTAAACAGAGAAAAGCTGATACTTCTTAATATTCATAGGATAATCCTCTCGTACATTTTTATGTCTTTGGCAGTTATTTTTAGCATCTACTGCACTGCCTCTGTCTCATTCTTTATGCAGTCTGTATAAACCACCAAGTGACATGCAGGACAGAACACTAAATAGCTTTAACAATAATACTGTCTTCTCCACCTGCTACCTTGAGCTGTTTCCTCAGTATTCCAAGGAAAGCAAACCCACAAAACCCCAAATATAATGAATAATTGGAATCCCCAAAGGAAAGATATTTACGGTTATCTAGAAGACATGGTGTTAGAATTACCAAGATCTTCCCTAACACCCAGGAAAAAGCATGTCCATTGCCAAAGAGACATCAATCAAATTCAATTCAATATCCAGAAAATATATTTTATTATAAAGAACTACACTCAAGATTTACTTTATGCCAAACACACAAGATAATAGAGCCACAAGTATAAGAAGCTAAGTAAATATATTATTCATTTATTAATGTTTGTGAAGTGCTGAACTAAGTCTTGAGAATACAAGCTACTTGACCTCACACTGTATTATTTACTCTGCAATGTCCTGTCCTTTTACCATCCCATGTGATACGTGATCTTAAATGATGGGGCATGGGGACATTCCAAACACATGCTTCCCAGGACCATTGGGAGCAGGGAAGAGAAACCAACAAGGCCAAAAAGGAGTTTGTCCTCAAAGGCACTGCCTTGCATGTTGAAGAAAAGAAATAAGAACTCTGGTGCCCCCTATTTGACCACTCCTCCTTGGTGGGGAGGCTTGGTGGCACTCAGCGGAAGGGTAAGCAGGCTCCCAGGATAAGACCTGATAGGTTGTGATCGAATGGTGGGGGAGGAGGTCCCCCCTTCTGTCACAGACCTAGGGGAGGGGAATAGGGTGCAAGAGGGAGGGAGCAGGGAATGGGAAGGTACAAGTGAGGGGATAACAATTGAGTTGTAATTTAAATAAATTATTTAAATAAAATAAAAATTTAAAAAAGAAACTTTTAAAGACTGAGGAAGTCCCTTAGGGCTCAAAGGTAAATTAGACTCCTGAATACAACAAACACGCTATTCTGATTCCCTTTGGACTAGCTAGATTCACACCTGCTGTGCTTCTGATGGTTCTACAGTTCAGAACCATCCATGGTCTCCACTTCTGAAGCCTTTAGAAGAGAAGGAGATTATTTAAAAAGAATCTGTATGAGTCTTTTTCTGAAACTGGGAAAGCGGTACATCCTGAACTAACAGGCACGTAAATCTATGGTTCTGTTCAGCCAGGGAGAAGACTTTAGTCCCAGTGAGCACAGCCACAGCTCTTCTCTCCTTTATCTAGATTACCGCTGCTCCCCCACAAACACACAAGATAATAACAACAATAGTTTTGAGAAATAGGTCACCTAGATATCAAAGCTATTTTATATCAAGCCATCTGGGGTGGAAGATGGCTTTGAAATGAGCTGCTCTTGGGTCCATGGCAAACTCTCCGGCAGCACATTGGCCGGCACGTTCCCAGCATTGCAGCATTGTTCTCAGTATTTGCTATTCAGAAGATGTTCCACGCATCTGAGCCTCAGAGAAACAAACGACTTAGCATTTCAATTAGGATCAGTGCATTGCACATCTAAAAAACAGCACAATGAAAAGATCTTGGAAGGTGATGGATTGTGTGTGTTCTAAAAACTAAACACAGATGAGCAGTCCAAAGTTAAATTCTGATTATTTGTATAAGCCCCCTTCTGTCCTTTAATTTTCTTCTAAGAAATGTGGCTAACTTGGTGTTTGGTCACCTTCATTCTACTTTAGGTTTCTAGAACATTCTAGTGAATGGTTCTTAGCATATTTAGTGATATGCATAAAGCATTGATTAAATGACAGCTAAGAGCATATCATGTGACTCCATCTATTTCCCATAAATCCCAAAACAACTATAAAAATGATAAGTGCCTTCATTTTGTGCGATTGCCCTTCCCCCATCTTACTGGGTTAATCCTTACTTCCCCACAGTTGGGGCTACTGTGTCCTACTCACAGGTACCAATTATAAATGCAGAAAATAGAGATGGCTCCACTTTTTGTCAAAGGGTGTGTGTATCACATATGGCTAATTATTCGTATTTGCTTCAGTGGCAGCAGAAAATACACTACTTACTGCATTCTCTCAAACAATGAGAGGTGACACAGTAGTAATGATAGTAGCTGTTGTGTATTGAGCTTTTGCCATGTGCTGAGGATCATCCCTAATTCTTATCATTAATCCTCACAAAAATCCAATGATGAAAGGACTGTTACCATCCAGCATGGTGGCACACACCTTTCATCCCAGCACTCAGGGAAGCAGAAGCAGGCAGATCATTGTGAGTTCGAGGCCAGCCTAGTCTACAAAGCAAATCCAGGACAGCCAAGGCTGTCAAAAAAAAAAAAAAAAAAAAAAAAAAGAAAGGAAAAAAAGAGAATACTGCTACCTGTATAGCCTTTCTGGAGACCAAGGTCTACCTATCACTACCCAGTGCCACCAAGAGGTACTTTTCAATAAGATCAAGTTTCCCTTTAGAAGCATGTCACATCTGCTACTTCATTGCCATTTGATTTTATTAGAATACATTAAAATTCTTCTACCCTCATGCCCCCATCAAGGAAATGTCTAAGATTAATAGCTTACAGTTTTAAACTGAAAAGAGTTGGTTGTGCAAAGGAACTCGCAATTAAATGGTGAATTAGGTGGGGATTGGTAAGAACCTTTTGACCTCTGAGGTTCTTCAGTAGAGAGGAGGCATCAATTGCTTCACTCCCATTGATGAGCACACTAACTGGCAGGCAGCTGTTACCAAGTAAAGTTTACTGAGTACAGGAGGATAAAATAGGTTTTAAACACTCCTGATGACATCACTCACTACAGGTATGGAAGGAGCTAGCTCAGACATAGGGAGCCGGAAGTAGGCAGCATTAGTACATACATGCTGGGCGGTGTCCTGTCAAGGAGGATGTGAATACAAAAAAGCTCTGCTCTACTGGAGCTACGTTACTTCTTTCTCCTCTTTTCTAATGGTTATCCTTTGATGGTTCCATTTCCCCTGTGTTCTCTACATTTTTTTTTTCTTTCTTGTATTTTGGGGGGAAGGGCACTGTCTCATGTAGCACAGGCTAGCCTCAAATTTACTATGTAGCTGAGAATAACTTTAAAGTTTTGATCCATGTATCTCTAACTGCCAAGAGCTAGAACTACAAGAATGGGCCACCTTGCCCCACTTCTGTTTGTTCTATTTATAATAAAAAAATTAAACTAAAATATAATTACAACACTTCTCTCCAAGCCTTCCCATGTTCCTCCCCTCATTACATCTCAAATAATGGGCTCCTTTAAAATTATTGTTCTTACAAACATATTATATAAATGCATGAATATATAGAGACAGCTTTCTGGGTCTGTCTAGTGTAGCTGTGTGCATTCTTAATAAACTTTCTACTCTTTCACCTACCACTGCTGTCTCAGCATCTTTGAATGCAGTTATTGACAAAACCCACTGCTTTCCAAGAAGAACAACAGATATTGATTTGAGGGTAAGATGTACTAACTACATTGAGATCATAACAAACTGCTAATAAACTGCCTTCTGTTTCAAATGAGTGTGAACACACAGTCTGATTTATGGCCTGCGTTAAGGGAGTGGTGGAGGGGGAACCCTGAGGGTCAGTGAGAATACCTCTACAAGAAGAAAATGATGCTGTGTTGGAAGCGGAGAAAAAACAGTTGGGTGATGCAGAGGGTCAAGGTGGTCATACACAGAGAAGAGTGCCCCTGTGGGCTCCCCCAAGACCTTTGCCATTCATTGTCTCTGCTTTATCCTGTATTTCTCCAGTCAGACCTCCCTCTGAGCACTGGCTCTGCCTGGAGTGTGACCTTGGTCAAATCTCTGCATCTGCTCTAATCCCAAAAATGACAAAAGCAAGAGCTGTGAAGCTCATATCAGATAATTTAACAAATACCAGAGTGGAGGCTGGAGAGATGGCTCAGTGGTTAAGAGCACTGTCTGCTCTTACAAAGGACCCGGGTTCAATTACCAGCCACCACATGGCAGTTCACAACTGTCTGTAATCCTAGTTCCAATGGCTCTGACACACTCACGCTAAAATAAAATTTAATAAATTATTAAAAAAAACAGATACCAGAGTGATTTGCAAATAATAAATGTTTAGCATGGTGATTATAATTATTATTTATTTATACTATATTTATTAGTATTATTATTATTTGCATCATCTCTCAAAAGTCTCCCAAAACACAATGATTAGTGATGTTTGCATGATTAATTTCATATTAATTAGTTAAAATTGACATCTCAATATTTTTATAAAGTAGATATACATATATAAATAAATATTTGCCTTTTAACTGTTGTACTTTCTCATGAATAATTCTGTCAGTCAATTTAATTCTAGAAGATAAAAGTATGCTAGAGTCAGTATAGTCTAGAAGTTAAGAATTTGATATTTTTGTTCTCAGTATGTACACTAACTCCTTACCCCTCTTTAGGTTAAATTATATAATACCTGATAAACAAAGGTTATTTCCCACCATTCACAACAGTTAATTTTCTGTTTAATTAAAATTATTATTTCATTTCAGAAATTGTTAAAAAGCATTCTAGTAATATGAATCCACTTTAATTTAAAGAACATTAGCTATGAAGGCATAGGGACTCTTAGAAGTCCCTAAATCAATTGCATAAATAATTAATTAGTTAAATGGTCCTATAACTTGATTATCTATCTATTGGAGACCGTTAGAGTCTGTCCTGTGTTTTTGAGTTTCCTCTATGCCTTTTAGTTCAGATTTAAAAGAAAAAAAAAACATCCATTATTTCCTTAGGGTAGATACATTCACAATTCTTCTTCTAGATATTTTTAATATATAATATAGCATTGTTAATTATATTATACTATTGTGCAACACAATATCAGAACTTATTTATAGTATCAAACAAAACCATTGTGCCCTTCGATTCACCTGTCTCCCTCCCACTCTCTGATTCTCTCCCATTACTGTTAAGTCTTATTCCCTTAGTGTTCCTTTAGTGAAGCTGGGCTCCGTAAATGCATTGGTTAAGTGACTCTGCCTGGTATTTAGTGCAGGAATGTAGGCATGCTGTTCCTTTTTTGAAAAAATAAAAAACAACCCAAATGTTCATGGACCAATAGCTAACATACATCAAAAATTTAAGGAAAATTTGGTGGGTATAAATTCTGCATTCTGGTCAAGCATAGAGCTTGGTCTAGTCACCACCATAGAACTCTCCAAATAAAACATTATTTCACCACAGCAAGCATGTTAGAACTATTATGCTAATGATGAACAATGTCTTAGTTACTGTAGAGAGAGACACTGGGCATCATGTGGGCTTTTGAAACCTCCAAACCCACCCCCGGTGACACACTTCCCCATCAAGACCACACCCCCTATTCCTCCAACAGTTCCATTCTCTTAGGATTAAGCATTCAAATCTACAAATCTAGGGGGGCATTCTCATTCCAACCAGCACAGAGAGCTTGGGATGCGGTATGAGAAATGTCTAGCATTATATCCTGGCTAGATCACTTACCAAACATGTGAGTGTGAACCAGTTACCGTTCTAAGTTTTAATATTCATATTTGAAAGAGTGACGGCAGAGTTGACAGCCGCACTGTGCCAAGTCAGGGTAAGCAAGTCCTCAATAGTTCTGCCCTGCAAACAAGTCTGGCAGAAATATTAGGCCTGAAAGCTGAAGATGATGCTCCAATGTTATAAAGTGTATTGGGTGACTGGTCAGGCAGTAAACTGTCTTAAGTCAATTTGTACATTTTGGAAGCTGCTAACCCACACTGCTGGTTCACTCAGGAATAAGTTTTATTCCTTCTCAAGTCTCTGAGGGGCATTGAAGACAAGATAGTATAGTTTTACAACCAAGTTTAGTTGGTTAGGGGACAAGATTGTTTTAGATCAAGATAAATAAGTTAAGCTATTAGAGTTGAGATAGGATAGATATTGAATCTCATTTGTAAATTTAGACCCAACAAGACAGGAGAGACACTTACTTCAAACTGAACAAATGCAGATGGACAATTCACTATGAATGTAACATGTATAGAACTCATTATTCTTATGATTGTCACATGATTCTCCCTGCTGTATGTAGTTTGTTTTATACATATGTAATAAAATAAATGTATAAAAAAAGAAATTATGCTGTGGGTCCTCCTAGACAATAACTGGAGGACAAGGAGTACAATTTTGTTTTTCTCCTGGCTCCTGAGAGTCCCATCTTTGGGAGGGAGCCCTGGATGATCATCACACATATGTACCAGGTGGAAAAGTCAGTGTCAAGATAAAGTCTTCTGTGGATATAAGAGGCTAAAAAGAAAAGGGAGCACATAGCTTAGAGGAAGCAGAGCCAACTGCAGGGCTCTGTCCCTGGTACCCTCATTTTCTAGTGCCTTGACGTCAAAGAGAAAGAAAAGACAAAACTCTCCTCTATATGACATACATGCACACATATACACAGATGCATATATATATATACTCACACACATAGAGACACACACACATACATACACAGGCACACACATAAGGCACAGAGGCATGTGTATGCATACATATAGACCACAGACTCATATACGTGTATGCAGTCACACACACATACATATACACATACATACATACATACACAGGCACACTCATGTGTATGATACATACACACAGAGAGATACACAGACACTTGTATGCAAACATAGGGACACGCACATGCATTCATTCACACACACATAGATACACACATACAGACACACACAGGCACACATACGGAGATACACAGACACATGTATGCATACACACACACACACACACACACATCAAGTCCTGAGTTGTGATCATCCTCTGAGACTAGGCTGTTCTAGTCACCAAAACAAGACTGCAATTTAGAGATTGAAGGATTTTCTAGACTGACTGGAAGAGTTATAGTTCCTGATGCTTTTCCATACAGAGTCACAAGAAGTTTACATCTAATATGCATATTTTTAAAAAAGTGATGGGAAAATTAACATATTTAAATTCATTTTTCATAAATTATACCTGCTCAAAATATAATCAACTGCAGATATGAAAAGTTTGTTCTTTTAAATCAACTGAAAAACCTTGCTTGCTAGACATAACCTCTTATCCCTAGCAGCCCTGGTATGAGGTGTATGTGGGGGATTGTTATTTTCTAAGTTCCATTTCAAATCTGCCAGGTTGGCTTAGGCCAGATACCCCTATAAGAAAGATGTGCTTGCTACACACCCCTATGATGTTCTGCAAGGGAAGAGGGGACATTGTGCAAAGTGGGAATGCTAGCGTCACTAGGATCTAATGCCTCTTTATAGAAGAGGAAGGTGAGAGACACTAATCCTGGGTCTAAAGAGGAAATCAGGGGGCATCTAGAGAGATGTCTCAGCAGTTAAGAGTGCTTACTGCTCTTCTGGAGGACATAGGTTTGTTTCTCACCCCTCATATCAACAGGTGTATAACAATGTATCCATAGCTATAGCCATCTAACGACTGGGAATTCCAATTCGAGGGGACCTGATGCCCTTGCATTCTCATGGGACATGTAAATCCAGGCAAGTATGCACGCAACACACACACACACAACACACAACACACACAACACACACACTAAACAAAGAACAAATAAAAATACCCGACACCTAGACATTCAATACACCTAGAAGCAGGGCAGCCTCCTCTCAACCTGGCCTCCGAGGACGACGTCATCTAATATTCCAATTGATTCTTGAGCTTTCGCATGGCAAGAAGCAAGTTTGTTTTCCTTCCCTCCATCAGAAATAAATAGTCACTAAGTATGTATTGAGTATTATTATGAACCAGGTCTAGGAAAAATAACTGACAAAGTTTGGACGTCCTGGAGCTTCCAATCTTCTGAGTGAAGACCATAACAGTAATAGGTTTACATGCAGTAGGATGGGGGACACCTATTAAAAGGGTAAAGTGGGGCCAGCGAGAAGTCTCAACAGGTCCAGGCCTCCAAGCCCAATGGCCTGAGTTTGAGCCAAGTTCAGCCTTCAGGAATTCCCTGCTGGAAGGTGAAAACCAATGCCTGCAAGTTGTCTTCCAGTCTCTACACATGCACCATGGCACACATCACACACACACACACACAGCCATTTTTTTTCATGTCAGAAAATAAAATAGGGTTTAGAGTAAAATTTATTTTAAAAAGGGAGGTGATATAGGGAAGGGGAATAGAAGGTTGGGGGGGCTTAACCATGCAGCGTGTTCAAGAAGGCAGAATGCTGGCGCTTCACAAGTAGCCGTTGTGCTCATGCGTGAGAGCAGAGGGAGACAGTCCCAGTGCTGCCGGCTTCATTGTTTCCTCAGGAAAATGATGGCGGGAATCATCATGCCCTGCATGTTTCCTTGCTAATTCATCCAGCAGCGTATTGCTCCTATACTATTTGGGTGTCAGAAGCAAATTATCATTGCAATGTGTGGCTTAGAAAAAATGCCCAGCGCTGGGCTTGGCTAGTCATATTTTTGAAGATTTGACGCACAGCATTGTGAATCTGAAATAGGACTAAATTTTCATTCATCCTCAAGAATTTCACAGGCCATTTTCTACCTTATCTGGTGATATTTAGCTTTCTCCCGAGAGAAACCTTTCAAATGAGGACGGTGATCAATTATAGCCCTTGTGTGCCAAAGACGGGAGATAGCACGCTAGTCCTGCATCTGGCGTGTGTATGAATCCTTGTACTGACACCGCGGGAGGCAGGCCTGCAGCCTGTTGGGTTAGATAAGGAAATGTGCTTAGCCAGGTAGCCTGACCTGCTCTGTATACACAGCCCTCGGAGGCGTGAGAGGCTTAGAGCCGGGCAATGTGATCAGAGGCAAGCTGCTGCTCTTCAACACTCTCAAGCACACTAAAGGAACCTGGTGCTGTCTATTTAACTAGAGGTGATTTGTATGTGGAAGGCGGCTAACTTGCCAAAGAATGTGAAACTTGCTGATGGTCCTTGAATACTGGGATTTCAGTAGGTAGGCATGGGAGAAATTGTGTACTCGATTCCCATCTGTGTGTTCTCTACAATACAATGCAGGCATTAGGGTTTGATCTCAAAGGAAACTTATGGCCCTGGTATCTTTTTGATCTTCTCTACAATAACATGATGATACAGAAATCTGGATTTTTGCAAATCCGGGTGGCTCAACTGGACCTGGGTAGCTAGTGAATATTTCACAAAACTGTGTATACTGGATGAGAGGAAAAGTGTCTTTTCTGACATGCCATGCCGGATTTTTTGATGGCAGAGAGCCTGTATCTAAAAGAAATTACCAGCTTCCAACTTGACCTTTTATAAGACATCGAGGATAATACTCATATTCTAAAATATTTTCACTGGATTTTGATATTAATAAATGCTTAGGTGCTCAAAGGGAATCCTGAAACACGTTCATTTTGGAAACTCTAGTTGTATTAAAATTGAAAAAGAGCCCAAAAATTATCTAAATGATTATATATATTGTATTTATATTTATTCATATATTTATATATATAGATAATTTGCAGAGCAATATCAGGGAATGTTCCTTACCAAAACAGTCACAGCATTTATTATACAAAACTAACTATGGTTCACTGTAGACTGTAGGACCTTACAATGGTGTCAATTTAAAGATGCAGAATGTCTGATGTCTTTAAACCCTGTCACAGCAGCTCTGTGGTTGTATCTTGAACCTTATGAGGATTTAGCACCCGTTCAAATGTGAAGCTCTCTATGGAAAAGAGGTCCTCAGCCCCTTTGCAAGATACTTCCTAAATATAAATATTATGACAAGACAAAGACAAGGAAGCAATAAGGGAAAAGGTAGATTTATGTTAGAAGCAATGACCCGAGAGAGGAGGAACCCATCAGCAAAAGTCAACTACTATAGAAAATGACAACAAAACTGCCTTTAAATGACTTGAAAACTTAAGACATATGCTTTTCTTTTAATCTCCTCACATGTCTTAGTATTTGGTGCTGTAGATATGAGCACCACATATGTGCCTCATGCCTGTGGAGGCCAGAAGAGGGTGTCAGATTGCCTGAAACTGGAGTAATAGACAACTGTCTTGACCACTGTTTAGTATAACAATTTTTATGTATAAATATGGGAATATGCATAAGTGATATGAGTCTATAAACAAAAGATATATAAAATATGTAATTTATCTTTATATGTTGCATTAACCATGGAAACATAATTTAGTTCCATTGCTACAGAATAAAAACCTACACTCGTTAGAACATCAGATGCAAAATGAATTCCTCTACATTTACCCATACATTTTCTTTCGTTTGTTGGTATAAAAACATATTGCTGGGGCTAAGGAGATCCCTTCGGAAGCTTGAGGGCCTGAGGTTAATCCATGTGAGGAGATGGCATGATGCTGTACTCTTGTAAATCTGGTGCTCAGGAGGCAAAGATAGATGGAACCCTGGGGCTCACTGGCTGGCCAGCCTAACATGAATCTCAGGTCAGTGAGAGACCTTGTCTCAAGTCATCACAGTGAACGCCTCCTGGGGAATGACTTTCAAGGGTATCCTTTGGCCTCCACATACATGAGCACCTGCGCACATACAGACCATCCATCATCCATCCACCATCCAGGCCTCTCTGGTTGGGCAGCATGGATTCATACAAGAAGAAGATTCTGTGTAAAGATGAGTGTCTCCAGTCTGCCCATGTGCCACCACACATATGCTTTGTGCCCCCAAAGAGATGCTAAGACTTCTATTATGTTAGGATATGCCATACTGAATCCAGGCAAGGGACATGGCCTGTCTTCCATCTCACAGGGATAAGGCTGTAAATGAAACACATATAAACATCCCCACAAGACAAAATACTTAAAGCATCACTTGCAAGGAGTCATATGCAGTTTCTGTTCTGAGGGTAGGTTGAACAGGTTGGAGAACATAAATACAGCACTGGGTACAACTGGCCTGGAGCTTGGGGGTCAAGCTCAGATGACTGAGAGTTCCAAAAAATGTACATAAGGAGAAGGAAGCCTTCTGTCTGAAATAGTCCTGCAGCCACTGGACCTATCTTGGAAATCCATTATCCGTTCCAGAATTAGTAGTAGGTTTTGACTAGCTTCCCCCTTTGGCAGACTCCATGTCCTTCATGGCAGCATCAGGTGCCATGACAGTTACTGTTCTGAGAATTCCTTCTTCTCCAATTCAAAAAGGGTCTTCTCACCAGACCGATGACATTTGTTTTAATGGAATTGGAAGTCAAATGCCAGCCTATCTTTTCAGGCCGATGGTCTCAGACTATGTGGGTTCACTGGAGTCTTTGTTTTAGAACTACTGATTTTCTTAGTAGGCGAAACACCCAGAGTTGCTACCACCTGGTCAGTTGTTACTGTGTGCAGTGTCTAGTACTCAACAGTAACCATGAGATATCCCACATCTCACAGCTGTTTTAGCAAGCAAGGACCACCATTGCCATTTGCTATAGAAGAAAACATTGCTTTAGACCTCTTTAAGAGCTTCTTTTATGGGGCAAAGCTTGTTCAAAAAGCCACTCTTCCTGAAGTCAAACCCTGCCAGGTAAAGTGACCACTAGTTTCTTCTAGGTTTTGGAGTGTCATCAATTCCAACATCAGTTGGGACTTTGTTAGTTGTGTATGGATCAGATGGACTTGCCAACCTGCCAGAGACCTCAAAGAACAGACTCTGCCCAACTCACCACTGCCTACCTGATAATAAATACCTATTCAACATTGGATGGATGAACTTTATGCGGGAAATTGGATTCTGAGAAATCAAGCCGTTCTTAGTCAATGCGTGGCATCTCTATTCATGCTTAGCCGAGACAATAATTTTTTATTTTATTAACTTATCCATATTACATTTCAATTGTTATACCATCACTTGTATCCTCCCATTCCTCCCTCCTTCCCACCCTACTTTCACCCTATTCCCCTCCTCTAGGTATATGCCTGAGGGAGACCTCCTCCCCCACTATATGGTCATAGGCTATCAAGTCTCATCTTGGTAGCCTATTTATTCTTTCTTTGAGTGCCACCAGGGCTCCCTATGAAGGGGAGATCGTCAAATATGGGGCACCAGAGTTCATGTCAGAGTCAGTCCCTGCTCTCCACATAACTGTGGGGAATGTCCTGTTCATTGGCTAGATCAGAGTAGGGGGTCGATGTTTACTGCTTGTATTGTCCTTGGTTAGTGCAGTAGTTTGAACAGACCCCCTGGGCCTTGATCCACCCAATACGATGTTCTTCTTGTAGATTTCTAGGACCCTCTGGATCCTTCTATTTGCCCATTCTCCTATATTTCTCTTACCTAGAGTCCCAGCAGGATTTCCTCACATCTACGCCAATCTCCTGGTAAGTGAAGACTTTCATGGGACATGCCTTTTGGGCTAGTGTCCAATTATAAGTGAGTATATACCATGTCAGTCTTTCTGCTTTTGGGTTAACTCACTCCGTATGATCATTCCTAGTTGTCCACAAATTTCGAGAGTTCCTTGTTTTTAATAGCTGAGTAGTATTCCATAGTGTAAATGTACCACAGTTTCTTTATCCATTCTTCAACTGAGGGACATTTAGGCTGTTTCCAGATTCTGGCTATTATGAATAAGGGTGCTATGAACATGTTTGAGCATACGTCCTTGTTGTGTGGTGGAGTGTTTGGGTATATTCCAAGGAGTGGAATAGCTGGGTCTTGAAAAAGCCCTATTCCCAGCTTTCTGAGAAAGCACCAGATAGATTTCCAAAATGGTTGTACAAGTTTGCATTCCCACCAGCAATGAAGGAGTGTTCCTCTCTCTCCATATCCTCACTGGCATGTGGTATCTCTTGAAATTTTGATCTAAGCCATTCTGATGGGTGTAAGATGGAATCTCAGAGTTGTTTTGATTTGCATTTCTCTCAGACAATAGTTTTAAGCTCAGTTTTTCTCTGGGTGACTAATAAATTAAATGTAACTTTCACTTAAGTAAAGCCAGGTTGGACTTAAATTGGTATCGTGTTTAAAGCTTACTGATATCTTTTGTTTATTTTGCTACCATTACAAGCCCCAGCTTCTACATCTATAAATACAAGATAATAATAATACCCTTTTTGCTTGTTTGAATAGATATGTTCCCATAGATCCATGTGCTTGAATGCTTGGCCATAAGGAATGGTGCTCTTAGGATATGTAGCCTTGTTAGAGGAAGTGTGTCACTGTGGAGGCGGGACTTAGAGGTCTTAAATGCTCAAGCTAGGCCAAGCGTGAAACACATCCATTCTCCTCCTGGCTGTCTTTGGATGTAGAATTCTTAGCTCCCATGTCTGCCTGGATGCTGTCATGCTTCCTCCCCGCCATGATGAGAATGGACTAAACCTCTGAAACTGTAAGCCGCTCTTAATTAAATGTTTGCTTTTATAAGAGTTGCCATGGTCATGGTGCAACCTTAACTAAGATAGCCCTGAGCTGCAGAGATGGCTCAGCCGTTAACACTTGCTGCTCTTGCAGAGGACCCTGATTCAAGTCCCATTATTCCTACAGGGTGGCTTACAGCTGCCTGTGACCCAGTTGCAGGGGATCTGATGCCCTTTTATGGCTTCTGAAGGCATTGAACATATGTGACATACATTCTCATAAACACACACATACATAAACATAAATTTAAAAAATAATCCCTTCATAAAATAGTTGGTGAGAGTCAATGAAAGTATTACTGAATACTGTTTAGGATTGTGACACATCCACAGTAAGGAATCGATAACGCTGAGCTCATAAATTAAAAGATCAATTTTAGATCAAATAATTAAAAACTTGAAAAAATTTAATTTTTAATATGTTTATCATTTCAACATATAATCGTCATATTAACACATGACATATTAAATGTATAGTTTAAGTTATGCTCTTCCCTATAACACATGTTTGCCTGATTATTTGAGGTATATATAACAGAAATTAAAATTAGTTGTCAGATCATTTAATACAAGTTTTCGTATATGAGAACAATCGTATTCTGTAGGAGTACCACAGGCAGGGTGCTAACTCAAGCACTAGGCTCTTTTGGAAGCTTACAAAGCAAGGAAGTATTTTAACAACTAATTAATTAATTTTCATTACTGTGTGTCTATTGAATAGTTGATTTTTCTCAATACCTAGTTTTCTTAGATTCTTATTGCCTTCCTGAATGATGAATTGAATTAGAATTTTTTGATTTTTATTTTATGTGCATTGGTGTTTTGCCTGCATGTATGTGTGAGGGTGTCTGATCTTGGAGTTATAGACAATTGTGAGCTGCCATGTGGGTCCTGGGAAATAAATCTGGGTCCTTTGGAAGAATAATCAGTATTCTTAACTCTGAGCCATCTCTCCAGACCCTAATTAAAAACTTTTAAAAACCATTCTATAAATTCTTCTTGGCTACATCTAAGATCTTCCACAAAATGCAGAACAAATATAATAAAATACAAGTAAACAATGACAAAGGAACATAAAATGCCCTGAAAGGGCAAGTTTATGAGAAGTTAGTGGGAACACAGCCATTTTGTGGTAAACAGCTTCATTCTTACCCCATGAGACTCAGTCCTCAGTGGATGCCTTTGCGTTGTTAAGAAGTGCGAGAAGGGCAAAGGCCTCCCAGTGAGGAATGGCCCTTTGTTCTCACCTCACTGGGAGAACGGAGTTCAGATGTGGCACTTGTTTCTGTAGAAATTTTCATCTCCAATTTAGAAAAGGCTGCAAGTTTGGAATTAGTAAAAAAGGCAAAAAAAAAAAAAAAAAAAAAGCACCGAGATTGCTGAGAAAGACCCTCTTTTTTTTTTTTTTTTTTAAGAAATGTTTATTTATTATGTATACAGCAATGTGCTCTCATACCAGAAGAGGGCGCCAGATCCCATTATAAATGGTCGTTAGCCACCATGTGGTTGCTGGGAATTGAACTCAGGACCTCTGCAAGAGCAGCTAGTGTTCCTACCCACTGAGCCATCTCTCCAGCCCCGAGAAAGACCCTCTTATGCTACTCATCCTGCCAAACCTCTCTCCCACACTGGCCCCCTCCTCCCCCGTAGTACATGAGGCTGCCACATATGAAGGCTGTTCATTTTGTAAGACCTGGGGGGCTAGGTTCTACTTCCCAGAGCCCAATGAGACACGAGAGTCCAGTCCAATGCAAACAGCAAGGGATGCTTTATTGATCCACCGCGATGGGGTCTACTGAGCTCTATTGAGCTGGAGACCCCAAATAAGCAAAGCTTGGGTCTTCTATACTTTTACAGAAGCATAACTTAGTACAAACATGATTGGTTAGTTGACCTTTAAAGTGATTGGTTACTAGTTATTTTATCCTTAAGGGGGCAAGAGCTCAGTTTGGGACATCACCTGCTGTCAGGTGCTTGGGACAGGTATGAGGGTGTGGTTTTAAAGAGCTCTTAGGCCATCTCAGAAGGCACCGAGTAGCCAGGGTTGAAAAACAACTTTTCTATCTTTTCAATTTGATGGACTGGACTGTGTTCCCACCAAATTTGTGTGTGAAACCTGAACCCCCAAGGTGACTACATTTGGAAACAAGTCCTGCAAGAATGTAACCAAGGCTACAACAAAACCCATTGTCTTGAATGCCAACTTGAAAGAATCCATTTTTAAAGACAAAGAATTTAAGGCTACATGGAGGTCACAACCAGGAGACCCAATCTTATTAACTGGGGTTCCCTGAAAATCTAAAAGGCGATTTGACTGCAACATCAGTGACTGGAGAGCTGAAATGCTGCAGGTCCAGAGACAAATTATCTTGGGATATCCTTAGCCCCACCCCTAGTGATTAACCTGACATCATCCATCCTTGTGACTATTAGGGGCACTGCGTTTAAATGTGCTAAGAGAAAACTAGTTTCCACCAAGCCAAGGTCAAGGGTGTCACCAGAGAGTACCTGACGCCTATGGCTGAGATTTCCCTGCTTTCTACAGCCTGCTTGCTTTATAATCCCGCAGATGTTTTTAAAATGTGTTCTGATTTACCAGAAAGCTCCATGAAACTCTTACTGAACTGAATGAAAATATTTGGAATAATTTGGATCTGTATTCTTTGGCTGTGGCCACTCATAGCTGGCTTCAGGATAAACTAGCCATTACTGCTTTTGAAGTGAGCACGGCGTTTGGTGCTGACATCTGATAAGAGGGTGTTCATATAAGGAGAGGAAATCACGTGAGAGATCCCTCCCCTAGTCCATAGGGAAAAGGCCACACAAGGACCACCCAAGAAGGCTGCCGTCCACAACCATGCAGCCCTCGCCAGAATCCACCACCACTATCATGCTGGTATGACACTTGCAGCCACTCACAACGGTGAGAAAACACAGGTCTGCTGCTGCAGCCACTCATACGGTTGCATTACAGTGGCTTGGGCAGGCCAGCACATTACCGTTGCGTGAACGACTCTCTTCTCTCCTGAAGATAAGCAGTTATATTTTTCAACAAAGACATGAGGTAACTCTTAAGAGAAAGATGTCATTTAAGGTCCACTGTAGACAAAAAGAAAAACCAATTAACACCCCCAAAGATAACCTTCCTTATATAGTTTCTCCTTATTAGCAGTGTCTTCCTTAAGTACCTGCCTCTAAGCATCATGCTTGGACAAGAGCCACAGGGCACAAAACAGGCATAGCCAGCAATGTACTTGGCAGTAAAACAGGGTCTTTGTTAGGTGGGCAGTATTCCTTTTTCTTCTGAAATTCAAATGATTTCTGGCTTAGTAGCTTTTCTCACTAGAATGCTTAGATAAATCACACTTGGAGAATTTTGGCTTAAGGATAGCAGAGGAAAGTAAGGTCTGGGGTGAGGCAAAGGCACCATGACCCTTTGTAGACTGACAGCGCTGATTTATTCTTTTTCCAAAAGTACTTGTGGAGACATGTTCTGTGTCTGATGCTGGGAGAGGCCCTGGCAGTTGAACAGCAAAACAGTAGCCTCAGACGTTGCCTTCAGCACAGAACTGATCCACACACAGGTCAGAGCACAGAGAAAACCAGTTAACAGTGAGGACGTTTCTGATGAAAGCAGGCACAAAACAGGGCATAAACAGAGAGATGTGCTGCTTTAAATTGTAACTTGGAGGGAGACCAGGTTGTGGTGGTGGGGAATTCCTCGAAGGAGAGACAGGTGCAGGGAAGGGATTGGCAGCGCTAACATGGAAAACTCAGAGCAATTAATAGAGTCCTTAGTGGGGAATTAGCTTGTTTGGTCTAAAACTCAAGATGATGGATAAAATGGGGCAGAAAGGAGCTCCCGGATAAGAAGGTCAGGAAGATTGGGGTGCATCCTCACAGCTGGAGAAGCCACCCCTGGGATTTGGGTATAAATTCTATTTTCGTAAAGACTGTCACCCACCTTGAGTACAGCCTGCAGTCTGTTTTAGTAAACAAACACTGGAACATAGCCATGCCTGACCCTTTAAGAACTGCCTACAGGCAGGGCATGATGGCACACGCCTTTAATCCCAGCACTTGAGAGGCAGAGGCAGGTGGATTGATGTGAATTCGAGGCCAGCCTGGTCTACAAAGTGAGTCCAGGATGGCCAGGGCTACACAGAGAAACCCTGTGTCCAAAAATCAAACATCAAAAATAAATTAAGAAAGAAAGAAAGAAAGAAAGAAAGAAAGAAAGAAAGAAAGAAAGAAAGAAAGAAAGAAAGGACTGCTTATAGTTGTCTTGGGACCATAAGGAGATATTTCAGTGGTGTGATACAAAGGCCCATGAATCTAAAATATTTATAATCTGGCCCTTCGCAGGGCAAGTTTGCTGAGCGGAAGTGGTCAGTAGGCCTTGTGGTTAGTTATCCAATAGAAAAGTGGTGGTGGCTTGTACCACTGTAGCTGATGGCAGGCAGCACAGATGTGGGGATGTGGGCAGATCTAGGACGTGATTCGCATGAAGGGCTGATGGAACCTGCTAATGAGTTAAATATGGTGTGGGATAGACGGGAGAGAGAAAGGAATCAAAGTATTTCGGGCTAGAACAACTGAGCAGATAGCAAAGCCATCTGCTGAGATGGGGAGCTCTGGGAGGTGGAGCGGTGCTGTGGGGGAGGATGGGCATGAGGAACTCTGGGAGGACTCTCATTTCAGGTCACCTTTCCACAGTAGGGCCCCTTTGGTTTTGTCTTTCCAGTATCTCAGTTCACAGCATAAAGGCCACGTGGGCATGGGCACTGTAAGCAGTGTTTTCCTTGATGGTAACCCAAGACCTCTCTAAAGCTGGGGACCATGCCTGTTCTCAACAGCGGATCTTCATGCCTAACCCAGAACCTGGCGCAGAGTAGATGCGCAATAAATGCCAGTTTTGAGCCAAAGAAAGCATAAACTCTTACAGAAAACACATAGTGTCAGACGCTGGGTGAGTAAATCATTTAAACTGTTACTTGAGTTTTAAAAAGTCCTCTGTTCTACTTGCAGTCACCATACGATAATTGACAGATTTAGAAACTTGGGCTTAGAGGAAGGAATCAAATGCTTACTCTGCAAGGTCAAATCAGGAAATATAAATAGTGAAGGGGACCAGCTACTGACTAAGGGAAGTGGTGTAGCCTTCCTTCTGCCGGTAATTGCTCCCTTGTGGCCAGAGAGCATTGCTCTTTGTAAATGTGGTGCCATACAGAATTGCCAGCTTTGATTTTCCAAGAGAAGTTTTAAATCTAATCTCCTGATGAATAAGTTTCTTAATTAAGAAAAAGGAAAAAGGTGTCCTAGAGCAAGCATCAAGGATATGGTCCACACAGTGTGTGTGTGTGTGTGTGTGTGTGTATGTATGTGTGCATATTTGTGTGCATGTGTAAACATGAGTGTGTATATGTGTATGTGAGTATGTGACTGTAAGTGTATGTGCATGTGTGGGTATCATTGTGTTTGTATGTGTGTGTATGTGAGTGTGTAAATGTGTATGTGTGTGCATGAGTGAGTGTTGTGCATGAGTGTATCACTCTGTGTGTGTGTGTGTGTGTGTGTGTGTGTGTGTGTGTGTGTGTGTGTGTGTACACACTACTACCTCTCTAATGGGAGAAAAGTGAATCATCCTTGGTAAGAACTAATGTATCTGGCCCATATGCTCAGCAAATTCATCTTTTGCTGAGGATGTTTCTCACAATAAGAGTGGCAAGCACTGCCTTTTGTGTCCAGAACACTGTAGTCATTCTCTGAGGCTGAAGATCCTCCTAATGGCTGCCGTGAAACATCAAGTCATATTGTCTGAGTGGTTTGCGGATGCCTGTAGTTTTCCTAACATGAGGATGCTGCCAACTGATATCACTGTGTTGCCAAACACTTGGGAACTAAGAACACTGACTATTCCTCCCATCTTTGTCTTTTATTTGAAGACATTTAGTGTGTGTGTGTGTGTGTGTGTGTGTGTGTGTGTGTGTGTGTGTGTGTGTGATGGGTATGTGAGTAGTATGTGTGTAGTGGTCAGAGTGCAACTTTGTGGAGTCTTTTTCTCTCTTTCCTCCTTTATGTGGGTTCTGGGGATCTAATTCAAGTCTTCAGGCTTGTGCTAGAACTGCTCGGCTCTCTAACTGGCCCATTTTTGCTTTATACAATTTAATTTTTGCCACTGAGTTTGTTTTTGGGAGGCTGGAGATCATATTGATAACTTCAATTAAAATCAATTTCATAAAAATTAGAGATTAGGAGATACCATCACTGGTTGATTGTTTCAATTTTTAACACAACAACCTTTAAATGGTGTAATGAAGGGAGAAATTAAGCATCTAAAGTTCTAGCAACCCATTTAGGTGAATAATTACTCAATGCCAATTATATGCCAGACTTCATGCCACGTTTCTGCATACAAAGAGAACGAGGAATTGTCCCCAGCCATCAGCACTAGCTGTCCATTGAGAGAGAGAACTCATAAATAAATATATGGGGAGACACATGCTATAATAGAAAGGCTGTAGCATGTGTCAGGAATTAGCCAAAAATGAATGATCACTGAGTTCAGAGACACAAAGCTGGAAGAAGTCGAGGCCTAGAAAAGAGACAGAAAGAGGATCGCTCCTGCTCTGAGACTGACTAGAGCTGCTGTGGGTTCAAGGTGTATGCAGAAGTTCATTCTAGCTGACAGAAGCTAATGGCTACAAAGTTCATCACGAGAAATTATGAACACACAACACATTCACACAATGACCAATAAGTTAAGCATGACTGTAACACTCACATGTGAGAGGTAGGAGCAGGAGGATCACTGTAAGTTCAAGGCCGGCCTGGTCTACATAACAAGTTTCAGGCCAGCTAGGCTTATCTAGTAAGACACCATCTCAACAACAACGCAAAACAAGAAGAATGCAGAAGGCACGTGGGACATCCCCAGTGGCACCGGAGATCATAGGATTATAGCTCCAATGACGGACAGGTTGAGTGTTGCAAATTTGCAACATAAATGAAAGGCTTGTGGATGGTCAGATAGGAAAATCAAGAAAATTTGGCGATATGGAGACATGGCTTGAAAATGGAAGTTCACAGAACACAATAAATGGGAAATTGTCTACGCTCAGGAAAAGTACGGAGATGAAAATCTAAGATGCAGCAACAACAGCTGCAAGAGTTACTCTCTGACAAGGACTTTGACAGTAGCAGTTAACCTCTTATTGGGTACTCTCCCCGATGCCCCCTCAGTGTCTTTGTTCTTTGACTGAAACTAGACAAGGAGGAATAATTGTGTTCACAATTTGTGAGTTAATCTCACTATAGGAGTTAATTATTGACTGATTGACAAGAAAACTGAACCTATGTAAGTTTGAGGACTCACAATGAAAACTGAGACTGTTTAATTTAATATGCATGTGTGTGTATGTGTGTGTGTATGTGTATTTTGTGTTCTAATTAAAGGAACATGGGATACTTTTTAGCGAATGCTCATTTATGTGAGAGTCTGATAAACATTGAGTTTATGAGTGCAAAGATTTTGATATAAAAATTATATCATAGACATATTTCATTCCTGTTGCCATTTACAGGAAAAAATCATTCAAGTCAGTAAAAATCAATGGAAACTGGCAGGGAAGCCCCTGCCCTGGCTCTTTACCTTGGTGCACACGTAGATCAGGAAATCCTTATCAAACAGCCTAGGGTTTATGCACACTTACCTTCTGAGCTATTTAAAAATATGCTGTCTTGTCCAAACACATTTAACAGAAACTAACCTGCTCAGCATGCTACGCTGCACTCATTCTTTGTTTCAGGATTTGAAATAGCATTATGAACAAGGTTTAACGAATCTTCATAAGACAGGCGTTCGTGGGAACTCACCTCATTGTAAGGGAGATGGAGACAGGTAAGTGGAAAAGAGACTAGGGGGAGGAAAAAGCAAACAGCTGCGGTTTGGTACCTTATATTGTCTAGTGTCCAAATGGGAAGATCAGGGCTGAACACACTCGTCTGTAGATGTGACTGAATATAAACAGCCTGGGCTCTAACCTCCCAAGTGCAGCCTTTGTCTCCGGATTGGCCATCTGTTAGCACAGGTGAGCAGCAGTGAACAAAACAACAGACATGCGGAGACAAGGTAGGGGAAGGCAGGCAAGGAAACTGATGGTTGTAGGGCTCTTGACTTCCTGCATTGCAGAAGCTGCTAGATACCACCACATTTTTCAGTAGGTGCTCAATAAATGCTTTGAACTTATTTTTTTCCCCCCTCCATTCACATAATATACATTGTCTGCTTAAAGGTGACTGAGCCTTCCTGACTAAGAAAGTTCCTGTGGATGGATGCTTATTGACTATGAAAAGAACTAATCTATCTCGTATAAATGCAGAAGCCAGAGGTGCACCTCTGGTAAACAGTGGAAACTCTTTACGGGCCTTTTCTCTGGTGCAGTGTACTGTGACAAGGAGCGAGGAAATCCTTACAAATGGGAGTTCCCTCTGTCACCTGGGAGGAGTGGACCAGCCGTGTGGCTTTAGGAGACCACCTCCCCACCCAAAGGTAAAGTTAGTCCTGATGCTTGCACACAAATCTAGAGAAAACCTTTGAGAAACTCTAGCTTTTTCCAAAATAAGAGTTCTATTTGAATCAGCTAAGTCAGGGATGGTATCCAGACTAATTCAGATGGGGTTGGGTGTGACCCGTGGCTCTGCCCTTCAGCCTGAACCTTGCTGTGGGCTCCCCCAGACCCTGCCTGCTAATCTGTGAAGTGACAGATAAGAATAATATCTACCTAGAAAATCCACCTGTCAGAGAAACTGTAGAAACCAAGAGAGATAATAATTGGGGACATTTAGTAATGTGCCCGACCTACAGTAAAAATTCAACATCAATTTATACTGGTAGAAATTTTTTAGAATCCTGTTGTGGTAATATACTTACAGCAGTCTCTGCATTAACCTAGAAATGGATTAATGTATTATACTTTTAATAAAGATATATTAGAAGTCTTGAAAAATTTTGGGATTTACTTCAGTCCAAAGGTTCTTCTTTAGTTTGTTTTGATTTTTTAAATGTATCAAGTACAAATAAAAATATTAATTTTTCATTTAAAAATAACACCCAGAAATTTTAAAACTCAAACATAAGTTATATCATGTGATTTTTAAATTAAAAGGAAGCAAATTTATCTATTAAAATTATCCATCAGGGAAATTAGGTAAAATAGGCATATTAACAAACAGCTTTATAGGCTTAAGATGAAGAATAAAGGTCTCTGATACTTACTCTTTTTAACTACAATGCTACTAGGGCAATAATGAGAACAAAGAAGTGCTGGAACAATCAAAACATCACCCACTGCTTTCCAATTTTACAACTTTATCTAAATCATTATAGAAAAGTTCATGGCATTGTAGCAATTAAACGATTTCACTAATTTCTATCTGCAATGGCGGGCTCAGTGAGTAATTGCTACAATGCAAATGAAAATCCAATTTAAAGAGAGGTAAAAATAACTTCTTTGAAAGTACAAATTTAATATGAGATGGAGCAAAGAAATATATTCTGGAAAACTTAAGTAACCTTTAGTATATGCCATATGAAAAATGGGCTCCAGGTTGCAATGGACTGCCACATCTTAGAATGGACAACAACTTCCCAACATTGAAACTATAGAAATAGTAAATAACTGCTGGTTAGTTTTGCTTATCAGTTTGATACAAGCTAGAGGAAGAGGGAATTGCAATGGAGAAATTGTCCCCATCAGATGGGCAGGTTTGTAGGACATTTTCTTAATTGATGATGATGTGAGAGAACAGTTAGCTATGGGTAATTCCATTCCTGGGTAGGTGCTCTTGAGTTGTGTAAGAATACAGACTGCACAAACCCTTGGGAGCAAGCCAGGAAGCAGCATTACTCCATGGTCTCTGAGTCTGTTCCTGCTTTGAATTCCTGCCCTGGCTTCCCTTAGTGATGGATTGTGATGGGGACATATAAGCCAACCAAACCCTTTCCTCGCCAAATTGGTTTTGGCTAGTGCTTTATCACAGCAATAGAAAGCAAAGTAGAACAACGCCAAACAAAATGTTCAGAGAATTGAATGTTAAAATGTTAAAATTTTGTGTACTAACATCCTCATTAAAAGAGCAAAAGTCTTACATATGCATGAAAAACTAAACCCATGAAGGAACAAAGGTCTTGAGTGTAATTGTATAAAATGTGTATTGCACATATATTTTAATGTTCTTTTTGAGGGTACTAAGGGTCAAACTTAGGGCTCTGAAAGATTTAGGCAAGTACTTTATCACTGAGCTGCATCTCCAGCCTTGAGGCAGGAGACCTTCGTCCTTTCTGACTTTTTGAAAAGTATATGGTCTGCTCTATTGTTCTTGGAAAGCTCTGTCTCTTCACATCTTCCTTTTACCTTCAGTGATAAAGGTCTGTAAAGATGAAGAGAAAAGCAATGCATTTTAAGGGTTACAGAGGGTTTGATCTGACTTTGAATACTGGTTAATTATCCCAGGAAGAAAATTAACTGGAAGATGTGTACCTAAAGATGTACTTTTCAATGTGATTTAACAATGATAAAAGATGAAGGAAAGAAGATACAATGGGAGGGAGGGAGGGAATGGAAGTAAGAGAGAAAAAGAAGACAGAAAGAAGAAATTTCCAGAATGACTAACAGAGTAGAAGGCTGTCGATTACAGCACTGTGTTTAAAGTGAGCTTTGTGGACTGTGTAGTCACACGAGGAGTAGTTTAAAATGGCTCCAGTCTAGATGCTGCATTCACTACACACTTGCATGCCTACCCACTAGGACATGGTTCTAAGACTCAAAGGAATGAGGGCACTGCAGTAGAGAGCTTGAGAACAACAGATGGTGTGAGGTTGATAAAGGAGGCAATAGCTTCTCTACACTGGATGAGACAAGGGGAGTTCTGGGGAAAAAAGACATTTATGCTATAATTTGAATGAAAGAAGAAGACAGCCATGAAAGGTGGGAGAAGAAAACATCAAGGAAAGGGAGAAGAAGGTGTGTCTGAGGAACAGACAAAGGAGCACACAGTGTAGGTAGGAGTCAGACGTAAGGGAACAAGGACTCTGGGCTGTGGCTCGTGATGGTTAGAGGACAGGTTCATGGTTAAGCCTCCTGGAAGCTGCAGTTAGGTTGGTTTCAGCATAGCAGAAAGTTAAGATGCCAAGGCTGTCTCCCAGCTTCCATACAGAAGAACTAATGAAGCTTTGCATTCTCAAAAGACCCAAGTTCTATCTGTCTGTCCGTCCGTCCGTCCGTCTATCTATCTATCTATCTATCTATCTATCTATCATCTATCTAACTACTATCTATCATCTATCTTTCTGTCAATCATCTATCCATCCATCTATTTATTGTTTTTGTTTTTTTGTTTGTTTGTTTGTTTGTTTTGAGACAGGGTTTCTCTGTTAGCCAGGACTCGCTTTTGTAGACCAGGCTGGCCTCGAACTCACAGCGATCCACCTGCCTCTGCCTCCCGAGTGCTGGGATTAAAGCATCTATTTATTGTTTACTAATTTATTTTAGCTTTTTGAGACAGAGTTTCTCTGTGTGGCCTTGGCTATCCTGAACTGGCTTTGTAGACGAGGCTGGCCTCGAACTCAGAGATCAACCTGCCTCTGCCTCCCTGAGTGCTGGGACTACAGGCGTGCACCACCCAGTTCTATGCCCAAGTTTTACTTTGTTATCATTTCTGTCATGGCTTTCACCCTCTCTTTTTTAGCTTTTAAGAGAATCATGGGGAGAATACCCTAAAAGGAAAAGCCAATTCAAGATTTAATAGGGTAAAAGGAAAACTTTACCATCCTTAAAATCGATCACAGAGTTCAGTGGGCTACTACCCCTTTCATGTTAGGTCTGCACACTCTAACACCAATCCCCTCCTCTTTATTTTTTTCTTTCTCTCATCAATTTGCTTTGTTTAAACTCTTAACTGAGTTCTTTGGCTTGAGAAAACAAGAACTGAAGATAAAGCTTTAATAACAATGGAGAGATGATGAGGTAAATTATTAGGGCTTTGTGAATTTTGAACAAAAATTTGTATTTATTAGATGACTTAGGAGAAAAATATGGACCTAGTTTATGTTTTTAAAGTGTCCTCCCCTCTCTCGTTTTGAGTGTGTGTATGTGTGTGTGTGTGTGTGTGTGTGTGTGTGTGTGTGTGTGTGTGTTTGAATAATGCTGCTTGGTTTGGGAGCGGTGGATTGTTTTAGTTTTTTCCAGTAGCAAAGACTGAACTCAGCTCCTTGTCTATATTGGGAGTGTTAACAAAGACATAAGGTATAAAAACATATTTATTTGTTGGATGATGTGAATAATCCAGAGAGGGAGAAGTGAGTAATCTAAGGAAATGAGAATACAATTTCAGAGATGCCCCTGAGATAAAGAGTGAAAGGACAGAACCTGCAGGTTCTCTGCTGGGTTGAAGAAGCTCAGGGATGTTCCCATGGTGAAAACATGAAGCATATCTACAAAGTGTATATATACTTCCGCTATGACAGCATACATGTCATCAGCAAGCATTAAGGAAATATGAGTTATTAAAGAGTTACATTACAGCATAGGTAAATATTCCTTCTTTTTAATATTCATTACTATTTTTATAACATATTTTGAAGTTATGTCTTTTAAGAAAAATCTCATATGTCAGGGCTTTTCCACCAATTGGTAGAATTGGAAAATATATAGTTATTTGTGTCCAAAAATTTTGAGCAAATAGTAAAAATGTGGTACTCCTGATGGTAAATGCTATATATCAATCCCTGTATTAACTCTTTATATACTTAACAAACACTCATGTAGACTTACTATATGTTAATACTGTTATGATAATTTTATAAATATTGGCATACTTAAGATTACACAAGATTACTTTGTGTAGGTACCATCATTATTCCCATTTAATTCCCCAGGAATCTGGGGTTCAGAAGGTAGGCCACATGTCTGGTTACACAAACAACAGATCTGGAAGCTAAAATCAAAACCCCAGAACTCTGATCCCAGAATCTTTGCCTTTAAGCTCTCCACTCTTAGTTAATGTTATCTTAGCTACAAACTTAACAAGGAAAGTGTGTGTCTGTGTTTACGCTAAGGACAGTGCAACTTACAAAAGTTGGGCAGCATTCCCTCAGGGTCACAGTGTTTCAGTGACTCTCAAATATTTAAACCTGGAATTTTATATCAGCAAGTGCATGCCCTCATCACTGGGAAGATGATGCAATGGTTAAATACTCACAGCTCTTACAGGCACCCAGCTCATTTTCTAACACCCATGGCAGGAAGCTTACAGCTTCCTGTAACTCCAGCTCCAGGGAAGCCACACCTGTTCTAGCTTCTACAAACACCTGAACTCACACAGGCACCCATAGGCACACATGCATGCGTACACCTAAAATTTAAAAGGTAAATCTTTTTCTTTAAGAAGAGAAGTTTTAGAAACAGTAAAAAGGTTACATGTCCCACGTTCCAAGTGGTCTTGAAAGGGAACATTTTCACTGTGAGATGAAAATAGATTGAGCTGTAGGGATAATGAACATGCTTTATTTAATGGCATTATAGGCATGGGCTTTTAAAATGCTAGTATCTACAGACTTTCAAAAGGTCATAGTCTGGATAAGTGCTAGTCTATTCCAAGTGCATTTTAAAGGATGAGATTAAAATACACATATCATATGGATATTTCCCAAAATAATTCATTTTCGTTGTAAAAAAGATAAAAAGGCTTCATAGACAAAGTTTAGAAAAGAAGAAGGACCCAGATTTGTTGGGCAAGCATGACAGCCTGAATCAGGATGCCAGCGCCCACATAAATGTTCACAGTTGTGAGCATTGTGGTGCCTGCCCGTAACCTCTGCAGGGAGGTGAATGTCACTGTTGCTAGTCAGCTAGTTTAGCTGATATGGGGCATTCCAAGTTCAATGAGAAACCCTGCCTCAGAAACAAAAACCAAGAAACAAGGCAACTGTCCGTGATTAAGGATGTCAAAATATCAGTCTCTGGCCTCCATGGGTAGCACACATAGGCAAGTACAGCACACACATGCATACTACACACACACACACATACACACACACACTTGCACACACATGCATACTACACACACACACACATACACACACACACACTTGCACACACATGCATACTACACACACACACACATACACACACACACTTGCACACACATGCATACTACACACACACACATACACCCATGCATACTATACACACACACACACACACACACACACACACACACACACACACACACAAGGAGAGTGGCAATAATAATGAATCAGATTTTTAAATGTTTATGGTTTGGTTACTGTAATGCTGGGCACTATACAAACAGGCACTCAGTGTTTTATAGATACAGTGCTTTTGAATTTCTCCATTTTGTATCTGAAGCCTGCTAGGAGTGTTTTCTGTATCAATGAGCACTGCAGAGAGCCTGTGAGAGTTGGACTCAGGTACACCTTGACTTCATTAAGGATGCCTAGGATGGGTGACACACCGTGCTGTATTCCCAGAGGCTAGAGAGAAGGAGGCTTTCGGGGGCAGAGGAGCAAAGTGCCCAGATGAAGAGTGAAGTGTGAAAGCAGCACCAGGGCAGGCAGTGGTCCCCCAAGTGGGAGGCACTAGCTGTTCCATTGCTGCTGCTGCTTCCAGCTCTTTCCTTGGCTCTTCTATGGGGACTCAATAGCATGGCACCTCCAAACGTTGAGCTGCGGACTTGGATGGAAACACATTCACTTTCTGGATTTGAAATCAGTTCTCTGTCTCTCCATGGC
Source organism: Acomys minous (assembly GCF_964271855.1). NCBI lineage: Eukaryota > Metazoa > Chordata > Mammalia > Rodentia > Muridae > Acomys > Acomys minous. Next base: position 42,520,933 of record NC_140486.1, on the reverse strand, counting down.
ACAGGTGCCCATTGTTGGACTACCCCACCTCTATCTTGTAAGACAAAAGAGCACACATCTTTTTCTTTTCTTTTTTTTTTAATTAATTTATTCTTGTTACATCTCAATAGTTATCCCATACCTTGTATCCTCCCATTCTTCCCTCCCTCCCATTTTCCCCTTATTCCCCTCTCCTATGACTGTTCCTGAGGGGGATTACCTCCCCCTGTATATGCTCATAGGGTATCAAGTCTCTTCTTGGTAACCTGCTGTCCTTCCTCTGAGTGCCACCAGGTTTTTTTTTTTATAGCAAGCTTTGAGTTCTATGATGCCATCATGAGGTTGTACTCTAATCCATGTTATTTCTGTCTATAGCTGCATCCTTTATTAATGCTGATACAACACTTTAAATGCAAGATGAAAGTGATGGCAGGTTTCTTCTGGTGTCTTTACCCTAGACTTTCAGATGTCCTTCTCACTGAGTTCCCGCAGGGCCTCTTCTATGTGTATGCTCATCCCTAGGGTCCCTTCTTGAAATGATGCCTGTCATGTTAGATGAGTACTTTATGCCCTCAGTGAACCTTCTCCAAATGAAATGTCATACTGGGCATGAGAGCCTCAATATATTTACAGCCTTCTGATAGTATTGATCATATATATAATAATCATAAATTATTTTCACCCAAGTATTTTGTCAGGGAGCAATTCTATAACAGGATAATTCCTAGGCCAAAGAAGTGTGTCTCTGTAAGACTTTTGAATACAACAATCAAGTTCATATCCACAGCCAGTCTGAAGATTTATACCGCTAGTACATAGCATGTGAAAAGGAGGTGTGTGTGTGTGTGTGTGCATATGTGTGTGTGTGTGTGTGTGTGTGTGTGTGTGTGTGTGTGTGTGTGTGTAACAGAGAGGGCATGTTTCAGGCCTCTGGCTATAAGAGCTGCCTTGCCTGCTACTGAATTCCACCTGAATCTGCAGAGCAAACAAGAGCTCTGAGAGGAAAGTGCAGGGTGAATAACTTGGGTAATGCTCCCTTCTTTCACATCTTCACTCTCTGCACTCTGAGTTACTCTCACTCAGCTGTTCACACTCCATCACTGCACTAGCTAGAATACAATTGAATCCAGCTGAAAGTGAAATCCAGTCCATTCCACTGACAAGCAGAAACATGGCAGCCCAAAGGACTGGGAGGAACTTGCAGGTTAATCTGGGGAGGCCAGGAGGCTCCTTTCCTGCAAGCTAACAGTTCAGTGAGGGCCTTTCCCTTCCCAGCATCCCTCCTGTCCCTGCCATCCAGTCCTTTCTGCTGTCTATAAGATGCTCTGTAGCCTAGAGGAGCTGTAGGCAATTAAATACCCATCATTACTTGCTCCATTGCTGCTCTGTGCCGGAATCCAGTAGCCAAAACTGGGTGCAGATTTTAATTTCAAAGTAGATGTGAATCTCAAATTGAAATAGAGAAAAAGTAGTTCTTCCTTAAGGAATGAAGGGAGCTTACCATGGTTCCTGGGACAGGGCAAGATAAATAATGTATTGGAGCCTTTGATGTTTAATAGTTTTGGGTGAGTAGGAAAATAGCACAGGAAAGTTATGGAAAGAAGAAAGAACTCTTAGCCCTAAACAAGAAAAGACAGCCCAAAGCAAGGTTTGGTTGGATTTAATACTGAATGCTATTGGGTTGTCACCACACTTACATGAAACAACGCAAGAGCATAGAAGGATAGAAAAATAGATAGCATTGTAACTGAGCCACCAATAGCATGGAGGGATGAAAACAAGGCAGAGGTGTCTCATTACAATCAGTTGTGTGGAGTGAGGGCTGTATCAAGGCCCTCTGTTCCCTAGTCACCTTGAATGAACAATACAGAAACACATAGCAGAGTGTGCGGCGGCACACAAAGTTCACTCCTCGCAATGGGTTTCCTTCCACTTTGGGAAGCAGGAAGAGAAATGTCAATCCTTAAGTGCCTTTTAATACAGATGAGAATAACAGTGACCAGAACAGCATGACAGTGTGACAGCTATCATAGGCATTCACATTAGAGGACATCTGAGTGGGTTGGACTGCTCCGCCAGGGAGATGCTCATCTAAGTGTGTGGCCACAGATACTAGGTATCTGGGGCAAATGACTTAGAAAAAGCCAGTGTAGGTGAGAAATTGAAACCAGGCAGGGTAGGCACAGGATGACAGAGCAAGTATATATATACATATATATATATATATATATATATATATATATGTATATATATATATATATATATATATATATATATAATGATCCTGAAGTAAACGATACCAAAAAAGGAGTGAAATTATTCAGCTCCTCTTTCCTTTGTATATACAGATACATTTTAAGTAGATATTCAAATACGTCTTTATTGAAATAGCAATGTATGCTCATAATAGAAGTATCAGAAAATAGCTAGAGTGACTAAAAAGGATTGCAGTGTGAGTATGCACTGAATATTCACCAAGAAGACAATAATGGCTTCTCAGAATTCATTTTGGGAACTAAGAAAAACATGAATGTGTCACCTTTTCAAAAAGATGACCCCAATATTAATCCGCATAATGATACACAGCGAGAGAATCGAGAAAGTCTGCTCTTTTCTATTGATCATGGTGACATAAGCTCTGTTGTCCCCTTGGTCTCACCCTATGGCTTTTCCTTCAGAATTTTCACACCTTTAATTCCGAGAGGGCAGTGTGGCTGCTAGACCTCATTTGCCTTGTACATTTATGAATGATCATTACATTAATTCACACCTAATTTTGAAATGCCACAAGAAGAAAAGCATCAACAAAAGTACCATTCAATTTAATGTTGAGGGGAGGATGATATTTATCATCCATTCCCAGTATACCTGGGGACCTTTCTAGGATGCTCACTCAGTTAAAGTTATCTTTAAAAGTTCTCTTTGGCTTGTTCTTTTCCTTACTAACCATATAATATGTATACATTGTGGACAATATAAGAGGCATGGACCTTAAGGAAAAGTAATCTCAAAGAAACAAAATTCAACTGTATTTATATCACCTGAATATTCTTTTCTTTTGTGAGTGTTTTCTCTGTTTGCACAGACAAGTGCATTGTAAGTGAGCACAGTGTTTTCAAATCTACATTTGTGTTCCAGGCATTCTGAGCATTTTTGCTGGCCACCGACATTTGCATATTCATTTGCATATCCAGTGATCCTCTTCAGAACACTCACAAGATACACCCCTCCTTGACGCTGTCTCACTGCTTGCCAGCATTGCAGCTAGTAAGTATAGCTGCACTTTGCAAACAGAGAGAGTAAATTGATATGCATCTTGAGCCATCCTCAGGCTCTGATTAGTTCCTCCTCGGGACTACAGTCCCCCCTTATTTTTTCCTGCTTCCTCCCACCTCAGTACCTTCGAGTAAATTGTAGGCTAGTGGGAGAATAAGTGGGCCCCACAAACAATCATGCTCACTGGAAATAACTGGAAAATAATAGGGGAAGTTATTGTAGAAGACTCAGGGCTTTTTCAATACACCGCCAAATCTGCCTACATGTTTGAAAGCAAAGAATTAGGAGATCCTCTGTGCATATTTTTTAAAAGTCTTTGCTTTCAGAATAAAAATTTAAGAAAACAGATGGTATTTTTTTTTCTGTCTTTTTACAAATAAAAACAAAAGTAGGGCTGGAGAGATGGCTCAGAGGTCAAGAGCACTTGTCTCTTCTTCTAAAAGTCCTGAGTTCAATTTCCAGTAACCTGTAATCTCTATAATGAGATCTGGTTCCCTCTTCTAGTGTAGGCACACATGTGGGCAAAGTACTGTAAAAATAATAAATAAATAAATCTTTTTTTTAAAAGTACATAAAAAACCAGAATGGATAGATTGTCTGCTCATTTTAGCCAATTAGCTCCCCAAATCCAAGAAACCCCAGTTGTGCCCTTTCACTGTCACACGCTCCGTCTTGACAATGCCACAGCTTGACCAGAACTTGGTACCTCAGCTTCAGCCACTGGGACAGGATCTTTGTCAAGTCAAGTGTCTGTGATTTTAAGAGACATTCTCCTTCTGAATATGACCTCAGTGTATGTGCATAGAAGTGACAGAAGGAAGGAGATGAACGTATCCTTTGATGTCTTCATGCAGGCAGAGTGATGCTTGCACTTTGATAAAAATATCACACATATGGCTAAGCTGGCTTCCCACCTGGCCTCTAAAAAGGGAAAGCTAGGTAGTGGCTCTTTGAATGTGCAAGCACAAATAGTCTGCAGGGCAGAGAAGGTGCTTTCCTCTGGGGCTGCATTTATGATAGGTACACAAGGTTGAGTGGAAAGAATACTTAAATAGGTCTCCTGTAAACTCTTAAGTAAGCTTGGTAAAACATCAGTGTTTCTGCCAACATGTTATTTACCTTGTCCGAGGAGGATGTGCTATCTCTGTGTTAAGGAGAGAAATAAGCTCAGTTCCTTTGAAGCATTGCATCGGCTAATTAGCCTGGTGTCTGCATTGTCGGCTGTGTTTAATATCTTGTTTGCTAAGCTGAGTTATACTGTTTTCTTTCTGTCTCCTTCTGCCCCTTTTGAATCTTCTTGTCTGTCTCTGCCCCCTCCTTTTCCCTCTGCCCATCCTTCCCTTCTCTTTTGTCCTTCATCTCTTTCTCTCCCTGCCTTTTCCTCCCTTTTCCTTCTGTCCTTATGTCTCTCTATCTCACTGTCTCTCAGTATTTCTGTGCTCTGTGTGTCTGTCTCTCTCCCTCTCCTTCCCCCTACAACAGACACACACACACACACACACACACACACACACACACACACACACATACACACATACACACACACACACACAGAGAGAGAGAGAGAGAGAGAGAGAGAGAGAGAGAGAGAGAGAGAGAGAGAGAGAGATCCAGTACTACTTGATTTCTGGAGAATGATGTATTTAAGAGAAAGGACAGCCAGAAACTGTGCTAGGCAACTACAAAAAAAGCTACAAACACAGACTTTTACATTGAGAAGAGCGATGTAGGTACCTTTACACAACAATTTTTGTTGTTGTTGTTGTTGCTGTTAGGCAGAAATAAGGAGTTTAAGGAATTTCAATTGGTTTTATAGGCTTCTGCTTCAGGGATGTTTGCAGAAAGACAGAAAAAGGTGGTCCATACTATCTAAAACTCAGGTTGGGGAGCTGAAAGTCACAAGTCAAAGAGGGAAACCAGCACCGGAAGAGCAAGAATGAGATCAATAAGCTTATTAAACACTCAGCGACCCTTTCCCCTCTGGGCTTCTGTTTTTCCTCGCTTTCTGCCTTACGCTTTCTGTGCTAAATGAAGAAAGCAAATAATAATGAGCGAGTCCCTTGACTGTGGCTGGAATCGATGTGTTTAATGTGCTTTCTGATAGTTACTGCTCATGTGTCCTCACCAGATTCGTGTGCAAGCAAGGGAGGACGCAAAGGAGGACATAACTTCAGAAAGTCATTCATAATTCTCCTCGCAGGGTGTGACACCCATCTCATTTCAGCCTCTCAGCCTGTGACAGTGCTTCACGAACGCTGAAAATTCAGAACATGGCAGGCAAGCCACCAGTGCTGCCAAGAGCTCTGTGTGGTGTCGCTGTGCTTTAGTTTAAATGCCACGTTCTGCATTGTTTCCTGAATAATGGCCGTTTGTGACTTGGTTCTGGGTAATGCTAAGGCAATGTGGTTTACAATTTCTACTCCCATTTGGCCCGGTAAATGGAATCTCCACAAACTCATCTTGTCTTTATTCACAGGCCTTGATAGTTGCTCCTTACCATGTTTTCTTGTCTGTGCTTTCATTCCCCATAGCTAATTTGCAGGTGTGCCTCTGTTCAGACAAAAGCATCCAGGTCTCTCAATTTTGGTGTCTAAATGCCTACTGCTTTTTGTACTTTGAGGTTATAGTCTGAATCATCCTTGCAGGCTCCCCATTCATTCCTTACTCTGCCTTAGAACGCATTGTTAGGTGATGAGACACTTTTAGATTCAATTTTTGTGCTTATTATACACCAGGAGCAGAAATCTTAGTTTCAACATTTAGTTGAAAATGTTCAAATATTTATCTCATCCATAAGTGAACAGGTTTACTAGGAGGACATGGGATAAGAAGACACTGCCTCTGTCAGAGCACTCTCCTCCCCGGACAGGCCTTCTTCCTGTCCCTTCATCTGCATGTTTCCTAAGCTGTGTGGTGGTGGGGTGGTGTAAAATCTCCATCTATGTCTCAGAACTCACAATCATGTATTCACAGCTAAAACAATCCTAAACAATAAAAGATCCTCCAGAGTAATCGCCATTCCTGATCTCAAGCGGTACTATAGAGCACCAGTAATTAAACTATCATGGTACCGGCACAGCAATAGGCTGGTGGATCAATGGAATCGAATCAAAGACCCAGAAATGAATCCACACACATATGGTCACTTGATTTTTGACAAAGAAGCCAAATCTATTCAATGGAAAAAGGATAGCATCTTCAACAAATGGCCCTGGTCTAACTGGATGTCTATATGTAGAAAAATGCAATAAGACCCATATTTGTCACCATGCACAAAACTCAAGTCCAAGTTGATTAAAGACCTCAACATAAAACCAGAGACTCTAAATCGGTTAGAAGAAAAAGTGGGAAAGAGCCTGGAACACATTGGCACAGGAGGCAACTTCCTGAACAGAACACCAACAGCCCAGGCCTTAAGGTCAACAATTAACAAGTGGGACCTCATGAGGCTGAAAAGCTTCTGTAAGGCAGGAGACACTGCCAAGAGAACAAAGTGACAGCCCCCAGACTGGGGAAAGATTTTCACCAACCCTACATCTGACAAAGGTCTAATATCCAAAATATATAAATAATTCAAGAAATTAAACACCACCCAAGCAAATAACCCAATTAAGAAATGGGGCTCAGAACTAAACAGAGAATTCTCAACAGAGGACTATCGAATGGCTGAGAAACACTTAAAGAAATGTTCAACGTCTTTAGTCATCAGAGAAATGCAAATCAAAACAACTCCAAGATTCCATCTTACACGCATCAGAATGGCTAAGATAAAAATTTCAAGTGACCCTACATGCTGGGGAGGATGTGGAGAAAAAGGAACACTCCTTCATTGCTGGTGGGAATGCAAACTTATACAACCACTCTGGAAATCTATCTGGCACTTTCTCAGAAAACTGGGACCAGGGCTTCCTCAAGACTCAGCTATTCCACTCCTTGGAATATACCCAGAAAATGCTCCACCACACAACAGGGATATATGCTCAACCATGTTCATAGCAGCTTTAATCATAATAGCCAGAACCTGGAAACAGCCTAAATGTCCCTCAGTAGAAGAATGGATAAAGAAACTGTGGTATATTTACACTATGGAATACTACTCAGCTATGAAAAAACCAAGGAAATTCCAAAATTTGTGGACAAATGGATGGAACTAGAAACAATTATACTGAGTGAGTTAACTCAGAAGCAGAAAGACTCACATGGTATATACTCACTTATAATTGGACACTAGCCCAAAAGGCATGTCCCATGAAAGTCTTCATTTACCAGGAGATTGGGATAGATGTGAGGACATCCCACTGGGACTCTAAGTAAGAGAAATATAGGAGGTGGGGAAATAGAAGGATCCAGATGATCTTAGAAACCTATAAGAAGAATATGGTAGTGGGTAGATCAGGGCCCAGGGGATCTGCTCAAATTATTGCGCTAATCAAGGGCAATACAAGTAGTAAACATTGAACTCCTACTCTGATCTAGCCAATGGACAGGACATTCTCCACAGTTATGTGGAGAGCAGGGACTATCTCTGACATGAACTCAGGTGCCCCATATTTGATGATCTCCTCTTCATGGGGAGGCCTGGTGGCACTCAGAGAAAGAATAAGCAGGCTACCAAGATGAGACTTGATAGCCTATGACCATAAAGTGTGGGAGGAGGTCCCTCTTGGTCTTAGACCTAGAGGAGTGGAATAGGGGGAAAGTGGGAGGAAGGGAGGAATGGGAGGATACAAGTGATGGGATAACAATTGAGTTGTTTTAAAAACTGATGTACTCACAGAGCTTTAAACAGTAGTACACCTTTGCACTGACCACTACCTGTAGTATCTTCTTATAAAAATTGGGACTAGCACAAATCCATGAGTATAAAACACAAATATTTAGAAGGCAGTTTTAAAACATGACCATCCGGAAAGTCAACATCCAAAGGCTGTCCTTTAGGGCATATGGCTTGCCTGGCCGTGGTTTTTGAGAATGTTTATAATACCAGGTATAATTTACTTTTGCTGTGGATGAAACCTTAAATCTAATTTAAAAGGTAGTTGGTTAACCTCATAAAGTCTTGCCACTAATCCACTAGCGGGCACATCTTGCCTGGCAGGTGGGTCTTATAGTATGTAGGACCACTTTGGGAAAGGCCACTGATGTGTTTTCTCCTCGGTCAGCCTGCATATCACCTTCTAGTAGTATAAAATCTAAACACAAGGAAGGGTTCCCTGGTCAGTTAAAGGTTGGTTTCTCTGTGTCTTGCAAATGAAATATGTGGTATTTCCATGTGACTGTGGGCACAACCCAGACCAACGACAACAGCCTGCACTATTCTGCGTGCCTCTCTGACCAGTGAGTCACAGGGAGGTAACCCATGCCTGTTACTGAGATTGCCATTTAATAAACTCATGTCTTCTGGGAGCAGCATGGTTCACTAATGTGGGACTTCTGTTCAAACTCCTACATGTTTTTGTATTAATAGCTTACAAGCTCATAGAACACTTAATGGCTTCTTGCTACAGCCTCAGTTTTGGTTACCCCTCCTTCCCTGTTCCTTGTCCTTGCCCCTCCCCCATCCTCACTTAACCAGTACTTTCCCCCTGCTCTTCCGGGTCATGTTGTGTTCTAACAAGTCCTCTCATATGTTTTTCTGAGTTTGCAAGGTTGCAGACTTCTAAGTAACTTCACACACACTTCACTTTGGCTAAGCTGTCCCCTGGCTCCTCGTTTCTCCATCCTCATCACTCTGCTACCTGTTTGAACCCTCTGCCCTCAGTTTACCCCATCTCTCCCTCCATTTCACCTATATCCTACTGTGCCCGCTTCTAACATGTTCCCCCTCACTTCGTGCCAAAAGTCCATTTCTAGTTTCCCAGATTAAATACATATTAAAGCAGAAAACAAGAGATGTGAGTGTACACATGGGGGGAGGGTCGGGGGGAAGGAGACATGCATATAATCAATAAATACACATTTTTTTTAAAAAAAGCCTCTAAAACTTGATTTTAACCAAGACTTAGATGGTCACAATGGGATTTTTATGCCAAGGGTCTAATAACAACTAACAACAACAAAAACAAAAACAAACAAAAACAATGACAACAAAACAAATATGACTCTAATAAGGAGGAGACTAGGCCAGGCGCAGTGGTGCACACCTGTAATCCCAGCACTTGGGAGGCCAGCCTGGTCTACAAAGCCAGCAGGGCAGTCAGAGCTACACAGAGAGACTCTGTCTTGAAAAAACAAAACAAACAAACAAACAAAACCCAAAAACAAAGGAGACTTAAAAGCTGAACAAAAATAAGAACTTTCAGTTTTAAATAATTTGGTATACAGAATATCATGTAAATTATATCACTGGAACTGAAGCTATGTTGGAAACAGGATCTTTTCCCTCAGAACTGTAAGAAGACACCTTGTGGGTGAACCTGGAGACTCTGGGTCCTGTCCCCTGCCTCACCAGAACTGTGGCTGTCCTTGGAACTCAGACCCGTGATCTAGGAAGAGTGAGATTTCCACTTTGATAATTCCTGCAAAGTTGTTCCATGCAGTCAAGTTCTTTACAAACTTTATAGACTTTAGTAATAAAATCTTTCATTTAGAATATTTATAAATCATAGAAAACACAAATTTAAAACTTATTACCTTACTTCCATCAATTAATTTCTGTTTAATATTTCAATTTATATTACACTTTTTAATGTGTGTTGGTACAGAATTTCTTCTTCTTTACAAAATTGGGATTAAATTTACCTTTTGATTTTTGAATTGGTCTTTAAGTTTAAAAGTTATATTTTACATGTTGTCCTAAATATCACTATGTATTTTCACTTTGATACAACATATTTAAGTAGTTCAACTGAATTCCCATTGTTATAGATCACAAGTAATTTGTCTTGTAGACCTGATCAGTATACAGTAACAAACAGTAAAGATAAGTAAATAAAAACATGAAAACACTCATTCTGTACAAACTCAAAAAGTAAGTGCTCAATAAATTTAATTTTATTCTCTCATTTGAGTAACTTAGAGGAAAGAGGTAATTTTCCTGATAGTATTTATTATATATGTTCAGACCATGCCTGTTACATTTATAAGTAAGAGGGCCATAGGTATCCTTGCCTGTTATTGGAATTAATTTATTTATTTGGATTATTCAGAATTTTCTAAAACATGGATCTCTGTTTTTTTCTTCCAGAGAGAGAGAATTTGAATCAATATGGCATCTGAAACAATCTTCAGAGAGACCCAGGGAGAGGTAATCTTTGTAAGAAGCCCATCTCCTCAACCATGTGACATCAAAATGTCCTTTTTTCTTAGTCACATGGCCTCTATACACATTAAGAATGTGGTTGCAACGGCACCATATGAACTGAGAATGAATCAATTCTGGTTAGATTACAGTTGGTTACGTAGTCAAAAACTGATGTTACAAAGCACAAATGTTATACAGAATAAAATGTTTTCAAAGTGTGCAGACTGTAGTGAAGGTTCAAGAAACACGTGAGGGTGACTGGTGGCTGGAGACACACACCTTACTACCTTGCAGGGTCTTTGGCTAAGTCATCTAGGCTTGGTTTTCTACTCTATAAATAGAAAAAAAAGTATATACCACCATCCAAAGAAAAGAGGCAAGATATCTGTAGTCAATTATATAGGCATGTTAGAACGCACCAGGTGTTTGTTTTTCTAACCTGACTTTGGACAATGGGTTCTTTCAAACCTAAGTGGGATAAAACTCGAAGGTCACAAAGAATCAGTACCCTCTGCTGCACGGTGATGCTCTTCGTCCCCTTATTTCTGAGTGTAGCAGCGCACCCACAGCTGTAAAGTGCAAATAATCTCACTTAAAAAGGCACAGAAAGGCAAATCATTTCTTCTATAGAAAATTAACCAGGGAGAGAACTTCTTTGCTAATGCCATTTTTAAAATCTAGGGTTTATTTTTAAATTATTTCTACAGTTTGAAAACCTGGATCAAAATATTGTAAATTCTAAGTATTATAGGCGATCTTACTAAAGTGAAGTTCTTTCAAAGTAAGAGGAAGATAAGGATCACTAGTAGACTATCATTTAACATATAAAAAGGTCTACGCTTGACACCAAGCACAAGGAGAGAGAGAGAGAGAGAGAGAGAGGGAGAGGGAGAGGGAGAGGGAGAGGGAGAGGGAGAGGGAGAGGGAGAGGGAGAGGGAGAGGGAGAGGGAGAGGGAGAGGGAGAGGGAGAGGGAGAGGGAGAGAGAGAGAGAGGGAGAGAGAGAGAGAGAGGGAGAGGGAGAGGGAGAGGGAGAGGGAGAGGGAGAGGGAGAGGGAGAGGGAGAGGGAGAGGGAGAGGGAGAGGAGAGAGAGAGAGAGAGAGAGAGAGAGAGAGAGAGAGAGAGAGAGAGAGATTAATCAAATAAAAGCCGCCTCTAATACAGCTGACACCCAAGTACCCTCTAACATACAAAATTCAACTCATTTAGCATTTAAACTATGCTAAGTAGGTACAGGAGCCAGTAGACTTGTTTGTTTGCCTTTTATTAGAGGGTCACTACATCAACACATCCCAGAAATTTCAATGTTTTCATAAATAGAATTACCTAGGAACTTCATAAGTAACGCAGCTTGGAGCACATCATATACATTCTTAAATATCCAAAATCCTATCTCTTTCTTGTCAGTGGTTAGCTAAATCCTCAAATTGTGAATTCTCGTGGGAACACCTTTCACAGGCTTTTAATACGTTCTCCATTTGTTAACATTATATAAAGAGTGATTGGGTCAGGAATGGATGTAGCTCAGTGAGTTCTTTTACAACAAACTGATCAACAATTGTGTGTGTGTGTGTGTGTGTGTGTGTGTGTGTGTGTGTGTGTGTGTGTAGTGGGGGGACTGGGGAGCGTTTGGACTCAATGCCTTACATATGGTCGGCCGTTATCTAACCACTGGTAGAATGACATCATAGGCTAGGTTTTGCAAAGTCACCCTCATTTTTAAAGTTTCAATGTTTCCATCGGTAATCTAGCCTTAAAATCCCAACCCTTGTTTTGGAAACTATGCTCAAATTGTTACCTTTGACCTTAGCACTCAATTGAGGGCCATGAGTATGGATCATCGATGGCTACAGAATGAGAATTCCTGTTTTTCATTTCGGAAGGTGTTTTTGTGTTTGAAACGCTGCACAGGCAAAGACTGTAATAAAGACTGTGAGTGAGAAACATTTGCTGGGTTGCCATTTGCAATGCGGTTATGCAGAGTAGGAGTTTCCAGGGGATAATAGTTCCAGTTTGAAGCAGAAGGCAGGATGAAAATACCACCTTTTCCACCTGATCCACATGCTCACAGGCTTTTGGACCATAATACCCGCAGCAAAAATTTCTTCTTGAAAATTATAGCAATGAGCTGGGGTTTTTGACGAGTTAGTGTCAAGCTAAAGTTTGTTAGATTTTGTTGTTTGTTTATATCTTAACTAGAATTCAATTCCAGGATTTTTAAGAATGACAGTAAACATCAAGACATTTAAATGCTTTTAAAAACCAAACCAAAAACCAAAAACCAAAAACCAAAAAACAAAAAAACAAAAACAAACAAAAACAAACAAAAACAAAAAAACCCAAAACACTGTTTCCTTAATTTTTGTTGTACTGTCAGGTGTCCTCCAATACAGATGGGTGGTCCCAATAGATGCTCTGTCTCCATGTCTACCTAGTATAACCTAATCTATTCCACGTCACTCTCATTATATTTCACTTCAAAATCTTCATGAACACAGAATGCTGCCTTTATTTATTTATGTTTTAACATGCATTTTTGTCTTGACTTGTTTTTTTTTAATGTGGATATGCAAGAATCATTTCTATATAATTGATGAATTTGGTTTAGCGGCTATCTAAAATAGCAGAAGAAATGTGAATGTGTATCACATCAGTAAATGCTAACAAAATAATTAAATTACTAACCTTATTTTAATCAATTATAACAAATTAAAAGGCCTCAATGCTGTCACATTCAACTTAAAAGTCAGTTTTCAAAGGGAAATAAAAGGAGCCACAGGAGTGTTGACCGCCTTTGTTATGCCACTGCTTACAGAGAACAATCTTTCATGGTGGATTACTAAATGCTATGCTTTGTAGCTTTAACAGTTTGATTTACTCTTTCAAAATCTTAACAGTGACCTGAGACAATTACTTGGTGTGAGTGCGATCTCTTTGGTTTTCACAGATTATTTATTTGGAGTGCTGGAGAAGGAATCCAGGGCCTCTTGCACGCTAAGCAAGTGCTCTTTCCCTTGGCATTACAGGTCTCATTAACAACAGGTGACCCCAAAGAGTCCATAGTGGACAGCTTTTCTGAAATCAAAAGCCTAAGACCTTTTAGGACACTTTCCAGTCTGCCAGCCAACAAGTCATTACTGAGCACACATGTGGCAAAGAGCACTTCATGAACCAGTGAACATGACATTTTAATCCATTGGCCTCAGAAAGTTTATACTCAGAAAGTGGATGGACAGCAACTATTTCTAAAATTATAGTGGTTGAGCTGTACTGTAAAGGGAGCAGTGTCCAGGGAACAACCCAGGTTAAACGCAGGAAGCCTCCAAACAGTTCTACATACAGTTCAGACTCAAAATACGGAAATTGTCCATTGACACTAGACTCTGAGTGTAGGAAGATTCAACCACTCTTTTTTTTTTTTTTTTTTTTTTGCAAAGGGTCAGAGTCAGAGAGCCAGATTTTCATTGGAAAACTTACATGCGTTTAATGAATGCAGTGAAAACGAAATGATAAATATGCATCTTGGCTTATTTTTCAGAGTCCGTGACAGCTGATATATGTTGTTTGAATATATCTCCACAAAACATTTGAACTGGTCACAAGGGTTGAAGCTATACTATGCATCACTATCACACTGAGGAAACTAACGTGACTCTGCAGGAGACTTCTAGGCCGAGTTCTTTAATTGTTGCTGATGCCTGTACTTCACGAATCTCCTAATGATTCAGGCAGGGCTTTATTTCACTGGCTTGGGTTTAACATTTATTCCTTATCCTAAGACAAAAGATGGCCACAGTTAATTTAACATTCACTGTTAAGATCCACTGGTAGGTAGGACGTAGGGCTAGTATTTCCTAGACTAGTACTTGCCTCACAGCTGTTGTAAATCAAGCAGGACCTACCCACCTGAGAAATATTTAAGACCAAAAAGTGTTATGACTCCTGAGTAGGAAAAGACAAAACAAAACAGATTGGATTATCAAAACATGCACAGAGATAGAAAATTTAACAGAGACTCATTGAAATGAAAAGATGGCCATCATGGATAAGGTAAAAGAAATATAAAATGATGTTTAGAGTATGGGTCACTTGTGAAATTATATGTCTGTTTTTGTGCCTACGTACATAGAGAAAAAAATGGAAAGTGAATGCTAACAGTAAATATTTCTTAATAGTTAGCTTACAGATTATTTTTATTTTCCTTTTATATGTTCCTGTATTTTCCCTTTACCATAAAAATATATAATTTTAAAGTGAATGAAATCACTGAAAGATAAAGTTAATTGTATTAGTGAAATGTGTCTTAAGTAGACTATCTTCATTGCAACCATCTCAGCTTTATTGCAGCTAATTCATTACAAAGGCTATTTCTCCCAAAGAGGCAGTTTTAGAAGCACAATTTGCTACTTGGCTACAGCTGAATTACCAACAGTCACATAAAATATAAGCCATATTATTAGTAACAGTAACAACAATAATAATAATAACAGAAAAGTCAGCCATGTGGTCAATTTCTATAATCCTAAAACCCAGAGTTTTGAGCCAGGATGCTAGCAATTTCTTGCTTTAAAAAATTATAAGATGTATTATTTTAAAATCCTGCAAATAAATAAACATTTCACACTACAATTAAATAGACTTGAAGTCTGCACAAGTCAGAAAATTTCTACACACAGTCAGAATGCAAACTATAGAAATGTACATTAAATATTACACTTTCAGTATCAAAAATATTTTATGTACTCATCCACCATCATAAACAAAATATCCACAACAGAATTGGAAAACAATCAGCTTTAAATCCTCTTTCATTACTCCTCCCATTGCCTGTATTCAGCCTTGTATTTAGGAGAGCAATTTCAAAGTTAGCCTGGATTGTGTAGCAAGTTCTAGTCTGACATGGACTAAGTAGCAAAAGACCATCTCACACAAAAAAAGTGTGCATATATATTTATATATGTTCATATATACATGTTTACATAAATATTCATATATACTATATATACACACTAGAAGGCTTTTGAAGAAAATTTTTGGCATTTAATTTCTTGAAATGTATAAAGATCTTATCTAAGAAAATACCAGAATTATCAAACTTAGGATCACTCATTTTGTAATAGATTACCATATTTTTTTATTTTATTTTAAGAACAAATAGGTAGAAGGATTCATAGGCAAAACGGCACAACTGTTCTTAAGGCCCAGGGCCCAGGGGAATGTTAATTTGGTCCCAAGTGCAAAGAAAACAATGTCACTTCCCAGTCTCTACGTAGAAACCAAAGCAGCACCTCGTCACAAAATAAGTGCGTATTAGTCTAGTGAAAGCCTGACTTTCTCCTGGCGAACGCCTCTGTGCATCTGTGAATTACCAAGAAGCTCAGATTTGTCTCCAAAATATATTAGTGTCATCTTTTCTTTTTCTTTTTCTTTTTAAAATATCCTATACACACTTAATTTATTTGTAAAATCGCTGTTATTAGAAGCCAATTTAGAGTGCCTGGAATATTAAAATCTAAATCCAAGTAAAATGAGGCACACAACACATATTCACTGTGATTTATATTACAAGTCAAGTCTTCAAGTTCATTTGTTAAGTTTTCTAACACGAAGATTTGTAATCATAAGACTTGGGATGTAACCCTTGTTTGATGGTTTACTAAACACACGAACAAGTTTAGCTTCTCCAAATCAATTTTCACTTATTAAAATCAATCAAAACAACAAAAAGCCCTTTCTGACACAATAGACAGTTGGAACTTAAAATTAAAGTGACTTTGAGACATATAAAGCATTATATTAACATAAGGTGCATTGGTAATTCAAATAGTAACTGTATTATTTCATTGTTAACTGCTGCACATGTGTGAAACTTATATCCTCCAAGGAAAGTTTATACTGCTAGTATATGCAAATTCTGCTAATCAGACAAGAGCTCTACAAATAGTTGTTAATAAGTTGATTAGCTCACTCAGTTTGAAAATACATTTTAATTAATGGAATAATTGAGGCATGTGTAAATGGGGATTGTTGTTAACTGATCTCTCGGAGTGAAAAGCAAATATAAATCTAGTTTATTTATTTCTTTGCTAAGTAACATTGAAACTTCCAAGATAAATTTGATTTCTTTTAAGCTCTTACTTTAAGAGTAAAAAAAACAAAACAAAACAAAAAAACATGCCTGGCATGGTGGCTAGTGCACGCCTTTAATCCCAGCAGAGGCAGCCAGATCACTGTGAGTTCAAGGCCAGCCTGGTCTACAAAGTAAGTCCAGGACAACCAAGGATACACAGAGAAACTCGCTCTTGAAAAACCAAAGAAAAAGAAAAAAAGCATTAAACTTTTTAGGAATTAATATGAGAACCATTGGAAATAGCTTTCAGTCTCAAATATAAACTTTCAACTGCAGAAGGAGACTCACAGCATGAAATCAAAATTACAGAACGTTCTGAGGTCATTGGAAGAGACTGGAGACATCACACCATAGAGCAGAGAAC
Organism: Acomys minous; assembly: GCF_964271855.1. Taxonomy (NCBI): domain Eukaryota; kingdom Metazoa; phylum Chordata; class Mammalia; order Rodentia; family Muridae; genus Acomys; species Acomys minous. The sequence goes on along the minus strand of NC_140486.1, from coordinate 42,503,941 downwards.
AAAATGTGAGCCCTAATTATAACAAGTTTTAATAAAGGCTTACATACCAATAAAAATCTTTAACTCTAATAGCCCAACAAGAGTGGTACTTTCAAGACATAGTTTGAGCAAAAGACAATAAGCTTTTCCTCCATACTCCCTTGAAACAATAAATTGTATACAGTCTTCATACAATTTTTTTCTAACACCAACTTGGCTCTTGAATTATTCTGTATCTAGACCCCACTAAGAAATACTACAGTTTTCAAGTCAGCCATACAATGGAGAGTCATTTCAATACAACTATTTGACATTACTCTCCATGACTTTGCTGATAAGCAAAGATACGGCATGCAAATCCCTGCATCCTGTTAAGACTACATAAAAATTTTTTTTCCAGCTAGACGACCAATCACTTTCTTCTAAAGTATCTAGATTTGGTAATTAGACGCACATTACAAAGTGGAGGCCACATTCGCAAATGTCAGCGTGTCCAACGCTAAACAGCTAGTCTGAACTCTTCAAAGGATAATTTACTCATCTAGTAAGATAAGCATGTTTTGGGGAAGAAGTAACATCCGTGCCAGACAAGCACATCTCTAGACCATAGCTTGTAGCCTTTGATGACAGAAGAGCACGTGTGAGTACCCACAGCTGCTGTGAAGAATGCCTTATACAGCTACCCTTAATTCTTTCTGTGAAGCTGAAGCCAATTGATCAGATCCCTGGTTCCAAAAAGCAACACTTGCCAATGTCCTGCATAAAAGTAGGAACTTATATGAAACAAACGATGGCTATACCTCAGTTTTCTCTCCTCCAGAGTTAATAGGTCTAGTTTATTTGTCCCTCTATAGGGTCTGGGCCAGTAATTGAATGTGATTACCAACAGGGAGTCTCCTAAGCCGTGACCTATGGTGATGGGCTTCTGTTCAACCTGTACAAACTTTGCCTGTAAAAACCACATCCAAATCCAGTAGAAAGAAAGCAAAGAAAAGTGCCAGGCTACCTGTTTTCCATTTGTGAAACAAGTCCAGCTATTATATTGCATGTTTTAATTTTTTAAATTTGACTGAAGTTATACTTGAAATTTTATTTTAGGAAATCAAAAGTTACCTTTAACAACACAGTGTAAAATGTGGTATAAATCTTTTTTTACAATGATATACAAGCCCAGTACCTCCTTCCTTGACCTACTTTATACAGTTGTTATAATTAGGCACATGGTATCAAGAGTTTAGACTTGTGAATGCACGTAATACATAAGCATATTAAATAAGACACTAAATATTATTCCTATCTATAAACCAAATAAAATAATTCTCAGAAAAATAAAACTAAAATCCAATGGTATGAAAAATTATAAATTAGAGATGTGTAAAATAAAATGAAATATTAATATGAAAAGAATCTTATTTTGCATTGCAAAATACGATCTCAGTGGCAGTGATGATGGGAGAGATGGTAGATACAATTCATATATTTGATACACATAATATCAATACACTTTTACCTGAAAGGATTTTTCTGGCTTTAGTTCAATGAAATCCATTATCCTAGGTGGTAATGGAGCCCTGTATGTTCCTGTCTCGGGCATCTTTAGTCTCCTGAGCTGCCTTAAAGCCTTAGCATAGTAAAAGGTCAAGGAGATACCAGTAAGCATTTATAAACTACAATCGCTCCCATTTCAGCTACAAGCCACATTCTCCTGCCAAGCTTTGCTCGTTCCTGTTCATTTCATTGTATGAGCAGAATGATTCGGAAATGGCTAGCCTGGGGTCCTTGAGAACACTTAGGTCTCTAAAACCGTCCTACTTCCCTACTTAATCATGTACAGGAGCCATCCAAGAACAGAACACTTGAGCGAACTATAAAATGGTGGTGGGCACTGAAGGAATGAACAACAGATATCAACACAATTAAACAAAACGAATGTCTCTCACCTGCCAGCTCAGCTGTGCTGTCTGAAACAACATGCCATACAGACATGATAAGGATGGATCAGAATTTCAAGAAAACTGACCCTTTTCAACGTTCATTTGAGAAGATGCAATATGCTAAATAATATTCCAAGCCACCTCCCTTGCCTATCATTGCAAATTTGGGGCCCTCAACATAGGCCCACAAACCCAATTAAAAATAACCATGCTATGAATTGGCATATAGTTCTCTAGCGATAGGCATCTGTCCTAATTGGCCACAATGAGCCTAAGGGACAATAACAAGAATAAATGTCACATTAATCCAAATGAAGCCAATGAGTAATAATACAAACCAGGAGTACGGCTCCTAAAACATGCAATTACTTCCAAGAAAGCAAAGGCGTCAGTAACCCATAAACATGATAGCAAACCAAGCATGCTGTGCATATAAATAACGCCCCATAAATGTAACACACCTGCAAAGTAACATGTGCACATAGCACATGCGACGTGTATGTAGATGTGTATGTTCACAGTTAAATACATCCTGAAAAAAGAAACTCTGGATCCCGGAAACAGTTTTTCAACAAGAATATGTTAAAGTGTGAAGCAGAATGCCTAATTCTGGGGCCGTCTTAGCACTAGAGCAAATAGGTAAAACCACCTTATAATTAGGCCAACAAGGTTGAGACACCAAATGTGTTTTTGAAGGAAGGCCCAGCCGTGTTTGTGAGACCTGCAAACGGAACGGTTGCTTTCAACTACATCCTCTTCTTGCTAGCTTCTTTCCATCCCCCCTATTTTGTTGCTAAGCTTGAGAGGAAAGAAATCCGGCGGTTCAGTTGGTATTCTTAGCCAGTTTGTGATAAAAATCAAAAACATCATCCCCCACCCCCACCCCACCCCCAAACACAAGCAGATGCCTTCTCACTTCTCTGCCCGACAACCTTCCGCTCTCTCCATCCTCATCTCTGTCTCCACACCCCCAGCCTCCTTCCTAGTCTGAGATACGCGAGTCATTGTTTAGGTGTAGGCCACAGATGTATACACAAGTCACTTAATAACCAGCTAGATCAAGAAGGTAGCCCCTCTACCTCCTACTCACCATGTTGTGGCCAGGAGAAGATGCTTAAAGGAGGGAGAGCTGCAAACTGAATCCATTTTCCTTGTGACCGGGTCGGATGCCGCCTCTAAACCCAACATCAGCAGCGGCTGCCGGGATTTTTTTTCCCCTCCCTCTCTGGTTGGCGATGGTGCGATAGGAACCACCCTTTCCAGATCCACTAGAGTACCAGCAGTCGAGGCGGCGGCGACAGCAGCAGCATCTCTTGAGCCTCCTCCCTCCTGGAGGATGGTGTGAGCTCAGAATCAGCCAGGAACTTGCAGCAGACACCTCCTCAGGCTCCTCCTTCCCTCCCCCACCCCCACAGCCCCACCCCTGCTGCGGTAGAAGCAGCCGGCCCGGCAGCTGCTGGTTGCCATGGCAATAGCCAATTGCAAGTGGCAAGCTAAGGGGGAGGGGAGAGGAGCTAAGCAAGCTGCAGGGGCTGGAGTAAAACTCACTCTCTGCCTCTGCGATGCTCTTGGTCTCTCCTAACATAAGTTCCAGGTGGTTTTGAGAGGTACCAAGGGTGAAAGGGCGCCAGGAAAGAAGAGTTAAAGGTGAATCCAAGTTATAGATAGAAATATACCAAACAGTCTAGCATTTTTTGTATTGTCTATAGATTTTAGATAAAATGTATTCTTTTCTATTGGAAGAAATAAATGAGAAAGTTATGTAGAGTGTTGGGAGATTGTTATTACTCCAAAGTTGGGCATCCCGGGTACCATCTTTTGCTCAATGCCACTCAAGGTTGTTAATTTAAAAAACAAAGAAAACTGCTGCACTTTGCAATAAACTAAGTGCCTGCTACGTTCCTGTACATGTGGTCCAGTTCGTTCTCAGATCATTTGGCTTCACTGTTTCTCCAGCTTATCTTCTGAAATGGACTTTGGCGATATTGACACTCGCCCGAGGAAAAGGAAGTTGGAACAAAACAAACCGGAAATACTTAACGAACAGCTAAGGTTCTCGGCAGCACTAGACAGTGGACAGTTCCAAATTTATCTGGCTTCAGACTCCTCCTGGAGCAGACATTATTCGCAAGTAATGGGTGCCCTTTCGGAGTTCCAAAGCAAGCTGGCAGTCAGGGAGGAAAGTAGGGAAAAAGCAGGGGAATTTGCAGTGTTGAGTTCTGTTTCTAGCCATAAATTATAAATGGCACTAGAACTGGTCTCAGGCAGTCATTGTAAAGATTGATTGAGATAATGCACTAAAAGCCCTTGGCGTGTAGTAAGCATACAGTAAATATTTACTATTATTAGTGAGAGTTGTAGAGAGGTACGCCGTAGACACCACTTAATCTAAAAGCTTTAAGGGAAGAATATAACAATTCCAGGTAGGGGAGAAGATACTAAATACACGATAGCTGTGATGGCTGGTGATGGTGGTGGACAGGGTGGCACTCGGGTGGGCAGGTGGGGTGGCAGAGGCAGGAGGATTTCTATAAGTTCAAGGCCAGCCTGCTCTACAAGATGTGTCCAGGACAGCCAGGGCTATACAGAGAAACTCTGTCTTGGGGGGGAAAAAAAAGGTAGATTTTGGAAATTAACATACAAATAAAAGAAATGGCAACATGATAATTCAACTAGAGACTTCCCTTGGCTTTTTGGCCTTTTGGCTAAGGTCAAGTGTAAACTAGACTCTTTTAACTCTTTGATTTGCTCTAGTGTCCACTTTTCTGCCATTCCTCTGAGGAACGAAATTAATCTTTATGCTTAACCTATGCAGTTACTCACAGGTTAAAGTGATTTGACACAGATCTCAGAGATGCTAGCTCTCCAGGCTCCGTTTCTCCCTCTCTCTCTCTCTCTCTCTCTCTCTCTCTCTCTCTCTCTCTCCACTTTGTATATAGTGTTTTGCATGCATGAGGGCATACATCCTAAAAGATGGCATCAGATCACATTATAAATGGTTGTGAGCCACCATGTGGTTGTTGGGAATTGAACTCAGGACCTCTGGAAGAGCAGACTGTGCTCTTAACCTCTCATCCATCTCTCCAGCCCTTGGGCTCCATTTCTAATATTTGCTAAAGCTATAATTTAAGGCAAGGTTAGCTCTCTTGAACCTATGTTTCTTCATTTATTTAATGGACATACTACAAACCCTCATGAGTCATTGTGGGAATTAAGTAGAACTGATGTACGTAAAACATTAGAATAATGTTCAATGCATAGTACTTGTTCATTAAATATTGTCTAAATTATTGCTACTTATTCATAAGTGATAAGTTTGAACATAGAAGAGGATTTTTATCCTGGCTAGACCTTGATGCTATAGGCATGTCTGACAATGCTGACTTAAAAAATGACCATATGGCCAAGTGAGGGACAGAGTAGGATTTGATATCTGAATTCCCTCCAAAAGAGAGCCTGTCTGATTTGGGCAGATAGCAGCCCTTATTTCCTGCCAGAGCCACAGCTGCCGGACATGGTCTGCTCACCTTTCCATAACTTCACACGTAAGTGTGGTTCTACAGGAAGAAATGGTTATACACATTTTGCTTTTTTTTTTTTCTGTCCTCTCTGTATTTCATTTCTGCTACCCCCTCAGAGGTGTCTCAAAGAGAAAGGGGAGAAAGAAAGAAGCTGCTGCCTATTAAGCCAGGACTGCATGAATGGCAGGGCCCTACCATGGACTTATCTGCACCAGGTAGCCCCCAGGGACTCTGGCTTCCTCCATTTGGTGTTTGACCAACTTCCCAAAGTACCCACTTTGAGTCACCCCTCCCCCACCTCCTTTCCTGCTCTTCCCTCCATCCTACTTCTTATGTCTATGGAGCACAACCATTATTTGTTAATTGAGGTTTTTAAACACTTAAAATTATTTAGGATTTACTTCATTTTATATCTGATTTTTAAAATTTGTTTATTTATTATGTATACAGTACATACAGTGCCTGTATGTACACCTACTGGCCAGAAGAGGGCATCAGATCCCAGTATAGATGGTTGTGATCCACCATGTGGTTGCTGGGAATTGAACTCAGAACCTCTAGACGAGCAGTCAGTGCTCTTAACCTCTGAGCCATCTCTCTAGCCCCTATATCTGACTTTTTTAAGTGAAGTTTGTTTCTGACTTCAAGAGAACATGGGAATTTTTTTGAAAGCTAAAGATATTGGTCCCAGAGTCAACAAACTCAGTAAAAGAAGCTTAACCAGGGTGATTATTAGTCCGGAGCCAACCTAATTGTGAAGAAAGACCATTCCTCAAAACAAGGCAAAAACAAATTAAAGAAAGAAAGAAACAAAGAAACAAAGAAACAAAGAAATTGTTGCAGGATACTTGATCACACTGTGAACCCCAAGATTATGTTGTTTACTAGAAAAATCTAAATCTAGTTGTGGTGTGGCTCAGCCCTAGTACACACCTGTAATCCAAGAGCTTTTTGATTGAATATTGTAAACATAATTACATAAAGTCAAGCATAGGTCAAGAGGTAGAGCAAGAAAACAGTTAACAGGAAATGAACATAGGGAAAAAACAGAGTAAAAGGAAGTCAGGAGGATGGATAGAGCGAGGCATGGGGAATAGAAGGGAGGGCATTGAGTTTAAGGGGTTTTTGAGAGGCATGGGGAAGGAGAGCTTTCCTTTTAAAATATACACTGACCATGAAAATCAGCTAGATGCTTTCTCTGCCTCTCTGAGCTAGCAGGCTTTCACCCTGGCTTCTGGCTTTTCAGTCTTTATTGGTAAAATGAAACGATTGAAAGTTTACAAAAACAAAACAAATAATGACACCGAAGAATGAACCTGAAAAGCCAATTCTTAATCAAATACCTCAATAACCTCAAAAGACTTATGATTTTAATTAAGAAAATAAAATTAAAGTTTCACTCCTCCCTGTTACTATCCCTTTATTTAATGTGTTATATATTATACCAATATGTTATATTAATTATAGCACAGCATATATAATAAATTGTAAAATATGATACAGTTTAATATATTTACTATAGTATATTCATAATATCACATGTACCATGTAATTGACTTTTGCCTTTAAATACTTTCTTTTTTAAGTTAATTTTTTGATCATTTTACTTATGGATATTACATTTACATTTCTACCCTTCTATTTCCTCACTCCAACTCCTCCTTTGTTCTCTTACTCTCTCTCTCTCTATATATATATATACATATACATGATGAAGGATTTTAGGAACCATGGGAGTCAAGTGCACATAAAGAAAATCCACAGGATCAACTAGCCTGCACCCATAGAGCCCCACAGACTCTGAACCAACAATCAGGGAGCCTGCACGGGACTGAGCTAGAACCTCTGCACATATTTCCTATTGTGTAGTATGGTCTTCTTGTGGGACTCCTAACAGTGCGACCAGGGGCTGTCCTTGACTCTGTTGTCTGCCATTGAGACGCTTTCTTCCTACTGGGTTGCCTCATCTATCCTTAATAGGAGAAGAGGCACCTAGTCTTACTGCAACTTGATATGCCAGGGCTGGCTAATATTGATGGAAGGCCTGCCCTTCTCTGAAGAGAAATGAAGGAGGAGCATATGAGGTTGTGGAAAGAAGATAGGTGTGGGAAGAAGGGACTAGGTTGAAAGGAGGAGGGGAAACTACGGTTAGGACGTAAGATAGATAGATAGATAGATAGATAGATAGATAGATAGATAGATAGATAATACATTTTTTTTGATAATGAAAAGAACCTCTAATGAGGAGTGAGAGTCACATATATCAGGAAAGATGAGTGTAGAAGTGCTGGGCCTGGGAGTGTGAGGACAGTGCTGGGCGATGCTGTTCTGAGGAGCTCACCAGGCAAAGCTAGTGAGTGAGCTACTCATCAGAGCCAGGCCTAGGAATACAGAGTGGGTACAGGTAGGCTTGGCCCTAGAACTCCCCAGAAAAGACTCGAAGCTTTCCTTTCTCTTCGTTAAATGCCTTGTGTATGTCTTTATTATAATATGAAGCAGAAGAATGCACTTTGCTTTCTCCCTTTCCTCAAAATGGCTCTTTCCCAGCGTTATATCTTCAACTTGTAAGAGCTTCTATAACTTTGGGTGTCTTTGACTAAGATTAGCATTGCTGCTGACAACTAGGTAGGCCAGGTGGTCCTTGCTTATAATCCTAGCATGTGAGAAGGAGAGACAAGAGGATCATTGAAAATTTAAGGCCAAGCCTGGTCTATGAAGTAAGATGGTGCCAAAACAGCACCAATTGGTAAGATGGCACGTATTATTATTTCTACAGCTGTGGAGAGAGACACTATGACCATGGCAACTCTTATAAAGGAAGATGTTTCATTTGGGGGCTGGCAAACAGTTCAGATGTTTAGTCCATTGTGGCCATGACTGAAAGCATGGCAGCATGCAAGCAGACATGGTGCCAAAGAAGAAGTAGCTAGGGCAGGTGGATCACTGTGAGTTCAAGGCAAACCTGGTCTACAAAGCGCATCTAGGACAGCCAAGGCTAACACAGAGAGGCTCTGTCTAGAAAAACCAAACCAAACAAAACAAAACAAAAAACAAATAAAAAAACCTCAAAGTCTGCCTACCTCCAGTGACATACTTCCTCCAAAAAGACCACACCTACTCCAACAAGGCCACACTTCCTAATAATACCACTCCCTATGAGCCTATGGGGGCCATTTTAATTCAAACCACCACAGCCACCAAGCCTGGTGAAGTGAGATTTTTGTTTTAGAGACAGGGTTTTTCTGTGTAGCCTTGGCTGTCCTAGACTTGCTTTGTAGACCAGGCTGGCCTGGAACTCACAGAGATCCACCTGCCTCTGCCTCCTAAATGCTGGGATTAAAGGCGTGTGGCATCACACCTGGCCAACAATGCAGTTCTTTAAAAAAAAAAAAATAATGGCTCAGTGGGTAATGTTCTTGCTGAACAAGCATAGGACTGAGTTCAGAGTCCAGCACCTATGTAAAGGTGATGTGGCAGGACTCGCCTGTAAGCCCAGGACTCGGGGCAGAGATAGCCACATCATTGGGATTTCCCAGCTGCTAGCCTAGATGAAATGACAACCTTCGGGTTCAGCAAGAGAGCCCCACCTTCACAGAGGGACATACATACCAACAAACTCCAGCATCAGCTTAAGCCATCATCTGTGACATATTCATGATAGTGAGGAACACATTTTCTTTCTTGATTATTCTCTCCCGTCTTACTGTTAGCACTGAGATAAAAAAAAAAAACAATGTGCATTTGTCTACTGATGCACTGGTTTAACAACTGTTAACGCTAGCTGGTCCTGTGTGTTGGTGCTAAGTCCCAGGGATCCACCCACAACTCATAACATGAACACTCTGTGAAGCTTAAAGTAGAATAATAATTATATGAGTAGTTAAAAAATGATGTTCAGATTAGGGAGCTCTACTAATGGATAAGAAAAGGGTGGGGGATATGTTATTGGAGGGGTTGTGGGGTGGGTTAGAAGCAGGCTGCTTCAGAAAAAGGAAAGGACGTGTGTGTGTGTGTGTGTGTGTGTGTGTGTGTGTGTGTGTGTGTGTAGATCCTGCAAGACAGAACATAGAACACCACTTGTTACTCAATCTCAATTTAAACTTTAATCATACGGGTTCCCAATACACGCTTGGTACACACGTTTATCAACTGAATTTTGTTGAAAGATGTTGTCTCGCACAACTCTCAACGCACACACGACATCTTTCCTCTGTTTCTTCTGTAAATTTGTTTGGAAGATAAGGACTTAACAATATCTGAGGAGCAGTGAAGTTGTTAGGATAAAACAGAAGAAAAGCAATTAAAAAAAAAAGATTAGGTTTCTTTTTTTACAGTAGAAAAAGAGACCTGAGGCCCTGACAATGAAGGATGCTCCATTACAGATTTAAAGTGCATCTAACAACACAAACCTTTGCTCTGATGTGGAAAGAAGAAACAGGTTTCCCTTTCAGGTTGTGGGCAATTGCAGAGGAGTCACTTGAGTTTGCAGCACTAGCAAATCAGGGACTCTGTCCTAGCTGGGGTTTCTACTGCCGTGATAAAAGACTATGACCAAAAGCAACGTGGAGAGGAAAGGGTTTGTTTCATCGTATACCTTGCAGCCCATGATCTAGGGAAGTCTGTGTGGGAATTAAGTCAAGGCAGGAACTGATACAGGAACAATGGGGACTACATGCTCATATTCCTGTTATCCACGGCCTGGTCAGCCTTTATTCTTATACCATCTAAAACCAAGGGCCCAAGGGTGAACCTTGGTTTTACATACCTGGTGAGGATGGTATCACCTACATCAATAATTAATCAAGAATACCCTACAAGCTACCCACAGGCCAGCTTGGTGGGGGAATTTCCTCAACTGAGGTTTTGTCTTCTCAAATTATCTCTAGCTTATGTAAAGTTGATCTGAATCCAGCATGGAAGTCAAGGCCATAAGAACATTTCTGTATCGATGGCCTTTTCTAACATCTGCAGCCATAAAATCTACATTCTAGGTCAACTTTGGTATATAGGCAAGTTTTATTTGATTTTCTTTTTAGTTACCTACAGGAAGCCCAAATCTTTTCATAGTATTTGTATTGCCTAGAGACTTTCATGCTCATTTTGCAATATAAAATATAACATCAGGAATTTTGATGTACAGTGAATACACACATCCCACAGGGAGCAAAGCAAGCATATACTTCCTGCCATTGGGGGTGTGTGGAGTCTAGGGGTGGGAGTAAGGGAAAAAAATTACAAATAACACGGAAGCAAATTTCTCTATGTGCCATGACGCAGTGAAAGAAGGAGAATGAGTAAAGCCTGAGAGCAGGGAAACTGGTAACAACACTGTGGCACTTATGGTTGATCTGAAAAATGAAATTTGGCTTGTACTTGTCATACAACAACTGGTAAAAAAAAAAAAAAGAGAGACATCTCTTTTGAAAGATAAACTCTGAAGTAAGAAACGTCCAGAAATGAGAAAATACAAACTAGTTATGAGAGGCATATTGGGAAGGTGGGCATGGATAAACACCCAGCACCATGTAGCCTGGCATAAAGTTTAGATTTGGCTAAAAGCCCCATGGAAAATTGCTTAGTGCTGAGCTGCATGGCTGCATCTGCATGGCGGTGGCTAGGTCACTGTGGTGGCTGTGCAGGTAAAGAACATTGGACTGTTTTTCAAATATTTTACGAGAACTATGAGACAGTGTTCATGCATCCATGGCTCTCCAGGTCGAGGGTAAGGCAGACATCAAGGATGGCAGCTGGTCAGTGTCTTTCTTCAGAAGGATGTGCTGGTAAGCTTTAGTTTCCCTGCCTTACACTGTGAGAAAAAGCCTCCGAGCGCTGACTTTGGGAAGTGTGTGGAAGCCAGGGGCTCCCAAGCACTTGACTTAGCAGGTTTCCTGTGCTCACATTCCCAGCTCTCATACGTTTCACAATTCCACGTTAGCAAACATGAGCGCTGAGCTTATGCTGCCACAGTGAGAAACTGCGGCTTTGAAGACTACTGGAGGCCCTGGAACACCAGACTTTTCCATCTGAAAAGCCCAAAGTCCTTGAAAAGTAGGCTGCGAAGAAGAAAGTGTCCTCCTCTCTCTCCTCAGGGTCTCTCAGCATTCCAAGTGCCCCCCACCCACCCACCACCCACCCCCCACCTCCCGCTGTAACTACTTTGACTTCCTTCTCTGCAGTCTTAGCCTGTAACTCAGCCTGGTAGCTGTATCGGCTCTCATTTCTCCTGCAGACACACGTGTTTGAATACTCAGTCCCCACCTGGTACTGCTGTTTGGGAAGATTATGGAACACTTAGAAGGTGGGTCCCTGCTTCCCTCCCGGAGGCAGGCTTTGAGATTTTATACCTCACTTTCCATTCTCCTCCTTACTTCCTGTATGGAGATGAACTGTGACCAGCCAACTTCCTGCTCCTGCCACCATGACAACTCTGACTGTTGCTGTGTCTTCTTTTCTATGATGGATGCTATCCCTCTGGAAGCGAAATCCGAAACAAACCCTTTCTCCCCTGTGCTGCTGTTGTCGGGCATTTTGTCACAGAAAATGGGCATAAATGAATACATCTCTCAGTCCTACTGTGAGTGCCGCTAAGCCTGACAACCTGCGGTCAGTCTCTGAAACTGACGTAGTAGAAAGAGAGAGCTGACCGCACAAGCTGTCCTCTGACTTCCACTCCCACGCTGCGGTCTGCATGCACACATATATACACACAGACATAATAAATACATGTAAAAATAATTGAATAAGCAACAAGAAGAAGATCTGAGCACGTGCCTGGCACGCGAGACTGTGGACTTCAGCCTCAGTACCATGTAATCACTCCTCCCTCAGTGTCTGACATCCTTGTGAAACTCTCGGAAGGGCAGCCTGTTCTTGATGTCACCCAAGATTGTTAAAAAGAATCCTTAACATTGTCTACCTAAAGGTCCTTGAGAGTTGATCGCTTATGTTCCTTTAAGATACCAGCTGCATGTAGGAACAGTGCAAAAGGGGTTCTCGGAACACAAGGCTCACAGATTTCATGCTGTGTCTCTTATATTTATGAGCCAGTTCTCTTTAAACAGTTACACCCTGAATTTTTTACTACTATTTGATTTGTATCTTACAGGTGATCTGAAGCGTGAAATTGGGAAGCTGAAGCCTACCCACTATTAACGTGTTAGAAAAATGTACAACGGATGGGTTTGAGGTAGGTGTGTGTTCCTTTAAATTTTTCCACCAAGGACAACAAATCCTTGGGAAGAAACCCATCTGTCCTCTGCCCTACTGCTTCCTTCTAGAGCAGCAATTCCCAACCTGTGGGTTGTAATCATCAGAAAACACATCTTTCAGGTGGTCTTAGGAACTGAGACACCACTCCGTAGCAAAATTACAGTTGTATAGTAGCAACAAAAGTCAATGATCTGGTTGGGAGTTCCTAAGAACAGTGGAAATGTGTTTTCCCGTGGCTGGTGACCCACAGGTTGAGAACCACTGTCCTAGAATTTATTTGATTATCATGCTCTCAGTCCCAGTTACCTCTTACAAGCTAAAGGCCTTAGCTGGGATGATAGAAATGATAGTTCTGGACTGGTGAATTTTGGTCTTTGTTAAAAATTATGAAAGAAGCACAATATCAAACCTAGAAATAAGAGTTAAACTTCAGAAAAGCAACTTCTTGCATTTTAACTCTTTCAAACTTCATTGACTCCAAGTTTAAAATTCTTTTTTTCTCTATCCATTTCTCCTTTCTATAATCTTCTTAATATTCAACAAGTTAGATATTTTGATGATAGATGATAGATAGATGGCAGATTACCTTAGTTCTTGTTAAAATATTCCTTTCAAAACTGATAAAAATCAACACTATTAAACAAATGCAAAATAAATATGTCAAATATATTAATTACTTAGATGTTATAATTGCCCAAAATATCATTAGAGAATCAAGTTATTTTGAAGTGCTGTATGAAGAAGAGGACAAATGTAGCTTTGTTTTTGAAATCTCACTTGATACTGTGTACAAAACTGATTTTTGTGACCTTGATTAAACTAAATCAATAGTTACCTTTTGTTGGTCACAAAAGCCAGATATCATGTTACCTTCATCAACAGATGAAATGAATATTAACTATTTTATTCCTCCTAAGTGATACTGCATACAGGGTATTAAGATATGGTATTAAGCAATCTGATACTAAAGTAACAGAGAAAGAAAATCTAACTCATCACAACTCTCCTTGGGTCTTGCCACGTTATTTTGCCATCACCTTGTGAATCACAGCATGCCCAATGACAAATATTGGGACAAATGCTTTATCCATCATTTCTTACAGTGTCTTCCTACTTTAAAGCTATACATATGGTAGAGAGATAAATAAGTAAAAGTCAAAGCCAAGGAAAGAATAGATGAAAACTTCTCCTCTTTAGCCTGGCTAGGATGCTGAACCCTGAGACAGTTTTCACCCAGTCACAATGGTGATGTCGAGCATGCTGTGTGCTCTGTGAGAAAACCAAAGTTGATGATACTCAACACGTCAGAACCAAAGCAAACTCTGCTCAAAGGGAAGTATCCCCACTTCTTTAAAATGGTTTCACATATAAGTCAAAGTTCTTACATAGCCTAAAGGAACATACAGAAGAGGTCTAATTGGGTCATTCTTATGTTGAAAGAGATGGCAAAGCATTCCTGGTTGAAATAAGAACATCTGGTTTACACTAGTCAACTGCTATGCCATGGAGATTAGCCTTCTCACAGGGTGACAGGAGACAAGCCGACCTCACTGAGTTCTATCTAGAAATAGCCGGGTCTGCACTTAGAGGCAGTAGTGTCTTGTGTAGAAGCCCACAGCTCCTATACTCTTATACTATCTGGTTGGTAACATTAAAGAAAATACTGGACCTGAAGTTGTAGAAGGAAGTGAGGGAATATCTTGAGGAGCCATGTGGCCTGTCCATAAGAGTAGGTCAGAGACCATTCATTGCCTAGTCAAGTTGGGGTTTGGTGTATTGTGATCACAACACAAATACTTATTTTTCTATGATTTCATTGCAGTTTCCCCCCATTGATAGCTTTTTACTCCTCCTCTTCCTCTTCCTCTGGTATTAAATAATCATTTGGGGAAGACTGGCTCTCTCACTCTCATCACTCCTTGGTGACCTTGTAGACTTTCTCCCATGCACTTTAGCATAGCCATTGTTCTTGCTCAGTTAGGAGAGCTTTCTTTCCTCAGTAGAGGCTTTTACAATATTAAGGAGATGGCTAAATTGTACTAGGGCTGAGTAGTTATTTTACCCCTGGGGACTGGTATACAGGACTTCAGGTTTTGTCTCAAATCTTCTACTGAGAATCGGTTACTTTATGCAATAGCAGTCCATACCCAAAGGTGATCATAACTGGCTGGTGTCAGCATTAGCTGCTGTCTGGTGTGGCTGACTGTGCCTAAGCACCCAATCCTGCATTAGCTCTGGCTCCTCCCTGCTTCTACAACCTCCAGCACACACGGTGGGACTCTATGTACTGTGCATCATACTCTCAGTCAAATCTGGTCCCCTTCTTATGTCTATGGCCTCTTCCATATGTGGTGGCACTCTGCCTTCCTTGGTGCTGTTTGTATTGGTGTTTAAGACAGGGTCCCGCTGTTAAGTTCATGCTGCTCTGGAACTTGTTATGTAGCCAAGGCTGGCACTGAGCTCATCTACTGTACTCTGGTCTGTGTCTTTCAAGAACTGGGATCATAGGTATAAACTACCACATCTGGAATTCTCCATTATAATGATCATTTGTTCCCAAAGATATTATTTCCTGATGATGTCAAGGGAGAAAAGTGTGTTACCTCATACAATGCCCCAGCTTCATAGGATTTTCTGGAAAGAGGCCTACATCTGACTTTGTGTAGTCATATGCAAGGGGGGAAGGATCTGTTCCATGGCTCTTCTCTGAATGGACATCTTCATGCTCCAGTACTGTGCATAAAACATCATGCTTTAAAAAATATATCTTATGACTAATCATGACCTCTTTAACCTAACTACACTGTGCCAAAAGTTTGACCTTTTAAATAAGTTATAAAGGGATGGCCTTCGTTGATGGCTTGAACCAAAAATAGGATGAAATTTAATTTTTATTTTGAATCTCAGTCCCTCAGATTAATTTAAGTAAGGCCCTATATGGAAGATTTTAGGAACAAATAATTTGAGATGGAAAAAATGAACCTCATGCTTAGAAGATTATTACCTTTGTGGCTCCCTCTTCTCCTGTAGCTCCTCCTCCTCCTTCTCTCCCTCCTCCCGCACTGGCGCTTGAACTTAGGACCTCTCATACATGCTTTAAAAAGTGCTCCACCATTAGCTGAGTCCCTAGTTGTCTACTTAGTTTTTGAGGTTTTGCTAAGTTTTCCAGTCTAGTCAACTTGTAAGTCTCCTGCCTCAGCCCCCTAGGTAACTAAACACACAAGCCTGCATTTTCTCTTATATAAAGATTCTCTTTCTTTACATTGTGTTTATGTTAACTTTTGATATGTAGTTCCTAGGGGAGGGGAGATGATGTCTTTTCATCGAGTCACCCTTGAGCATGTCATAATTAGCAGAGGTCTTAATATTCTAATATTTAATTTCAAGGACCGGCTTTGGAGGCAGGGCTTCATGTGTCTTTTGAAATTTGCATCAGTTCTTCTTAGGTCTTCCATAGACAGTAGAATATATGAAAACGGTTTGCAAAATCACCTATGCTGACTTGCAGTGAAAACTGCAAAACAGAGCTCCAGTCATAGAGGCTGCCTCACTAGAGAAAGCTTTTATTTAAATATCTAATCATCTTGTGGCTCCCAACTTTATAGATCTATAAACACATATGAGCTTCTCTAAGAAAGGATATTAGACACTGTTAGTTACCACCTGCAGACTTTATTAGACATTGAATGCTTTTATTACAGAATGTCATCCCATCCTGAGAGCAGAACCAGATCTTTCTGGCACTGACCTTAATGAATGAGTTGTACTTTTCATAGTGTTTGGCTTCTGGAAGAACATTATCACATTGTAAACAAGAACTGTGTGCTCTCTATTGAAATCATAAAATTAGAGACGTGCTTCAACAAGTACAGTTTAGGGAAGCAGAATTAGAAAAACTGCAACTGTACATTGCAGCTTCAGAAGTGTCTCCTTATTATCTCTCAATTTTCTCAAGCCCTGGCATATTTGGATACCTAGAAAAGAACAGACGGAATCGTTTGCTTCAAATTGCCATCTCTGTACACCCAGTGCTCGTGTTTAGTAACAGCGGGTTGCAGAGTATGAGATATATCTCTTGAAACCCCTTTGAAGTTTATCACAGCTACTTGGGAAGAGCCTTCATGCATCAATCTCTAATATAAGAGAAACTTCTGTGAAGAGTCCATTACAACTTTTGACATATCCAAATTTTATATTGCTTAATTTAAAAATGATAGTTAAATTTATTATTATTTGTGTGTGTGTTTATCTGAATGTATACCAATCATATGTAGGATTGTTCACTGAGGCTAGAAGAGGGCATCTGTTTCCCTAGAGCTGAAGCTATAGGCAGTTGTGGGCCACCCAATGTCAGTGAAGGAAAGTAAAGCTGGGTCTTCTGTAAGAGCAGTAAGTACTCTTAGCTGTCATGTCATCTTCCCAGCTCTTATAGTTGAATCTTAAGGGAACAAATTAGTCCATCAGACTGGGAAGCCATCACAATACCATTTGACAAATAAAAGGAAAACAAAATAAAAAACATCTTTGTTTAACAAATTTTCATTTGTGATCCATCTTTCTGGCATGGCAGCCACAGCAAATCAGTTTTGGGGATCAAGCAAAGAAATGTAAAGTTTATCTAATTCTACCATTTTCTTTGGGGTGGCTGATCTAACTTCATAAAGTTAATGCTTTGTCTTTCCAGTGAGAACACAGGTGGCGCTTTAACTATCAGAGTGATGGGAAGAGTTTGGCTGAAGCCTGAAGACGCAAAGATGAATATTCTGTGCACTAAGCATCTATACATCCATGCAAATCACTTCATCCTGGCTCAAGTAATCTAACCACCATGAACCTGGGAAGAATAAAGCAAAAATTCATTTTTCTCTTCTTCTAATTCATGAAAAAGGACTCACACAAGCACTTAAGAATTCCAAGAAAGGATGTTGTTATGCAGCCTTTGCTTGCCTATAGTGCTCACTCAGAAAGATCTTCGTGGTCCAGATAAAGAAATGATACTGCAAAGAGGTCTTTATCTCCTTTCCTTGCATTCTTAAGCACATGTGATGTTTGGTCGGCTTTCCTCTCTGAGAGCTTCAACAACCTGCCAGTGCCCATGAGACACAGCCTCGGACAGGCAACAATCAACATGAATGCACATGTTTACAGTTGGTCCTTAGTTTTAAGTCTCCACATTGATGATGTCATTGCTAGGTAGAACAGAAGGCTCTGTTTTGTTTCAGACACTTCCTCTACTATTTCTGTCTTTATGGCACAGATGTGATGTAGACAAAGCTGAACAAAGAAAGTAAAGTGTTATTTTATAAGATGCCCCCACCTTTGGAATTCCTGAACACTGCGCTGATATTGTCTTTGGGGTTCAAAACCTATATAAGAAATCAAAACTCACTTGAGAACTAGGGCATGGAGGCCAGTAAAATATTCATGTTTGTTCCCCTTTCTGGAATATTTCCTAATGCTCCTCAAAGAAGAAATATTATTCTTAATTATCTTCTCATTGTTTGGGGGAGTGCATACTACATGCTAGGCATGAAACAAAACAAAGTATACACATCTAAAATTCAGCTGTCCGTCTATAAGCAGTTGTATATACTGGATATTCACCAGACTGCAGCCTTTACAAGCAATCTATTAAAAACTCATTTATATGTGAAAGTAGAGGCTTTAGCACTTCTGAGGTAAAGAAAACAAGGCTTGTGTACGTCTGCCTGGTGGCAAAGTCAATCTCCAAAACCAATTTTAGACAAATATTTTGGCTATACTGACTTTTGTTCTTCCTCTCTTAGAAAAGGGCCTCTCGTGTGTGGTGAGTAGGACTGGCCTCATAGACTCATGGGATTGAATGCTTGACCAAGCTACGTCCAGTGTGGCTCACAGTCTCCTGCTGCTGGCAGATCAAGATGTACAACTCTTAGCTCCTTCCTCAGCACCATGTCTGCCTGGATACTGCCATGCTTCCCACCATGATGAACATGGACTAAACCTCTGAAACTGTGAGCCAGCCCCAATTAAATGTTTTCCTTTATAAAAGTTGCCATGGCCATGGTGTCTCTTCACAGCAATAAAGCCCTAACTAAAACACATGATATGCATGTTCTGAAACTAGACGTTCATAACTAAGTTAAATTCACTACTATTTTAATGTCCTTCCTACTCCCTCTCTTCATTTCCCTGGTCTCTAGTATTTGAGCTTTGTCTTTCCTTGGATCTTCTCTTATGCTGTAAACCGTATTTCTATTGCAATTCTCAGTGAGCTATTCAGATGTGAGTCTGTGGCCCAAGTTAGGCTCTTATTTCTCGAAGAATTTTTACTGATCTTTCTGGTTGTGCCAAAGAATACAATCTATATCAAATTATAAGTGGCAATTAAGAGTGGCATAGAGGCTGAACTGCTTTTAAGTCTGTTGGTGGTTTATAAGTATTCGATGTGACTATTTATCTTGTTTAAATGCAAGATGTTTGTCATCATCGACAAAGTCTTCCTTCACCCCCTTCTCAAGGCCTGTGCAATATGAAGGCCAGGACACCTGTGAGCACCTGTTCAGCATTTCATTCTGTCATACTTGACCTCTCAAAAACAATGAATCCCAACAACTTCCGAGTAAATCCATGAATAAAATAAACGAGTTAGCGAGCAGAACAAAATTCACTGCCACAGTTAGTGAGTGATGGAGCGCTCGCCTGCAGTCCAGGTGCTCTTACTTGTCATCTAGTCATCTAGTGGTAGGCATAACCCATAGGAACAGGCATTGCTCTAGCAGATATGAGGTCACGCAGCTCTTCTTTCATGAATGGGATTGGTGGCCTTTATAGGAGGAGCTTAAAGGGGGGGCAAAGAGGGCTTCTTACTGCCTTCCCATCTTCTACCATGTAAGGACACAGCATCAGGACACCACCTTGGAAGGAAAGAAGGGGCCCTCAGCACACATCAAGCATGTTTTTACTGTAACCTTCCAAGTCTCCATAACTAAGAGAAGCAAATGTATGTTATTTATGAGCAAGTTACTTGGCTTGCGGTATTTTGCTGCTGCAGCACAAATGGAAAAAAACCACTTAGTTCC
Source organism: Acomys minous (assembly GCF_964271855.1). Lineage (NCBI taxonomy): Eukaryota > Metazoa > Chordata > Mammalia > Rodentia > Muridae > Acomys > Acomys minous. Next base: position 42,484,237 of record NC_140486.1, on the reverse strand, counting down.
AATGAACTGAAAGCAAGATCTAGAAAAGGTAGAACATGCGACATCTCCCTGCTGGTGCAATTCTCGGGTTGTGGGTCTCACACAAGTGAGCTCAGCTGAAGTTTTGATTGGCTATGATATATCTTAGCATTCATGGTCCAGTAATAATTATCATGCCATTGTTGATAAATTTTAAAGTACAATTATTCTTCAAGAAAATGCAGTTTAAATGCTCTGTATGACTTATGCTTATGTAAGAGAATTTTAAAATTAGGCTCCCTCTGCTTTTCTAATCCACTCACAAATCTCACTGCATTGACACTGATGTGATTTTCTGTTGGTCCATATTACAAGGAAAATATTTTAAGTATGAGAACATTGGGAACATGTTTCTTTAAATAGAGAAGGAAGGTCCCAGCAACTAAGAATTTCAGGAGGCAGTTCTCAGTGAGTGTAACACTGAAAATAATCTAAGGAAAGCAGACAAGGTGGGGGTAAGTGAAACCTGAGGTAAGGCTTGTTGCATGATGATAAGTATACAGTGTTACACGGGAAACATTGTGAAAGTCCCCCCTGCTATTATTTTTCTTTAAAAAAAAATCCATGGTGTCAGACTGCCTGGATACATTTATTCTTATACCCCTAGACTAGTGAGAGCAATTCTCCCCTCCATCAAAGAAGTATCTTTATGCAGTGAGTGATGCTTCATACAGAGACTTACAACTGGTAAAAGTTCCGAGAATAAGTGACTGTGGAGTGTTCAGTTCTAAATGGGGCATCTATAACACATTCCATTCCTAGCTATGTGCAGGGAGCTTGTGTAATGGGGGGAGAGAGGATTGTAGGAGCCAGTAGTGGAGGAAGATGGCCATAAAATAAGGTTTTATGAATATGACAAAGCCACTCCACTCCTGAATTCTTAGCAACTGGATTTGTCGACATAAGACCTGAACAAGATCAAGCCAGTTGACGCTCCATCATAGACAAAGAAGGTACTCACTAGGACCCACTCTTAACTGAGGAGCTATTGGCAGTTGATGGTAACTTGTGGGGGCAGAGAGTCAGTTTTCTTCAGAGTTGTTACCCATGGCTGACTTCCTGTTATCCAGTATATGGTACCCTATCTCTATGTGCCTATAGGCATCACTAATTACACTCAGTTAATTATCTAAGAACAAGGAGCAAGCAGGGAGAGAGAGAGAGAGAGAGAGAGAGAGAGAGAGAGAGAGAGAGAGAGAGAGAGAGAGAGAGAGAGAGAGAATAAAAATTAATTTTATAGAATTTTTTTAAAAACTTCATCAGACCCCCCAATTGGTGTGTGTAGGTCATCTCACAGGCTCAAGAATTAGTATTACTAGTGAAAAGTGAATCTTCATATGCTTCACTGTACTAGATATCCATGGGTTAAGTATTAGAAGTTAACAATGTTGCATTTACTTAATAATTGTATAAATGTCACCTTTTTCAAAAGTAGGAGACTACATTCATTTATGAGCCAATATTAGCAGGAGAATAAACAATATCACCTAAACAAGTCTCTTTTGTTATTACCAGCTGTTTTTCACATTTTCTACACACAGAAACATAATAACATGGAAGGCAAAACTCACTGGACTTAGGTTTGGTGAAATGAAAACTCTGAGGTCAATTGCCTTTTCCTACTGATTGAGAGCTAGCAAACATACAACTCTGCCTTAGAAGTAACTCTGGTTTAGCTTCCTATTTTTCAACTTACAAGTTTTTATTAGTTGAATTTCTCTTTGGCAATGTCACACATGGACATAAAGGGTAAGCCCACCCTCCCATCTGACCCTCTTCCACCCCCGTTTACTCCTCATCCCTACAGATATCTTTCTCTCATTTATGTCTACTAGTTTTGTTTTGTGATGACCCATTGAGATTATCTAGGGTTGTCTGTTTGGCCTTCAAACTATCCTTTGGATCCTGGTGGGCTCAGCAATAGGTGTATGGCTGATGACAATGATCCTCTATATCCAAGAATCTCTCAGTCACCAGTAGTTCAGGGGTAAGAGGTAAGGTTCCATAAGGTCCTCACCACCCAAAACGGATCACAGGATCAGTCTTCTGCAGACTCATTGAAGGCAATGCAGTTATTGTTAATCCATAATTGTAGAGATTATGTCAAGTAAATAGGAAGGCATTTCATAGCACTTCATCCTGTTTTATGGCTCTTCTATCTGCCCTCTCTTCCGTAAAGTTTTTAATGCCTTAGAGGATGTGCTATAAATGCCCTGTTTGGTGCTAAGCCCTCAACCATCAGTTATTCTCAGCATCTTGAGGAACCATGAGTCTCTGCATTCACCACGATTCACTACAAAATGAAGCTTCTCTGATTAAGACCAAGAATAGCTTTCATCTATGAGAGGAAACATACATATTCATAATGCAGTTTGATGTCATATCGCTTAGTTAAAACAGCCGTAACAAGTTGTTTCACTGGGCCCAGGATCTCCCCAGGTGTGGACTGTTAACTGGGCTTACAACAGCAGGAATGGGCTCCCTCCTGGAGAGTAAGACTCAAATGCAATTGAACAATCAGTTACCTCCATAACAGTCATGAAATTATTTTACAAGTAGACATATATCACATGGAAGGTTGGCCCTGTGGTTCACAGCAGTCATAGCTGAGTAAGAACATCAATGTCTTTTCCTCTCCAGTAGCCTGAATGACACCTTCTGCCACTTTGAAATCTGGCCGTTGGGGTAAAACTATCTAGCATGAGTCCAGCATACTTTCTCTATATCTCATCTGCTCACTCCAGAGAAAGGCTTTTCTGAGAGTAGATTTTGACTATTCACATAAACATAGATATTTAGAAGGCAATTGAATATCATGCCCACTTAGCTAAATAATAGTAGTGTGGATACTGTCTTCATCAACTGAGACTCTAATTCCAGTAGGCAGTGAAAAGAACTGGTTAAAGCTTGTGTTGTTTGGGTGCCTGGGGCTACCCTGACTAATTCCTATGAAAATATACAACACCTGGGCCAATACAGTATTCTTGAAACACTAATAAAAAGTTATCCATGTGCACCCAAGAGGACATATCTTTTAAAATGTAGGTGATCTGGAGAGATAGACGTAAATATTTATAACTGCCCTCCTCCTCTACTTGAGCAAGATCCATCCAGAGAAAGAGATCAATCAGCAGGGCGGAAGGGCAAATAGGTAAAGATGGGATTTAGAAACTGAATGAGGTGGTGACCTAGGTTAACCTGGGACTTAGCATGTGATTGAAGCATAAGAAATAGTACTTGACTTGTGTTCGCTCTGTGGCTTTCTTCATATTTTTACACTTTGGCCAGTCATGTCCTGATGTCCTTTTTGGTTTCTCAGATATAATGTACTTTCTCCCACTTCAGGGTACATAATTGATCCTAGTGAACTTTGCCTACCTAAAGGTGGTTCTTTTAGAGTATACTTAGCTGGCATATGAGGGATGAATTTAAATACATGTCCCTCTGTAATACCTCATTTCCCATAAAGAATCCAAACACCTAAAAAAGTTGAAGGCTTCCAAAAGGTAAAAATAAAAAGTTGCCTAACCCTCTGTCCTCCATTTATGGGAAGGAAAAACAAGTGATCCATGAACTTGCTTTCGTTTGAAAGGACGAGTTAAAGATTACATGGAAAGTTGAATAGTTGATGTTAAGGTCTTCTGGGGCATCACAAAAAATACCAAAGTTTCCCTGAGGACTTCTGGTTCCAAGAGAAGTTCCTTTTGGGGAAAATAAAGGGTTTTAAGGGTTACTATTCGCATATACAGGGGGAGGTAATCGCCCTCAGGAACAGTCATAGGGGAGGGGAATAAGGGGAAAATGGGAGGGAGGGAAGAATGGGAGGATACAAGGGATGGGATAAACATTGAGATGTAACAAGAATAAATTAATAAAAAAAAAAAAGAAAAAAAAGGGTTACTATTCATGTGTTTTGCTAAGTCAGTTCACCGCTAGTAGATCAGTTCAAAATTACCTGTCAGGCTTTAGATATGAAATGTTTCTCTCCAAATGCATATGTTGAAGGTTTGATCCGAAATGCAAGATTCAGAAGTTGGGTGTTTGGAAAGAGATTGGACCATGAGATCACTAGCACAGTCAAGGGAAAACTTTTTGGATGAGTTCAGAATTGGCTGAACTATTAGGAGGTGGTAGGTACTGTAGAAGGTGGAGCTTGATTGGAGGAGGCAGGTGGCTGGGAGGATACCTCTTAAGAGTATAGCTTTCTTCCCATCTCTTGCTTTCTCTGTCTGTCTCCTTCCCGAATCCTATGAGATTAACAGCCTCCTTTATCACAAATCCTTGCTGCTTAATTTTCTGTCTCACCTCTGCAATAGAGCCAGCTAACCACAAACTCAAATCTCTGACAATGTGAGTCCAAATAAAACTTACCTTGGTTGGGTTGGTTTTCTCAGGAATTTCGTTAAGTGATGAAAAGTGAGTAGCTTATTCTCAGAACTGTCTTCATTAATATATTGATCCTGTCATAGTGAAAACTACTTCTTAGCTTTATTTATTACCTAACATGGATTGAGTCCTAGTCTCTTAGCCAAGGGACAGCTCATTCTCCACGGTTGTGTGGGGAGCGGGGACTGTTTCTGACACGAACTCTGGTGTTCTCAATTCGATCACCTCCCCTTGGTGGATAAACCATGTGGTGACACGCACACAGAGGCAGGGGATGCAGGCTATATGGGGAGAGGGAACCCACACATCAGAGGTCTAGGGGAAGGGAATAGGGCAGAAAAGGGAGGGAGGGTAGGAATGGGAAGATGCAAGTGAGGGGATAACAATCAGGATGTAATATGAATAAGTTATAATAAAAAATATTCAAAGGTAAATAAATAAATAAATAAATAAATAAAATCGAGTGGCCCAGTGCTGTGGTGCATGCCTATAATCCTAGCACTCAGGGAGGCAGAGGCAAGTAGATCTCTGTGAGGTGGGGTCCAGCCTGGTCTACAAAGCGAGTCCAAGAAAGCCAAGACTACATAGAGAAACCCTGTGTCAAAAAACTGAAAAACCAAACCAAACAAAAGCTCTATTAACATTCACATCTTATGCTAAAAGGAGAAGGTACCAGAAGATACCAGCCCCAATCCCTCATACTTTTCTTCCTTGATTACTGTGCCCAAAGCCCTGCCCTTGGTAGTGGTCCTTTCTTCCAATTCAGAATTCTACTCTGTGATAAAGAAGTTGTCGCAAATAGGTGCTTGAGAGCAGTTGCCTGGCTACAGTTTATCAGTAGTTGTCCTAGAGGAGACTGGGGGAGAGGGCTGAATATCTGGGTCAGATCAGAAAGATGAAGTTTCCATGTTTGTTTTCATATATATAATCAGTATCATATATACCACATATGCCACAAGACTCCCCATTAGCAGAGTGTGAAAATGGGGAATTTCTGCATGGTGAGACGTATGTATTTTTCTCCTTTCCTAGGCTTTGAATTTCTCTTCCTGTACTTTCCCACAGATCCACCATTTTCTTTTTCATCCCTTTTATGTTTACTTAAAAGGGGTCTGATGTGACAGAGTGAACAATGGCTTTTACCTGTCTTTGGGCCCATCACCACAGGAGCCTCATCTTCATCTGTGACCTTGACTCTCTACCTTTAGCAAGAGCAAGTCATGTTCTTCAGAAGTTCTCAGATCTGTCAAGTACCAATCCTGGTATATGTCCAGTTAATGAAGTAGTATTTGAATTTCAGTTCTGGAGGGTTTGAAACATATAACGAGTGTGTGTGTGTGTGTGTGTGTGTGTGTGTGTGTGTGTGTGTGTGTGTGATGAAATTAGATGGGTGTTATTTGGCAGGAGAAAGGATACAATAGAAGATGGAAAACAGACAGCATTGGAGGGTGAATATGAGAAATGGACATGATATGAAGATATCATAATAAAAACTATAATTTCATGGTAATTTTTAAAATGATGGTAAATAATATAGAAATAGAGACAAAGAAAGAAACAACAAAAGGGAAAATTAGGCTAGAGAATAAGATATAGAAGAAAGAGAAACTTCTAGACATTTACAGTAATCAGATAACTTCACTTGTCTTATTGATTTTATATATTCTTAAATCATTCAAAATTTCACAGAAGTAAATACTTTGTGCATTACAGTTTATATAATTGCTTTCATTCTTTCACCAAACTTATGTTTGCATTCCATTTTTAGGAAGACCTGCTATGAAAAATTATTTAATTTGCATAAGATCACATAATTGTTCTTTTCCATTGCTCCACTCTGCCTGGATGAAGTGAGCAGCCTAATTTCCCAAACAATAATTCAAGTCTCAGATAGGAAATACTTACCAGAAAGAGTTCTCAGCTTCAGAAAATTGTTTTCTTATGTATTTTGTAAAACTGGCATTCATATCTATATTGGTTGGTGTCAACCCCAGAACTCATTGAGCATTCTTGATACTTCAAGCAAAAATTATTTAGTGCAGAGAATCAGTTACAGTGAACTCAGAAAGTGAGAAGGCTGTGTCTCAGAACTAGAAGCTCCTATAAGCTCCTATTGAATCTGGAATGAAGCCTAGCTGCTCTTGGCATCTGTCTGATGAAGATGCTGAGACTGCATCCTTGTATTTGAGTGGGGATACAGGAGCTTATGACACTGCTGCTGCTGATCTTTTTTTTTTTTTTCTACAATAGGATATGCAATACTGCAACTGGGAATGGACTAGGCTATACTCCTGCTGGTGCTGCTACCCTGTCTTGGTGTACCACAGACAACAGAATATGAAATAACTTTCTTCTTCCTCCATTCATTCTATGTCTTTTTAATATCCACTGTCAAGGGAACCTTGGAAATACAGTCTGCAGGTTTCTATTCCTGCCAATTTCACGGACAAAAAATCTAACCACCTTTGCCACCCTCCAAAACCTAAAACCCCACAACCACACTAAAGAAAGAATCTAGGACTGACAACTATTAGACAGATAACCAACAAAGTTCATCCTTTGGTGAGACAGTTGCTCAGTCATCTCTCGTCCATCCTTATTTAAACTGCATTCATTAACAATAACAATGATGTCATGTTTTATGTAATATGATGAATAAATGTACATATAAGCCAAAATGTTCACATCAAAAATATTCTGTAGTTTAAATACTAAATTTTAAAATTGCTTACTTCCTCTATACCATTTATGGTATACTATAGAGTAGAAAAGGAAAGAATAAATAAGAAACAATTGACTAGCACGAATGACTGTAATCAAAAGGACAAGAAAAATTATGCGCAACAGCCACCATCATTGTTCCTATGAAAATTGTTAATAGATCATGAGACTGTGATGATACTCAAATTATTTCTTCTGCTCCATGTTCTCTTTGACCTTGAAAAGAATCTCATCTGTTATAAGTGAGTGTATACTATTTGAGTCTCTCTGCTTCTAGATTAGCTCACTCATTATGATCATTTTTAGTTCACTCCATTTGTCCACAAATTTTGGAAATTCCTTGTTTTTAATAGCTGAGTAGTATTCCATAGTATAAATGTACCACAATTTCTTTATCCATTCTTCTACTGAGGGACACTTAGGCTGTTTCCATGTTCTGACTATTATGAATAAGGCTGCTATGAATGTGGTTGAGCCTATGTCCCTGTTGTATGCTGGAGTATCTTGTGGGTATATTCCAAGGAGTGGAATAGCTGGGCCTTGAGGAAGCCCTATTTCCAGCTTTCTAAGATAGTGCCAGACAGATTTCCAAAGTGGCTGCACTAGTCTGCACTCCTACCAGCTATGAAGGAGTGTTCCTCTTTCTCCACATCCTTGCCAGCATGTTGTGTCGCTTGAATTTTTGATCTTAGCCATTCTGATGGATGTAAGATGGAATCTCAGAGTTGTTTTGATTTGCATTTCTCTGATGACTAAAGATGTTGAGCATTTCTTTAAGTGTTTCTCAGCCATTTGATATTCCTCTGTTGAGAATTCTCTGTTTAATTAGGCTCTATGGCACTTGGAGGAAGGATAGCAGACTACCAAGAAGAAACTTGATACCCTAGCATCATATTCAAGGGGAGGAGGTCCCCCTGAGTCACAGTCATAGGGAAAGGGAATGGTGTGAAAGCAGGAGGCAGGGAGGAGTGGGAGGATGCATGGGATGGGATAGCAATTGAGATTTAATATACATTATTTTATTTTTCAAAAAAAAAAAAAGAATCTCATCTGGTTGACATCATTACCTCAGGATAATTCAAAGCTTAGTTTGTAAGAAGTCTTTTTAGTCTTTTTTGCTCAGTTTCTCTGGTTTTCCACCAACATTTATTATTGAGAGTAGAAATAATCATGAGCTTCTCAGGGACTATTTGAGTTTTAAATATAATCTACCCTGTCCCATTGTATACCAGCATCCTATTTTCCCCTAATAACCATAACCAATTACCTTGCTTTGCATTATTCATTGCCTTGGTGACAGGAAGATTCCAAAATGGCCAAACAATAGTACTGACTCCAAGATCAATAGAACTTCCATGCCATGTAGCAGAAACATTTTCTAATTGAAAGTCAGACCTTGAAAGAAACGGAACTTAAATTCTAAAGGACGGAAAGATGTAGCTATTCAGCATGGACTTTGGATATGCTTCTGTCCCTTGATCCCTATATGTGTGGGTTCTAGCAATGATAGAAACAGTAACACATTTCAATGACCGGTTTGAAGTATATGCCACACCAGTTTGGACAGCATCTTATCTTTGGAGGATGTTCTCAGCTAGAAAGAGGTTCTGTGTTTCAGCAGTTCATTCATAATATTTTATTCATAGGCATGAGAGCTTTTATGTTATGAGAAGACAAGTGAATTTCATAGGTTTGTGTTCACTGACATGCTTTAGTTTCTGTGGAATAAATTATTGATCAATAGTTGCTAGAGCCCAAGTCATAATGCCCTTACATGGCTATTCATAATCTCTGAGTGACTAAATGCATTGTGAGAAGAAGAGGGTCTCCTGTTGGCCGAAGTAGTTGAAAGTTCCTGGGATGGGGAGAGAGTCTTGGCTGTTCTAGGTATTTCCGTGACTTAATCAAGAGTGTTCTCAAAAAAGGGAGATGAAGGATGGTCAAGCTAAAAAAAAGAAAAGAGGTAGCCGGGAGATGGTGCAGGTAAATTGATGTGAATTTGAGGCCAGCCTGGTCTACAAAGTGAATCCAGGACAAGTAAAGCTACTCAGAGAAACCCTGTCTCAAAAAACAAAAAACAAAAAACAACAACAAAAAAAAAAAAAAAAAAAGAAAAGAAAAGAAAGAAAGAAAGAGAGAAAGAAAAAGAAAGGAGGTGTTACAAAAACAGAAATGGAGATTAGGATGGCGATGCTAAAGAACACAGCTGGGCCAAAAGAAGATAAGAAAAACAAAGCAATAGATTGTCTTCCCAGACTTCCCAGAGAAGCCAGCCCCAAGGATACTTGGACTACTTCAACTTCAATAAATTGCAACCAATTTAGTCTTCTGGTCTCTGGAACTTTAAGGGAATTCATTTTATGCTGCTATGGGTCTTCTAAGTGTGTAGTGCTTTCAATAGCAACAACCCAACACAGCCACTGCATTAACCTGAACATTATAACACCAAGCTAGGTGCTTCCAATGCACCTCAGGAAACTACTGCTTACTGTTAACATCACTTCCCAGGAGGATTATCTCCCCCAAATCCCTGCCCTTTCCATTATGTCAGATATCAAGGCAAAGTTAGATCGGCTATGATGCTGTTACAAGGCGTCTACTTCACTGTTTGCCATTGGATGCTTGTCATTGTTGATAGGACACACATCAAGCCTGACAAACTTAATGTTATTTGAGCCAATTCATAACTTTCACCCTCTTTGTTGTGGGTGTTTTTAACTTTATCTCATTGGATAGTACCCAGAGTGACTGTGCAAAGGGATTTTTGATATCCAAACAACACATTTTATTTATATTGTTAACTCAAGACATCTTCTGCAGTGGGTATTCTTGCCTGAGTAATCACCTAGAATACAATATTCTCAAAGTCTATCCCCATCCTGAAAAGTCAACATGCATTTTTTTCTTGACTTTTCTTCTAACTAAGTCTCCAATAATGTTCTTTCCTTATGAGACAGTGAAAGCATTATATTCATTGACCATGTGATAGCACTTGAATAACTTGAGCCAACTCTCTAGAACAACAGTTCAAACAAATAAGCTACTGGAAGTTAATAGAAGTTACAAATTCCTCTTTTTTCACTATATATCACTCCCAAATTCTCTAAGTGTGGCTGTAATGCTGAATTAATGCATTTGTAGCTTAATTCCAACACAACACACAAAACTACAAAGAGCTTAGACAGGATTTATTCACTTTTTAAAATTCTACGTAAAGAATTCTACATGGGGCTATGGATGTCTCTTTAAGGAAAGTAAATCAGTGTCCTAAGAGTGTTCATTGTTATCTAAGCATCTTAATCTACCAGGCATGGGCTCGCTCTGATGAACGGGCATTAAATAGAAGCAGGAAGCAGCTGGTTGTACCTTTTCACCAGTGGGAGCCCTTTGCTTGGCATAATAGCGTAGGCCACAGGGTCCAACTAAGTAGGACTGTTACTGATTTCCCTTTCTCCAGCAAATTTCAAAACAACTTCTGACACTATATGGAATATGGAAAGCAGTGAAAAGATTCTGGTTAGGTCTCAACTTAAGTTTTCCATGTTCTATGTAGTACTGATGGGCACCAAGAGCAGTGACAATGGTCGTTACTTAAGGCAGAGTGTTAAAGGGTTTCATAGCCAATAATTAGTAGAGAAGAAGCCTGCTCCTGCCAGTATGATTTCTCTTTAATAATTTTATGACATGACCTCCAAGAGTATATTTTCTACTAGTGCATGGTATCTTCATTTGAACTCTATTGTTTAAGGTTTTACAGGCACAGGCTGTTGGAAGATGTTTTTCATTCACTTTATTGTATACATTCTGTGTTACTCAAAAACTTTCCACCTGTGTCTGACCCTGGACTATGTGTGGATGAGTTTCTCATCATCATTCTTTTATTATTATTATTATTATTATTATTATTATTATTATTATTATTATTATTATTATTATTATTATTATTATTATTATTTATTGGGCTGGAGAGATGGCTCAGCAGTTAAGAGCACTGCCTGCTCATCAAAGGCCCTGAGTTCAATCCCATCAACCATAAGGTGCCTCACAACCATCTACAATGAGATCTGGTACCCGCCTTGGGCTTGCATGTGTATGTGCAGGCAGAACACTGTACACATAATAAACGAATAAATCTTTAAAAAAGTATTATAACACAGACACTTGTGTGTACACCTGCAGGCCAGAAGAGGGCATCAGATCCCATGTAGTTGCTGGGAATTGAACTCAGGACCTCTGGAAGAACATTTAGCACTCTTAATCTTTGAGCCATCCATCTCTCTCGTCTCTCCAGTGTCACTCTTTAGACATGTTTTCATGCTTTTCAGTTGCTCTTATAATTTAGTGAAATAGTCCGAGGTTAGTATCATACATGGAATTTTTTTTTGGAAAAGTGGGCAAGACTTCTGAAGGCTCGTCAGCCACCATTCTAGTCTGGCGCTGGCTGATCTCAGGAGTCAACAGCTAGGGAGATGCTAAACAAAAATGTTAGCCATGTCCAACACGGAACAGGAGATTCCATTTCTTGTATTAACTGTTTGCTCAAGGGATCGATGTTAGGGTACAACAGCAAGGCTCAAACACGCTTTGAAGCCACCTGTGATCCTCCACTGACTTGATTTTGCTTCATAGATGGCAAGGCTTCTGTCTTTCTTACCAACAAAGTTCCTTTAAGTAGTGATGTTTACTCCATCCCTCCCTTCTCATTAGTTCTTCAGCTCATCCATGGTAGGCTTCTAGTTTGATCATTATTTCTCTGAAATTGATCTTGACTTTGTCACTAGTGACTTCTCTGTAAAAAAAAAAATGTGTTCCAACCCTTTATTAAGTTTCTCAGTAGCATTAAGCCTCACAGACTACTCACTCTTTTTTAAAACCTCATGTTCTGTAGCATGTCCTTCATGGTTTCATACTGTTGTTATTGTCTATGCATTGAACAGTTCCCTCTTTCCACGTCATCTCTATGTGATCAAGATTGTTTATTCATCCACAGTCAGTACAGTTATGTTCATCCATGGCTTTAAGTACCGCCAACATGCTAAATAACTCCAAATGCTTTTCTCTGTGTATTCTACCCTACATCTAAACAGATAGCCAATTGCCTTCTCTGCATGTCTGCACCAGGTAATGAAACATCATCAAAATGAAATCTTTGTTGTCTCTTTTCTACTCTCAATTTATTTCTCTGCAATTCATCCATATGATTTTTGGCTCAGACCTAAAGATTTTTCTTGTTCTTTCCTCATCTGTTCAGTGCATTCAAATTATCAATAAGCCCTATAGCTTTTATATACAAAATACAGTCTTAATCTTTCCTTCATCGCCAAAGTCAGTACCCACGCCAGTCATTATATTTTCTCTGTAGTTTAGAGTAACCCAATTGGGTTTTTAGCTGGTTTATTTAGCTTTTCTCTGATTGGTTCCTTGAGCTAATAATTATTTGTAAAAATATTATGTTATTTACTCCTAAAGTCTCTCATGAACTTTTTGTTTTCTCAAGGATGAAATCCAATGTTGAGAGCACAGTATACCAAGTTTTACATGATAGGCCTATCTTACTCTTCTGCCTCATTTCCTGCTCCAATGTTGTCTTTCCCTGTACTCATATGGTTCCATACATAATGATCTTGTTTCTGTAGCATGCCTTGTTTTTCCTTGTAGCTTTAGGAACTTATTTCCATTTTCCTAGAAGAGTGCTTCATGAACATCTACAAGGCTGGCTTGGTTATTATTTAGATTTATTTTCAAACATAGACTTCTTTCAGTTAGCCTCCTTCCTGACAACTCCAGTTAAAGCTGCAACATCTTTGTTTCAATTTCAGTCATCTATAGTCATGCAGCTTTGATTGTTTTCTCATGACTCAATGGAACTGTTTAATCAAGCTTTGGAGGAATGGTCTGTCTGCTGTATCCTGTGGTACCTAAGGTCAGGTGGAAAGTCACTGAGGTTGCTTCTAAAGGACCTTACTCACCACTCTGTGAGTTTTCAGAGTGAATCTGTTGGAAGGCCTCAGTTTTACACATAGGACCCTTCCATCTATCCAGCCAGCTCAGGTTTGAAGAGGATGAGAACAGAAATCACATGTCCCTTGAGATAGTCTTTGAAACTGAATGTCTTTCACTACAGTTACATTCTTTTGGTAAAAGTCTGTCACAAAGTTAGCCATGATGGAGGGTAAGAAATAAGTTCTACTACTTGGTGGAAGTTGCTACAATAACCTTTGTCTATTGTAGAGAAATTTTAACCAAGCAACATGGCTACTCTGGTTGGAGTACAGATATGCCTTTAGCACACACATTTAATGAAGGTAAAGTTAGTTTGTAGAAGGAAGCACCCATGTTTGAAAGTGACATCTAATTGAGAGGCAGACAAAGAGACAAATCAAAGAAAGATTTGATAGCACGAGTCAGGATATGGAGACATCCAATTCTCATCAGAAGAGATGGGGAAAAGAAGACTCAATGGAGCAGTGGAGAGAGAGAGAGAGAGAGAGAGAGAGAGAGAGAGAGAGAGAGAGAGAGAGAGAGAGAGAGAGAGAGAATAAAACATAGTAAGACAGAATGATCCAGAGAATGAGAAGGAGCCAGAAGATTAGAACAGATTTCTAGAGTTAGCTTGAGGCCAAGCAGAGCATTTCTGTGAGAAACTGAGAGAAGCCAGATTGAATCAATCAGATTGGAGAGAATTTTGAAGAAGAGCAGCTAGAAAGAGTGAGCTTACGTAGCAGTAAGTCTCAGAGGCTGAAAGCACTCTAGGCCTGGATTAGACTGTATAGTGCTAGAAGCTTCTAGGACTAGGCCTAGGTTAGCAGATGGAGCAGTAAGCTTTAGAGATGACAATTAAATCAAGAGAACAAGAGTTACTTTGACAGTCAAGTTTAATCTACCATGGCCCATTTTCTGCGCTCTAAGGTCACATTTATTATATCACCACATTTCTTTCCTCTGTAATTCTTAACATTACTTGAAAACTACCTGTGTGTTTACTTTCTTTTGATAATGAGGGCCCCCTCTTCCACTTGAATATATGCTCCAAAACAGTTGGCATCTCTCTCTGACTTAATCAATACTGGATCCCCAGTGAATAGCATTTGGCACACAGTAGGTGACTGGCATGTGGTGGCTGAGTGGATTAATGAGTGAGTGAATGAATGAGCTCAGAACACCTGTCATGGCAGCAGCTTGTGCCCAGGCCTCACCATGATTTGGGATCCTTTCCCTTGAGTGCTCTGAAGGGAGCTGAACTTACAGGCTAAAGAAAGAAGATGAGAAGTACAGAAAATGATGACAGAGTTTTAGAGCAAAATTGAGATGTTTTACTTTCTGGCTCAAATTCCAAATAACCAGAGTGCTTGCCAGGTGTTCTCATAGGATGTCACCCAACAAGTGAGAATTAAATCATGGTATTAATCCTATTATATCCAGCTTTATTCAGAAAAATCCCTGTTCTGCTCCTGCGGGGTGTGGCTATGGGCAGAATAAAAAGATGGGGACCATTATGAGGGCATGAGAAAAAAAGGAGCCCCTCACTGCAGAGTCTGAGTGAAGCCTCTAGTCAGCTGATATAAAAATTTCCACACATCTAACAGTTGATGTGCATGATGCCAATACAGGGAAAATAGACCTTTTATGTTGAAATAAGTGGTTAACCAGAGGTAAGGCCAGAGCATATGTGACCTCAGGCATGGGATCATTCCTGCCCAGGGTATTTTCTGGGAATATGACAAACTAGACTACTACTTTTCCTTACTTACAGTGAAGATAACCTAGCTTCTGGGTACACTTCAGGAACTTCCCTGTGATTTCACTTTAGTTCCTAGGCCACTCTTTGAAGATAACTTAAAACATTACTAAAATCCTTGGTGTGATGATTCTACAAACAATAAAATCTGTCTCCCTCTTTGAGAAGTACACACTTTGGCTCACTGGTGTGCTTTACTTCTTTCCTAATCCTTCTCTTAACCCTTAGGATTAAAATCTACATTAAACATCTCTTTTACTCAACTGCCACATGCTGGATCATCTTGAAATTATTTTCTGCAACAAATAGAATCTGGCATTGCTTGAATATGGTTCCGTAAAAGATCAACATGTGAGCAAATGAAACGAAGAGACAGTTTATAAATATATCTAATACTTCTGGTCATCATAGAAATGCAAATTCAATGCCTGGCGGTGTTGGGGCACATCTTTAATCCCAGCACTCGTGAGGCAGAGGCAGGCGAATCTCTGTGAGTTCGAGGCCAGCCTGGTCTACAAAGTGATTGCAGAGAAACCCTATCTCAAAACACAGGCCCCTAAAAATGCAAATTCAAACTAGTTTGAGATACCTCCTAGTCAGAGGGCTTTATCATCAACAAATCTGAGAACAAAAGTTAGAAAAGATGTGGAGAGAATGGAACCCTTATTCAGTGTTAGTTGGGGTACAAATCAATATAGCCATTGTGAAAATCATTTTGGAGATTTCCCAAAGATTAAAAATAGGATTTTACCTGTGCTGGATAGTTTTATGTCAACTTAACATGAGTTAAAGTCATCTTTAACTTGAGGAGGGAACCTCAGTTAAGGAAATTCCTCCATAAGATCTAATGTTAGGCATGCCTGGGGAACATTTTCTTAATTAGTGATCAACGGGAGGGGCTCAGCCTATCATGGGTGGTGCTATGCCTGGGCTGGTGGCTCTTGGTTCTACAAGAAAGCAGGCTAAGCAAGCCATGTGGAGCAAGCCAGTAAGCAGCACCCCTACATGGCCTCTGCATTAGCTCCTGCCTCCAGCTTCCTGCCCTGCTTGAGTTTCTGCCCCAACTTCCTGTGGTGATGAACAGTGATCTGGAAGTATAAGCCAAATAAAACCTTTGCTCCCAACTTGTTTTTTGGTAATGGTGTTTGATCATAACAATAGAAACCATAAGACACTGTTGTATGATCCACATATTTCATTCCTAGTCATACACAGAGAACTCCATACCATAGAAATATTTGCACTCTGTATTTACTGTTAATTTATTCACTATCACAAAGAATTGAAATCAGCCTAGTTACCCATAAACAGATGAGCAGATAATGAAAATATGATATATAGGAATAATATATAAATATTATTAAGCTCTAAAATAAAATGAGGTCACAAAATTGGTAGGAAAATGGGTAGACTTGTATGTACAATATTAAGTGAGGTCAAACAATCTCAGAAAGCTAAAAAAAAAATGCACATTCTTCCTCACATATAAAACCTAAAGAGTAATATATGGAGCTGGACATAGTGGTGCACACCTTTAATGCCAGCATTTGGGAGGCAGAGGCAGAGACAGGTGGATTGCTTTGAGTTTGAGGACAGCCTGGTCTACAAAGCAAGTCTAGGGCAGCTAAGGCTGCACAGAGAAACCCCGTCTCCAAAAGCGAAACAAAACAGTAATATATGGACATAATATGAAAATGTAAAATCCAGTGTGAAGCTCTATAGCTTTAGAATGCCTGTTCTAACTGTATAGAAATTCACTTAGATGTATGGTATTTGGGTCTGGTTAATTTTGGTATATAATATTTATTTTTGAAAGTTTTTGATAATAAAGTTTATAAAATTAAAATTATGATGATTTAGAGAGCATTCCTTTATGGGCTATTAAAAATTCAATTCTCCTGTCTATGTATAGTACTGTGAGACAGTGTCTCAACTCAGATACCCTGGGAAGCTTCAGAGAAACAGTCATTGCTGTCATTTCTTGAATGAGCAATTTGGTTTTCAAGAGATGATCATTCTTGCTTGAAGGCAGCCTCAGTTTCCAATATGAGATAATGGCTCCTGCATTGGATATGGGGGTGGATTTTTGTCAGGGTAGGTTTCAAGGTGATGTGTTGGTAAGGTTTACTGTACCTGGAATCTAAGATGAAGTGACTTCATGTACCAAGGCAGCAGGGTACCCATGGGGACCTCCCCCTTCCCTGAGAAAAAGTGGGGGCGGGATGGATTGCAAGGGGCAAGAGCATTTGGAGGAGAGAAGGGGAGCTGCAATCAGGATGTAAAATCAATAATAATAATAATAATAATAATAATAATAATAATAATAAAATAGACAAAAGAACTAAAATAAAATCAAAAGGAAAAAGTCACTATAAACTAAGGAATTCAGCAGGGTTTGGTGGCACACGCCTTTAATCTCAACACTCGGGAGGTAGAGGCAGGTGGATTGCTATGAGTTCAAGGCCAGTTTGATCTACAAAGCGAGTCCAAGAGAGTCAAGGCTACACAGAGAGACCTTGTCTAGAAAAAATTAAAAAACAAAAAACAAAACAAGGAGTTCTATTTGTGTTGGCCCTCTGCTCCTGGGCATGGGGCGTGTCCTGGGATTGTGATTGACATACTCACTACCACTGCACTGAGGAAACTCCCTGTCCTTGCCTACAGAAGATCAAGCCAGCCAGCACTCCAGGATGAATATGGGAGAGCCACAGGAGTGTCCATATGTAAATGAGGAGCTCTTAACAGCTGATGGTTCCTAGGGGAGGGAAAGTCAACTTCTGTCAGGGTGTGGTCTTTGGTAGGTTGGCAGCACCAGTGGGTGGTGTCACACTCATGAGTATATGAAAAACACTAATTGGTCTCAGTGGGTTATTAGAAAAAAATACATGAAGTTAGGATGGGGAAACTTGGGAAAGGGGCACTCAGGAGTTAGAGGGAAGGAGTTGGGGGTGATATAGATATTTTATTTAGAGCTGCTTTTGTAATGCCGATATTCTTAACCCTTGAATTGATTGAAAAGGTCTTCCCCTTCTAAGGGTTTTTCCTTTCAGCCAATCTTCCTTCTTTGGATCACTTTTCATAGGTTTAAGTTTTCTACTTAAGTTTTATCAGTTTATTAGACATTCCTTTTGAAATGTAAGTTTCCACACATGGAGAGAGAATCTACATTACATGCTTGCCTCCTGATGGGCCCAGAGAGCAGAGCCATTAAAGATATATTTGAGGTTAAGGCTTATATCTGCTTATAATTATGAAAACAAAGCAAATGTGTGTGTGTGTGTGTGTGTGTGTGTGTGTGTGTGTGTGTGTGTGTGTGTGTGTGTGTGGCCTTGCAGACTGGTCCAACTAGACAGGACAAATTACAAAGTTCAGTGACTAAATTAATGTTACCATCTCAGATTTCCTTAGTGATTGGTGTCCTCCAAGTGTCCTCTAGCATCCCAGATAAGAAGCTGGAAGCCATCTTGCATGCATAACTTGAGTTAGCAAGGTATTTGGTACACTGGCAGGATGGTTGGGCTGAGTCAGTTGCTAGACTACAGCACCCTCTAGTGGCAAGAGTTCAGTTTCAAGGCAGGAATACTGGACTAGCACCAGAAACTGGTGACTAGGCAACACTTTTCCTAGTGTAGGAAAGCTTTGCCTTGGTTATTTCTGGCTCAATGGCTGACCAACTCCCTGCTGTACTACAGATCCTGACACAGCCTACCAGGTGCTAGCTTTCCACTACCGTCCCATTTTAGAATAAATTTGTTACAAACTCATAGTTTCACTCAGCTTTCCCTTTTATTTTTGTTTTATGTAGTTGTAGATACTTTTCCCCTTGGGAACACTGTCTTGCTTCTATTTTATTTGTCTATATTCTATTACTGAATATAGACATCGAAGATCTGACAGGATGGGGCTATCGCCTAGATTCCTATTGGAGAAATTCAAGGCATAAGAGGTGATTGTGGTTAAAGGAAGGAAGGAGCACTCCTTGTGGTTTAAGGAAGGTCAGCTGGATAGAAAAGAACATCCCTGAGACTTGCTTGCTGTGCTGTTAGCCAAGTGACAATCACAGGAGTTTAGGTGGCTCACAGATAGCCAATGTAATCTTCACAAATCACTCACACATGGTACGTTGGGTAAAAGGCCCCTATGCTCTTTGACAGATTTCTTACTGGGCATGACACAGGATGCCTTCTTCATCCTCACCCAAGTCTATTCGTGGCACATGTTTATGCTCAACTGTGAGTCTTCATTATCTGTAATGTGTGATACTGCAGACATGAAGAATTAACTGGTGATGATTAGTCTAGTCCGGGTCTTTCCCATGTTCCCTGTCCTCAATATATCCATCCATGCTTCTGAGCAGAAAGCTTAGAGAAGAACAACGTATTTTCAGATGCATTTATTCAACAAACAGGTTAGCCACACATCATGGCAGTCTTAACAGAGTTCAAAGTCTGGACTTTCAGCAAGGCCCATATCTTTTAATTTTGACAGGAACCTGGCGTTTCCTGTAAAAGAGATGTAAGAAAAATGACTAATGGTCAGCTTGAAGTTTACTGATACAAGTAAGTGACTGTGTGAGAACAGCAATGAAATTTAGAAATAATTCTACTTTTCTTTAAAAGACAAGCTGATAATTTATTCTCAGTTTTCTCTTTCCAGAACTCATTATTGATTCATATATTCATTGAATATTTGTTACTTTCTATTATATTCACAAGGGAAACAACAGAGTAGAAAAGTGCCTCTCAGTACTGTTCACAGACCTATTGGGGAACGCCTGAAATTAATCTGAGATCCATTACTGCTCCTTTTACTACTGATGCTCTGAACTTAGTGACCAGGTGGCCACCTCAGCTGTTGTCAGGCTATGGCAGGGCTTTCTATCTTTTTACCACTTCATTTCAGAAGATGGGGGCTTGAATGTGTCAGGCCGTCAGATTCCCATGACAGTAATAAACACCAAGGTCTTCTTTAGGTAACATTTCCTCTGCCCTTCCTGTTTCCTTGACCAAGCCAGTTTCTTCCACAAAAATAAAATGCCCTTCAATTCTGGCATTGTTCCTGAGTTAGAAGACTGTTTCTACAGTTCTCTCTTTAGTAATTGTTTCCCTGACCATAGTGGCATACAACAACTTTTCTATTTTTCTATTATTTGAGAAGATATGATACATCTATTTTTCCATGTGCATTTTTGGACCCATTCTTTCTTTATTTTTAACATCAACAGTAACTTATGATAGTGCCAATTTAAAGTCCCTTATATGATGTTATACACAGCTGTGCTGTTCTCTTTGGTTCACTTTGCTCTTCAACCACATTTGCTTATTTAAACTTAAACGTTTAACAGCATTAAAACTGCAGTTTTTTGGGCTAGAGAGATGGCTCAGAGGTTAAGAGCACTGACTACTCTTCCAGAGATCCTGAGTTCAATTCCCAGCAACCACATGATGACTCACAATCATCGGTACTGAGATCTAAAGCCCTCTTATGGCCTGCAAATGTACCTGCATGCAGAGCATTTTATAAATAATAAATAAATCTTTAAGAAAACTGCAGCTTCTCACTGTACTATCTGCATTTGAGAGACAATGACTACTAGCTACACATCAGTCCATAGGACAGAAAACATTTCTGGCACCAGAGATTCTGCCAGTAGTTGTTTTTCTATAGAAAAGAATTAACTGTTTCTCTAAGAAAGCCTAGAAAACATATAACCATCTTATTTAACACAGCTGGCAGGCTCCTGAGAGTTATGGAGCCTCATTAGAAAGCCCTACCTGCCATTTTCTGAGCATCTCAAACCCCAACAGTTAGGGTCAGATCCTGGCTCTATCAATAGTTACTACACAAGTCATTTCTCTGCAACTTTTAAATTAAAATGTAATTACATTATTTATCCTTTTCCTTTCTCCACTCTCCATTCCCTGTACCTACGCTGCTCATTCCCTCATTCACTTTCAAATAGATAGTTTCTTTTTCTTTGATTATGATTGTTACGCGTGTGTGTGATATGTGAGCATAAATATATAAATACAATCTGCTGAGTCCATTTTTGTTATTTTTATGTGTGACTTTTAAAAAAATATTACTTTTCACATTGGGACTGACTGCAGTTTCCTCTCCCTCCTCTCCTCCAAGTCCTCCCCCCCGCCCAGCTCTGTGCCCCTCTCCATCTATTCCACCTCCTCAATTTCTATTCATGAAAGGGCAGGCCTCCCAGTGATATCAACATGGTATATCACACTGACGTAAGACTAGGTACCTCCCCTTGTATTAAGGCTGAATGAAGCAGGCCAGTAGGAGGGAAAGGGTCCCAAAAGCCAGCAAGTGTGTGAAAGACAGCCCTTCCTTCAGTGGTCCCACAAGAAGACCAAACTATACTCCTGTAACTTATACGCAGCAGGCCTAGGTCAGTCCTATGCAGGTTCCCTGGATGGTGGTTCAATCTCTTTTGAGCCTCTATGAACCTAGGGTAGTTGATTCTATGGGTTTCCCTGTGGTGTCCTTGACCCCTATGGCTCCTACAATCCTTCCCCCTCTTCTGAAGGACTCCCTGAGCTCCACCTAATATTTGGCTGTGGGTCTCTGCATCTATTTCCAACAGTTGCTGGATGAAGCCTCCTGATGACAACTGGACTAGGCACCAATCTATGAGGATAACAGAATATCAGTAAGAATCATCTCATTGACTATTTTTCCCAGCCGTGTTTGGTTCTATCCTAGGTCTCTGGGCTATCTAGCTCTTGATCCTGGCCCTTCAGGCAGTGTCAGGGGGTAGGCCCCCGTGCGACTTTTAATTGCCAATAGAAACAAAGGCATTATAGAAACCGTAGAACATCCCTTACATTTGAGATAGACAAATTTATCTCTAGACAATAGTGTTATTTCAGAACACAGGGTGAAATGCTGTATGTTCAGACAGCTGAATGTCTCTTACACTTACGCACATATCTGACAGAATACAATGGCCAAATTGCAATCAGTAGGCTTAAAGGTCAAAGGAGAGTGTGTTCAGCATTTCCCTCATATTTTCCAAATGCCTCACTCTAAATAGAGGCCTTTGGACTTTAGACCTCACAGTTGGCAGAGTTCTCAAGTCTTGAGGGTGTTATGGGCTCTGCTCCTCCCCAGGCATGGAAATACTGATGCTTGACCTGAATGTCAACAACATAGGTCATGAGAAAATTAACAAGTGGTTTCCAATGTATTCTTTCCACAAGGTTCACCTGTTCTTCTGACCTCTGAGTCAGGGACTCAATCTATATCCCAAGTGGACAGGCAAATAACAGACTGACTTGAAAATCAGGTTTCCTCTGCCTAAGTCTGCAGTGTGGGGGTAGCAGGCATACACTATCAGGCCTGGTACCGTTTACACACTGAATGCACACTCACCATGAAGCTGAATACTTACTCTTTGGGGTCTAAAATGTCTACAGTCCCGGATAAACTCTGAGACTTTTCTGAACTCATTTGGAGCCATCCCTGAAGAGAGTTTGCACCATAGAGTAGAGATTCATGCAATTGAATAATGACAATTTATAGTTACTTGAGCCTGAAACAAAGTCTTTAACATTGAATTGATTCAAGAAGATCTCAGTGTTTTCTGTCACTTGTGGGATCTCTGTGATTGACTGAATTTCAAAGACTCTTTAAATGGCGTTCTTTCCATTAAGCCCTTCTTTGACCTCCCAGTTAGAGGATAGCACCACCTTTGCTTTGGTCATTCTTGTTTCTGGCGATTGTCACAACTTACAAGAAGCGCTTACACGTACTCATGAGCATTTGTTTGCCTGCTTTCAGTTTTTTCTCACAAGCATACGGAAAAACATGGAGGGCCTAGCATAATGACCTGCATGTCTGCTTGGTCATAGTGTAAGAGAAAAATTGTGACATCAGTTTGTCTCAGTGTCCTTAGTCTGATTCCTGTTCCTCAACATCAAACTCTTCAGAAAATAAAACTTCGCTGAGGTTAGCTCTCGTACCTGTGGATACAAATGCTACAAAATATATTTCTGTTCACTGAAAACTATATAATTCATATTTGCTCATTTGGGAGAGCACTAGAAAACGCAATATCTGCTCTTGTCAGTAATTAATTTTTTTAGGTTAAAGACATTTTGTACATGTAGGTTTAAAAAAAATCTATACAGTAAATTGTATAGCTAAGAAAACTGGGCCTTAGCTGGCCACTGGTGGCACAGGCCTTTAATCTCATCACTCAGGAGGCAAAGGTAGGTGAATATCTGAGTTTGGCGCCAACCTGGTCTACAGAGTGAGTTCCAGGACAGCAAGGACTTAACAGAGAAACTCTATCTCAAAAAGCCAAAAAAAAAAAAAAATGAAGAAGAAGAAGAAGGAGGAGGAGGAGGAGGAGGAGGAAGAGGAGGAGGAAGAAGAAAATTGGGGCTTTTATTGTCCAAATAATTTTTAAATCATACAACCATATCATATGACAAAGATTTATTTATTGACCTAGGCTTTAAGAGGATAACATGTGAAATTCTAATGATAAGTAACTTAAAATAAGTTCTTAAAAGTTAAACTTTATCCTTACCTGTTTTCAAGGCACAGGACACATTCACTGGGGTATGTAACTCCATCAATCCCACATACAGGGTCATAAATCCTGGGACATCCCATAATTGCATCATTGCAATTAGCCTAAACAGAGAATTAAATAGTCATTTCCTGTCAGTTCTCAATGTATGGCTTTATTAAAAAAATATTAAGAATGTTTAAACTTTTTTCCCAATTAGGGTAATGACATTGGGTGTTGTACAAGAAAACAACAGGAACAGAAAGAAAGAAATCTGCCTTGGATTCAGAAAATCTGAATTAAAGTCAAGTTATGTCCCTTTCCTAGTTATATGACATCATGGGTAACTAATTTATTCGTTGATCTCGGTCACTTCATCAGAAAATTGGGAAAGTAATTGTTTTTCCACTTATGTCATGATGTTCTGATGAGATTTGATGAAAGGAGGAAGGTAACACCACCTGCTAACCAGATAGTCGTCTTTGTACACTGACCACTAGATGGCGATAGTGCATAGATTCTTGGGCTCTGTTTTTAGTAAAAGCTGACTATCATAAACTCCTCTTCTATCCTGGTGGTGAGGCCTGGTGGTACCCAGAGAAAGGATAGCAGGCTTGATAGCCTATGACCAAATAGTGGGGAGGAGGTCCCCCTCGGTCACAGACCTAGGGGAGGGGAATAGGGTGAAAGTGGGAGGGAGGGAGAATGGGTAAATACAAGTGAGGGGAAAACTATTGAAATGTAATCTGAATAAATTAATTAAATTAAAAAAAAAAACAAAAGCAACAACAACAAAAAACTCCTGTTATAAATCTCTGAACATTATTTTATGCATTTTTGTATTGGAAAAATCTCATTCCTTAATCAAAACTGTCAATTATCTATTCATTGCTCTTTACTATAAATACCTTGTAAAGTTGTCATTTACACTCTTCCTCAAGGGAAGAGTCACAAAGCGATGAATTCAGCCAAAGTCACATCTCTAGTGATTCTTGGTCCCTGAATTCAAGTCCCTCATCAGCTCTTCATTCCAGGACATCATCCTATGAGCTCTGTTTTGCTAACATTTATTTATTCTTCATAGACCGATACATGGGAAACCTTTCTTAATCTCTCTAACAAGGTTTGTTTCTAATGGTGCCAGATTTTTTTCATCCGTAATACTTATCAAAGATGTAATGATTTATTCCCTATAACTTCAGATTCATCACCAGTTTCCTTCTGGGTTATATGTAATGAGATGAGAGACACCTCCTCCTCTAGGCTACTTAGGAATTAGAAGCAATGAAAGCCAACATGGTCAAGTCAGGAGCAATGGCTACTTGGAATGAACATGAGAGCTTCACTCGACCTACAGCCAGCCCTAGCATATGTATAAAAATGTCCTTCACTGCATGCAGTAGACAGACGCTGGGTGATTAGTGGGGTTGTCTTTCAACACAGCACCATGCAGGATGAGGTGGTGCTATTGCATCCTGTGTTTAGTATTTGAGGTTCCCAACCTTGTGAGCCCCTAATCCTGACTTAAGGCTAAACTAAGAACATAACTTGCTAGAGTGTACTTCTTTATTTCCTTTTTCTATCAAAGTCTTACTGGGTAGACCAAGCTGACCTCAAGTCTGATAATCCAGACTTCTGAGTACTTTGGATTATAAATATATACCACCATGCATGTTCATATCCAGGCTGTACTTTTACTGAATTGAACAATTTCAGAATGTATAGGAAATTAGAAAACTAATAAATTATAAAATAAGATGGGCAGTAGTGGTGCACACCTTTAATCCCAACAATCAGGAAGCAGAGGCAGGCTGATCTCTGTGAGTTTGAGGCTAGCCTGGTCTATGGTAGAGTTCTAGGACAGCCGAGGAAGCCCTGCCTCACACACACACACACACACACACACACACACACACACACACACACACATACACACACACATATTATACATGTCTGTATGTATGTATATATATTAAGAAATGATCAAATTCTCTTTACCTTTCCCCCCATCAAGTCAGCTGTAGTGCTACCTAGAAAACATAAATCAAATGTCAATGTGGATCCCAAAGAAGTTGGATCTATTCTCAGTTACCAAAGAAAACAGTGTCATATGACCCCTCTGCTCCATCATGTACATCCCATCGGTCTAATTTTCATGACTTTCAATGACACCATCGGGGTGTTTTTTACTCTCTACCTGCTGAGATCTTGAATTGAATCAAGGAAAACTTCGACTGTTACTGAGTACATCAATTTGGTATTTCTGGAAATTTGGTCTACTTCCTTGAGAATGGAAATTATGTACTCAGAGTTTGAAAGGTTTAGGCACCAACTAATCAGATACCCTTGGAATGCCCATCAATGTTGTCTCTGCACCTGGTAGAATTTTCATTTCAGTCAGTGAATTATAAATATCAATACCTTAACATATGGGTGGCAGTATGGGAAATAGCCACCGGGTCTTTTGATGTAATTAAGTTTCATTTGTAAATAATGTTAAAACTGAGGCTTTTCTGCCAACTCACCACCAGTTCTCACAGAGATTTTTCCCACAGGTGCATTATACTGGCTGGCCATAGGGCCAACTTGTCTTTTGTGTATTTACACAGTTCTGCAAAGACCGTTTCCTACTTTAGAAAACAAGTCCATGTATGTGTGTCATAAAACATATGATGTTGCACATGTACAGCACTTAAAGATGTAACAACAATGAAAGAAAATTGAATTTAAAAGAGAGCAAGGAGGTCCATGGGAGGGTTTGTCAGTAAGAAAGGAAAGGGTGAGATGATGTAATTATATCATAATCTCAAAAATTGCTTTTTAAAAGTGCGAATGTGGCTACGTTTACCAGGAGAAGGAGTCTAATCTGATCGCCCCCACAGGGAACTGTTTCAAACTGAGTTTTCAGTCAGTGATCTCTGAGGGAATGAGACAGATCGCTAGGACTCATCAGAGGAAATGCAGCTGCTGGGGCCCCTGTGGGTCCAGAATGCAAATGAGTGTGATAGTTGAAGAGCGGGGCTCATTACAGGCGTGCAGTTGTAATTATTACTAGGTGTGAGGTGGGACAAAGGCCCTTTTGCTTCCATAAATATTTATCTGAAACAGTAAACAGTGCTCTTCCACTTCTCAGTAAAGCACACATTTGGCTCTCATCAAAATCTCGGCCGAATCAGTTAGGAAATGAAGCCGATTTCAGTCATAAGCAGAATTATCTCTCAACATGCCCTCAGTAACTTTGGAAATTCTTCTGTCTCCACAAACATGATGTTTTCTCTAAATGTTCTATGGATAAAACATAAAACTTTTCTTTTTAAAAAAGATTTAGTTATTTATTGTTATATATACAATGGTCTGCCTCCATGTACACCTGCGGGCCACAAGAGAGCATCAGATCACATTATAGATGATTGTAAGCCACCATGTGGTTATTGGGAATTGAGCTCAGGACATCTGGAAGAGCAGTTAGTGCTCTTAACCTCCAATCCAACCCTCCAGCACCAAAGGTAAAGCTTTTAATCACTCAAGATACCACTCATTCTGTGCAACCTAAATGGTGATCATTGTTATTTATTTTATGCAACTCACAAGCTTTAAGTTTGGTAAGCTAGCCTTGGATTTACTGAGTATAGTAGGGATTTCTAGAGTTAGAAGGGTATTTTACAGTGAAACCATTTCTTCTCTACCACACCAATGAAGCAGCAGCCTTGCCTTTAGAGAAGGGCAAATCTTACCAGAGCTGCTCTCCTCACGTGTGTTAGAAATAACTTCTTTTTGCAATTCTCAGTAGAAACACTTTTCTTATTCACCCCCACGGACTTCATTTCAATTCTGTGGCAGCAGCTAGCTAGACTATCTAAGTTTCCAGGAGGTATAAAGTGACAGGTCAAATTTCTTTTACTAATTTTTGAAGAACATGCAAACACTCCTACCTGGTAAAGTGAGCAGCGCCAAGGCAGCGAGAAGAAAGACAACTGCCACCTTCATGGTTGAGGATCTGGGTGCAAAGGTCAGGAGGACTCTGCAGGTGCTTCTCTTCAGACATGACGAGTGGTTATATAGGCAGATGGCAGTACAGGCTCCACCCACTGTGCTGGATAATAGGTGTCTTTGGTTATTGATTGACCCCGTGTGGCCTCCAGGCTGGGAAAAATGATACCTGAGTAGAAAACAGGGCTCTGGAAAGGTTGCACCCAAATTCTTGCAGGAAACGCTAGTTATCTTGATCCCTGACATCCTCCCAGGTTTGGGAAAGTCTCCTTCCTTCCTGAGCCCACTTTTCTTATCTGTAGGTGAGATGAAGGTCTTGTCTCCTCTGTAGTTGTGAATGGATGAGCAAATGTGCAGAGCTCCAACACATTTTCCACTATTTCCTTCCATTCTTCTCTTTCTGTCTTTTGTTTTTCTGCATCTCTCTCCTTATGTGCTGTGCATTCATCAAGCCCTGATAGGCTGGTGGCAGGCTGGGGTACGAGAGAAGGAGGAGTCAGTTCCCTGTGTGCCGTGTCCTGGGGCTGTGTGTCCTTCAGCGCAGCTGCATGCCTCTAGATTATGGGTTCACTTTCCTATTGCCTGAACTGATACATTTGAGCATTAAAATAATGGCAGTAACTAAGTCAAAGGCTGGACCCTTGATTAGCTCATATGTACTGAGTGAGTGTCTACCATGCCTGGTGGCAATTGTCTGTTTTCTCTCATGTTTCTCTCATGTCTGTCTTGTGAGTAGAGATATTCATCACTTTGTTTCAGTCTGCCTTCTCCAGGGTGTTTGTATAACAGTCTTGACCAATGAAATAACGCCTTCCTTTGTCACAAAGGATAAGTTGCTTCTTCTTTTGTTTTATTGTTTTTGTTTTTCTTTCTAGAACAATAAAGACAACATATTTTGGAGCAGCACTCAAGAAGGACTACTGTCCTCTTAAAACAATTTGGGACTTAAAAAATGTTTGATGCCAGGTGTTGTGGCACTTTAATCCCAACACTTGGGAGGTAGAGGCAGGTGGATCACTGTGAGTTCCATGCCAGCCTGGTCTACAAAGTGAGTCCAGGACAGCCATGGCTACACAGAGAAATCCTGTTTCAAAACTACAATTTAATGTCCTTTTCTCACAGCACAGGATACTTTCTGTGTTGATGTCATATGGTTCCCCCTTACATCATCTTTGGAATTTGGAGTTTGATACAAATATTGACACTTTAGAAATTGTTACAGAATAACTAAATCACTTGCCTGACCTTGGTGCCTGGCTTCTGTCAACAGCCCCACATGGCTAATATTTTAGCTAACCATTAGGGTAAATTCTCAGATCTTCTCCAAATCTTCAGAACTGTTCAACACTAGTCATCTCTTGGAATGTACCAGGGGATAGCATGGAACCGTATGCTTTATAGAGCTTCGATGAAGTTTGGTTGAGGGGACAGAATAGGTAATACTAGATGCTTATAAAAAAAATAACCAGAGTATGACAAATTTATGGAGAGGAGTAGAGAGATGAAAACGGAAAGCAAGGATACTTAAGTCCAAGTGGCAAGAAAAGGCCTCGATGGCTAGGAGGCACCCAAAGAGAAGAAAGTGAGGGACTGAACTATGAGCTATGGATGTTCAGCCCACACAGAGAATGGCCAGGGCCAGGATTTGAAGAAAGAACCGCTAATGTGTTTGACATCTATCTAATATGATGGTCCTTCTCGAGGGAAGTGAGAAAAAATGGGGCATGATGAAAAGGAAACAGTAAAGGCCTGAGTTGTGAAGTGGCATGTAGGACGCTGTGAGGTATTGATCTTTACAAATGGAAAAACTTGGGAATATGAAGTTTGACATCTTCCTCAGGACGTCCTATAGGCATCTCACATATAGCACACCCTGTTGCTATTGTTTTAGTTACCTGGTGCCCTTAAGTATATTTTTCTTGATTTTTTTCTTACTGTTTCTTTATTCAAAGTCATTGCTCAAACCTTGATGCTTCCCTTACCAAGTGCCAGCGTCTGTAGCACTTACTTCTCACCCCTCTCTCTCCCTGCCCCCTTTCTCAGCTCTATGTCTAAAACTTATACATGCTTCCAATCACGTTCACTGTTGCGTCTTTTAGATGTCAGCACCACTCCACCTTGGCTAGCCACCAATTCCTCCAGGTGTTTTCCCACTGTCTTGTTTCTTCAGAGCTCTGTCCATGGAATGCAACTGTGATCACACGTCTCTCCAACTTTCCATTCTTCAAGATCCCTGGGGAGGGTTTAGACTTCTTTCTACTCATCTGGCTATATTTCTGGCCAACATCCTTCTTAATCTCTCAGCCATGTTGGTCATTTCTTTGCTCTGTATGGGTGAGAAATAAAAACACAAAAGCCTTCAACCTCTGAGACATGGTAGTAAACATTTTCTTCATGAAATATTCCCCTTTCTTTCTTTCTTTTTTTCCTGAGTCTTCCTTAACTTTACCCTTCATTTTCATTGAACTTTCTGCTTTTATATTTCATGGGATTCTTCATGTCACTTAAAATAAATTTAGTGAGTTCGAGGCCAGCCTGGTCCTACAAAGTGAGTCTAGGACAGCCAAGGCTACAGAGAGGAACTCTCTCTTAAAAAACATAATAAATAAATAAATAAACAAATAAATGGAATAAATTTAATTCTATGGCCTTGAGAGATGGCACAGACTTTAACAATACTAGCTGCTCTCCCAAACGACCCAGATCTGATTTTCAGACCCCATACTGCTCTTTACAACCATCTGTATCTTCATTTCTAGAGAAGCTGGTGTCTTCTTCTGGCCTCTGTATGCCTCAAGTATGCATGTGGTGGATAATAAGAGTGCACAGAAAACATGCTCATGTGAATAATAATTTTTAAAAATAATTTTAAACCTATATTTCCTCATATGACTTCTGGACAAGATAGTTTTATTATTATTATTATGGACAACATATAGTTGTTTCATTTAGTACCTAGCAAAGTACCTGAAAAATGTTGGGTAAGAAATAACTATTTGCTGAAAATACACATTGAGTAAAATGTAAATATTCTGATTTTTCCCAAAGATCACAGTTTATGTTCTGTTCATTTATGTGTTTTGAGTCTTTTCCATATGGTATTCTATTTTGGTTCATTTAGTAGTTTATCCTGAAATAATAATAATAATAATAATAATAATAATAATAATAATAATAATATCCATTGTTTTCTCTTGTCTGCAAACTCTCCTCTGAATGTTTGGGGCACAGATATGTTTCCTGTCACCATGAAGTGTTGGTTGAACCAGTAAAATTCTTGCTTTTCATCTCATGTCGTCAGCTCTGTATTGTCCATACTTCTGGCAAGAAATTTTCAACAGCAACTGTTAAGGAGAGTTCATAGTTGAGATGGTTATTTCTTTTGTCCCAACAAAGCAAGAGAAGGTCTTGCAGTGTGGGAGAGGGAGTTGTCTGGAATGTTGTTCTAGGAATCCTTTAAGTACTTCCAGCAGCAGTAATAGCATCTGACTTAGGCTTGCTGATTCTAGAGTATGGGTGGTGATTTTGACATCCTTTGGCTCTGATTCTGAGGCAGGGGGTGGGGGGGTGGGGGGGGTGGGGGAGGTGACATTATAATGAGTAGATAAGCAAAACTATGAAGAAAGAATGATCTATTTCATGGTGGTGATGACTTTGCCCTTATGCTTCTCTTGTGACTCGTACTTCAGCAGCCCTCACCTGTGCCTTGGGAACATCTCACTGCAGTGTGATTTCCAAGTAATCTTGTGACTCTGAATCATACAGTGTGGGACATAGTTATGGCTAGAAATTGGTTGTGGCATTGGGATGAAAATGGCCTTTTAGTGCACCATGTGGGAGACAGTGAAGAAAACCTGTGCAGAAGACAGGCCTGGCTTCAAGACTAAATCAAACATTTTATCTATGAGGTGACATTATTTACTCAGAGACAAAAGTACATCCCAAGATGGAATGTTTGGTAGGAGAAAAAACTTAGAATGTGTGCATAAATATTTCACAAAGATATTTGTTTTGGAATTACAATTGCTACCTGGTAAAAATCTCATTCTCCTTCCATGAGTTAGAGCCATCGATAATGTATTTAGGCCTCCTATGCTCAGTGTCTGGACAGAGTAACCACTTCCCTCCTTGGAAGAGGGAACAGGCTATGACTGGAACAATCCTGATATTCCTGTGCTCAGTTCGTGGTCATGTTTAGAATGTTTGCGTTACCTAGCCTTGTGGAACTCTCTTCCCCTTCTTTCCCTCTCTGTGTACATTGGGAACTCAAGCAAACATATGAGCTACTCCTCCCTGACACAAGGACAAATTATGTACATGAACAAAGAATGATGACAACCCTTAGAGGAACTGTTTTAGTGCGTGTTGGTGAAACATGCTGGAATGAGGATGTTGGGAAGGCATCTGTTGATTTTCACATCCTGTACCAAGGTTAGCCTTGTAGGGATAAAGGAAACCTAAGGTATATGGTCTAGCATTTGATGACGTCCTTGAAAGAGCTGAGTTTTTTGTTTGTTTGGTTTTGATGCTTGTCTTTTGAGACAGGGTTTCCTATAACACAACCTGACGTAGACACATCTAAGCATTATTCTTAGTTATTTTATTTTTTAATGACATTTTCTTTTCTCTTTTTTAAAAAAAGATTTATTTCCTTATTTTATCTCTATGAGTACACTGTCTTCGTGCACACCAGAAGAGGGCACCAGATCTCATTATAGATGGTTGTGAGCCACCATGTGGTTGCTGGGAATTGAACTCAAGACCTCTGGAAGAGCATCAGTGCTCTTAACCATCTCTCCAGCCATCACTCTTAGTTATGATTTAAGGAACTTCATCTCTCTCTCACACACAAATATATATTTATATGTATATGTATGAATGCCCATACATACATATGCAGAGGTCAGAGGACAACCTCACGTGCCTTCCTTGCTCTATTCCTTTCTGCTCTGTAGCTTCACCCTTCACATTTGGTCTTCTAAGTTGCTGGCTATGACTCAGTAGACCAGCCCCTCCTTGATGCCTGTCCACTGCTATGCCCATCTCACTGTCATCCACGTTTATTGTCTATCAAAGAGCAGTTTTGAGTGGCTTGGTGGGAAATAAATCAATATCAGCCTTTCAGGAAGTGAAAAAGAGCCATGAGCCCTTGTCACTAATTGAAAGATTAGAGGTGGGGCAGTGATAGGGGCTTTAAATTGGGCCAATGTTAACCAAACCAAATGGAGCCTTAACATCAAAAGATGGTATTAGTTATTAATCCTGACTTATAGGAGGTGAAGGAAGAAATGCTAAATATGTCCTCCTTGGTTAGTGCTAAATGGTACGATACTATTTTTATCTCTAAGGTCTACATCACCAAGGGAGGAGCATAATTTTTCACCACTTCAATAAAAACAAACAAACAAATAAGCAAAAAACCAAAACAAAACAAGAAGCTGGTTGCGGTGGCGCATGCCTTTAATTCCAGTACTTGGGAGGCAGAGGCAGGCAGATTGCTGTGAGTTCAAGGCCAGCCTGGTTTACAAAGTGAGTCTAGGACAGCCAATATAACATAGATAAACCCTGTGACAAGAAACCTAACCAAACCAAACCAAAACAAACCAACCAACCAAACAAAAAACAAAAACCCAAAAAACCCCAAAACTCAAAAAAACAAATGAAACATCAAAACAAAACAACAACAGCAAAAATAACTCTGGGTACCCAGGTCTCCATTGTTCCCACCTTGTCCATGCAAATGTCTTTTCACTTATATCCTAGTAAAGCTGTAATCTTTTTTTTTTCTTTCTCTTCTTTTACCTACTTTCCCCAAATAGTGCCAAAAAATCTAAGTCAGCTTGCCTGTCACTCCAGGTACTCTCTGCCTGTCTGATGACTTGACCAGACAGCTGCTTGAGGATTTCTGTGTTTAGCCTGATTTCTAGACCCACCTCTCCTTTCACCATTTCCCTCTCCTTCTGGTGGCTGCCAAGAACTACAGTTCACCCTGTTTTCTATAAAATTCTCATTGTGTTTCCTTTCAAGGCTATTTTAAATTTTCTTAGTCCACAAATCTAAGAATTTGCTAACGGATCCCATGTGCTCTGGTGACACCACCACACAGGACCTTATGAGCATGGGATTTTCTTTTCATATAATACCTACTGGCCCTTCTGTGCTCATGTTGTCCTTCACAATTGCCTCACCTTTGTCAATACTGTGCACGTCAAGTAGCAGTGATTCTATACTAGGTATTTCTTTGCAGTTGCCAATATTTTTGGTTTTGTTTGTTTGTTTGTTTGCTTGCTTGTTTGTTTTGATTTGGTTTGGTTTGGTTTTTCAAGAGAGGGTTTCTCTGTGTAGCATTGGCTGTCCTGGACTCGCTTAGTTGACCAGGCTGGCCTCAAACTCATAGTGATCCACCTACATCTGCCCCCAGTATGCTTTTGACACTGTGAAGTTTGCTAAAAGGTATGGAGAGTATACTTCAACCTAACCTTTAGATAGTTTAAACTTACCTAAGCATCTAACTAGAGTCAAAATAGTTTTTTTCCCCCCTTGGCCTTGCTTCTTGATAGAGGACAGTGTGGATGATAGTGTAAGACTCTTTTTTTTTTAGCCAGCCTGGGAACGTGACCCAGACAAGCTTGGAAAAATGACCCAGAGAGAATTGAAGGCCAGCTTAGCTTTAGTTTCTGAGATCAAGGTGGGCAACAGAGATAAACAATTTTAACTAAAGTAAACAATTACCATCTGGAAATTTTCTGGAAACTCTCCAACACCCCTCTTTGCCAAGAACAGCTCCCGAGGCCAACGACCCCTGTAATAGCCAATAATAATTAGACAAGCATCCCTAGCGACCACCAGAGCCAATCCTAACATAGGGCATGCAGCCCCTCTTAACCTTTGTGGTTTTAGCCTTTAAAAATAGTCTGTAACAGTGACTTGGGGTGTCTCCCCTCTCGAGTGAGTGCTGAGGTTACCTGATGCGCATCAACAATAAACCTTGTGCTTTTACATCAACACTGTGGTCCTCGAGTGGTCTCTCACAACGACCCCCTACTACCCAAGTAAACTCTAGGGTCCAACATTGTGGGGGCTCGTCTGGGATTTGGGGGTCTCCCTGAATCCACCGACCCACTTGTTACAAGGTTTCAATGGCCCGGGCCAGCCGACTGGACTGACTTCTGAGACCGTGTGTTACTTTCGCTTTGTCTTTTTGTCTGTGCTTTGCGGACTCCCGCAAGCTCCGTGAGCTTTGTGAGCTCTTTTCTGTTTGTTCCCTTTTCTGGTCGGCGAGCCACTTTCGGTGCCTCTGTAAACGCACAAATCTGTATTAAAAAAAGGGGGGGGGGCGTGGTGGCGCACGCCTTTAATCCCAGCACTCGGGAGGCAGAGGCAGGCGGATGGCTGTGAGTTCGAGGCCAGCCTGGTCTACAAAGCGAGTCCAGGACAACCAAGGCTAACACAGAGAGACACTGTCTTGAAAAACAAACAAACAAACAAACAAACAACAAAAAAGGGGAGGCACCTTCACCCTGGAGGACGCTCCAGTGGTTGTCTGGAAAAAGGGCCGATAATAGCGTCGGTCTTCTCAATCCTAAATCTGAACGGCAGAGAAGTTCTGCCATCCGATCTGATTTCTGTTCTGTGGCTCCGATATTTTGGTTTTATTTGTCTGTTTGTCTCTGTCTTGTCTCTGTCCTCCTCTCTCTCGACCGTACTGACATGAGACAAACTGTGACGACCCCCTTAACTCTGACTCTTTAAAGATGTTCGAGCTCGTGCACATAGGTTTTCTGTGCCTCAGAATGGCCAACCTTTAACGTGGAGTGGCTTAGAGATGGGACATTTAACCTTACTATTATCTTACAGGTTAAACATGTTGTTTGCAGACCTGGGTCTCACGGCCTCCCAGATCAGGTCCCATATATAATCACGTGAAAACTCCTGGTCCAAGACCCACCACAGTGACTCAAATCTTTCCTCCTGGGCCCCCTGCCAACTTCTCTCTTCTCAGTTGCAGTTTCTGAGACTCCTGGGACACCCAAAAAACACCCAGGAGTTCGCCCAAAGCCCATGCTGCCTGACAACAAACAACAAGAGATCTTTTACTACTAGACCTGCCTCCTCCACCTTACCCTACACCTTCGAGTTCTCCCTCTGACCCTAACCCCTCTCTCCCTACCTCATCTACCCACACGCCCTCTCCAGCCCCTTCAGCTCCTTCTCTTACACCTTCCCCCCCTCCTCAGATTCCTCCCTGCCCCCTCCTTCTCCTCCCCGCCTGCATAGTCAGCGGGACCAAAATCCAGGCCAGGAAACCTCATTGTTTCCTCTTCATATTATCAGTGGTGACATCCATTACTGGCCATTCTCCGCATCAGATTTATATAATTAAAAAACCCACAATCCTTCCTTTTTACAAGACACCCAGGCTCTACAACAGCTTTTACAGGTTCTCCTCACCGTGAAAAAAAAAAAACACAGAGAGTCCTCCTAAAAGCGGGAAAAAAAATGTGCTCGGACCAAACGGGGCACCCACCCAGCTCCCTAACAAGAGAGATAAAAGATTTCCCTTGACATGTCCAGATTAAGATTTTGACATGGATACAGGTAAAAAAAAGTCTTCGTATCTATCGCCAGGCTCTATTGGCAGGTCTCAAGGGAGCTAAAAAGAGCCCCACCAATTTGGCCAAGGTAAAAACTATTACTCAGAAAAAAAAAAAGCCCTGCTGCCTTTATAAAAAGGTTGCTAGAAGGGTTCCACATGTATACTCCATTTAACCCTGAGGCTCCAAAACATAAGACAACAGTGGCCATGTTTTTTATAGATCAGTCAGCTCTGGATATAAAAGGAAAACTATAGCAACTAGACATATAGATTACAGGATGTGGTCAGAGGGACAGAAAGGGTGTATAACAAGAGAGAAACCCCAGGGGAAGGGAAAGCTAGGCTAGCAAGGGAACAGGAAAAACGAGAAGATCACAGGGATCTCAACTCAGACCTGACAACTCCATGAGTGACACAGTTCACTAACTCTGTAACTAACTGCGAAGTTAGATAAGCCAGTGACTGGGTCTTGCAGGCTGACAGCATGGATGATGTTGTTCATTTTTTCCTGACCCCAAGTTAACAAACAAAACTGAAAACTGAAAATAGTAAATGTAGTTAGCTATTATTCCATCTTGTCCATGTCCTGAGTTGGAGGCCACTCATGGATTCTTAGTGACCTTCAGGGTAAAACAAATAGTATTAAGGCTAAATACATGTGCATATGTTGGCCTGAAAGTGTGAGCTCTGCTTCCACACCGAAGGCCAATGGCACCCTGAGATCAAGGAAAGTTTGCCTCTCTTCAATAAAAGGTACAAGGAATAAAGATCCTTATCTTGGAAGGTGTCTGCTTATTTACATTCTACTTAGGATATAGGATGTAGTCTTTTCAATTCCTCTTTGTCCTTTTGAAGCTGCCATTATCTAATCTCTGACCTCAGAGGAATTCTCCTTGTCTCCTTGATACACCTTCAGATATTTGTTAATAATGCCACAGCCCACCCTGACTTCTCCCTTCCTTGAGAAGACCTAGTCTAGCCAGCACTCCTCATCTGACACTGTCTTAAGCTTTTTCACCTGCAGTGTGTTCTGCTCCATGTTGTGATTCTGAAGAGGAACGCTTCTCCAGAGCATGCAGTGTTCCCACATCACCCAGTGACCATGATGATCGGTGGGGTCTAAAGCGCATTAATACTTTCCTGAAACTTCATCTTTTTCTTATCTTTTGCACAGACAGTACCTAGGTGTCTTTTTATTTTCATTATGTTTATGAGTGGCTGCTAATTTTCCTTTTAGTTCTGTTCTTTTGCTGATGCCCCACATCAGGGAACCACCTTAATCTGTCTACTTCCTTGGCATGTGCTGACAGTAACCTAAAGTTAATTTTTTGTTTGTTTGTTTTTCAAGACATGATTTCTCTGTGTAGCCTTGGCTGTCTTGGACTTTCTTTATAGATCAGGCTGGCCTCAAACTCCCAGCTATGTGCCTGCCTCTGCCTCCCAAGTGCTGGGATTACAAACATGAGCCACTGCACCCAGCTTGCCTAAACTGAATTTTCATCCAACAAGTTTTATATGTACTTTTATATTTATGCAACAATCTTATATAGGTCAGGTGTTGTTGGAAGGAATATATCAACTTCATTTTCCTGAAACCAGAGAGATAGAGATAAGGAATAATGCTCATTTGGAGTAGAGCTCTACAGGGAACGGGAGCCTGGGCATTGTTGAAAGGAGATGTGGTTTAAAAGGGTTTGGGATGTGACAAGTGTAAATTTGATGACATTCACTAGTCTCAGTTCCTTCTTCTCCCATTCACACTCCATCCTTGTGCACGTCCCCATGATGAAGCATTAAATTGAGAGTTCTAATTATTTATTTATCTTCTCTACTAGACTAAACTACTGGATGTGAAGAGTTTAATTTCCATAATCAGGTACATTACCCAGTGCTGTGGAATGACAGTGTGTGTGTGTGTGTGTGTGTGTGTGTGTGTGTGTGTGTGTGTTCTGGATCCATTCATTCTATTCACTTCTTCGCACAGAATATTTTACACATTTGCTCTAGTACAATCAAGATGGCAATATCACACACTGGACAACAATATTCAAGCCAATACCAGAAGGTTTTTTGATATGCTCCTACCTAGAAATGTCCTTTGGTCATGTCCGCACTACAGTAGTCAAACACATGCTTTTGACTACTCTGCCCAGAAACCACACAGCCAGTTGTTTGTTGTGTAGAGAGGAACTCCTTAGTGTCTCAGCCCTGATGATGTAATGGCCAACATGTGCTTTGCAGACTGTCATCCTATAAAGATAGCTCTTTTGTTTGTTTTTCCCACCCATATCAATCATGAAACCGGCTGTTGAGAGACTTAGAACTCCCAGTACATTGTAAAATGACTGCAAGCCCAGTTCTAGGTGGAGGACGACCCACAGCTCAAAGCCCGCCTGTGTGACTGCGCTGACCTTCACACTTAGAACTCAGCTTTCACAGACTTTTGTAGCAACATTTTTGAGAATGCTGGAATTTTGGTTTCTTTAAGAAACACAGAAATATTATAAATATGTTCTTTCTTTTAAATCCCAGGTATAGGGCTGTGGGCCTGCAAAAGACCATCTGCAACAGCTGACTATGACTTGACTCGTGCTCTAGCAGAAGCGTGGTTTTGACAGCTGCAGATAGTTTCTGCAATTGTGTAACATTTGGAATTCTGGGAACTTTTCAGAGGGTCCCCCCCGACCCAATTGAGGCTTGGGAAGAGTGTTGTTGGTCCTTTAGGAAGGGTGGTTTGGTTTGATAGTAGCAATGGGTCAAAAAAGAAACAAATCAGATTCATGATTTTCTAATTCCTCTCTCCCATCTATCCTTCTTTCTCTCCTATCTAATGCTAGAGGCTGGGAAAGAGAAGAACCAAAGTAGCAAAGACCAGCTAAAGGCTCTCCACAAAAATCCTGGGACCAGGCAAGTGTTAGAATTCACACACACACACACACACACACACACACACACACACACACACACACCCCATATCACACATACAGAAACATACATGTGCAGACATACATATACACATATAGTCTATATCATCTATCATCTATCATCTGTCTGTATGTCTGTCTACCTTCTGTCTGTATGTGCTTTAGTAAGATTACTTCTTGGTGCATTACAGAAAGCTCAAGGTTATCTGCCTGACGCAGTTAATCAAAACACCAGTTTTTTCTTACTGAACAGACCAGCGAGTCCTCAGCAAAACTAATACAGTGCAGAACCTCCTAAACTCACAATTTATTTGCATCTTGATAAACCCACAGGGAATAGAAAATGCTTTCAATATATTTAACCCTCAGAACCTTCTATTTGAGCCTAGCTTACTCTGAACATTCCTACAGTATATAAATATTAGTCTAGGTTGCATGTTATTAACTTGCACTAAGCCTGTTTTATTATTGAGTATTATATATACCCTTATATACAATATTTATATATTATATACAATATTATTAGGAGCATATAAGAATATACTTTCAGAAATGCTCATAAAATTTATAATATATACTCTTATATCTATATCTATATATACTCTTTCTTTTATGTTTAATATAAGAAAATGATAAAACAACACATATCAGCTATTAGTATATCTGAGTTTTATTAAATTAGCATGGGGAAAGAATGAAGGGGGGAGGTGTACAGAGAGAGAGAGAGAGAGAGAGAGAGAGAGAGAGAGAGAGAGTGAGAGAGACAGGCAGAGAGACAGAGAGAGAGACAGTGACAGAGAGAGAGACAGAGAGAGAAAGAAACAGGAAGAGAGGGGAAGAATAATATATACAGAGAGAGGATAAGACAGAGGGGTGAGGTAGGTCTGTCCTTTTATATATTGGGCAGGGCCATGTCCCCATGGCAGGTAGGAAATGACATTACAGGTAGGCTGACTGAAGTAGAATTCTAACACTTTCTCTATATAACTTACTGAGTGATGTAATTAAAAGTTAAAAAAAAAAAAAGAATGGCTATATGGGAATGCTTTGGTACTATCATAGCATTGTTTATATTTTGTTTTTGTTTTTTGAGACAAGGTTTCCCTGTGTAGCCTTGGCTGTCCTAGACTTGCTTTGTAGACTAGGCTAGCCTCAAACTCACAGTGATCCTCCTGCCTCTGCCTCCCAAGTGCTAGGATTAAAAGTGTGTGCCAGCATTCTGGCTCTATCATAACATTGAGCAAATTAAACCATTTTACATTGGAGTATTGTCTATAAAGAAAATAAGTAGCCTAAATTTCGTTTTTTTTTTTTATTTTTAAGTCTAAGTTTCTTTTCTTTTTCTTTTCCTTTTTGTTTTTCGAAACAGGGTTTCTCTGTGTAACAGCTCTGGCTGTCCTGGTAGTCCAGGCTGGCCTCAAACTCACAGAGGTCATCCTGCCATGTCTCCCAAGTGCTGGGCTTAAAGACGTGTGTCATCATGCCCAGTATTTAAGTCTAAATTTCTTAACAAATTTTCCTATTAACTGAATTGCAAAATAAAATGAAAACTTTTGTTTGCTAAGATGTCTGTGCGGTTGGGAATATTGAAATAGGACTGTGAACTGGTACCTATCTCCTGAACTCTCATGGGAAATAAACCGGATACTGCATGTACATTTTATTATGACAAACACCATCTTAAGCTTTATAAATGGCTACGCCTGCTGCTACGGGGACAGTCATGTTAAATTTGGGGTCAGTATCCTGCCTTTATTTATTCTTTTGGGTATAGTGTTTTTCTATTGTAATTTTAATTTACATGAATCTCCTGAAACCTCTCTTACCCTAATTTTTCCTTAAGGCACAAGATATTGGTGATGGAAATTAGCTGTGAGATACAAAATAATTGTGAGTACCTCTCACCCAGTCATTTCTTTTCTTTTTTTTTCCTTTTTATTTTATTTTATTTTTATTAATTTATTCATATTACATCTCAGTCGTTAGCCCATCCCTTGTATCCTGCCATTCCTCCCTCCCTCCCGCTTTCCCCCCGCCCCCCTTTACTCCCCTCCTCTATGTCTGTGACTGAGGGGGACCTCTTCCCCCTGTATATGTTGATAGGGTATCAAGTCTCTCCTTGGTGACCTATTATCCTTCCTCTGAGTGCCACCAGGCATCTCCATCCAAGGGGCATGGTTAAATATTCACCCAGTCTTTTCACTGTAGAGTTCCTGTCTTTCCTTCTGGGTGCCCTGTTTCCCAGCCAGTCATGAATCCTCTCCAGCAATGATTAACTAAATTCTAAACAAGAGAGGGAAGCATTCTAATTGTGAAATACAAATGCTTATGGAAAGAAAGGAATTTATATGTCATCTAGGAGCCAAAGATTTCAATAGCTAAAGATTACAATGTATATCTAGGGGCAGAGATTATCTACCAAGTTGCTACATTTTAAATAAGGAAACAGGGGCAGTGAGCAAGTACAGCTTGTTGGGTAAATAGGAGAAGTAACTGCAAACAATTGTGGGAGACCCTTGTGGTCCTGTCACTCCTGATCTCTTGCCCCTCCTGCTCCCCTCCCCCGCCACTACAGCTCTTTCTCACATCTTTAGTGCACAGTGTGTGTTCCCAGGCTCTTCCTGGCTTTGCTCTACCATGAGCACTTGCAATGGAGGTCCTGACATCACTTCACCTGAACTATATAAAGTTAATCTCTTTAGTCTCATTGTCAATTGTCCTTTTCCTGAAGGTTCCCTCTTTCATTGAAAGCATCATCCTTACCTGCTGGCGTCACCTTTGCCCCTCCGGCCTTGCAAGGACATTATGCACCCAACCATTGCTTTCCAAATATACATTTTGTCTACACCCTACCTCTCCCTTTTCTATCCCTCTGCCCTACTCCACGATGATCCGTGCAGGGCAGTTAGGGTATGTGGTATGTGACAGCTATGGTTCTAATGGCCCAGGGAGACGGAGGACCTTAG
Source organism: Acomys minous (assembly GCF_964271855.1). Taxonomy (NCBI): domain Eukaryota; kingdom Metazoa; phylum Chordata; class Mammalia; order Rodentia; family Muridae; genus Acomys; species Acomys minous. Next base: position 42,442,365 of record NC_140486.1, on the reverse strand, counting down.
TGTACGTCCTGCTCCTGCTAATCATTGTCCCATCTCTTTCTCTCCAAGCTCTCCTTTGTGCAGTGACCAAGTTACCAACCCACAATGAACCAATTTCCCAAATTTTGACCAGTTATGTTCTTACTGGCAATTCCCTAGTTCAGGCCACTACCAATTCACCTATATTTTCCCATTAAGAGTGGATGTTTTGCTTCAGAATAGCTTTAAGTTTACAGAAAAACAAAAAATACAAACTTGAGAGGAATTGATGGTGGATATGGTGTGCACCTCCGTGAGTTCTCTGATGGACAACAACCGGGATTTTCAGCTGAACAAAACCTTTCCTTCATAAGTTTCTTGTTGTCAGGATATTTTTTCACAGCAATAGAAATGAAACTAGGATACCTACCGACACACATATTCTCTACGGTGCCATAAATAAGGTGAAGGTTTTACTAGACTCCAGCTTCTCTAACTCTATGTACTGTTTAAATTCTCACCTCATATGTTCTTATGAAATTTAAAGATGGCGTGCCTGCCCCCTACTTTTGGATGTATCCTTGTCATTGTTGAAGTGCCTCCTTTTCCTAGTCAACTACCATTTTCTTTCTTTCCTTCTTTCTTTCTTTCTTTTTCATTTCTTTTTCTTTTTCTTTTTCTTTCTTTCTTTCTTTTTTTTTTTTTTTTTGCTTTTTTTTTTTTTTTTTTTTTTTTTTGCTTTTTCCAGACAGGATTTCTCCTTGTAGACCTGGCTATCCCTTTGCAGACCAGGCTGGTTTTGAACTCACATAGATCTGCCTGCCTCTGCCTCCCAGGGCTGGAATTAAAGGTGTGTGCCACCATACCCAGCCCTCAACTACTATTATTATCCCCCCTCTTTTTTGCCCATTTGTTCATACCCATCTTCTTAGCTGCACTGTTATTTTATGCCAGCTACAATATTACTTACTTTCCATACACTGCATGTTATAAATTAGGCAAACACTGCATGTCTAACACCTTGTGCCTGTATCCAGTTTAACTTACTTTGTCAACAAGTCAGTAAAGTAGAATTAATTGCAGTCGATAAACCTAATGTTCAGAGAGGTCAATAAGTTACAGAATGTCAGACAGAAACGGATTTTGAGTTTAGTTCTGCCCTTTTAAAATTCACTTTTGTAATTTTTTCACTATTTTGTGAATTTTCACTTTTGTGCTATTTGGTTCTTTCTGCATATCCTTCTCTGAATGTCATGACAGAAATTCATATTCATATCCCCAATTGACTTAAAAGGGCTTTGTCTGCCTCACACTAACATTTCTCAAGGTCTCCTGTTGTTGCTGAGATCCTCTGCTCAGAGCAGGTGTTTTCATAGCTCACTGCACTAAGAGCCTGCACATCTGTGCCTTGAACCGTTGCCTTCCCGGACAAACCCTGACCTGTCTGCACATCACTATCATGTTTTCCTGTTATGAGGAAAGGCATCCTGAAGCCTGTATTCTAAAAGGGCTAGGCTTTCCCCAGCACTCGTAGAGAAAGATGATCACATTGGCTGCATTTAGGTTCTGGGAGTAAGAGTTAGACCAGAGCAGAGTATTAATGCTTTCTCTGTTTCTATGGAAATCTTAGTAATTTTCGTTTCACTGTTGGTATTGCCACCTGGCTCTGTTCTGCTCTCCTTTTCTTATGTTTAACATTTTATTATTTACTTATTTACTCACTTTACATCCCTGTTGTAGCCCCCTCTCTCCTCTCCTCCCTGTCCCACCTTCATTCCCTCTTCTCCTGACCCCCTCCCCTACTCCTCCTCCCTACCAACCCACTCCATCTTATCAAGTTGCATGAGGATTGAACTTATCCTCTTCCCCTGTGGCCTTACATGGCAGCCCCACCAGGGGGAAGTGATGAAACAGCAGTCAGCTGAGTCCATGTCAGAGACAGCCTCTCTGCTTCCCTTGCTAGGGGACCTTCATGAAGCCTGAGCAGCCCGTCTACTACATCTGTGTAGGGAGCCCAAGTCCATTGGTGTTTCAGTCTCATTTTGAGTTTGAAATCTTTAAACAATGGGACAGTCTTCAAAGCTATCAATGCCTCCATTGTTTTAGGAAAGCTCAAAGATGCCTGAAATGCCTCCCCTTCCACACTTTGCTTTGGGGAATTTTAGTGCACACATGCTCTCACTGGTTGCTCATGGCTTATATTTGATTCTAGCAGCATTGTCCTGGTTTTAGGAATCATTGCCTTGGGGTCTGTGTCAGGCATCACACTCATCGTCTATTTTAACACACCCTCTAACAAGTAGATCCATCCTTTCTGAGTGTCAACCCTCATTTCTACAGGCATAAACAACACAGGGCTGGGGTAGAGATTTAAAGAGATAATTCTGGGAAGTGTGTAGAAATATATCCAATAAAGCAAAGATTCTGCACACTGGCCATTATAATTTTTATTGGTGTTTTAATTGCTGTTATATACCATAGAGTTGGACTATGTTGTTTAAAATAGTTTATTTTATTTTTTTTAATTTTCTTAGTCTAATTGTTCTCATAAACAATATGAGTTAATTGGGATGATGTACACAATCAAGACCACCTGAAGACCACTTTGGAACACTCACTGCCAGGTGACAGGTGGTGGCCACATATGTTCACAGGTAAGTGACTGTGACCTGTGCCTTTCTCTCACTATTGCTACTTTCTAAATTCTTGTTCAAGGCTTATATATAGTTCCATTCTTTCAAAATATTCCCCACAAAAATTAAATGCAGTATCTTGTGGTCTTGGAACTGCAATTTAGAGATGAGAGAATCCAAAGAGAGACTGAGTACTGTTCCAGCCTGTGTTCGCCAGAATGTCTGCTTACTTATCAGGATCCTGGCATGACAGAATGACCCTATGGACCCCACACTGCTAACTACTTGATACTGTAAAAATCACATCTAGCTTTCCAGCTACAACAGCTGATGGCACCCACGCCCCTCACTCCCACATATCAGTAAATTCAGTAAGAAAGTATACAAGCCTTCTAGTTTGTGTAAGATAGGGTCTCTTCCTGTGGGCCTATCATCTCAGAAATAGAGCCAAACCTAAAAACCTAAACCAAACACAGACAAAGAACGCAACCATTTTCCATCTAGAACAGTTTCTATTTGGCTTTAACTTTATAAGCAGTTGTAATAAGTATATAACCAGTACAAGAGGAGTACTTCTTAATATGCTTTACATTGTAGACAGAATGTGGTGCAATCTTTAACTTGACCACAAGAGAGCATAAGTGTCTCACCAATTTGATAGTGATTCTTTTTTAGTATCACATTTCAAAATCCTTTTGAATTTTCTTGATTTGGATTTCTACTTCTTCCTCTATTCCTACTCTAAAACAAAACAAACCAGGAAAGACAAAGTCTCATGTAGCCCAGGCTAGCCTAAAATTCAGCTTGTAGGTATGGATAACCTTGAATCCTTGATCCTCTTGCCTCTGTCTCCTGGGTGCTAAGAATACAGACACACACTACCAACCCTTCTTCTGAAGACTGGATACCTCTGTTCTTACTAATAGGAACCAAGAACAGGGAGTATAAGGAATAAACGATCTCTTTCCTCACTTGAGAGGCATTAAGAACCTGGAGAAGTATCATGGGAACACCATGCTTGTCAGGAGCCCCTGCTATTATTCCCCAGTGTGTGTCATGGTCAACAAAACCACACTGAGTGTAAACATTTAGGAAATAGGAAATGATTTCTTGCCAAGACACTGATCCCTGCACTGTACTTTGACATTGTTCAGTCTGAACTACTAAAGGTCAATGAGTATGGTCACATTCATTTTGACACCTATTGTAAGCAAATGCAGTTCCCATTTATAGAACCAGACAGAGCCAAGGGACAAGGAATCACTGTTAGCTTTTGCCAGGTTATGATTTAGAATGTACCTGGTCTACAAAGAGAGTTCTAGCACAGGCAGGGATATTATATAGGAGAACCCTGTCTAGAAAAACCTAAAAAAAAAAAAAATTAGAATGCAAAAAATAAGCGAAAGGCTCTGCCTCTAGTGTATGGCATTATAACATACACCAGAAGGAGTTATAGAAGTTGATGACTTGATGACTACTGACTACTTTTGGGAGTGCTCCTTTCCTGAGAGCCAGCTGTAGTCTGGTGCCTATAGCTTTGTGACAGGCAATGCCCGAGCATGAAGTCCTTATGGACACAAGCAGATCTAACTGCCTTTTTGTTTATGAATGTTTTCCCCCACTCAAGACCCCAGGCCAGGCCTTCCCAGATCAAATGTCAATCCCATTCAGTGAGTCATAGTTTAGAATATTAGTGTCACACTTCCCAGCTCATATATCAGACATAGTGTTTGTTTGATTGAAAGTGAGTATGTGTTCAATTTTTTCACTAGGCACATGCTCTAAGAGAGAAAAAGTGCAAAGAATCGACAATTAAAAGATGCCCTAACCACTCATGTTTGTTCTCAATTTGCTGTCTAAAATAATTCCTTGCAAAATCTAGATTTTTCTCTTCTGTCTTCACATGCAAATCCTTAGACTCAAGAACCCCTTGAAAGTAAGAAGCCTTGACTGAAAACATCTTGTCAGGTGTGACATGTGTTACCTCACTGTCTTCTCTTCCCTCAGTTTTGCTTTGACTGTCTCTCCATTCATGTTATTCCCTCTGCTTTTGCCTTCCAGGCCCACATTCTATGGAGATCACCATGGAAAGCACTGACTGTAAGGCTGAGGTAACATGGTGTTAATCTTCTAAATAAGACTAAAGCAACATGGCTGCCTTCATGCTGGCAATGCTGAGCACCTATAGTAGACCATATGGGTGGTGTCTCCCTGTTCTTCTCTGGTGCTGAAGGCTTGGAGGGTTTTTTAAGAGCCACTGGTCTCTATTCCATGTTGGAAGGCCTAAGAAAGCAAGCATATTCTAGTGTCTTTCATTTGTCTTCATTGTTATATCATTTTCATCAGAGAAGTCATTACTTCCTTGGTTAGCCTTATTCTTAGGTAGTTAAGATTGTTTGGAACCATTGTGAAGGTAATTGTTTTTGTGATCTTTACTGACATGTTTGCTATTGGTGCATAGAAAAGATACTGATATTTCTATGTTGAATTTGTATTCTATTATTTTACTGAAAGTGAAAGTGTTTATGGGATGCAGAGGCAGGTGTATCACTGTGAGTTCGAGGCCAGCCAGAACTACAAATCAAGTCGAGGACAGCCAGTCGAGGACAGAAAAACCCTGTCTTGAAAAACCAAAAACCAAACCAAACCAAACCAAAACAAAACAAAAAAACCCAAAAACAAACAAACAAAAACAAAACAAAAATGTTTATAATTAGAAACTTTATAGGTCTCATAGGTACAGGATTACATCATTTGCAAATAAGGGTAACTAGCCTTCTTCCTTTCCCCTCTGTATGGCTTCTAGTTCTCTTGTCTTATTTCTCTGAGACTTCTAAAACCATGTTGAATAAGAGCAGAGCAAGTGGGAACCCTTGTCCCCTTCTTGACTGTAATGGAAATGCAGTGAGTTCTCCCCCTCAGTGTAATGTGGCTGTAGATTTATAGGTTGTAGATTTTTATTGTCCTGGGTCAGTTTTCTTCTATTCTTATTTTTTTCAGGGCTTTTTACTAAGAAGACTGCTGGAATTTGTCAAAAGCTTGTCTGTATATATTGAGATAATAATGTGAATTCTGTCTTTGATTAAGTGAACTTAACGATTATCTCAGTACTCCCAGTTTCACATTATTTGTTTAAAAATGCAATGAAGCCAGGCATGGTAGCGCATACCTTTAATCTCAGCATTTCAGGAGGCAGAGGCAGGCAGATCTTTGTGAGTTCAAAGCCAGCCTGGTCTACACAGAGTCCAGGACTGACAAGGCTACATAGAGAAACCCTGTCTTGAAAAAGATTGAGGAGATGGCTCAGTGGTTAAGATCACTGTCTGCTCTTCCGAGGGACCTGGATTAAATTCCCAGCATCCACATAGCAGCTTACAACTATCTGTAACTCCAGTTCCAGGTGATCTGACACCCTCATGCCAATGCCTATAAAATTAAAACAGAGTTTCTATTTTATGATTATTGACAACAGGTAAGGAAATGACTGTGTAAATAGAATTTGGTATCCAGTACAGGAGCATGGCATGACTTATGACCTAGGACCTCACAAGAGTGGTGAATGCATATATAGAGAGAGATGAGTAGGTAAAATGTAGCCAAGATCTCTAATTGCAAGATGCGGGCAATGAATTAATGACTGATTAATTTGTGTTGGGGTTTTTCTTTCTAATATCTTTTATAGATTTGGGTTGGTACATAGATATTGTTTAAATTTGGTTTTCTCAGAGAATATCTTGTTTAATCATCTATGGTGATTAAAAGTTTTGTTGGATATGATAGTCTGGGTTGGCATCTATGGTCTCTTAGTATCAACAGGACAGCATGTCAGACCTTCAGGCTTTCATGGTGTCTTTTGAGAAGTCAGGTGTAATTCTGATGAGTCTGCCTTTATATGTTACTTGGACTTTTTCTTTGCTGCTTTTAATATTCTCTCTTTGTTCTATAGATTTAGTGCTTTGATTATTATGTGGTCGGAGGAATTTATTTTCTGGTTTATTCTATTTGGTGTTCTGTAGGCCTCTTGTATGTTGAAGGGCATCTATTTCTTTAGGTTGGTGACATTTTCTTCTGTCGTTTTCTTGAAAATATTTTCTGGATCTTGGACCCTGGCATCTTCTTTTCCATCTATTCCTATAATCCCAGGGTTATACTTTTTCGTGGTGTCATTGGTTTCTTGGATGTTTTGTGTCATGAATTTTTCTGTTTTAATTTTTTTTTTTTGAGATATCTATTGCTTTCGTCTATTGTATCTTCAGCCCCTGAGATTCTCTCCTCCATTTCTTGAATTCTGTTGATGACACATGTTTGATTCCTGATCTCTTCTTTAAGTTTTCCATTTCCAGGGTTTTCTAAATTTGTGTTTTCTTAATTGAATCTAATTCCGTTTTCATGTCTTGAACAGCTTTACCCATTTCTTTAGCCTCTTTAATTGTTGTTTCCTGTTTCTCCTGGATGGCCTCTATTCACTTGTTTGTAGTTTCCAGTAATTCTTAGAAGGATCTATTCATTTCCTCTTTATAATTCTCAAATAATGATATCAGCATATCTTTAAGGTCATTTCCCTGAGAATCAGCTGTGTTTGAGTGTCTGCTGTTGTCTAGCCTTTCTGGTGGAGCCATGCCATCCTGGGGTATTTGGTTGTTTTCTTACCCTTCCCTTTAGTCATCTGCTGAGATGATTCTGTTTTTCTATGCTGGCATTTGAGAGGGCAAGTCCCTTAGGAAGGCAGCTGCTTTGTCTACTGGCTTGGCAGATACTGTCCTCCTGGAGCTAGATTCGTATGAGCTCTACTACCTGTGATCTAGGATTCAGCAGGGTCCCTCTGACCACTTGGTCTTCTCAGCTGGATCCGCAGCAGAGTAGAACAGTGTTTTGGAGGCCAGAATACTGTATCAGTGTCCCTGTGCCTATCCTCTGTTCCCCAAGGGGCCTGCACTTGCTCCAGTATTCAGAGAAGTTCAGCGTGCTCGAGAATTGTGACTCCCAAGTCCAGGGTATGTCCAGCCAAAATGGGGGACCACTTCTGCTCCTCCCCAACTGTTTAGCCTGAGAAGACCACAAGTCAGTGTTTTTAATCATCAGCCAGCTCACTCACCAGTTTTGCTGATCCTGTTCCCCAGGGGGCCTGCACTTGCTCCAGTATATGGAAGAGTGCAGGGTGCTCAAGGTTTGTGACTTCTGAACTGGGGGCTGTCCGGTTGCAATGAGCAATATTCTTAACCTTTGTATTTACTGAAAAGACCCTCCCTCTTCTGAGGGTTTTTGCTTTTTAACTAAATTTCCTTGAGTCACTCTTGATAGGTTTAAGTTTTCTACTCTTATCAGTGTTGACAGTCTCTCTTTTAAACATGTTCTGGTTTATTAGACTCTTCTTTGAAACAAAAGTGTTAGGATTCTGCTTCAGTCTGCCTACCTATCATATCATCATTATATCACTGCCCACCTGCCACGGGGTGTGGCCCTGCCCAGGGTTATATAAAAAGACAAGCCTACCTCACTCCTCCCTCTTATTCTTCCTTTCTCTCTACCTCTCTCTTATTCTCTCCCTCTCTGTCTCCCTCTGTCTCCCTCTGTGGTACACATCCCTTTTCTTCTCTCCCCATACTCATTTAATAAACTCCTCCAAAACATAATCTTACTGCCTTATATCTTATTTTGATTATAAAATTGATGCCCGTGACTCTGAAATGAAACCCAGAGTACCATTCTCTTGTCTAAATTATTTTCTCTAATTCCTGCTTTTCCACTTCTTATGCTTTCCTGGAGCCACCTGTGAGGAAGCCTTCGTGGCTAGCTTTTCAAGACTGCCACTGAAACAATGATACTAAGCTCCGATATCTCCAGGTACCTAGTACAGAGCACAGGTTAATTGCTCTGCTGTGTGGTTGGGCACTTCCCCCCACCCCTCAGCAGCTCTGTTTGCAGCAAGCCTCAGTATGGACTATTTTTGGTAAATAATGTCGAATGCATAGTGTGACTAATTTTAGATTCCTCTGATTAGAGTGATTTTTATTTTTTCTATTTTTTATTTTTATTTTGGCTTTACGAGACAAGGTTTCTCTGTGTGTATCCTTGACTGTCCTGGACACACTTTGTAAACCAGGCTGGCCTCGAATTCAGAGATCTGCCTGCCTCTGCCTCCCTAGAGTGACTTTCAACTGGCTGCACTCCACCTGCTGGCATATAGGTTCCCTTCCCTGCTATCCCCACTTCCCCCAAAGCCCAACCATGTCTCCATTTGGGTTATTCCTGCCCTGAGGGCACAAAGCCTTAATGGAAGGGTCAGCAACAAAACAAAACAAAACAAAAACAAACAAACAAACAAAAACCCAGCCAACTAACCAAGCAAAAAACCCCACAGCTGCTGCTGCTTCTGCCATCTCTGCCACACTTCCCTGCCTGCACTGCACAGCCTGAGGTCACTACAGCTTCATCGCATTTTAAATTTGTCCACCACTGGTTCCTCTGAACACATGGCAGTAACCATGTTGGAGTGTTTGCCCTCTGTGTCATCTTCAAGGGCAGTCATGTGACTGGCTGCCATTTTTGTTAGGGGCAACCACATGGCTAATCTCTGTCTTTAAGGACAACTGCGCAACTAGCTGCCATCTTTCTTAGCGGCAGCCATGTGGCTAGCTGCCATCTTCCAGGACAACAAAATGACTGCTGCCTGCTTCTCACTGATGCCCTGGCCCCTCCTCCTTTCCCACCAGAACTTTGTCAGCTATTCACTAGAGATGTGCATACACAGTCTCTAATCCCTAGGTCCACCCCAGGGATGGCCAGGGGTGGAGTCAACCTCCTGCCCACAGTGACTGGCTCCAGGCCTCCAACCGCAGACTCTCAGTGTGTTACCTAGGTTAATTGTGGGCTGAGAGAATCAAATGCACCTGTTTCAGCTTCCTGGCTTCCTTTCTCTAAAACTATCTTTTCTAACTCTTAAAAATAAAAATTGTTTCTGATTTCTTTTTCTGCTCTTAAAAAAAAAAAATTAAGAGTGCTAATTGAGTGTGTTTTTACCTTGATCCAAAATGTTTTTGTTCCTAATTTATGTCTTTACTAATTCCTAGACAGTACTTACAAAAGTGTGTAGGGTATTTGAAGTTTCTGACTTCTGAAATGCGGTTGCCCACCTGTGACTGGCAATATTCTTAATCGTTTATTGAAAAGACCATACCGGTTCTAAGTTATTTCTTTTTTATTTGAGTCATTTTTCATAGGTTTAAGTCTTCTACTCTCATCAGTGTTGATAGTCTCTTTTTGAAACATGTTCCCATTTATTAGACATGCCTTTGAAATATATGTGCCAAACATACAGACAGAATATACATGCCTGCCTTCTGATGGGCACAGGGAGCAGAGCCATTAAGGATATATTTAAGATTAGGGCTTATATCTGCTTATAAAAACAAAACAAACATTTCTCTCTCCCTCTCTCTCTCTCTCTCTCTCTCTCTCTCTCTCTCTCTCTCTGTGTGTGTGAACTTGCAGAGTGGTTCAACTAGACAGGGCAACTTGCAACATTAAGTGAGTAAATTAATGTTACCATCTGAGACATCCTTAGTGATTGGTGCCCTCCAAGTGTCGTCTATAGCCCAGATAAGATGCTGGAAGCCATCTTGCATGTATAACTTGAGTTAGCAAGCTATTTGGTAAGCTGTCCGGATGCTTGGCTTGCGTCAGTTGCTAGACTACAGCATCCTCTAGTGATTAGAGTTCAGTTTCAAGGCAGGAATACTGGACTAGCACCAGAAACTGGTAACTAGGCAACTCCATTTTCCCACTATATAAAAGCTTTGCCTTGGTTATTTCTTGGTCAATGGCTGACCGATTCATTCCCCGCTGTACTGCAGATCTGACACAGCCTACCAGGTGCTAGCTTTCCACTACGGTCCCATCTTATACTAAATTTATTAAAAACTCAGAATCTTACTTGTTTTCCCTTTTCTTTTTGTTTTAAGTAGTTGTAGATACTTTCCCCCTTGAGAACACTGCCTTGCTTCTATTTTATTTGTCTATATCTATTACATAATACAGACTTTGAAGATCTGACAGGATGGGGCTATCGCCTAGATTCCTATTGAAGAAATTCAAGGCATAAGAGGTGATTGTGGTTAAAGGAAGGAAGGAGCACTCCTTGTGGTTTAAGGAAGGTCAGCTGCATAGAAAAGAACATCCCTGAGACTTGCTTGCTGTGCTGTTAGCCAAGTGACAACCACAGGACAAGGAGCCCTGTGGAATTTAGGTGGCTCACAGATAATCAATGTAATCTTCACAAATTACTCACACACCTTGGGTAAAAAGCTCCTATGCTCTTTGACTGATTTCTTACTGGGCATGACACAGGATGCCTTCTTCATCCTTACCCAAATCTATTCATTGCACATGTTCACACTCAAGTCTGAATTGTCATTAGCTGTAATGTGTGATATTGCAGGCATGAAGAATTAACTGGTGATGATTAGTCTAGTCTGGGTCTTTCCCAAATTCCCTGTCCTCAGTATATTCATCCACGCTTCTGAGAAGAAAGCTTAGAGAAGAACAACATATTTTCAGATGCATTTATTCAACAAACAGGTTAGCCACACATCATGGCAGTCTGAACAGAGTTCAAAGTCTGGACTATCAGCAAGGCCCATAATGTTTAATTTTGACAGGAACTTGGTATTCCCTGTAAAAGAGATGTAAGAAAAATAAATAATGGTCAGCTTGAAGTTTATTGATACAAGTAAGTGACTATGGGAGAATAGCAATGAAATTTAGAAATAATTGTGCTTTTCTTTAAATGAGAAGCTGATAGTTTATTCCCAGTTTTCTCTTTTCCAGACTCATTTATTTATCCATGTATTCATTGAACATTTGTTACTTTCTATTATATTCACAAGGGATACAACAGAGTAGAAAAGTGCCTCTCAGTACCGTTCACAGACCTATTGGGGAACCCTTGAAATGAATCTCAGATCCACCATTACTCCTTTTACTACTGATGCTCTGAACTTGGTGATCAGGTGGCCATCTGAGCTCTTGTCAGGGTATGGCAGGGCTTTCTATCTTTTTACCATTTCATTTCAGAAGATGAGGCCTTGAATGTGTCAGGCCATCAGATTCCCATGACAGTAATAAGTACTAAGGTCTTCTTTAGGTAAAATTTTCATTGCCTTTCCTATGTTTCCTTGACCAAGCCAGTTTCTTCCACAAAAATATAAATGTCCTTTGATTCTGTTGTTCCTTAGTTAGAAGAATGTTTCTACAGTTCTCTCTCTCTAGTAATTGTTTCCCTGAACCTATTGGCATGCAACAACTTTTCTATTTTTTGATTATTGGAGAAGATATGATTCATCTATTTTCACATGTGCATTTTTGGACCCATTCTTTATTTCAACATTAGTGTAATATTAACATTAACTTATGACAGTGCCAATTTCAAAGTTACTTACATGAGCCTGTTATCCACAGCTGTGCTGTTTGCTTTGGTTTGCTCTGCTCTTTAAGCACATTTGCTTATTTAAACTTTAGAGTTTAACAACATTAAAACTTCAGTTTCTCACTGTACTATCTGTGTTTGAGAGCCAGTGACATACCGACCGAAAACATTTCTGGCATCTGATATTCTTCATGGTTCCTTAGATAGTGATTCTTTCTCTGTGAGCCCCTATGAACCCATGTTAGTAGATTCTATGGGTTTTCCTGTAGTGTCCTTGACCCCTATGGCTCCTAAAATCCTTCCTCCTCTTCTGCAGGGTTCTCTGAGCTCCACCTAATGTTAGGCTGTGGGTCTCTGCATCTGTTTCCATCCATGCTAGATGGAGCCTCCTGATGACAACTGGACTAGACACTAATCTATGAGCATAGCAGAATATCATTAGGAATCATCTCATTGACTTTTTTTAATCAGTCATATTTGGTTCTGTCCTAGGTCTCTGGGCTATCTAGCTCTCCATCCTGCCCTCCAGGCAGTGTCAGGGGCTCAGCCCCCTGTGCAACTTTTAATTGCCAGTAGAAAAAAATGCACTATAGAACATCCCTTACCTTTGAGGAAGCCAAGTTTATCTCTAGACAGTAAGTGTTATTTCAGAACACAGGGTGAAATGCTGCATGTTCAGACAGCTGAATGTGCCTCTTACATTTACATGCATTTGACAGAATACAGTGGCCAAATTGCAACCAGTAGGTTTAAAGGTCAAAGGAGAGCACTTGGGAGCAGAGACAGGTGGATCGCTGTAAGTTCGAGGCCAGCCTGGTCTACAAAGTGAGTCCAAGATGGCCAAGATAACATAGAGAAACCCTGTCTCAAAAAACAAAACAAAAGGTCAAAGGAGAGTGTGTTCAGCACTTTGCTCATGTTTCTCTGAATGCTTCTCTCTAAATAGAAATCTTTGGACTTTAGGCCTTATGCTTTGGAAGTTCACATATCTTTGAGGGTGTTGTAGGCTCTACTCCTTCCCATTGGTGGAAATACTGATGCTTGACCTAAATTTCAACAACATACGTCATGATGAAATTACCAAGTGGTTTCAAATGTATTCTTTGTACAAAGGTCAACTGTTCCTCTGACCTCCTGAGCTAGGGCTTCAATCAGTAGCCCGGGTAGATTGGTGAATAACAGGCTGAATTGAAATTCAGGTTTCTTCTTCCAAAGTCTGCAGTGTGCGGGTAGCATTTACAGACGGGACACACACTCACCATAAAGCTGAATGCCTACTGTTTGGAGTCTAAAATGTCTATAATTCTGGATAAACTCTGAGACTGTTCTGAACTCATTTGGAGTCATCCCTGAAGAGATCTTGCACCAAAGATAAGAAATCCATGCAGATTAAATAATGACAATTTATAGTTAATTGAGCCTGAGCCAAAGTCTTTAACATCGAGTCAATTCAAGAAGATCTAAGTCTTTTCTGTCACCTGTGCGATCTCTGTGGTTTGATTGAAGTTCAGAACCTCTTGAAATGGCATTCTTTCTATTAAGCCTTTCTTCAACCTCCCAGTTAAGAGGATAGCACCATCTTTGCTTTGGTCATGTAACCCTTTACATTCTTGTTTCTGGGGATTGTCACAACTTACAAGAAGCACTTACGTGCACCCATGAGCGTTTGTTTGCTTGCTTTCATTTAGTTTTCTGATTTTTTCCCACAAGCATATGGAAAAACATGGAGGGCCTAGCATAATGACTGGTACATCTGCTTGGTCACAATGGGAGAGAAAAATCGTGACATCAGTTTGTCTTAGCCTGATTCCTATTCCTCAACATTAAACTCTTCAGAAAATGAGATTTTGCTCAGGTTAGCTCTCATACCCGTGAATACAAATGCTACAAAATATATGTCTGTTCACTTGAGAATTCACATTTGCTAATTTAGGGGAGTACTAGAAAATGCAATGTCTGCTTTTGTCAATAATTATTTTTTTTTAGGTTAAAGATATTTTGTATGTACAGACTCTTTGAAAATTTAGACAATTAACTGTATAGCTAAGAAAATTGAGGCTTATCTGGCTACTGGTGGCACAGGCCTTTAATCAGGTGACAGGGACAGGAGACAGATGAGTTTCAGGACAACCTAGTCTAGAGAGTGAATTCCAGGATATCAAGGGCTACACAGAGAAACTGTGTCCCAAAAACCAAAAGAAAAAAAGAAAAGGAAAAAAAAGAAAGAAAGAAAGAAAGAAAGAAAGAAAGAAAGAAAGAAAGAAACAAAATTGGGGCATTTGTTATCCAAGCAATTTTAAATCATTCAATATTTACAAAAAGAAAGGAGATTTATTTATTGACCTAGGCTTTAAGATGATAACATATATGAAATTATAATGATAAGTACTTAAGTATTTAAAAATTAACTTCTTCCTCACCTGTTTGCAACGCACAGGGTACATTCACTGACGTATGTAACTCCATCACTCCCACACACAGGGTCATAAGTCATGGGACATTCCATAATTTCATCACTGCAATTCTGTGCCTAAACACAGAATTAAACAGTCATTTTCTACCAGTTCTCAATGTTTCGTTTTATAATAAAATATTAAGATTTTTTTCATTTTTTTCCACAATTAGGATAATGGCACTGGGTATTGTATAAGAAAACAACAACAATAGAAAGGAAAAATCTACCTTGGAATCAGAAAATCTGAGTTAAGGTCAAGTTATGTCCTTTTCCTAGTTATATGACATCATGGATCTACTAGCTTCTGCATTGATTTAAGTCACTTCATCAGAAAATTGGGAAAATAATCATTTCCCCACTTGTGTCATGAAGTTCTGGTGAGATGTGAGGAAAGACGGAAGGTAACACCAGCTGCTTACAGGATGGTCTTCCTTGCACACGGGTGTTTCTCCTTTGCACATGGGCATGAGATGGTGTCAGTGCTTGGAGTTTGGGGATGTGTTTTTAGTAAAAGCTGACTGTTGATAAGCACCTCTTATAGGTCTCTGTCCTGTTTTTTTTTGTTTTTTTTTGTTTTTTTTGTTTGTTTTTTTGGGTTTTTTTTGCTTTTTTTTTTTTTTGGTGTGTGTGTATGTGTGTGTGTTATTCTATTGGAAAACTCTCACTGCTTAATCAGAACTGTCAATTAACTAATCATTGCTCTTCTCAATAAATACCTTGTAAAGTTGTCATTTACACTCTTCCTCAAGAGGAGAGTCACAAAGCGATGAATTCAGCCAAAGTCACATCTCTAGTGATTCTTGGTCCCTGAATTCAAGTCCCTCATCAGCTCTTCATTCCAGGACATCATCCCACCAGCTCTGTTTTACTAACATTTATTTATTCTTCATGGAACAGTATGTTAGGAACCTTCTTCATCCCTCTAACTAGGTTTGCTTCTAATGGTACCAGATTTTTTTCCCATAATACTTATCAAAGATGTAATGATTTATTCCCTATAACTTCAGATTCATCACCAGTTTCCTTCTGGGCTATACATAATGAGGTGAAGGACACTTCCTCCACTAATCTACGTAGGAATTAGAAGCAATGAAAGCCAACATGGTCAAGTCAGGAGCCAGGGCTACTTGGAATGACATGAGAGCTTCACTCAAACTACTCGACTTATAGCCAGCTCTAGCATCTGTAGAAAAATGTCCTTCACCGCATGCAGTAGACAGATGCTGGGTGATTAGTGGGCGTTTCTTTCAACACAGCACCTTGCAGGATGGGGGATGTGCTATTGCATCTGTGTTTAGCAGTTGAGGTTCCCAATCTTGTGAGCCCCTAATCCTGACTTAAGGCTAAACTAAGAAGGTAACTTGCTAGAGTGTATTTCTTTATTTCCTTTTTCTGTCAAGGTCTCACTGGGTGAACCAAACTGACCTCAAGCTTGGTAATCATGGCATCTGAGTGCGTTGGATTATAAAATACACTACCATGCATGTTCATATCTTGGATGTACTTTTATTGAATAGAACAATTTCAGCATTTATAGGTTATTGGAGAATTAAAAATTATAAACTAAGCCAGGCAGTGGTGGTTCACACCGTTAATCCCAGTAATCAGGAGGCAGAGGCAGGATAATCTCTGTGAGTTTGAAGCTAGCCTGGTCTATAGTTGAGTTCTTGGAGAGCAAGGGAAGCCTTGCCTCACATAGTGTGTGTGTGTGTGTGTGTGTGTGTGTGTGTGTGTGTGTGTGTGTAATATATATTAAGAAATTATCAAATTCTCTTTACCTTTCCCTCCATCATGTCAGCTGTAGTGCTACCTAGAAAACATAAATCAAATATCAACATGGATCCCAAATAAAGAAGCCAGATCTATTCTTAGTTACCAAAGATTACAGTGTCATATGACCCCTCTGCTTCCATTACTTACGTCCAGTCTAATTTTCATGAATTTCAATGACACCATCAGGTGTTTTTTACTCTTTGCTTGCTAAGATCTTGAATTGAATTAAGGAAAACTTCGAGTGTTACTAAGTACATCAATTTGGTATTTCAGGTAATTTGGCCTACTTCCTTGCTAATGGAAATTATTTACTCAGAGTTTGAAATGTTTAGGCACCAACTAATCAGATACCCTTGGAATGCCCATCAATGCTGTCTCTGTACCCGATAGAATTTTCATTTCAGTCATTGAATTATAAATATCAGTATCTCAGGGTATGGATGGCAGTATGGAATATAGCTGTTGAGTGTTTTGATGTAATTAAGTTTCTTTTGTAAATAATGTTAAAACTGGGGCTTTTCTGCCAACTCACCACCAGTTCTCACAGAGCTTTTTCCCACAGGTGAATTGTACTGGCTGACCAATTTGTCTTTCATGTATTTACACAGTTCAGGAAACATCCCCTTCCTACTTCAGAAAACAAATCTATGTATATGTATCATAAAGCATATGATACATGTACAACATTTAAATATGTAACAGCAATGAAAAAGAAAACTGAATTTGAAAGAGAGCAAGGAGGTACAAGACAGGGTTTCGAAGGAAGAAAAGAAAGTGGGAGATGATGTAATTATATTATAGTTTCAAAAATTACTTTTTAAAAGCCAGATGGTAAGTGTGAATGTGGCTACGTTTACCAGGAGAAGGACTCTAATCTGATCGCCCCCACAGGGGAAATGTTTCAAACTGAGTTTTCAGTCAGTGAGCTCTGAGGGAATGAGACAGATCTCTGGGACTCATCAGAGGAAATGCAGCTGCTGGGGCCCCTGTGGGTCCAGAATGCAAATGAGTGTGATAGTTGAAGAGCGGGGCTCATTACAGGCGTGCAGTTGTAATTATTACTAGGTGTGAGGTGGGACAAAGTCCTGTTTGCCTTGATAAATATTTATCTAAAACAGTAAACATTGCTCTTCCACATCTTAGTAAAGCACACATTTAGCTTTCAGCAAAATCTTGGCCCGATCAGCATCAGAGGTAAAGTGTTGATTCTAGTTACAAAACGAAGCCGATTTCAGTCATATTCAGAATTATATCCCAACATTCTCCAGGTAACTTTGGGGATTATTCTTTCTGCTCAAACATGATGTTTTCTCTCTAAAACATTCTACAGATTCTACAGATCAAATGTAAAACTTAAAAAAAAAAAAGATTTAGTTATTTATTATTATATATACAGTGCTCTGCCTGCATGTATACCTGCAGGCCTGAAGAGGGCATCAGATTACATTATAGATGGCTATAAGCCACCACTTGGTTGCTGGGAATTGAACTCATGACCTCTGGAAGAGTGGTCAGTGGTGTTAATCTCTAAGCCATCTCTCCAGGCTCAAAGGTAAAACTATTAGTCATTCAAAATACCACTCATTCTGTGCAAACTAAATAGTGGTAATTGTTATTTATTTTATGCAAGTTCATAAGCATTTCAATTTGGTAAGCCAGCCTTGGATTTAATGAGTCTAGTAGGCATTTCTAGAGTTAGAAGGGTGTTTTACGTGGAACCCTTTCTTTGCTACCACATCAATGTCGTAGTTGTTATGCCCAAAATTTCAAGATACTCTCCAAACAGACCACCCAAAAGCCTACTCCAAATGCAATGGCAAGGAAGTCTTCAATGCAGGTTCGAACCTGGGCTACCCTCCATTGCACTGACACAGCAGATACAGGGAAACAGCCTCAAGTCTCAATTGAGAGGGGTTTTTATAGGATTTAGAGAAAGAAATGGGTTTTAGAGTATAGATTCGATCACATTAGGGCAGAAAAACTGAAAGCAGAGCATTATAAGACTTGGTGTTTTGTGTTTGGGTAATAGATGTAGGGGCAAGTTGGCCTAGAGGAAAGATTGGTTGAAGCAGTCATGGGAGTGGTAGGAACTTTGGCTTGGCTTCTCCTAATTGGTAGTTGCTATGTGCCAGACAACTTTCTGGTCAGCTTAACCACCAGAGAGTATATGGACTTTCCCAAGGTGAGCTGATTGTGTTGCTAGGGAATATTTTCCTGGTTAGATTAGTTTGTGGTTTTCTGCAATCTGGGTTCAACCACTGGCTAGGTTTAACAGAAAATGGAGTTTCCTTTTCAAAATGGAGTTTGTCTGGTCCTTTCACTTAGCAGCCTTGGCTTTAGACAAGGATAAGTCTTACCAGGGCTGCTTACTTGATGATATTAAAAATAACTTCTTTCTGTAATTATCATTAGAAACACTTTTCTTATTCACTCCCACTGACTTCATTTCAACTCTGTGGCAGCAGTTAGCTAGGCTATCTTAATTCCCAGGAGGTATAAAGTGACAGATCAAAATTCTTTTAGTAATTTTTGAAGAGCATGCAAACACTCCTACCTGGTAAAGTGAGCAGCGCCAAGGCAGCGAGAAGAAAGACAACTGCCACCTTCATGGTTGAGGATCTGGGTGCAAAGGTCAGGAGGACTCTGCAGGTGCTTCTCTTCAGACATGAGGAGTGGGTATATAGGCAGATGGCAGTACAGGCTCCACCCACTGTGCTGGATAATAGATATCTTTGGTTATTGATTGACCCTGTGTGGCCTCCAGGCTGGGAAAAGTGGTACCTGAGTAGAAAACAGGGCTCTGGAAAGGTTGGACCCAAATTCTTGCAGGAAAAGCTAGTTAGTTATCTTGATCCCTGACATTCTCCCAGGTTTGGGAAAGTCTCCTCCCTTCCTGAGCCCACTTTTCTTATCTGCAGGTGAGATGAAGGGTCTTCTCTCCTTTGTAGCTGTGAATGGATGAGCAAATGTGCAGAGCTCCAACACATTTTCCATTATTTCCTTTCCCTCCATTTTTCCCTTTCTGTCTTTTGTTTTTCTACATTTTCTCTCCTTATGTGATGTGCATTCATCAAGCCCTGATAGGCTGGTGGCAGGCTGGGGTACAAGAGAAGGTGGAGTCAGTTCCCTGTGTGCTGTGTCCTGGGCTGTGTGTCCTTCAGAGCAGCTGCATGCCTCTAGAATATGGGTTCACTTTCCTATTGCCTGAACTGATACATTTGTGCATTAAAATAATGGCAGTAACTAAGTCAAAAGCTTGACCTTTTATAAAGTGATATGTACAGAGCAGAGAGTCTACCATGCCTAGTAGCAATTGTCGGTTTTCTCTCATGTTTCTGCCTGTCTTGTGAGTAGAGATACTCATCACTTTCTTTCAGTCTGTCTTTTCCAGAGTGTTTGTATAACAGTCTTGACCAATGAAGTAATACCTTCCTTTGTCACAAAGGATACGTTGTTTCTTCTTTTTGTTGTTGTTTTGTTTTTTTCTTGAACAATGAAGACAACATATTTTGGAGAAACACTCAAGAAGGGTTATTGTCCTCTTAAAACAATTTGGGACTTAAAAAAGTTTGATGCCAGGTGTTCTGGCACTCACCTTTAATCCCCGTACTTGTGAGGCAGAGGCAGGCAGATTGCTGTCAGTTCAAGGCCAGGACAGCCAATATAACACACAGAAACCCTCTCACAAGAAACAACAAAATAAAAAAAACCCAACTAACAAAAACAACAACAACAAAATCCCCAAACAAACAAATAAAAAAATCCAACCAACCAAACCAATAAAACTTCAAAAATCAAACAAACAAAATATGAAAACAGAACAAAACAACAGCAAAAAGAACTCTGCGTACCTAGGTCTCCCTTGTTTCCACCTTGTCCATGCAAATGGCTTTTAACTTATATCCTAGTAAAGCTGTAATCTTCTTTTTTCTTTCTCTTCTTTTACCTGCTTTCCCCAAATACTGCCAAAAAATCTAAGACAGCTTGCCTATCACTCCAGGTATTCTCTGTCTGTCTGATAACTTGACCCCACAGCTGCTTGAGGATTTCTGTGTTTAGCCTGATTTCTAGACCCACATCTCTCCTTTCACCATGCCCCCTCCTCCTGGTGGCTGCCAAGAACTACAGTTCACCCAGTTTTCTATAAAGTTCTCACTGTGGTTTTTTTTTTTCCCATTATTAATTTATTCTTGTTACATCTCAATGGTTATCCCATCCCTTGTATCCTCCCATTCTTCCCTCCCTCCTCTTTTCCTCTTATTCCCCTCCCCTATGACTGTTCCTGAGAGGGATTACCTCCCCCTGTATATGCTCATAGGGTATCAAGTCTCTTCTTGGTAACCTGCTGTCCTTCCTCTGAGTGCCACCAGGTCTCCCCCTCCAGGGGACATGGTCAAAGGTGAGGCACCAGAGTATGTGAGAAAGTAATATCCCACTCTCCACTCTACTGTGGAGAATGTTCTGTCCATTGGCTAGATCTGGGTAGGGGTTTAAAGTTTACGGCCTGTATTGTCCTTGGCTGGTGCCTTAGTTTGAGTGGGACCCCTGGGCCCAAATCTGCCTATCATAATGTTCTACTTGTAGGTTTCTAGGACCCTCTGGATCCTTCTACTTTGCCATTCTCCCATGCTTCTCTCATCTAGAGTCCCACTAGAATGTCCTCCCCTCTGTCTCAGTTTCCTGGTAAGTGAAAGCCTTCATGGGCCATGCCCCTTGGGCTAATATGCAGATATAATTGCGTATATACCATTTGAGTCTTTCTGCTTCTGGGTTAACTCACTCATTATGATCATTTCTAGCTCAATCCATTTATCCACAAATTTCGGGAATTCCTTGTTTTTAATAGCTGAATAGTATTCTATAGTGTATATGTACCACTCACTGTGTTTCCTTTCAAGGTTGTTTTAAATTTTCTTTGTCTACAAATCTAAGAACTTGCTAATGGATCCCATGTGATCTGGTGACACCACCACACAGGACCTTATGAGCATGGGACTTTCTTTTCATATAATACCTGCTGGCACCACATGTTGGCGAGGATATGGAGAGAGAGGAACACTCCTTCATTGCTGGTGGGAATGCAAACTAGTACAACCACTTTGGAAAGCTATCTGGCACTTTCTCAGAAAAATGGGAATAAGGCTTCCTCAAGACCCAGCTATCCCACTCCTTGGAATATACCCAGAAAATGCCCTACCACACAACAGGGACATATGCTCAACCATGTTCATAGCTGCTTTATTCATAATAGCCCGAACATGGAGACAGCCTAAGTGCCCCTCAGTAGAAGAATAGACTAAGAAACTGTGGTACATTTATACTATGGAATACTACTCAGCTATTAAAAACAAGGAATTCCTGAAATTTGTGGACAAATGGATTGAACTAGGAATTATCATAATGAGTGAGTTCACTCAGAAGCAAAAAAGAGACAAATGGTATATACTCACTTATATCAAAACACTAGCCCAAGGGATATGTCCCATGAGAAACTTTACATACCAGGAAAGTGGGTCAGAGGAGAGGACATCCTGTTGAGACTTTAGGTGAGAGTAGCATGGAAAAATGGGGAAAGAGTAGGATCCACAGGGTCCTGGAAACCTACAAGAAGAACTTTATGAAAGGGGGATCTGGGTCCTGGGGTCCTCCTCAAACTAAGGCACCAGCCAAGGAGAATATAGGCAGTAAACTTGGAACCCCTACCTAAAACTAGCAGATGAACAGGATATTCTCCACCGTTGAGTGGAGAGTGAGATCTGACTCTTACACGAACTCTGGTGCCCCTTTTCTGACCATGTCCCCTGGATGGAAAGGCCTGGCGGCACTCAGAGGAAGGATAGCAAGTTACCAAGAAGAGACTCGATACTCTAAGAGCATATATAGGGGGAGAAGTTCTCCCTCAATCACAGACATAGGGGAGGGGAGAAGGGGGGAAGTGGGAGGGAGGGAAGAATAAGAGGATACAAGGGACAGGCTAACAACTGAGATGTAATATGAATAGATTAATAAAAAATGAAAAAAATAAAAATCTAGACAAAAATATTAAAAAAAAATACCTGCTGGCTCTTCTGTGCTCATGTTGTCCTTCACATTTGCATTACCATTGTCAATATGGTACATGTCAGGTGGCAGTGATTCTTCTACTATGCCTTTCTTTGCCATTGCCAGTATCTTTGTTTTGTTTTGATTTAGTTTTTCAAGACAGGGTTTCTCTGTGTAGCATTGGCTGTCCTAGACTAGCTTAGTTGACCAGCCTGGCTTCAAACTCATAGTGATCCACCTGCATCTGCCCCCAGTATGTTTTTGACACTGTAAATTTGCTAAAATGTATGGAAAGTATACCCCAACCTAACCTTTAGATAGTTTGAACTTATCTAAGTGTCTAACTAGAGTCAAAATAGTTTTAATTTTCTTCCTTGGCCTTGCTTCTTGATAGAGGACAGTGTGGGTGATAGTGCGATGAGCACATCAGTGGGCAGGCATCAAGGAGGGCCTGGTCTACTGAGATATATCTACAGATTACCTTTGATGCTTAAAATGAGTTGCTTCCTTTCATGAAATGATTCCCGCATAATTAAAAAAATGATTACCGCAAAACACATGTACATACATTGTTTTGACCCAAGGGAGTGGAAGAGTATGCTTTAAAATGAAAGCTCTAGGCAAGGCTACAGAGAGACCCTGTCTCAAAAAAAAAACAAACAAACAAAAAAAACAAAAAAAAAATAAAATAAAATGAAAGCTCTGCGCTTAGCTTGGGTTGTAAAGCTGGTTACCTCAGATGCAGATGCCAAAGTCAGGTTGCTCTCATTGTTTTCTTAAAGGCAAGTTAAACTTAAACAGGCTGAGTACACAATGGGGCAGGGGATTGAGTTACATAGTTTTAAATGATCTCAGAGCATTTGTTAACTAGTTACAAGGCCTTACAACATTTAGTTTTTTTGAAAGCAAATGGTATTTTCAGAACAAGCTGTTATAAAAAAATCTACTACCAGTTTTAGGGGATGCAAACAAATTGTTATTTTAAGGTTAAACACATGTAAGCTGGACATTTCAATATGGGTTTTGAGTGTCTGCAGCTCTCTCCAGCATATATACATATGTTCCTCCAATGGCATCGGGCAGGTTAGTAATCATATTTCTGACTCTCAGACTGAGGTTTCAGTGTTGTGGTTTTAGTACTGGTCATCAACCAAACATATAATACTTCAGGTGATGAGGAACAGTGGATCTCACCTCAGAGCTGACAACTCCACTAGTGACACGGTTCACTAACTCTGTAACTAACTGCAAAGACTGGGTCTTGCAGGCTGACAGCATGGATGATGTTGCTCATTTTTTTCCCTAACCCCAAGTTAACAAACAAAACTGCAAACTGAACATAGTAAATGTAGTTAGTTATTATTCCATCTTGGCCATGTCCTGAGATGGAGGCTGCTCAGGGATTCTTAGTGACCTTCAGGGTAAAACAAATAGTATTAAGGCTAAATACGTGTGCATTTGTTGGCCTGAAAGGGTGAGCTCTGCTTCCACACCAAAGGCCAGTTGCACCCTGAGATCAAGGAAAGTTTGCCTCTCTTCAATAAAACGTAGAAGGAACAAAGGTTGCTTATCTTGGAAGGTGTTTGTTTATTTACATTCTACTTAGGATATAGGATGTAGTCTTTTCACTTGCTCTTTGTCCTTTTGAAATTGCCATTTATCTAATCTCTAACCTCAGAGGAATTCTCCTTGCCTCCTTGACACACCTTCAGATATTTGTTAATAATGCCATAGCCCACCCTGACTTCTCCCTTCCTTGAGAAGACCTAGTCTAGCCAGCACTCCTCATCTGACATTGTCATAAGTGTTTCATCTGCAGTGTGTTCTGTTCCACTTTTATGATTCTGAAGAGGAACGCTTCTCCAGAGCATGCAGTGTTCACACATCACTGCAGTGACCATGATGATTGATGGGGTCTAAAGTGCATTAATACTTCCCTGAAACTTGACCTTTTTACTTACCTTATGCACAGACAGTACCTAGGTGTCTTTTAATTTTCATGTCATTTACGAGTGGCTGATAATATTCCTTTTAGTTCTATTCTTTTACTGATGCCCCACATAAGGGAACCACTTTAATCTGTTTACTTTCTTAGCATGTGCAGACAATAACCTAAAGTTAATTTTTTGTTTGTTTGTTTTTCAAGACATGATTTTCTCTGTGTAGCTTTGGCTGTCCTGGACTTGCTTTGTAGACCAGGCTGGCCTCAAACTCCCAGCTATGTGCCTGCCTCTGCCTCCCAAGTGCTGGGATTACAAGCGTGAGCCACTGCACCCAGCTATCCTAAACTGAATTTTCATCCAACAAATTTTATATGTATTTTTATATTTATGCAACAATCTTATATAGGTCAGGTGTTGTTGGAATGAATATATCAACTTCATTTTCCTGAAACCAGAGAGACGGCGATAAAGAATAACGCTCATTTGGAGTAGAGCTCTACAGGGAACGGGAGCCGGGCCATTGCTGAAAGGAGACATGGTTTAATAGGGTTTGGATGCAACAAGTGTAGTTCTTGATGACATTCACGAGTCTCAGTTCCTTCTTCTCCCATTCACATTCCGTCCTTGTGCACATCTCCATGATGAAGCATTAAATTGAGAGTTCTAATTATTTATTTATCTTCTCTACTAGACTAAACAACTAGACTAAACATCTACTAGACTTCATCTGAAGAGTTTAATATCCATAATCAAGTATATTACTCAGTGCTGTGGAATGACAGTGTGTGTGTGTGTGTGTGTGTGTGTGTGTGTGTGTGTGTGTGTGTATGTGTGTGTGTTCAGGATCCATTCACTCTTTTCACTTCCTGGCACAGAATATTTACACATTTCCTATAGTATAATCAAGAGGACAATATCACACACTGGACAACAATATTCAAGACAATACCCAGAGGTTTTTTGATGTGCTCCTACCTAGAAATGTTCATTGGTCATGTCCGCACCACAGTAGTCAAACACATGCTTTTGACTACTTTGCCCAGAAACCATACAGCCAGTTGTTTGTTGTGTAGAGAAGAACCCCGCAGTGTCTCAGCCCTGATGATGTAATGGCCAACATGTGCTTTTCAGACTGTCATCCTATAAAGATAGTTCTTTATCTGTTTTCCCACCCATATAAATCATGAAACCGGCTGTTGAGAGACTTAGAACTCCCAGTACATTGTAAAATGACTGCAAGCCCAGTTCTGGGTGTAGGACGACCCACAGCTCAAAGCCCCCCTTGTGACTGCGCTGACCTTCACACTTAGAACTCAGCATTCACAGACTTTTGTAGCAACATTTTTGAGAATGCTGGAATTTTGGTTTCTTTAAGAAACACAGAAATATCATAAGAATGCTCTTTCCTTTTAATCCCAGGTATAGGGCTGTGGGGCTGCTTCAGAGCGTCTGCAGCAGGTGACTATGATTTGCCTTGTGCTCTAGCAGAAGCGTGGTTTTGACTGCTGCAGATAATTTCTGCAATTGTGTGACGTTTGGAATTCTGGGAACTTTTCACAGGGTACCCCCGCCCCCAATTGAGACTAGGGGGAGTGTTTTTGGTCCTTTAGGGAGGTTGGTTTGGTTTGATAGTAGCAATGGGTCAAAAAAGAAACAAATCAGATTCACGATTTTCTAATTCCTCTCTCCCATCTATCCTTCTTTCTCTCCTATCTAATGCTAGGGAGTGAAACTTGGGGTGGAGGAGGGGTAAAGGCTGGGAAAGAGAAGAACCAAGTAGCAAAGACCAGCTAAAGGCTTTTCACAAAAATCCTGGGACAAGGCAAGTGTTAGAATTCACACACACACACACACACACACACACACACACACACACACACACCCCATATCACACATACAGAAACATACATGTGCAGACATACATATACACATATAGTCTGTATCATCTATCATCTGTCTGTATGTCTATATTCTGTCTGTATGTGCTTTAGTAAGATAACTTCTTGGTGCATTACAGAAAGCTCAAGGTTATCTGCCTGTGGCAGTTAATCAAAACACCAGTTTCTTCTTACTGAACAGGCCAGCGAGACCTCAGCAAAACCAATACAATGCAGAACCTCCTAAACTCACAATTTATTTGCATCTTGATAAACCCAGGGAATAGAAAATGCATTTAATATATTTAACCCTCACACTCTTCTATTTGAGCCTAGCCTACTCTGAACATTCCTACAGTATATATATTAGTCTAAGTTTCATGTTATTAACTTGCACTAAGCCTGTTTTATTATTGAGTTTTATATATACCCTTATATACAATATTTATATATTATATACAATATTATTAGGAGTATATAAGAATATACTTTCAGAAATACTCATAAAATATATAATATATACTCATATCTATATCTATATATACTCTTTCTTTTATGTTTAATATAAGAAAATGAGAAAACAACACATATCAACTATTAGAATACCCGAGGTTTATTAACTTAGCATGGGGAAAGAATGAAGGGGGGAGGTGTACCGAGAGAGAGGGAGAGAGAGAGAGAGAGAGAGAGAGAGAGAGAGAGAGAGAGAGAGGCAGAGACAGAGAGAGAGACAGAGAGAGCGAGACAGAGACACAGAGACAGAGACAGAGAAACAGGAAGAGAGGGGAAGAATCATATATACAGAGAGAGGGTCAGAGAGAAGGGCGAGATAGGTCTGTCCTTTTATATATTGGGCAGGGCCATGTCCCCATGGCAGGTAGGAAATGACATTACAGGTAGCCAGACTGAAGTAGAATTCTAACACTTTCTCTATATAACTTACTGAGTGATGTAATTAAAAGTTTAAAAAAAAAAAAAGAATGGCTAGATGGGAATGCTTTGGTACTATCATAGCATTGTTTATATTTATTTATTTATTTTTTGTTTTTTGAGACAAGGTTTCCCTGTGTAGCCTTGGCTGTCCTAGACTTGCTTTGTAGACTAGGCTAGCCTCAAACTCACAGTGATCCTCCTGCCTCTGCTTCCCAAGTGCTGGGATTAAAGGTGTGTGCCACCATGCTTGGCTCTATCATAACATTGTTAAATAAGCAAATTAAACCATTTTACATTGGAGTGTTGTCTATAAAGAAATTGTTAGCCTAAATTTCTTTCTTTTTTTATTTTTAAGTCTAAGTTTCTTTTCTTTTTCTTTTCCTTTTTGTTTTTCAAAACAGGGTTTCTCTGTGTAACAGCTCTGGCTGTCCTGGAACTCCCTCTGTAATCCAGGCTGGCCTCAAACTCAAGGAGCTCCTCCTGCCATGTCTCCCAAATGCTGGGCTTAAAGACGTGTGCCATCACGCCCAGTCTTTAAGCCTAAATTTCTTAACAAATTTTCCTATTAACTGAATTGCAAAATAAAATGAAAACTTTTGTTTGCTAAGATGTCTGTATGGTTGGGAATATTGAAATAGAACTGTGAACTGGTACCTATTTCCTGAACTCTCATGGGAAATAAACCGGATACTGCATGTAAATTTTATTATGACAAACACCATCTTGAGCTTTATAAATGGCTACTGCTGCTGCTACTGGGACAGTTGTGTTAAATTTGGGGTCAGTATCCTGCCTTTATTTATTCTTTTGGGTATAGTCTTTTTCTATTGCAATTTTAATTTACAGGAATCTCCTGAAACTTCTCTTACCCTAATTTTTCCTTAAGGTACAAGATATTGGTGATGGAAATTGGCTGTAAGATACAAAACAATTGTGAATACCTCTCACCCAGTCTTTTCACTGTAGAGCTCCTGTCTCTCCTTCTGGGTGCCCTGTTTCCCAGCCAGTCATGAATCTTCTCCAGCAATGATTAACTAAATTCTAAGCAAGAAGAGAGGGAAGCATTCTAATTGTGAAATACAAATGCTTATGGAAAGGAAGGAATTTATATGACATCTAGGCCCCAAAGATATCAATAGCTAAAGATTACAATGTATATCTAGGGGCAGAGATCATCTACCAAGTTGCTACATTTTAAATAAGGAACCATGAGAGGGGCAGTGAGCAAGTTCAGCTTGTTGGCTAAATAGGAGAAGGAACTGCAAACAATTGTGGGAAATCCTTGTGGTCCTGTCACTCCTGATCTCTTGCCCCTCCTGTTCCCCTCCCCCACCACACCCCAAGTCTTTCTCACATCCTTGGTGCACAGTGTGTGTTCCCAGGCTCTTCCTGGCTTTGCTCTACCATGAGCATTTCCAACCGAGGTCTTGACTTCACTTCACCTGAACTATATAAAGTTAATCTCTTTAGTCTCATTGTCAATTGTCCTTTTCCTGAAGGTTCCCTCTTTCCTTGAAAGCATAATCCTTACCTGCTGGCGTCACCTTTGCCCCCCAGGCCTTGCAAGGACATTATGCACCCAGCCATTGCTTTCCACATGTACATTTTGTCTACACCCTACCTCTCCCTTTTCTATCCCTCTGCCCTACTCCACGATGATCCCTGCAGGGCATTTAGTGTATGTGGTATGTGACAGCTGGGGTTCTAATGGCCCAGGGAGATGGAGGACCTTAGTGTATGTCCTGCTCCTGCTAATCATTGTCCTATCTCTTTCTCTCCAAGCTCTCCTTTGTGCCATAACCAAGTTACCAACCCTGAATGAACCAATTTCCTAAATTTTGACCAGTTATGTTCTTCCTGGCAATTCCATAGTTCAGGCTACTACCAATTGACCTATATTTTCCCATTAAAAGTGCATGTTTTGCTTCAAAATAGCTTTAAGTTTACAGAAAAATTAAAAAGAAATACATACTCGGGAGGAATTGATGGTGGATATGGTGTGCACCTCTGTGAGTTCTCTGATGGACAGCAACCTGGGATTTTCAGCTGAACAAAAACCTTTCCTTCATAAGTTTCTTGTCAGGATATTTTTTCACAGCAATAGAAATGAAACTAGGATACCTACCGACACACATATTCTCTACGGTGCCGTAAATAAGGCCAAGGTTTTACTAGGCTCCAGCTTCTCTAACTCTATGTACTGTTTACATTCTTACCTCATATGTTCTTATGAAATTTAAAGATGGCTTGCCTGCCCCTACCTAAGGATGTGCCCTTCTCATTGATGAAGTGCCTCCCTTCCCCAGTCAACTACCATTTCTTTACTTTTCTTTTTTTTTGTTTTTGTTTTTGTTTTTTTCCGGACAGGATTTCTTTTTGTAGCCCTGGCTATCCCTTTGCAGACCAGGCTGGTTTTGAACTCACATAGATCTGCCTGCCTCTGCCTCCCAAGGGCTGGGATTAAAGGCATGCGTCACCATACCTGGCCCTCAACTACTATTATTATCTCCTCTCCTTTTTGCCCATTTGTTTATACTCATCTTCTTAACTGCACTGTTGTTTTATGCCAGCTACAATATTACTTACTTTCCACACACTGTATGTCATAAATTAGGCAAACACTGCATGTCTAACACCTTGTGCTTGTATCCAGTTTAACTTACTTTGTCAACAAGTCAGTTACGTAGAATTAATTGCAGTCGATAAACCTAATGTTCAAAGAGGTCAATAAGTTACAGAATATCAGACAGAAATGGATTTTGAGTTTAGTTCTGCCCTTTTAAAATTCACTTTTGTAATTTTTTCACTATTTTGTGAATTTTCACTTTTGTGCTATTTGGTTCTTTCTGCATATCCTTCTCTGAATGTCATGACAGAAATTCATATTCATATCCCCAATTGACTTAAAAGAGCTTTGTCTGCCTCACACTAACATTTCTCAAGATCTCCTGTTGTTGCTGAGATCCTCTGCTCAGAGCGGGTGTTTTCATAGCTCACTGCACTAAGAGTCTGCACATCTGTGCCTTGAACCATTGCCTTCCAGGACAAACCCGGACTTTTGTGCACATCACTATCATGTTTTCCTGTTATGAGGAAAGGCATCCTGAAGCCTGTATTCTAAAAGGGCTAGGCTTTCCCAGATGACACTCCAAGCGCTCTTAGAGAAAGATGGTCATATTGGCTGCATTTAGGTTCTGGGAGTAAGAGTTAGACCAGAGCAGAGTATTAATGGTCTTTGTTTCTCTGAAAATCTTTGTAATTTTTA
Source organism: Acomys minous (assembly GCF_964271855.1). NCBI lineage: Eukaryota > Metazoa > Chordata > Mammalia > Rodentia > Muridae > Acomys > Acomys minous. Next base: position 42,412,062 of record NC_140486.1, on the reverse strand, counting down.
TTTCACAATGTTGGCATTGCCATCTGGCTCTGTTCTGCTCTCCTATTCTTATGTTTACCATTTTATTATTTACTTATTTACTCACTTTACATCCCAGTCTTAGCCCCCTCTCTCCTCTCCTCCCAGTCTCACCCTCAGTCTTCTCCTGAGCCCTCCCCTACCCCTCCTCCCTACCAACCCACCCCATCTTATTAATTTGCATGAGGACTGAACTTATCCTCTTCCCCTGTGGCAGCCCCGCCAGGGGGAAGTGTAAAATAGCAGTTGGCTGAGTCCATGTCAGAGACAGCCTCTCTGCTTCTCTTGCTAGAGGACCCTCATGAAGCCTGAGCAGCCTGTCTACTACATATGTGTAGGGAACCTAGATCCAGTCCATGCATTGTCCTTTGTTGGTGTTTCAGTCTCATTTTGAGTTTGAAATCTTTAAACAATGGGACAGTCATCAAAGCTATCAATGCCTCCATTGTTTCAGGAAAGCTCAAAGATGCCTGAAATGCCTCCCCTTCCATGCTTTGCTGTGGAGGATATTAGTGCACACATGCTCTCACTGGTTGCTCACGACTTATACTTGACTCTAGCAGCAGTGTCCTGGTTTTAGGAATCGTTGTCTTGGTGTCTGTGTCAGGTGTCACACTCATCACCTATTTTAACACACCCTCTAAGAAGTAGGTCTATCCTTTAACTGTCATGTCTACAGGGACACATAACACAAGTACATGCCTTATAGAGCTGGTGTGAAGATTTAAGTGGGTAATTATGGGAAATGTTTAGAAATATATCCAATAAAGCAAAGATTCTGCACACTGGTCTTTATCATTTTTATTAATGTTTAAATTCCTCTTATATACCAAACAGTTGGACTACACTGTGTGAAATAGTCTTTTTGTTATTTTTTTAGTTAATAGTTCTCATAAAGAATATGAGTTCATTCAGATGCTATACACAATTAAGACCACTTGAAGGAAGTGCCATGCTGTGCCGTGGCATTTCTTTGTCCAAAGTCCTTACTTTGGAACACTCACTGCCAGGTGACAGGTGGTGGCCACATATGTTTACAGGTTAATGACTGTGACCTGTGCCTTTCTCTCACTATTGCTACTTTCTAAATTCCTGTCCAAGACTTATATATAGCTCCATTTTTTCAAACTGTTCCCCACAAATATTAATTGCAGTATCTTGAAGTCTTGGAACTGCAATTTAGAGATTAGAGAATCCAAAGAGAGACTGAGTACTGTTCCTGCCTGTGTTTGCCAGAATGTCTGTTTACTTATCAGGGTCCTGGCATGACAGAATGACCCGATGGACCCCATATTCCTAACTTCTTGAAGACACTGTAAAAATCACAAGGGCTAGACATATCTAGCTTTCCAGGTACAGCAGCCAATTGCACCCACAGCCCTCACTCCCACATATCACTAAATTCAGTAAGAAAACATCCAAGCTTTCTAGTTTATGTCAGGTAGGGTCTCTTTCTGTGGCCCTATCATCTCAGAAATTTAGCCAAAGCTAAAAACCCAAACCACTCGCAGCACAGAGGATGCAACCATCTTCCATCTAGAACTGTTTCCTTTTGGCTTTAAGTTTTATAATCAGTTATTTTCTCCTAACTACAAGAGGAGTACTTCTTAATATGCTTTACACTGTAGACAAAATGTGGTGTAATTTCTAACTTGGCCACAAGAGAGCATAAGTGTATCACCAATTTGAAAGTGGTTCTTATTTAGTATCACATTTCACAAATCCTCATGAATTTTCTTGATTTGGACTTCTGCTTCCTTCACTTCTACTCTAAAACAAAATAAAACCATAAAAATAAGGTCTCATGTAGCCCAGGCTAGCCTAAAACTCAATCTGTAGCTGTGGATGACCTTAAACACTTGATCATGCCTCTATCTCCTGTGTGCTAAGAATACAGACACACACTACCAACCCTCTTTCTGTGGACTAGAGACCTCTGTTATTAATAATTAAAACCAAGAATATGGCATATAAGAAATGAAAGATCCTCACACATACTCTGCTGCCCCATATTTGACCACATCCCCTGAATGGGGAGACCTGGTGGCACTCAGAGGAAGGATAGCAGGATACCAAGAAGAGACCTGATACCCTATGAGCATATACAGGGGGAGGAAGTCCCCCTCAGTTACAGTCATAGGGGAGGGGAGGAAGGGGAAAATAGGAGGGAGGGAGGAATGGGAGGGTACAAGGGAGGGGATAACCATTGAGATGTAATATGAATAAATTAATAAAATAAAATATTTCAAGAAAAAAAAAGAAATAAAAGATCTCCCTCAACACTTGAGAGGCACTAAGAACATGGAGAAGTATTATGTGAACACCATGCTTTCCAAGAGCCCCTGCAAATGTCCAGTGCATGTCTTGGTCATCAAAACCGCACTGAGTGTAAACATCTACGAAGAAGGAGATGATTTCTAACCAAAACGCTGTTCCATGCCCTGTACTTTGGCAATGTGCAGCCTGAACTCTTAAAGGTCAATGAGTATGGCCACATTCAATTTAACACCTACTGTCAGGGAACGCAGTTCCCATGTATAGAACCAGACAGAGAAAAGGGAGAAGGAATCAGTGTTAGCTTTTGCCAGGTTATGATTTAGGATGTACCTGGTCTACATAAAGAGTTCCAGGAAAGTCAGAGATATTACACAGAGAAACCATGTCCTGACCAATCTAAAAAGAAAAAGAAAAAAGAAAGAGTAAAGAAAAATAAAAAGAAGCAAAGAAAAAAGAAATATAATTCAAAAATAAGCCAAAGGCACCACTTCTGGTGTATGACATTATACCACACACGAGAAAGGACTTAGAAAAGAAGTTGATGACTACTGACTAGTTGGCTCCTTTGCTGGGAGCCAACTGTAGATTGATGCTTACAGCCTTGTGAGTGTGAAGTTTTTATGGACACAAGCAGATCTAACTGCTTTTTCATTTCTGACTGTGTTTTTCCCCCCACTCAAGACCTCAGGCCAAGTCTTCCCAGAACAAATGTCAATCCCATTCAGTGAGTCATTGTTTATAGTATTATTGTCATACTTCCCAGCTAATGAATCAGACACACTCAGTGCTTGTTTGATTATAAGGTGAGTATGTGTTCAATATCTTCACTGGGCACATGGTGTAAGAGAGAAAAACAGTACAAAGAATCGATAATTAAAAGATGCGCTATCAAATTATATTTGTTCTCAGTTCTATTGAATTACTTCAATTTGCTTTCTAAATTGAAGCCTTTGCAAAATCTAGGTTTTCTCTTCTGTCTTCACATGCAAATCCTTAGACTCAAGAAACCCTTGAAAGTAAGAAGCCTTGACTGAAAACATCCTGTCAAGTGTGACACGTTTACTTCACTGTCTGCTCTTCCCTCAGTTTTGCTTTGACTGTCTCTCCATTCATGTTATTCCCTCTGCTTCTGCCTTCCAGGCCCACATTCTATGGAGATCACCATGGAAAGCACTGACTGTAAGCCTGAGGTAACATGGCGTTATTCTCCAAAATAAGACTAAAGCAACATGGCTGCCTTCATGCTGGTGATGCTGAGCACCTATAGGAGACCATATGGGTGGTGCCTCCATACTCTAACCTGGTGCTGAAGGCCTGGAGGGCTGAAGAGCCACTGGTCTCTATTCCCTGATGGAAGGCCCAAGAAAGCAAGCATATTCTTGTGTCTCCCATTTGTCTTCATTGTTATATCATTTTCATCAGAGAAGTCATTTCTTCCTTGGTTAGCCTTATTCTTAGGTAGTTAAGATTGTTTGGAACCATTGTGAATGTAATTGTTCTTGTGATCTTTACCGTCATGTTTGTTATTGGTGCACAGAAAAGCTCCTGATCTTTCTATGTTGAATTTATATTCTATTATTTCACTGAAATTATTTATACTTAGAATATTCTGGTAGACTCTTGATACTTCTCATAGGTACAGGATTATATCATTTGCAAATAAGGGTAGCTAGCCTTCTTCCTTTCTCCTTTCTATTGCTTCTAGTTATCTTGTGTTGTTTCTCTAAGACTTCTAAGACCATGTTGAATAAGAGCAGAGCAAGTGGGAACCCTTGTCCCCTTCTTGACTGTAATGGAAATGCAGTGAGTTCTCCCCCTCAGTGTAATGTTGCCTGTAGATTTATAGGCTGTAGCTTTTTATTGTGCTGGGACAGTTTTCTTCTATTCCTATTTTCTTCAGGGCTTTTACCAAGAAAGAATGCTGGAATTTGTCAAAAGCTTTTTTGTATATATTGAGATAATAATCTGAATTCTGTCTTTGATTAAGTGATCTTAACAATTAGCTCAGTACTCCAAGTTTCACATTATTTGTTTAAAAATGCAATGAAGTCAGGTGTGGTAGTGTATACCTTAATCTCAACACTCGGGGAGGCTAAGGCAGATGGATCTCTGAGTTCAAGGCCAGCCTATTCTACACAGAATCCAGGACTACCAAGGCTACTTAGAGAAACCCTGTCTTGAAAACCAAAAACATGGGGCTGGAGAGATGCCTCAGTGGTTAAGAGCACTGTCTGCTTTTCCAAAGGACCTGGGTTCAATTCCCAGCACCCACATAGCATTGTACAACTGTCTATAACTCCAGTTCTCGGTGATCTGACACCCTAACACCAATGCATATAAAATTTAATAAATTATTTTTAAAAAACCCTACCAACCAAAAGCAAGGAAGAAAGATGGCTTATTATAACAATAAAACTATAGGACATTGCACTAAGACTCCTCATATAAATAAACTTCAGTGGGCTCTGTACTAGGGGGTTATTTACCTCAAGATCCTCTCAACAAAACCTTACAAAGAAGACTTCCATATGAGCATGCATGGTGTCAGAACAAATCCACAGGAAAGGAATCAGAAGGTCTCAAAAAACAAAGTCTTTAAAAAGGAGTTTCTATTTTATGATTATTTACCAACAGGTAAAGAAATGACTGTGTAAACAGAATTTGGTATCTGGTACAGGAGCATGGCATGACTTATGACCTAGAAACTCACAAGAGTTGTGAGTGCCTGGAGAGAGAGAGATGAGTAGGTAAAAATGTAGCCAAGAGCTCTAATTGCAAGATGCAGGAAATGAATTAATCACTGATTAATTTGAAGTTTTTTTCTTTCTTTCTTTTTTAATTTTGGTTCTTTCAAAACAAAGTTTCTCTGTGTAGCCTTGACTGTGCTGGACAGTGATCTGCCTGCCTCTGCCTCTGTAGTTCTGGGATTAAAGGCATGTGCTACCATTCCTGGCTTAATTTGAACACTTTCAATGCACTCTGGGCCTATTTGCTGTCAGCTGACCTCAGTCAGGTGGTACTTGGATGCAGTGATTGAAGACAGGGGAAAAAGAGACTTTGAGTGTCTTGACTAACAGAGCTCTCCCCCAATGAATGTGTTTTGAGTCTGGCTTGTTTGTTTTGTACATGAAAATTTACACTTCCAGGTGAGTTGATATGTATACACATATATATCCTAGAAAGCACTACTAAAAAAATCATTGTGCCTGGGCATGGTGGCACATGACTTTAATCCCAGGACTCAGAGGCAGAGGAATGCAGATCTCTGTGAGTTCGAAGCCAGCATGGTCTACAAAGTGAGTCCATGATAGCTAAGGCGACACAGAGAAATCTATCTTGAAAAAAAAAAATGCCTCCATAAAATCTAGTGGTAGGCATGCCTGGGAACATTTCCTTAATTAATAATCAATGGGAGAAGGCTCAGCCCATCATGGGTGTTGTCATCCTTGGGCTGGTGGTTCTATAAGAAAACAGACTAATCAAGCCATGAGGAGCAAGTCACAGTAAGCAGCACCCTGCCATGGCCTCTGCATTAGCTCCTGCCCCCAGGTTCCTGCTCTGCTTGAGTTTCTGCCCTGACTTCCTGTGAAGATGAACAATACTGTGGAAGTGTAAGACAGGTAAACTTTTTCAGTTTCAAGTTGCTTTTTTTGTCATGGTTTTCATTCACAGCCATAGAAACTCTATGATACTATTATATGACCCAGCTATTTCCTTCCTAGACATACACACAGAGAACTCCATAACATGCTATAGAGATATCTGCCCCTTGTACTTATCATTGCATTATTACAATAGTAAATCAATGAATTCAGCCTACTTGCTCACCAACAGATGAGTAGATAATAAAACTATGATATATAGGAATGATATATAAGTATTATTAAGCTCTAAAGTAAAATGAGTAGGAATTGGTAGGGAAATGGCTTGGCTTAGGATGTACAATATTAAGTGAGGTCAAACAATCTCAGAAATCTAAAAATAAGCGCATGTTCCCCCTTGCATATAGATCATAGAGGATAATATATGGACATATGCAAACAAATATATACATGGGTATGGTATAACCTGTAAAAACAGAACAAAAGTACTAAATATTAGGTAATGAGGAAGTATATGAGGTAAAAGACAAAATTTATATAAAAGGATCTAAAACAATTGGTTTTTCTAGTTCTAATTTTGTCATGGATTTTTAAATTTTAGTAGTGGATAACTGCACAAAGATATACTCAATAGACCTCTTCTGACACACCTTTAGAGACCTCAGGTGCTACTAAGATGAAGAAATAAGTGGTGGTGAAACAGAAGAGAAAGAGAAGCAGAAGAAGTGGGCACAATGAAGAAAAGCAAAACTGGAGACGAGGATAATGAGCAAAAGCCTGATGTGAATAGCTTGTGATACCACCTGGGACCAAGTGAGGTCCTGGCCTGTGCTGCTACCATAGCCACACTTGGGTCCATGGCACTGCAGCAGCAGGAGTCTGTTAACACCAAAGGCCAGATGGATGTTCCCAGTCTTGGCTACTGGTTGTAGACATGTTGACGTCTGGGGGCTGTGCAGACCTGGCCCCACCCCTTACCTGGGCTTCATGGGAAAGCTTGCCCTGGGGTGTTGAGAACAGGGGACCTGAGCCTACCACTAGCCAGGTGTAGTACTTGGGAGAGTTCTACAGCACATAGAGAGAGTTGCTAGTGTACCAGCCTCTGAGGACACAAGTGGAAAATCTGACCTGAGCAGGAACTGATCTCCTATGCAGTGGTATGGGAGAGATACCACCTCACCTCTCACCACCTGCAGCAGTCAGGACACATGGTCCTGGATTCATGAGAGCAGGAGACATATCCTTGCCCTTCTTCAGCTGCAGGAGAGTGGACCTTTCACCTTGCCTTGGCAGTACAGTAGAGCTGACATTGATGGCAGGGGCAAAGATGATCTGCTCAAGACAGTGTGGGAGAGCTGGCCCTGACTCTTGCCTGCTGAGTGGTGGCAGGCACAGGCATAGGAGAGATGCCCTTCTTCCCTTCCTTGTCTCTCACCATCTATGGCAAGCAGGAGAGCTGTCTCCAGGGTAATGAGAGTGAGAGAACCCATGACCATGTTTGAAAATGGCATCTAATTGAGAGTCTGACAAAAAGATGAATCAGATAAAGATCTGACAGAATGAATCAGAATATGGATATGCCCAATTCACAGCAGAAGAGACAAGAAAAAAGAGGACTTAGGGAAACAGTAAGGGGGGGGGGCAGGAAGGCTCAAACAAAACAAAAGTGAAGGCAGAATGAACCAAAGAATGAGAAGGAGCCAAAAAAATCAGAACATATTGCTAGAGTTAGTTTTATGGCCATTAAGAGAGGTCAGATTGAATCAGACAGCTTGGAGATGAGTTTGAGCCAGAACATCTCAGTTGAACCAGCCAATCAGAGTTCAGAAAGAACTAGAAAGGGTGAGCTTGCAGTGTCCCAGAGGCTGAAAACATTCTAGGCTTAGAGAAGAGAGAGAGAGAGAGAGAGAGAGAGAGAGAGAGAGAGAGAGAGAGAGAGAGAGAGAGAGAGAGAGAGAGTTGGCCCAGCACCTCACCTGGACAGCAGGGTAGAGTTGGCCCTGTTATCAGGGTTTGTTGTTTAGCAGGCTCCAAGGGCATTAAAGTGGGATAGCCAGTTGGCTAACCAACTCTAGACACATCTCAAGCCCAGATCCAGGGTTTTGACTTGGCCCACTTCAACATCTAACCTATTGAAGAGTTTCTGGAGTGCATGAAATGGTGGGTCCTACAGATTCAAAACTACAGGATCTTCATGACATAGGGCAACAACAGAATATACAGGAGGAATTCCAGTGAAGTTTCATGACTGATAGAGTATTTAGTAAGGTACTAATTGTGGATGTAATTGTCCTATAGCTGTCAATCTACCGTGAGCGTAGCCATCAATGTAATCAGGAACCTGACTGGGATAAATGGTAACGAAGACGATTTTATGTACCAATCAGAATGACAGAGATGACTAGCCATATTCTGGTACATAGACAGTTGTCCCAGTTGTCTCCTGTGGTAACATGGCACCGTGGGAAGAGACAGTGTGACCATCAGGCACAGAGGCACAGAAGATAAGTGGCTATCTCTCTGGAAAGAGAACACAGAAGAGATTGACCTCACCTCGTATTCACCAATGTGAGACAGTGACTCTCTGGGTGTCCACTTTGTCGACAGTTAGGCTAATCTATATGGAGCAGTTTTGCTCAATGGCCATAAACCACAATCCAGAACTGAGTCATCTGACATGCCAAATCTTCTCAGAGACCTTGGGTGTTACTGCTAGGATGTAGGATTCTCCGTCATAATTATTTTAAATATATTTAATGCCTTATTCATCAGATCTCTGTCTATCTGTGCTCAATCCTTGTCTGACTTTAGCTAGCTGCTCTAAACTACATCTTACAAACATAAAACAGAATGTTATAACCTATAATCTGCAGATAAGTGCTAGAGGACCACATCTGTCTATTTTTACTATATCTGAATTGATTGTTTTTAGCTATATATTGGCTGATTATTTTAGAAAATACCTGTGATTAACTGAACTGGTACCTAACAAAACCATAAGCTTTAATTATCCTAAACAGTTTGTGATAGTAGCTTCTTAAAGGGGATAGAACTTCACATAACTTTTTAAAGAATTACATAGGCACAATATCTTAAAAGGGTTGATACATAGAATTCTGTATACAAAATATAACCTTAATTTTGTATAAATATACAAAGATTTGAACAACCAAAAACCATCTACCCCACCTAGGGAATGAGGCATCATTCACTTGGAATTTTTTCATTAACTATCAGGCAACTGATTCACTGATATAGCTGACCATAAACTGCATCAGTTATTAGTACAACTTTAAATACATTTCTGAACTAATATCAAAGCAAAACTTTTAACCATAAATACAGTTTATTGATGAACTAGCAACCTTGCTGATTCTGCCACATTTCATCATTAAGACTGAACAGCAAAATCTAGCTTAAACGACCGAGTTTGCCTTTGGTGCTAAGCTAGGCAACTGAGTACGGTTGGCAGCCTTCAATAGAGAGGCTTGAGTCTCCCGCAACCAAAATGCCTTTCAGCCATTTGACTGCCCATAGCCAAGATGGCAGAAAGGCTATGTGACTGCCCTTAGTCAAGATGGCAGAGAGGCTATGGTGCCACCCTTTTTCACTGTATCAAAATGGCAGCTAGCCAAATGTTAGAGGCCATGGTGGGAAATTTAAAAACATAGCCATATTCAGAAAATGTAGCCAAACATATTCTTAATGCAGTGATTTCTACCTCTTTGAGAATGAAGGCAGAACATAATAAGCATAAACTTAGAAGATGAAAACCCAAACTTTAACAGTGTAAACAATTGAAACTCTGTAAAATTAATATTTTTTAACTTAAAAGTATCTTTTAGAATTACCTATGTACAAAGTCTGCAATACTGCAGTCTGTTAATCTTAATTAACCTTTATAATAAGCAGAGAGTTCATTAGGATCAATAGACTTCAAAATTGTTGCTGTATACCATGTGGCTATCTCAAGATGGTGGAGTCACACGGCAGGCTGCAGATCATGTGATCCACATGGTTGCTATTTAAAAACATCTGTGTTATAAACACACACACATACACATATGTTCTAAACAAGCATTTGAACTTCAATTTTAAACATCATACTCAATAAGCAAATTATAAATCTTTAGGTAAGAGTTCACAGTATAATCCTAAGTTATAGAGTCTGGATGTGCAGCTTTAATACCTTATTAAAGAAACATTGTTTGAAATCCTATCACTTATAAATCTTGTTTTTAAACACAGGAAAATAATTACATAAAAACCTTAATTTAAAAGTACTTTTAGAGACCCGTTGGCTTCTTCCACTTGCTCCTTACTATAGCTCCAACTCTAACATTCAAGTTCAAGTTAACCTTTTTGTTACAGATGTTAAATATTTTTTTTTGTTAACCATGTTCAATAACCAGTAATTTATAAGCAAGGTGTACACAACACAATACACTTAGACAGTTAAATAAAACAAGTTAAAACAAATATATAGTGGCCACATACATTAATCTATTTTAAGACAGACAGACAAAATTTTCTCTAGATGTAATTTCAAAGGAAAAGTACCTTGTCACCCATTGAACCCAATCAGTACAGGCAAGAGCTGGGGCTTTCCAGCGGTGTCCCGGATCAAGGGACCAGTATATCATACTTGGGGTGCCCAGGCTTGCGACCTGACTACAAGCTGGAAAAAGCTTTCACCAAGGCCAAACACCAGCCTCCCCAAAGCTCTGCAGTTTCTGTGTCATCGAGGAGCTTGTTCAGCACATATGGTGAGACATTTTTAAAGAGAGTAAGGGGTGGTCAAGCCATACAGAGTGTAAGCAGGTGGGAAGCAGGGTGTGCCGCTGCTGGCTAATGGCTCAGGTGTTTCAAACCAGCAAGAATCTGATAGCCCCATGTTCATGGACGGAGTCCCCAGAGGGCCTTTTGTGCTTGGGACAGGCCTCTCTACCAAGGACTCAAGTAGGAAGTGGGAGGCACTAGGCTCAAGTTGCCATGATTGAGACCTGGCCCATTTCTAGACCTGAGACAGTTACAAGCAAACTAAAGCACAAAACGACTACACAAACAGAAATGCACTCGTATGGTGAGAGGAAAGAACCAAAATTCAGAACTGCAACTGTCTTGAAAGCCAGCAGGCTCCATCCATCATGTTCTGCCAGAAACCAAACTCAAGGCAGCCTATCCTGTAACTGGGCTCTGCCTGAATCAGAAAACCAGATCTGGTCTGGAAATCTTACAAAAGATTCTTAGTCACAAGAGTCACACAAAGACAAAAAGGGAACAAAGCACAAACCAGCAAAATCAGACTTCCTGGTGCACACATGTAGTGAGACATTGGCATCTTACCATACCACGGAAGTGACCCGCTTTGTCTCCCGAACTTGAAGTTATCTGTTCCATCCTTCTGTCTGTCAAACTCTCAACCAACACTACATACACAAAGTCTCAATCAATACTACACATACACACAAGACAGTCAGACACACAAACATGTTCAGCTTGATGATTTGAGAGGAAATGAAAGTACTGGCTCAGCCACCCAGTAGCGTGTTCAGTAGCCAGATCTTGGTAATAAACAGATGTGAGGCTCTAAGTCCTTCTGATGGGGGTCAGAGACCCCTTCCTGATCCGGACCGAAGCCTCCCCTGATGAGGCTCTAAGACTTCCCTGACAGGGGTCAGAGACTCACTCCTGATGGGGACTGAAGGCCCCCCTTAATGGGATCTTGAAGGTCTTCCAGACTCCCATAGCAGTAACTATACAGTGCGTTCACTAAATTGCTCCTGGCTGCCATAGATATAGAAGTCCCGTGATGCCTGAAAACACAGAGCCACAGCACAGTCACATAGACAGACAGTACACTTACACAGACACACACTTACCGGTGGGTGTAGGACCCTCAGTGCGGGGTCCTGGTGGATCCCGGATGAGCCTCCAAATGTAATAATCAGATTACCCATACCACGAGACCCTAATAAAGACCACAAGGACTCAATATCTATGCAACAAACACAGGGTTGAGCTTGGGTCACAATCCTTCCTGATGCAGCAGGATAGGAGAGTGGGGTGGAGCTTCAAGGGTAATGTAATGGGCTTATAAAGGGGAAAACCCACTAGTGGGTTGTGGGTCACAGGAATGTCCACCTTTAGGTGGGCTGGATGGAGGCTGGATCACAAGGGGAAGTTGTGGATCACAGGAGTGTTGACCTTTAGGTGAGTTGGGTGGAGGCTGAGTTTCCAGGGAAGTTGGAACATTGGATACTGACTGTATCTAATAGCTCTGGTGGAGTTTCTGGAGACTACTGGCATGTGAAATTTACAGCAGTATGTGGTCGCTCCCAGAATGCAGGGAGAAGTAGGGCCACAGTTCTCACACAAAGTAGAGACCAGGGAATTCGATACAGGACATACAGAACATGGCATTAGTTTGCTCCTTACAAAGGTAAATTTCCACTAATCCTATTTCTCCTGAGACTCATTGCAGATCACAGGTTATTTGCTCTGCTGCATGGCTAGGCACCTCCCCTGCAACAGCTGTGTTTGCAGCAAATCTCAGTGTGGACTAGAGGATGCCAAAACTTATTTTTTGGAAAATATTGCTGACTGCAGAGTGTGACTAATTTTAAGTCCCTCTGAGAAGAGTGACTTTAAAGTAGCTGCCTTCTGCCAGCTAGCACGTAGGTACCCTGTCCGCTGCCATCCTCACTCCCCTCACCACCCGGGCACATCTGTTTGGGTTATTACTTCGATGAGGGCTACACAAAGCCTTAAGGGACGGTGTCAGAAAAACAAAAACAAAAAACAAAACAAAACAAAAACAAACAAAAAAAATGAGTCACTACAGCCTCATAGCATTTTAAATCTGCCTGCCACTGGTTCCTCAGAACATGTGGCAATCACTGTGTTGGTCCAGAATGGAGGAGGTAGAGCTTTTGCCATCTTTGAGGGCAGGCACATGGCTCAATGCCATCTTTGTTAGGGGCAACCACATGGCTAGCCTCGCTCAATTAGGGCAACTGGGTGACTAGCCACCATCTTTCTTAGGGGTAGCCATATGGCTAGCTGCCATCTTTAAGGGCAACCACATGACTGCTGCCTGCTTCCCACTGCTGCCCTGGTCCATCTCCCTTTCCCACCACGGGTTTCCCAGCTTTTCACTAGAGATGTGCATGCAGTCTCTAGGTCCCACCAGGGAAAGCTGGGGGAGGAGTCAACCTCCTGCAAGCAGTGATTGGCTCCAGGCCTCTGACAGTGAATTCTCAGCTGTGCTAACTTGATTCACTGTGGGCTGAGAGAATCAAATACACCCGGCTCTCAGCTAAAAAGCCTGGCTTCCTTTCTCTAAGACTACATTTTCCAACTCTTAAAAAATAAAAATTGTCTCTGATTTCTTTTTCTGCTACCAAAAAATGTAAGATTGCTTATTGGGTGTGTTTTTACCCTGACGTAAAATGTTTTTGTTTCTAATTTATGTCTTTACTAATTCCTAGTCATTATTTGGAGGAGTGCAGAGTGCCCAAAGTTTCTGGCTTCTGAACCAGGCATTGTTGAGTGATGAGTGATATTATTTTTTTTTTAAATTATTAATTTATTCTTGTTACATCTCAATGGTTATCCCATCCCTTTTATCCTCCCATTCTTCCCTCCCTCCCATTTCCCCCTTACTCCCCTCCCCTATGACTGTGCCTGAGGGTGACTTCCTCCCCTTTTATATGCTCATAGGGTATCAAGTCTCTTCTTGGTAGCCTGCTATCCTTCCTCTGAGGACATACTACTGGGATTCTAGATGAGAGAAGCATGGGAGAATAGCAAAGTAGAAGGATCCAGAGGTTCCTATAAACCTACAAGAAGAACATTATGACAGGCAGATTTGGGCCCAGGCGTCCTGCTCAAACTATGGCACCAGACAAGGACAATACAGGCCATAAACTTCAAACCCCTAACCAGATCTAGCCAATGGACAGGATGAGTGATATTCTTAATCCTTGAATTTATTGAAAAGATCCTCCCTGTTCTCAGGGGTTCTTCTTTCAGCTAATTTTTCTTCTTTGAGTCATTCTGCATAGGTTTAAGTTTTCTTTTTAAAAATTTTTTTATTAATTTATTCTTGTTACATCTCAATGGTTATCCCATCCCTTGTATCCTCCTATTCTTCCCTCCCTCCCTTTTCCCCTTATTCCCCTCCCCTATGACTGTTCCTGAGGGGGATTACCTCCCCCTGTATATGCTCATAGGGTATCAAGTCTCTTCTCGGTAACCTGCTGTCCTTCCTCTGAGTGCCACCAGGTCTCCCCCTCCAGGGGACATGGTCAAAGGTGAGGCACCAGAGTACGTGAGAAAGTCATATCCCACACTCCACTCAACTGTGGAGACTGTGCTGACCATTGGCTAGATCTGGGTAGGGGTTTAAAGTTTACCGCCTGTATTGTCCTTGGCTGGTGCCTTAGTTTCAGCAGGACCCCTGGGCCCAAATCTGCCTACCATAATGTTCTACTTGTAGGTTTCTAGGACCCTCTGGATCCTCCTACTTTGCTATTCTCCCATGCTTCTCTCATCCAGAGTCTCAATGGGATGTCCTCCCCTCTGTCCCAGTTTCCTGGTAATTGAAGGCTTTCGTAGGATATGCCCCTTGGGCTAGTATGCAGATATAAGTGAGTATATACCATATGAGTCTTTCTGCTTCTGGGTTAACTCACTCATTATGATCATTTCTAGCTCAATCCATTTGTCCACAAATTTTGGGAATTCCTTGTTTTTAATAGCTGAGTAGTATTCCATAGTGTATATGTACCACAGTTTCTTTATCCATTTTTCTACTGAGGGACACTTAGGCTGTTTCCATGTTGTGGCTATTATGAATAAGACTGCTATGAACATGGTTGAGCTAATTTTCTTGCTGTGTGCTGGAGCATCTTCTGGTTATATTCCAAGGAGTGGAATAGCTGGGTCTTGAGGAAGCCCTATTCCCAGTTTTCTGAGATAGCACCAGATAGATTTCCAAAGTGGCTGTACTAGTTTGCATTCCCACTAGCAATGAAGGAGTGTTCCTCTCTCCCCACATCCTCGCCAGCATGTGGTGTCACTTGAATTTTTGATCTTAGCCATTCTGATGGGTGTAAGATAGAATCTCAGAGCTGTTTTGATTTGCATTTCCCTGATGACTAAGGAGGTTGAGCATTTCTTTAAGTGTTTCTCAGCCATTTGATATTCCTCCGTTGAGAATTCTCTGTTTAGTTCCAAGCCCCATTTCTCAATTGGGTTATTTAGTTTGGTGGTGTTTAATTTCTTGAGTTCTTTATGTATTTTGGATATTAGACCTTTGTCAGATGTAGGGTTGATGAAGATCTTTTCCCAGTCTGTAGGCTGTCGCTTTGTTCTCTTGACTATGTCTCCTGCCTTACAGAAGCTTCTTGGCCTCATGAGGTCCAATTTATTAATTGTTGACATTAAGGCCTGGGCCGTTGGTGTTTTGTTCAGGAAGTTGTCTCCTGTGCCAATATGTTCCAGGCTCTTCCCCCCTTTTTCTTCTAAGTGACTTAGTGTCTCTGGTTTTATGTTGAGGTCTTTAATCCACTTGGCTTTGAGTTTTGTGCAAGGTGACAAATATGGGTCCAGTTGCATTTTTTTACACATAGACATCCAGTTAGACCAGCACCATTTGTTGAAGATGCTATCATTTTTCCATTGAATGGATTTGGCTTCTTTGTCAAAAATCAAATGACCATATGTGTGTGGGTTCATATCTGGGTCTTCAATTCAATTCCATTGATCAACCAGCCTGTTGCTGTGCAAGTACCATGCTGTTTTAATTACTATTGCTTTATAGTACAATTTGACATCAGGTATGGAGATTCCTCCAGAGCACCTTTTATTGTACAAGATGGTTTTCTCTATGCTGGGTTTTTTGTTTTTCCATATGAAGTTCAGAATTGAACTTTCAATGTCTTTTAAAAATTTGTGTAGGTATTTTGATAGGGATTGTATTGAATCTGTAGATTGCTTTTGGTAGGATGGCCATTTTTACTATATTAGTTCTCCCAATCCATGAGCAAAGAAGATCATCCCATATTCTCATGTCATCTTCAATCTCTTTCTTCAGAGTTTTGAAAATTTTTTCAAAGAAGTCCTTCACTTGCTTCATTAGAGTAACTCCTACATATTTTATATTGCTTGTGGCTAATGTGAAGGGTGTGGTTTTCCTAATTTCTTCCTCTGCAAGCTTGTCATTTGTGTATAGGAAGGCTACTGACTTTTTTGAGTTAATTTTGTATCCAGCCAATTTGCTGAAGGTGTTTATGAGCTGTAGGAGTTCTCTGGTGGAATTTTGAGGGTCACTTATGTAGACTATCATATCATCTGCAAAAAGGGATAATTTGACTTCCTCCTTTCCCATTTGAATACCCTTGATCTCCTTTTGTTGTCTTATTGCTCTGGCTAGAATTTCGAGTACTATATTGAAGAGATATGGAGAGAGTGGGCAGCCTTGCCTTGTTCCTGATTTTAGAGGAATTTCTTTGAGTATCTCACCATTTACTTTGATTTTGGCTATTGGCTTCCTATATATAGCCTTTATTATGTTGAGGAAAGTGCCTTGTATCCCTGATCTCTCTAAAACCTTAAACATGAATGGGTGTTGGATTTTATCAAATGCTTTCTCTGCACCTAAAGAGATGATCATGTGGTTTTTTATTTCCAGTTTGTTTATATGGTGGATTACATTGATGGATTTCTGTATATTAAACCATCCCTGCATGCCTGGAATGAAGCCTACTTGGTCATGATGAAGGATATCTTTAATGTTTTCTTGTATTTGTTTTGCAAGTATTTTATTTAGTATTTTTGCATCGATGTTCATAAGAGAAATTGGTCTGAAATTCTCTTTCTTTGTTGAGTCTTTGTGAGGTTTAGGTATCAATGAGACTATGGCCTCATAGAATGAATTTCTATCTTTTGGAGTAGCTTGAAGAGTATCGTTAATAGCTCGCCCTTGAAGGTCTGGTAGAATTCTGCACTGAAACCATCTGGCCCTGGGCTTTCTTTTGGTTGGGAGACTATCAATGATTGCTTCAATTTCTGTAGGGGAAATGGGACTATTTAGCTTGTTTATCTGTTCTTCACTCAACTTTGGCAAGTGAAATTGATCAAGAAAATCATCCATTTCCCTTAGATTTTCAAATTTTGTGGCATATATGCTTTCAAAGTAGGATCTTATGATTCTTTGTATTTCTTCAGTGTCTGTTGTTATGTCTCCCTTTTCATTTCTGATTTTGTTGATTTCAATTCTCTCTCTCTCTGACTTTTAGTTAGTTTGGCTAACGGTCTGTCTATCTTGTTGATTTTCTCAAAGAACCAGCTCTTGGTTTTGTTGATTCTTTGGACTGTTTTCTTAGTTTCTAATTTGTTAATTTCAGCCCTGAGTTTGATTATTTCCAGATGTCTACTCCTTTTTGGTGTTTCTGCTTCTTTTCTTCCTAAGGCTTCCAGTTGTGTCGTTAAGATGCTATGTGCAATGCTTCCAATTTCTTTTTAAAGGCACTTAGTGCTATGAATTTTCCTCTTAGCACTGCTTTCAATGTTTCTCACAAATTTGGATATGTTGTTCCTTCATTTTCATTGATTTTCAGAAACTCCTTGATTTCTTTCTTTATTTCTTCCCTGACCCAGGTATCATTTAGCAGAGAGTTGTTTAGTTTCCACATACGTGTAGGCTTTTTGTTATTTCTGTTGTTGTTGAATTGCAGCCTAAGTCCATGGTGATCTGATAAGATACAAGTTATTATTTCAATCCTCTTGTATCTGGTAAGGCCTGCTTTGTGACCTACGATGTGATCAATTTTGGAGAAGGTTCCATGGGGTGCAGAGAAGAAGGTATATTCTTTCTTGTTTGGGTGAAAGGTTCTATAGATATCTGTTAGATCCATTTGATTCATGGCATTGGTTAATGATGTTATTTCTCGGATTAGTTTCTGTTTCAATGACTTATCCTTCAGTGAGGGTTGGGTATTGAGGTCTCCCACTATTATTGTGTGGGGATCGATGTGTGGTTTAAGCCTTTTTAGCAGATCTTTTACAAATGTGGGTGCCCTTGTATTGGGAGCATAGATGTTCAGAATTGTGATGTCATCTTGGTTGACTTTACCTTTGATGAGTATGAAGTGTCCTTCTGCATCCCTTTTGAATAATTTTGGTTGAAAGTCTATTTTGTTCGATATTAAAATGGCTACACCTGCTTGCTTCTTGTGACCATTTGCTTGGAATATTTTTTCCAATCTTTTACCCTGAGGTAATGTCTATCGTTATGGGTGAGATGTGTTTCTTGAATGCAGAAGAATGTTGGATCTTGTTTATGCACCCATTCAGTTAGTCTGTGTCTTTTTATTGGAGAATTGAGACCATTCATGTTGAGAGATATTAATGACCAGTGACTATTAAGAGTCTTAATTTTGATGTTGTTTCCAGTCGAGCATTTGTGTAGTTGTGTTTTTGCCATGGTATAGTTATCTATTTCCTGAGTAGTTGTGGTTGTAGCTTGACCCTTTGGGATGGAGTTTTCCTTAAGTACCTTCTGTAAAGCTGGATTTCTGGATAGGTACTGTTTGAATTTGTTTTTGTCATAGAATATTTTGTTTTCTCCATCTATGGTTATTGATAGTTTTGCTGGGTAAAGTAGTCTGGCCTGGCTTCTGTGGTCTCTTAGGGTTTGCAGGATCTCTATCCAGGCTCTTCTGGCTTTTATGGTCTCTGTTGAGAAGTTGGGTGTAATTCTGATAGGTTTGCCATTAAATGTTATTTGGCCCTTTTCCCTTGCAGCTTTTAATATTTTTCTTTGTTCTGTATGTTTTGTGTTTTGATTATTATTTGACAGGCAGTTTTTCTTTTCTGGTCAATTCTATTGGTGTTCTGCAGGCCTCTTGTATGTTTATAGGCATCTCTTTCTTTAGATTGGGGAAATTTTCTTCTATGATTATGTTGAGAATAGTTTCTGGGCCTTGGAGACTGATATCTTCTCTTTCTTCAATGCCTATTATCCTCAGATTTCTTCTTTTCATGGTGTCCTTAATTTCTTGGATGTTTTGTGTCAGGAGTTTTCCAGATTTAGCATTTTCTTTAATGATTGCTTCAAGATCTGTGATTGTATCTTCTAGACTTGAGATTAGTTCTTCCATCTCTTGGATTCTGTTACAAAAGCTCACCTCTGTTTTGCTCGCCTTCTTCTCTCAGGTCTCACATTCTTGTTTTTCTTCTGTCTGTGTGTTTATCATTGAATCCATTTTCGTCTTCAGATCTTGAACTGATTTTTTTATTTCTTTCATCTGATTGTTTATATATTCCTGAGTTTCTTCCATTGCCTCTTTATAGGTCTTCAGAGCTTGAACCATTTTATTTCTTTCTTTCATTTGGTTGTTTGCATTTTCCTGAAATTTTTCCAGTTCCACTCTATGTGCTTCTTTTATGTCTCTCACCTGTTTGGCTGCGTCCTCCTGTATTTGATTACGAATTTTTTTTGTTTCCTCCATTAATATCCTCATCACTAAGGATTTGATGTCATTTTCTTGTATTTCTGTTGTATTTGAGTTCTCTGGGTTGTTTTCTTTGGGATAGCTGGAGACTGGAGATGCCATGTTGTTTTGTGGTTTTTTTTTTTTTTTTTTGCGTATGCTTTTACGCTGTCCTTTAAACATCTTGCCATCTTTGTTTTTGTTGGGTAGCTTCCAGAGTTGGATGGACAGAGTCTGATGGTAGATTCACTTGTTTTCTCATGATTTCCGTAGGCTGGAAGCTCTGATACTTCACTGGTGTGGATGGCAGGAGGCTAGCCCTGTCATTTTGAACTTTCACAGCCAGTGATCCTCAGCTCCCCTGTAGTGTGGGTCCTGCAATCATTCTGGGTCTCTGAATGAGCATTGGGTCAGGTCAAGGTATCCACATCCTTCTGGGTTCCCTGTCAAGTCCAGCCAGGGACACTGGGCAGGAACCACGCACGGAGCTCAGCTAGATTCTCAGGGCGTGAACCATCTGCCGAGTTCAGCTAGGGATTCTGGGCCCAAAATGCACACAGTATCCAGCCAGAATTTTTGGGCTGGGCCTGTGCACGGGGCTCCGCTAGGGGCTTTTGGCCCAAAGTGCATGCTATGGTCAGCTATTGACTCAGAGTTTGAATCGTCTGCCCTGCTCAGCCAGGAATTCTGGATTCAAACTGCACACTTTGTCCAACCAGAGTCTTAGAGCCAGGACTGTGCCAAAGGCTCCCCTAGAGTCTTTGGACCCAATCTGACTCCCAAGCACAGTTAGGGACTCTGGCCCCAAACTGCATGTCGAGCTCCACCCAAGTCTCCAAGGCGGAATTGTGCACTGAGCTCAGCCAGGGACTCTGGACTCATACTGTATGCTGAATTCAGCCTGGGACTCTGGGCCTATACTGCGTGGATAGTCCAGCCAGAGTCTTGGAGCCACCAAGCCTGTGCACACAGCTCAACTAGAGTCTCTGGGCCCAATCTGCCCAGCAAGTCCAGCTAGGGCCTCTGGGCATGCTGACCTGAGCCTGCGTCAGTGCCCCAGAACTGCCCACTGAGCTGAGCTAGTGTCTTGGGCAGAACTGCGAGTTGAGGAGAGCTAGCGTCTCCAGTGGAACTGAGCGCTCCACCCAACCTGTGTCCCAGCCCCAGAACTGTGGTTGCACTGAGATATCACCTCCAGTGAAACTGAGAGCTCCGCCCAGCCTGCTTCACAGCAGGAGAACTGCAGCTGTGCTGAGCTGGTGCCTAGGGTGAAACTGAACACTCCTCCCAGCCTGTGTCACAGCAGGAGAACTGCCACTGTGCTGAGGTGGCACCTCCTGTGAGACTGAGTGCTCTACCCAGCCTGCGTCACAGCAGGAGAACTGCCGCTGAGCTGAGATGGTGCCTAGGGTTGAACTGAGTGCTCTGCCCAGTCTATGTCACAGCAGGGGATCTGTGACTGGGTTGAGCTAGTGCCTGGGGCAGAATTGCTTGCTGCGCTGAGCCAGCATCTACGCACTAAGCTGAACCCGGGACTCTGGGGCTGAACTGTCCACCGAGTCCAATTTGGGTCTTAAGGCACTGCGCTACCCAAATCCTGTCCAGAGTCCCCTCTCCCGCAGCAACTCCCAACGGCCACCACACCAATCGCCTCCACCAGAAGGCTCTGAGCTGCGAATCTCAGCCACTGCCACTGGTGTCGCTGGTGCCGCTGCTGCTGCCGCTTCTGCTGCCTCTGCTGCTGCTGCTCGGATCCGAGAAAATCCGCGCTCCTCCCGTGTGCAGGGGTACGCAGGTCCTCCGCGTCCTGGTCCCTCTGAACCGTGGAGCACTCCTTCTGCCGTGGTGTGGGGACCTTGGTGTTCCTGACTCAGAAATCTGTGCAATTCCTTGAATTGTTCACTGGAGCTTCCAACCATGGTCCACACTGCTTGCTGCCATCTTGGATTCCCAGGTTTAAGTTTTCTACTCTCATCAGTATTGATAGTTTCTCTTTTAAACATGTCCCAATTTATTAGACATTCCTTTGAAATATATGTGCCAAACATAGAGACAGAATATACATGCCTGCCTTCTGATGGGCCCAGGGAGCAGAGCCATTAAAGAAATATCTGATATTAGGGCTTATATTTGCTTATAAAAACAAACTGGGCCACATACAACATTCTATGATTAAATTAATATTACTCTCAGACTTCCTTAGTGATTGGTGCCCTCCAAGTGTCCTCTGTAGCCCAGATAAGATGCTGGAAGCCATCTTGCATGCATAACTTGAGTTAGCAAGGTATTTGGTAAGCTGTCAGGATGGTTGGACTGAGTCAGTTGCTAGACTACACCACCCTCTAGTGGTTAGAGTTCAGTTTAAGGCAGGAATACTGGACTAGCACCAGAAACTGGTAACTAGGCAACTCCATTTTCCTACTATACAAAAGCTTTGCCTTGGTTATTTCTTGGCCAATGGCTGGCCCATTCTCTGCTGTACTACAGACCTAGACACAGCCTAACTGGTGCTAGCTTTCCACTACCATCTCATCTTAGACTAAATTTGTTAGAAACTCAAAGTCTCACTTGTTTTCTCTTTTATTTTGTTTTAAGTAGTTATAGATACTTTCTCCCTTGGGAACACTGTCTTGCTTCTATTTTATTTGTCTATATTCTATTACTGAATATGGACTTTGAAGATCTGACAGGATGGGGCTATTGCATAGACTCCTTTTGAAGACATTCAAGGCATAAGAGGTGATTGCGGTTAAAGGAAGGGAGGAGCACTCATTGTGGTTTAAGGAAGGTCAGCTGGATAGAAAAGAGCATCCCTGAGACTTGCTTGCTGTGCTGTTAGCCAAGTGACAATCACAGGACAAGGAGCCCTGTGGAATTTAGGTGGCTCACAGATAATCAATGTAATCTTCACAAATTACTCACACACCTTGGGTAAAAGCTCCTATGCTCTTTGACTGATTTCTTACTGGACATGACTCAGGATGCCTTCTTCATCTTTACCCAAATCTATTCATTGCACATGTTCATGCTCAAGTCTGAATTGTCATTAGCTGTAATGTGTGATACTGCAGGCATGAAGAATTAACTGGTGATTATTAGTCTAGTCTGGGTCTTTCCCAAATTCCCTGTCCTCAATATATTCATCCACGCTTCTGAGAAGAAAGCTTAGAGAAGAACAACGTATTTTCAGATGCATTTATTCAACAAACAGGTTAGCCACACATCATGGCAGTCTGAACAGAGTTCAAAGTCTTGACTTTCAGCAAGGCCCATAATGTTTAATTTTGACAGGAACCTGGCGTTTCCTGTAAAAGAGATGTAAGAAAAATAAATAATGGTCAGCTTGAAGTTTATTGATACAAGTAAGTGACTATGGGAGATTAGCAATGAAATTTAGAAATAATTGTGCTTTTCTTTACATGAGAAGCTGATAATTTATTCTCCATTTTCTCTTTCCAGAACTCATTTTTGATTCTTATATTCATTGAACATTTGTTACTTTCTATTGTATTCACAAAGGCTACAGCAGAGTTCAAAAGTGCCTCTCAGTACCATTTACAGACCTATTGGGGAACCCTTGAAATGAATCTCAGATCCACCACTGCTCCTTTTACTACTGATGCAGTGCACTCACTGACCAGGTGGCCATCTGAGCTGTTGGCAGGGCTTTCTATCTCTTTACCATTTCATCTCAGAAGATGAGGGCTTGACTGTGTCAGACCATCAGATTCCCATGACAATAACATATACTAAGGTCTTCTTTACGTAAAATTTCCTCTGCCTTCCTACGTTTCCTTGACAAAGCCAGTTACTTCCACAAAAATATAAATGTCCTTCAATTCTGTGATTGTTTTTAAGTTATAAGACTGTTTCTACAGTTTTTTCTCTAGTAATTATTTCCCTGAACATGGTGGCATGCAACAAATTTTCTATTTTTTTCTATTATTTGAGAAGATATGATATGTCTATTTTCACATGTGCATTTTTGGACCCATTCTTTCTTTATTTTTAACATTAACTTTAACTTATGATAGTGTCACTGTGCATGGTGGTGTATGCCTTTAATCCCAGCACTTGGGAGGCAGAGTTAGGCAGATTGCTGTGACTTCAAGGCCAGGCTGGTCTACAAAACAAGTCCAGGATAGCGAGGATTACATAGAGAAAGCCTGTCTTGAAAAACAAAACAAAACAAAACAAAACAAAACAAAACCTTATGATAGTGCTGATTTCACAGTCACTACATGAGCCTGTTATGCACGCTTTGGTTCACTCTGCTCATTAACCACATTTACTTATTTAAAATAGAAAGTTTAACAACATTAAAACTTCACTTTCTCTGCAAATCAAAACAACTCTGAGATTCCATCTTATACCCATCAGAATGGCTAAGATCAAAAATTCAAGCAACACCACATGCTGGCGAGGATGTGGAGAAAGAGAAACGTGCCTTCATTGCTGGTGGGAATGCAGACTAGTGCAGCCACTTTGGAAATCTGTCTGGTGCTATCTCAGAAAACTGGGAATAGGGCTTCCTCAAGACCCAGCTATTCTCTTCCTTGGAATATATCCAGAAGATGCTCCAGTACACAACAAGAAAATTTGCTCAACCATGTTCATAGCAGCCTTATTCATTATATCCAGAACATGGAAACAGCCTAAGTGTCCCTCAGTAGAAGAATGGATAAAGAACCTGTGATACATATACACTATGGAATACTACTCAGCTATTAAAAACTAGGAATTTTGGAAATTTTGGACAAATGGATTGAACTAGAAATGATCATAATGAGTGAGCTAACCCAGAAGCAGAGAGACTCAAATGGTATATACTCACTTATAATTGGACACTAGCCCAAGGGGCATGTTTCATGAAAGTCTTCACTTACCAGGAAAAATGAGATAGAGGTGAGGACAGCCTATTAGGACTCTAGGTGAGAGAAATATAGGAGATGGGGAAATAGAAGGATCCAGAGGGTTTAGAAACCTACAACAAGAACACTATGATGGACAGATCTGGGCCCAGGGGTTCTGTTCAAACTATGGCACCAGCCAAAGACAATACATGCAGTCAGCATCAAACCTCTACCCAGATCTAGCCAAGGGAAAAGACATTCTCCATAGTTAAGTGGAGAGTGGGGACTGACTTTCACATGAACTCTGGTGCCCCATGTTTGCCATGTCCCCTTGATAGGAAGGCCCGATGGCACTCAGAGAAAGGATAGCAGGCTACCAAGAGTCTCTACTTGATACTCTAGCATCATATTCAGGGGGAGGAGGTCCCCATCAGTCACAGTCATAGGGAAGGGGAATGAGGTGAAAGCGGGAGGGAGGGAGGAATGGGAGGATGCATGGGATGGGATAGCAATTGATATGTAATATGAATGATTTTATTTTTCAATAAAAAGAAATATCATTAAAAAAAACCACTTAAGTTTCTCAGTCGGGCACGGTGGCGCACACCTTTAATCCCAGCACTCGGGAGGCAGAGGCAGGCTGATTTCTGTGAGTTGGAGGCCAGCCTGGTCTACAAAGTGAGTCTAGGACAGCCAAAGCTACATAGAGAAACCCTATCTTGAAAAACCAAACACCAAACCAAAACAGAATAAAATGAAACAAAGAAAAACAAAACAGAACAACAACAACAAAGATCAAAGACAAACAACAAGAGCAAGAAAAAAAACCCCTTCAGTTTCTCAGCGTACTATATGCTTTTGAAATCCAGTGACATATGGACAGAAAACATTTCTAGCACCACAGAAAGTTCTGCCAGTAGTTGCTTTTCTAGAGAAATGAATTATTAACAGTTTCTCCAAGAAAGCATAGAAAACATATAATGTCCTTATTTAACAAAGCTACCATGCTCCTGATAGTTATTGCACCCATCAGAAGAAAGCCCTGTCTGGGGTTGCTGAATATCTCAAACCCCAACAAGTAGAGTCAGATGCTGGCTCTAGCAATAGGTACCACACAGGTCATTTTTATGCAACTTTTAAAGTAAAATATAATTAAATCACTTCTCCTTTTCCTTTCTTCACTCCCCGTTGCTTGTACCTAAACTCCCCATTCCACCTTTCACTTTCAAATTGATAGTTTCTTTTTTATATTATTATTGCTATGTGTGTGTGTGTGATGTGTGAGCACCAATATAGAAATAGAACATGTTGAGTCCCTTTCTGCTGTTTGTGTTACTTTAAAAATTATTACTATTATTTTCTACATTGGGACTAACTGCAGTTTCCTCTCCCTCCTCTCCTTCAAGTCCTTCCCCCCCACCTCTGTGCCCCTTTTCATCCATTCCAAATCCTCAATTTCTATTCATGAAAGGGCAGGCCTCCCAGTGATATCAACATGGTATATCACACTGCAGTAAGACTAGGTACCTCCCCTTGTATTAAGGCTGAATGAAGCAGGCCAGTATGAGAGAAAGGGTCCCAAAAGACAGTTAATGAGTCAAAGACAGCACTTGCTCTTACTGTTTGGAGTCCCACAAGAAGACCAAACTATACTCCTGTAACTTATATGCAGAAGGCCTAGGCCAGTCCTATGCGTGCTCTCTGAATGGTGGTTCAGTCTCTGTGAGTTACTATGAATCCAGGTTAGTTGACTCTATGGATTTTCCTGTGGTATCCTTGACCCCTATGGCTCCTACAATCCTTCCCCTTCTTCTGCAGGATTCCCTGAACTACACCTAATGCTCTGCTGTGAATATCTGCATCTGCTTTCTTCAGTTGTTGGATGAAGTCTCTTTGATGACAACTTGACTAAGTACCAATCTATGAACATAACAGAATATCATTAGGGATCATCTCGTTGGCTGTTTTTCCCAGTCATGTTTGGTTCTATCCTATGTCTCTGGGTTATCTAGTTCTTGGTCCTGGCCCTTCAGGCAGTGTCAAGGGGTAGGCTCTCTGTAGGGCATTTAATTACCAATAGAAACAAAGGCACTATAGAAATCTTAGAACATCCTTTACATTTGAGACAGACAAATTTATCTCTAGAACACAGGGTGAAGTGCTGCATGTTCAGACAGCTGAATGTATCTCTTACATTTACATGCATTAGACAAAATACAAAGAGCAAATTGCAACCAGTAGGTTTAAAGTTCAAAGGAGTGCAAGTTCAGCATTTTGCTCATATTTTTCTGAAAGCTTCTCTCCTAGTAGAAGCCTTTGTACTTTAGACCTTATGCTTAGAGAGTTCACAAGCCTGAGGGTTTTGTGGTCTCTGGTCCTCCACATAGGTGTAAATACTGATGCTTGCCCTCAATGTCAATAATATAGGTCATGAGAAAATTAACAAGTGGTTTCAAATGTATTCATTCCATAAGATTCATCTGTTCCTCTGACCTCCTGAGCCAGGGACTCAATCTGTAGCCCAGGTGGACAGGTGAAAAACATTGATTTGAAACTCAGGTTTCTTCTGCCTAAGTCTGCAGTGTAGGGGTAGCAGGCATGCACTATCAGGCCTGACACCATTTACACCCTGGACACACACTCGCCATGAAGCTGAATGCCTACTGTTTGGGGTCTAAAATGTCTACAATCCTGGATAAACTCTGAGACTTTTCTGAACTCATTTAGAGTGATCCCTGAAGAGAGTTTGCACCAAAGAGATTCACACAGATGAATCATGACAATTTATAGTCACTTGAGCCTGAGACGAAGCCTTATTTTTGGGGGGTGGGGGGTGAGGGTTTCAAGACACAGTTTCTCTGTGTAGCCTTGGCTGTCCTGGCCTCATTTTGTAGACCAGGCTGGCCTCAGACTCACAGCGGTCCACCTGCCTCTGCCTCCCAAGTGCAGGGATGAAAGGCATGCACCACCATGCCCAGCTGAGCCAAAGCCTTTAACATCAAGTCAATTCTAGAAGATCTAAGGGTTTTCTGTCACTTGTGGGATCTATGTTGTTTGACTGAAGTTCAGAGCCTCTTTAAATGGCATTCTTTCCATGAAGCCTTTCTTCGACCTCCCCGTTAGAGGATAGCACCACCTTTGCTTTGTTTTTGGCGATTGTCACAACTTACAAGAAGCGCTTACACGCACTCATGAGAGTTTGTCTGCTTGCTTTCATTTAGCTTTTTGGTTTTTTCTCACAAGCATATGGAAAACCATGGAGGGCCTAGCATAATGACTGGTACATCTGCTTGGTCATAGTGTGAGAGAAAAAATCATGACATCAGTTTGTCTCTGTGTCCTCAGTCTGATTCCTGTTCCCCAACATCAAATTCTTCAGAAAACTTCACTGAAGTTAGCTCTCATACCAGTGAATACAAATGCTACAAAATATATTTCTATTCACTGAAAACTATATAATTTACATTTGCTAATTTAAAAGAGCACTAGAAAAATCAATGTCTGCTATTGTCAGGAATTATTTTTCTTAGGTTAATGATATTTTGTATGTACAGCCTTTAAAAAAAATCTAGACAGTCAACTGTATAGCTAAGAAAATTGAGGCTTATCTGGCTACTGGTGGCACAGGCCTTTAATCAGGTGACAGGGGCAGGAGACAGATGAGTTTCAGGACAGCCTAGTCTAGAGAGTGAATTCCAGGACATCAAGGGCTACACAGAGAAACTGTGTCCCAAAAACCCAAAACAGAAAAAGAAAAGAAAAGAAAGAAGAAAAGTTGGCACTTTTCTTATCCAAGCAATTTTAAATCATACCAAAGTTATGAAAATATTTATTTATTGACCTAGTCTTTAAGAAAGTAACATATATAAAACTCTAATGATAAGTAACTTAAGTATTTAAAAAATAAACTTTATCCTTACCTGTTTTCACGGCACAGTTCACATTCATTGGGGTACATTTTTCCATTAGTGCCACATAAAGGTTTATAAAGCCTGGGACATATCACAGCTGCATCATTACAATTAGCCTAAACAGAGAATTAAATAGTCATTTTCTACCAGTTCTCAATGTTTGAACTTATAATAAAATATTAAGACCACTTAAATTTTTTCCCAATTAGGATAATGACACTGGGTGTTGTATAAGAAAACAGCAACAGATATAAAGAAAGTACTTTACCATGGCATCAGAAAATCTGAGTTAAAATCAAGTTATGTCCCTTTCTTAGCATGTGACATCAAAGGTCTACTAGTTTTTCCCTTGATCAGTAACTTCATCAGAAAATTGGGGAAATAATTACTTCCCCACTTAGGTCATGATGTTGTGCTGAGGTTTGATGAAAGGAGGAAGGCAACACCAGCTGCTAACAGGATAGCCCTCCTTGCACACGGGCACTTTGTCCTTCTACATGGGCATTAGATGGCATCAGTGCTTGGATTCTTGGACTGTGTTTTTAGTAAAAGCTGACTATCATTAAATGTGTCTTATAGGTCTCTGTGCTATTTTTTATTCATTGTTGAATTGGAAAAAATCAAAACTGCTAATTATCCATTCATTGCTCTTTACTATAAATACCTTGTAAAGTTGTCATTTACACTCTTTCTCAAGAGAAGAGCCAGAAAGTGATGAATTCAGCCAAAGTCACATATCTAGTGATTCTTGGTCTCTGAATTCAAGTCCCTCATCAGCTCTTCATTACAGGACATCATTCCACGTTCTCTGTTTTGCTAACATTTATTTATTCTTCATGGACCGATACGTCGGAAAACTTTTTTCATCCCTCTAACTAGGTTTGCTTCTAATGGTGCCAGATTTTTTTCCTCTAATACTTATCAAGGATGTAATAATTTATTCCCTATAACTTCAGATTCACCAACAGTTTCCTCCTGGGTTATATGTAACGAGATGAAGGGCACTTCCTCCTCTAGTCTACTTAGGAATTAGAAGCAATAAAAACCAACATGGTCAAGTCAGGAGCAAGGACTTCTTGGAATGCACATGAGAGCATCACTTGAACTTCTTGACCTACAGCCAGCCCTAGCATACAAATAAAAATGTCCTTCACAGCATGCAGTAGACAGATGATGGGTGATTAGTGGGCTTGTCTTTGAACACAGCACCATGCAGGATGGGGAGGTGCTACTTATCCTGTGCTTTGTAGTGGAGGTTCCTTATCATTTGAGCCTCTAATCCTGACCTAAGGCTAAACTAAGAAGGTAACTTGGTAGAGTGTACTTTTTTTTTCTTTTTCTGTCAAGGTCTCACTGAATAGCCCAAGCTGACCTCGAGCCAGGTAGCCCAGGTTCTGAGTGCTTTGGATTATAAATATACACCACCGTGCATGTTCATATTCTGGCTGTACTTTTACTGAATCAAACAATTTAGCATTTATATGAAACTGGAGGATTAAAAATTATAAAATAAGGCAGGCAGTGGAGATGCACACCTTTAATCTCAGCAATCAGGAAGCAAGGCTGGCTGATCTCTAAGAGTTTGACTCCAGCCAGGTGTACAGAGTGATTTGCAGGACAGCCAGAGCTACACAGAGAATATCGGCCTAGAAAAACCCCAATATGTATGTATGTATGTATGTATGTATGTATGTATGTATGTATGTATGTATATGACATCAAATTCTCTTTACCTCTTTCTCCACTACGTCAGCTGTAGTGCTACCTAGAAAACATAAATCAAATGTCAACCAGGATCCCCAATAAAGAAGCCAGATCTATCCTCAGTTACCAAAGAAAACAGTGTCATATGACCCCTCTGCTCCATCATGTACGTTCCACCGCTCTAATTTTCATGACTTTCATTGACACCATCGGGGTGTTTTTTACTCTCTGCCTGCTGAGATCTTGAATTGATTAAGGAAAACTTCGACTGTTACTGAGTACATCAATTTGGTATTTCAGGAAATACCAAACTCAGAGTTTGAAAGGTTTAGGCACTAACTATTCAGATACTCTTGAAATGCCCATCAATGTTGTCTCTGCACTGGGTAGAATTTTCATTTCAGTCAGTGAATTATAAATATCAATACCTTAACATATGGGTGGCAGTATGGGAAATAGGCATCGGGTCTTCTGATGTAATTAAGTTTCCTTTGTTAAAACTGAGGCTTTTCTGCCAACTCACCACCAGTTCTCACAGAGCTTTTTCCCACAGGTGCATTATACTGGCTGGCCACAGGGCCAACTTGTCTTTTGTGTATTTACACAGTTCTACAAAGACCCCCTTCCTACTTTAGAAAACAAGTCCATGTATGTGTGTCATAAAACATATGATGTTGCACATGTACAACACTTAAAGATGTAACAACAATGAAAGAAAACTGAATTTGAAAGAGAGCAAGGAGGTCCATGGGAGGGTTTGTCAGGAAGAAAGGAAAGGGTGAGATGATGTAATTATATTATAATCCCAAAAATTACTTTTTAAAGGGCAGATGGTAAGTGTGAATGTGGCTACGTTTACCAGGAGAAGGACTCTAATCTGATCGCCCCCACAGGGAAATGTTTCAAACTGAGTTTTCAGTCAGTGAGCTCTGAGGGAATGAGACAGATCTCTGGGACTCATCAGAGGAAATGCAGCTCTGGGGCCCCTGTGGGTCCAGAAGGCAAATGAGTGTGATAGTTGAAGAGCGGGGCTCATTACAGGTGTGTGGTTGTAATTATTACTAGATATGAGGTGGGACAAAGGCCTGTTTACCTTGATAAATATTTATCTAAAACAGTAAACACTGCTCTTCCACATCTTAGTGTAGCACACATTTGGATCTCAGCCTAATCTCGTCCGAATCAGTTAGAAAATGAAGCCGATTTCAGTCATGAGCAGAATTATCTCCCAACATGTTCTCAGTAACTTTGGGAATTCTTCTGTCTACTCAAACATGATGTTTCCTCTGTAAATGTTCTAGGGATAAAATTTAAAACTTTTCTTTTAAAAAAAGATTTAGTTATCACATATATAATGCTCTGCCTGAATGTACACTTGCAGGCCAGAAGAGAGCATTATATCACATTATACATGGTTGTGAGCCGTCATGTGGTTACTGAAAATCAAACTCACAACTTCTGGAAGAGGAGTCAGTGCTCTTCTGAGACATCTCTCCAAGCCCGAACATAAAACTTTGATCACTCAAAATACCACTCAACTAAACTAAAATGGTAGTCATTCTTATCTATTTTATGCAAGTTCATAAGCATTTAAATTTGGTAAGCTAGCCTTGGATTTACTGAGTATAGTAGGGATTTCTAGATTTAGAAGGGTATTTTACAGTGAAACCATTTCTTCTCTACCACATCAAGGAAGCAGCAGCCTTGCCTTTAGAGAAGGGCAAATCTTACCAGAGCTGCTTTCCTCTTCTTCTTTTTGCAATTCTCAGTAGAAACACTTTTCTTATTCACCCCCACGGACTTCATTTCAATTCTGTGGCAGCAGTTAGCTAGACTATCTAAGTTTCCAGGAGGTATAAAGTGACAGGTCAAAATTCTTTTAGTAATTTTTGAAGAACATGCCAACACTCCTACCTGGGAAAGTGAGCAGCGCCAAGGCAGCGAGAAGAAAGACAACTGCCACCTTCATGGTTGAAGATTTGGGTGCAAAGGTCAGGAGGAATCTGCAAGTGCTTCTCTTCAGACACGAGGAGTGGTTATATAGGCAGATGGCAGTACAGGCTCCACCCACTGTGCTGGATAATAGGTATCTTTGGTTATTGATTGACCCTGTGTTGCCTCCAGGCTGAGAAAAATGATACCTGAGTAGAAAACAGGGCTCTGGAAAGGTTAGACCCAAATACTGCCAGGAAAAGCTAGTTATCTTGATCCCTGACATCCTCCCAGGTTTTGGGAAAGTCTCCTCCCTTCCTGAGTCCACTTTTCTTATCTGCAGGTAAAATCAAAGGTCTTGTCTCCTCTGTAGTTGTGAATGGATGAGCAAATGTGCAGACCTCCAACACATTTTCCACTATTTCCTTCCATTCTTCTCTTTCTGTCTTTTGTTTTTCTGCATTTCTCTTCTTATGTGCTGTGCATTCATCAAGCCATGATAGGCTGGTGGCAGGCTGGGGTACAAGAGAAGGAGGAGTCAGTTCCCCTTCTGCTGTGTCCTGGGGCTGTGTGTCCTTCAGCGCAGCTGCATGCCTCTAGAATATGAGTTCACTTTCCTATTGCCTGAACTGATACATAGGAGCATTAAAATAATGGCAGTAAGTAAGTCAAAGGCTGGACCCTTCATTAGCTCATATGTACCTAGCAAGTGTCTGCCATGCCTGGTGGCAATTGTCTCTTTTCTCTCATGTTTCTCTCATGTCTGTCTTGTGAGTAAAGACATTCATCACTTTATTTCAGTCCTGACTTTTTCACATAGGGTAAGTTGTTTTTGTTTGTTTGGGGTTTTGGGTTTCTGTTTAGAACCATAAAGACAACATATTTTGGAGCAACACTCAGGAAGGGTTATTGTCCTCTTAAAGCAACTTAGGAATTAAAAAACGTTTGAAATCCCTTTCTCACAGCACACAGTACTTTGTGTGTTGAAGTCATATGGTTCCCCTTTAGAACATCTTTGTGAAACTGGAGTTTGATACAAATATTGACACTTCAGCTATTGTTACAGAGTAATTAAATCACTGCCTGACCTTGGGGCCTGGCTTCTGTCAACATCAGGACCTTTGGAAGAACAGCCAGTACTCTTAAACCCTTAGCCACATCTTAAGACCAATCTTTTTTTAATTTTTATGGACCAAATATGGTGGTTGTTTCATTTTATTTTTCATCTAGCAAAGTACCTGAAAATGTTGGATATGTAACAAATATCTGCTCAAAATACACATTCAGTAACATCTAAATATTCTAATTTTTCCCAAATACAAATGCTTATGTCCTGTTCATTTGTGAGTTTTTAGTCTTTTTCATATGGTATTCAATCCTTATTCATTCAAGTTTTGATATAATAGAAAGGAATCATTGCTTCTACTGTCTGCAAACTCCCCTTTGCATGTTTGGAATACAGATATGTTTCTTGCCACCATGAAGTATTGGTTGAACCAGTAAAATTCTTGCTTTTCCTGTGTAGAGGCCATATTTCTAGCAAGAAATTTTCAACAGCAACTGTTAAAGTAGAATCCTTACTTGAGACAGTTATTTCTTTTGTTCAAATAAAGTAAGGGGATGTCTTGCAGTGTGGCATGGGGAATTGTCTGGGATGTTGTCCCAGGAATGCTTTAAATACTACTAGCACCAGTAACAGCATCTGTCTTAGGCTTGCTGATTCTAGAGTCTGGGTCGTGATTTTGACATCCTTTGGCTCTGAATCTGAGGGGAAATGACATTATAATGAGTAGATAGAGAAAACTATGAAGAAAGAATAACCTATTTCATGGTAGTGACGACTTTGCACTTATGATTCTCTTCTGACTCGTACTTCAGCAGTCCTCACCTGTGACTTGGGAAACATCTCACTGCAGTGTGAATTCCAAGTAATCTTGTGACTCTGAATCATACAATGTGGGACGTAGTTCTGGTTAGAAATTGGTCATGGCATTTGGAGGAAAATGGCCTTTTAATGCACCATGTGGGAGACAGTGAAGAAAACCTGTGCAGAAGACAGGCCTGGCTTCAAGACTAAATCAACCATTTTATCTATGAGGTGACACTATTCACTCAGAGACAAAAGTACATACCAATATGTATTGTTAGGGAGAAGAAAACTCTTATAATTTGTGCATAAATATTGCATTACGTTTTTAATTTACAATTTATGACTGGTAATAATATTTTCCTTCCATGGGTTAGAGCTATGTATAATGTATTCATTATTCTATAAGGGAGGCTTCATATGCTCAGGGCTTAGACAGAGTAATTGTTTATTATCCCTTGGAGGGTGGAACACGCTTTGACTGGAGCAACCCTGATATTCCTCTGCCCAATTCTTGGTCATGTTTAGAATGTTTGCCTTGCCTAGCCTTGAGGAAACCTCTTCCCCCTTTTTAGCTCTCTGTGTGCGTGTTGGTGAAACATGCTGGAATGAGGATGTGGGGAAGGCACCTGTTGATTTCACATCCTGAACTAAGGTTAGCCTTGTAGGGATAAAGGAAACCTAAGGTGTTTGGTTGGACATTTGAAGCTTTGACATAGCTGAGTCTTTTTGATGCATGGTTTTTGAGAGAGGGTCTCCTGTAATAAAACTTGCCCCCACATTATATAGCTAAGGCTGGCCTCAAACTACTTATCGTCCTGTCTCCACCTCTTGATTTCAGGGCTTATTGATATGTGACTTCATGCCCTGATTAACTCAGATGTACCTTAACATCATTATTAGTTATTATTCAAGTAACTTTATAACTGTACTTACTCTCTCTCTCTCTCTCTCTCTCTCTCTCTCTCTCTCTCTCTCTCTCTCTCTCTCTCTCCCTCATATATATTCATATGTATATGTATGAATGCCCATGCATCCCATGCAGAGGTCAGAGGACAACCTCGGGTGCCCTTTACATCTAGGCTGACTGGCCTTAAATTCCAACAATTGTCATGTATCTGCCTCCATTCCTGTGCTGGGACTGAAAAGCCTGTATAAACACATCCCTCTTCTATATGGGTAGTGAGGATCCGACCTAAGGTCTCATATTTGCGAGGTGCGCTCTCTTGCTCTTAGGACAATATCCCAGGTCCCATCCGTTTACTTAAATGGCACTCTGTTTTGTTGCGCTGCTTCCTGTGGAAGTAGCCCCCCCAATTTTTTTCTTAGACCTGTGTTTCAAAGTGTGGAAGGATATCTGTGGTACTTGATGGAATCAGTAATGGTTTTGTCATTTCCTGGTCTGTCCTGGCAGTTTGTAGTTATTACTTTGTAGTGTTCATGTTGACCACATTATTCTCATCATCTTTACAAATGTAACTACTACTGGTGAAACAACAATCCTGTGGTACTTCATTTCCATATCTTAATGCCTGTGGCACATTTATTCCCAGGTTAGGTTGAAGGGAACAGTGGCAAAAGAATTTCAATTTTCTCCTTTCTGGCTGCAGAAATCAAACAGAGCTTATACAAAATTGAGCTTAATGACATGATCAAAACACTGGTTTAGGTATCAAGAAGCAAGTTTCCTGATCTTGACTCATCACTGACAACCTGCCAGATTTAAAAACTATATATTTGCTTGTACTTTTACATGCATGACTGCTTTGACTGCATCTGTGTATGTATTTGCCTAAAGGACAAAAGAGGGAGTCAAATCTCCTGGGACTGGAGTTACAGACAATTCTGAGATGACATATGGGGGTGCTAGAAATTGAACTGGGTCCTCTGCAAGAGCAGTAAGTGTTCTTCCTCACCAAGGCATCTCTCCAGCCACAACTTGTTCAAGGCTTCAAAGGTTCACATTATTCTGCCAGCTTGAGTTTCCCACGTACATGTGTTATTAGGACCTTCTATAGACATGCATTCCTTTCACAGGCTCCATGACGCTCTCTGAAGAAAACAGGTGGGTTTTTTTAAAATACATTTTTATTAATTTATACATATTACATCTCAGTTGTTAGCCCATCCCATGTATCCTCCCATTCCTCCTTTCCTCCCACTTCCCCCCTACTCCCCTCCCCTCCCCTAAGTCTGTGTCTGAGGGGGACCTCCTCCCCCTGAATATGCTCATACGGTATCAAGTCTCTCCTTGGTGACCTATTATCTTTCCTCTGAGTGCCACCAGGCATCTCTGTCCAAGGGACATGTTCAAATATGGGGCACCAGAGTTTGTGTGAAAGTTCGATCTCCTTCTCCACTCAACAGTGGAGAATGTCCATCGGCTAGTCCGGGTAGGGGTTCAAGGTTTTTACTGCCTATTTTTTCCTTGGCTGTTGCCACAGTTTGCGGAGGACCCCAGGGCCCAGACTCGCCTGTAGTTTTCCAGGACCCGCTGGATCCTTCTATTTCCTCTTTCTCCCAGGCTTCTCACACCTAAAGTTTCAATAGGATGTCCTCCCCTCTTACCCACTATTCTGGTAGGTACAGTTTTTCATGGGGACGTACACCTTGGACTAGTGTCTCGATATAAGTGAGTATATACCATTTAGCTCTTTTTGCTTCTGTGTGAACTCACTCATTATGACAATTTCTAGTTCAATCCATTTGTCCACAAATTTTGGAAATTCCTTGTTTTTAATAGCTGAGTAGTATTCCATAGTGTAAATGTACCACAGTTTCTTTATCCATTCTTCTATAGAGGGACACGTAGGTTGTTTCCAAGTTCTGGCTATTATGAATAAGGCAGCTATGAACATGGTTGAGCATATGTCCCTGTTGTGTAGTAGTACATCCTCTGGGTATATTCCAAGGAGTGGAATAGCTGGGTCTTGAGGAAGCCCTATTCCCATTTTTCTGAGAAAGCACCAGATAGCTTTCCAAAGTGGTTGTACTAGTTTGCATTCCCACCAGCAATGCAGGAGTGTTCCTCTTTCTCCACACCCTCACCAGCATGAGGTGTCAGTTGAGTTATTGATCTTAGCCATTCTGATGGGTGTAAGATGGAATCTCAGTGTCGTTTTGATTTGCATTTCTCTGATGACTAAGGAGGTCGAGCATTTCTTTAAGTGTTTCTCAGCCATTTGATATTCCTCTGTTGAGAATTCTCTGTTTAGCTCTGCGCCCCATTTCTCTATTGGGTTATTTGGTTTGGTGGTGTTTAATTTCTTAAGTTCTTTATATATTTTGGATATTAGACCTTTGTCAGATGAAGAGTCGGTGAAGATCTTTTCCCAGTCTGTAGGCTGTCGCTTTGTTCTCTTGACAGTGTCACCTGCCTTACAGAAGCTTCTCAGCCTCATGAGGGCCCATTTATTAATTGTTGATGTTAAGGCCTGGGCTGTTGGTGTTCTGTTCAGGAAGTTGTCTCCTGTGCCTATGAGTTCCAGACTCTTCCCCACTTTTTCCTCTAACTGGGTTAATGTCTGTGGTTTTAGGTTGAGGTCTTTAATCCACTTGGACTTGAGTTTTGTGCATGGTGACAAATATGGGTCTAATTTATTTTTCTACATGTAGACATCCAGTTAGACCAGCACCATTTGTTGAAGATGCTGTCGTTTTTCCATTGAATGGATTTGGCTTCTTTGTCGAAAATCAGGTGAGCAAATGTGTGTGGATTCATCTCTGGGTCTTCAGTAACAGGTGGGTTTTTTGTTTGTTCCTTTTTTGTTGCTTTTTATTTTTGTTTTTAAAGTTTTTTTTCAAGACAGGGTTTCTCTGTGTAGCCTTGGCTGTCCTGGACTTGCTTTGCAGACCAGGCTGGCCTGGAACTCACAGTCATCTGCCTGCCTCTGCTTCTCCAGCACTGGGATTAAGAAAATGGTTTTCTATGTAGAGTCACATTTAGCAGTATTTTCATTTCTCTTTGTTAAACCATTTACCCATCATGAAGGGAATCAATTGATTATGGTGGATGATGTCAGTAGAAGTTGCAATTGAGCTTTATAAAACATGGACATGGAGATCATTTTCAATGATCAAAACTACAACTTTTCTCTGAATGCAATACAGTGTTACCTTTGGTGCAAGGCATTTGGCCATACATGTGTGGGTGAACATTCTCTACCTTTGCTGAGATACTGGAAGGGGATGTTAGCCAGGATGGAAGGAAACTAATGGCCATTGCTGACGTCTACTTCTGGAGCATCCTTTGCACAATATGGCTGTCACTGTGCCAGCTTCCTCTGACTCAAATGTCATGATCAGTAACATCCTGTTACACAGGGAGTGAAAGGTTTTGCAAGGTAGACATATTTTCAAAGGGAAAATTCTCTAAGCTGGTGGTTGCTGGCTATGCTGCAATAGACCAGCCCCTCCTTGATGCCTGTCCACTGCTGTGTTCATCTTACCAATGTCCACATTTGTTTTTTGTCAAAAAGCAGTTTTGAGTGGCTTGATGGGAAATAAATCAACATCAGCCTTTTAGGAAGTGAAAAGGAGCCATGAGCCCCTGTAACAAATTGTAAGGTTAGAGGTGAGGCAGTGATAGTGGCTTTAAACTGGAACAACGTTAAAAAAGCAAAATGGAACCTTAACATGAAAAAATGGTGTTAGTTATTCATCCAGACTTATAGGAGGTGAAGGGAGAAATGCTTAATATATCCTCCTTGGTAAGTGCATAAAAATGGGATACTATTTTTATACCTAAGATCCACATCATTTAGGAAGAAATGCAATTTTTCACCATTTAAGAAAAACAAAGAAAGAATGAAAACAAAACAATAGCAAAAAGAACTTTGAATACACAGGTCTCTCTTCTTCCCACATTGTCCAGGCAAATGGCTTTTCACTTATATCCTAGTAAAGCTGTAACTTTTTTTTTCTTTCTCTTCTTTTACCTCCTTTCCTCCAAATACTGCTAAAAAATCTAAGTCAGCTTGTCCTCCAGGTATTCTCTGTCTCTCTGATATCTTGACCCCACAGGTGCTTGATGATTTCTATTACTTAGTCTGATTTCTAGAACCACACCTCTCCTTTTACCATTCCCTCTCCTTCTGCTAGCTGCCAAGAACTATAGTTTACTGAGTTTTCAATAAAATTCTCATTTTGTTTCCTTTCGAGGCTGTTTTAAATTTTCTTGGTCCACAAATCTAAGCATCTTCTAATGGATTCCATGTGCCCTGGTGACACCACCACCTGAGGCCTTATGCTTCCAGGACACTCTTTTCATATAATACCTGCTGGCCCTTCTGTGCTCGTGTTGTCCTTCACAATTGCCTCACCTTTGTCAATATTGTGCACATCAGGTGGCAGTGATCCTCCTACTATATATTTCTTTGCTATTGCCAGAAGTTTTTGACACCGTGAAGTTTGCTAAAGGGTAAGGGAAGTATACCCCAACCTATCCCTTAGATAATGTGAACTTATCTAAGCATCTAACTGCAGTCAGAATAGTTTTTATTGTCTTCCTTGGGCTTACTTCTTAAAGATAGTGTGGATAACAGTGAGATGAGCATAACATGGACAGGCATCAAGGAGGGGCTAGTGTACTGAGATATATGCACAGATTGCTTCAGATGCTTATCAGACATTTGTTTTATGGATGTTTTGAACCTGTTGCTTGCTTTCATTAAATGATTACTGCAAAACACACAAACACAAATTGTGTTGGCCCAGAGGAATGGAAGAGTATGCTGTTAAAAATGAACGCTCTGCATTTAGCTTTTGGGTTGTAAAGCTGGTTACCTCGGATACGCATGCCAAAGTCAGGTTGCTCTCATTGTTTTCTTAAAGGCAAGTTAAACTAAAACAGGCTGAGTAAACAGTGGGGCAGGGGATTGAGTTACATAGTTTTAAATGATTTCAGAACATTTGTGAGCTTGATTACAAGAGCTGGTAAACTTTCGTCTTCAGAACACACTGTGATAAAAAATTACTACATTGAGAGGATGCAGACACAATATTTTAAGATTAAACATGTGTTAGCTGGCCAATTCAATATGGTGTTTGAGTATCTGCAGCTGTCTCTAGCATATGTTCCTCCAATGGCATCAAACAGGTTAGTAGTCATATTTCTGACTCTCACACTGAGGTTTAAGTATCGTGGCTTTACTACGGTCATCAACCCAATATGTAATTCTTCAGGTGATGAGTAACAGTGCATCTCAACTCAGAGCTGACACCTCCATGAGTGACACAGTTCACTAACTCTGTAACTAACTGCAAAGTTAGATGAGCCAGTGACTGGCTCTTGCAGGCTGACAGCATGGATGCTGTTGTTCATTTTTTTCCTGACACCAACTTAACAAACAAAACTGCAAACTGAACATAGTAAATGTAGTTAGTTATTATTCCATCTTGGCCATGTCCTGAGTTGGAGGCTGCTCATGGATTCTTAGTGACCTTTATGTTAAAACAAATAGTATTAAGGCTAAATACGTGTGTATTGGTTGGCATGAAAAGGCGAGCTCTGTTTCCACACCAAATGTCATCCTGAGAACAAGACAATTTTTCCTCTCTTCAATAAGATGTAGGAGGAACAAGAGTTCTTTATCCTTGAAGGTGTCTGTTTATTTACATTCTACTTAGGGATGTAGTCTTTTCACTTCCTCTTTGTCCTTTTGAAACTGCCATTTATCTAATCTCTGACCTCAGAGGAATTCTCCTTGCCTCCTTGATACCCCTTCAGATATTTGTTAATAATGCCACAGCCCACCCTGACTTCTCCCTTCCTCGAGAAGACCTAGTCTAGCCAGCACTCCTCATCTGACACTGTCTTAAGCTTTTCAACTGCAGTGTGTTCTCTTCTACTTTTGTGATTCTGAAGAGGAACGCTTCTCCAGAGCATGCAGTGTTCACACATCACCCCAGTTATCATGATGATTGATGGGGTCTAAAGTGCATTAATACTTTCCTGAAACTTGATCTTTTCTTACCTTATGCACAGACAGTGCCTATGTGTCTTTTTATTCTCATGTTGTTTATGAGTGGCTGATCACTTTGCTCTTAGTTCTGTTTTTTTGCTGATGCCCCACATAAAGGAAGCATATCCATCTCACTACTTCCTTACCATGTGGAGACAGTAACCTATAGTGAATTTTGTTTTGTTTTTGTTTTTTGTTTTTTGTTTTTTTATAGAGACATGGTTTCTCTCTGTGTAGCTGTGGCTGTCTTGGACCCACTTTGTAGACCAGGCTGGCCTGGAACTCACAGTGATCATCCTGCCTCTCTCTCCCAAGTGCTGAGGTTACAGGCCTGTGCCACTGCACCCAGCTTTCCTAAACTGAATTTTTGGTTGGGAGACTATCAATGATTGCTTCTATTTCTATAGGGGAAATGGGACTATTTAACTTTTTTTTTATCTGATCTTCCCTCAATTTTGGCAAGTGAAATTGATCAGGAAAATCGGCCATTTCCCTTACATTTTCAAATTGTGTGGCATATAGACCTTTGAAGTAGGATCTTATGATTCTTTGTATTTCTTCGGTGTCTGTTGTTATGTCTCCCATTTCATTTCCTATTTTGTTGATTTGGATACTGTCTCTCTGCCTTTTAGTTAGTTTGGCTAATGGTTTGTCTATCTTGCTGATTTTCTCAAAGAACCACATCCTGGTTTTGTTGATTCTTTTGACTATTTTTCTCTGTTTCTAATTTATTAATTTCAGTCCTGAGTTTGATTATTTCCAGATGTCTATTCCTCTTGAGTGATTCTGCTTCTTTTTTTTCTAGGGCTTCCAGCTGTGTCTTTTAGTTGTTTATGTGGGATGTTTCCAATTTCTTTTCAAAGGCACTTAGTGCTATGAATTTTCCTCTTAACACTGCTTTCAATGTATCCCACCCATTTGGATATGTTGTACTTCATTTTCATTGAATTTCAGGAAGGCTTCTATTTCTTTCTTTCTTTCTTCCCTGACCCAGGTGTCATTAAGTAGAGAGTTGTTTAGTTTCTATGTATCTGTAGGCTTTTTGTTATTTCTGTTGTTGTTGAATTGCAGCCTAAGACCATAGTGATCTGATAGGATGCAAGGTATTATTTCAATCCTCTTGTATGTGTTGAGGCTTTCTTTGTGACCTACTATATGATCAGTTTTGGAGAAGGTTCCATGGGGTGCAGAGAAGAAGGTATATTCCTTTTTGTTGAGGTGAAAGGTTCTGTAGATATCTGTTAGATCCATTTGATTCATGGCATTGGTTAATGATGTTATTTCTCAGCTTAGCTTCTGTTTCAATGAACTATCAGTCAATGAGAGTGGGGTGTTTAAGTCTCCCACTATTATTGTGTGGGGATTGATGTGTGGTTTAAGCTTCATTAATAGATATTTCACAAATGTGGGTGTCCTTGTATTGGGAGCATAGATGTTGCGAATTGTGATGTCATCTTGGTTGACTTTACCTTTGATGAGTATGAAGTGTCCTTCCTCATCCCTTTTGATTAATTTTGGTTTAAAGTCTATTTTGTTAGATATTAAAATGGCTACGCCTGCTTGCTTCTTGTGACCATTTGCTTGGAATATTTTTTCCAGCGTTTTACCTGGAGGTAATGTCTATTTTTATGAGTGAGATGTGTTTCTTGAATGCAGAAGAATGTTGGATCTTGTTTATGCATCCATTCAGGTATTCTGTGTCTTTTTATTGGAGAATTGAGACCATTGATGCTGTGGTATATTAATGACCAATGACTGTTGAGTCCCTTAATTTTTGATGCTGGTTCCAGTAGAGTGTTTGTGTGGTTGTGCTTTTGTGATGGTATAGTTATCTATTTCCTGTGTAGTTTTGGTTGTAGCTTGTCCCTTTGGGGTGGAGTTTTCCTTCTTGTACTCTCTGTAAAGCTGGGTTTGTGGATAGGTACTACTTAAATTTGTTTTTGCCAAGGAATATTTTGTTTTCTCTGTCAATGGTTATTGATAGTTTTTCTGGGTAAAGTAGTCTGGCCTGGCATATATGGTCTCTTAGGGTTTGCAGGATCTCTGTCCAGGCCCTTCTGGCTTTTATGGTCTCTGCTGAGAAGTCGAGTGTAATTCTGACAGGTTTGCCATTAAATGTTATTTGGCCCTTTTCCCTTGCAGATTTTAATATTTTTCTTTGTTTTGTATATTTTGTGTTTTGATTATTATGTGATGGGAAGTTTTTTTTTCTCGTCTATTCTATTTGGTGTTCTGTGGACCTCTTATATGTTTATAGGCATCTCTTTCTTTAGATTGGGGAAGTTTTCTTCTATAATTTTGTTGAGAATATTTTCTGGGCCTTGGAATCTGGCATCTTCTCTTTCTTCCATGCCTATTATCCTCAGATTTCTTCTTTTTATGGTATCTTTGATTTCTTGGATGTTTTGTGTCAGGATTTTTCCAGATTTAGCATTTTCTTTAATAGTTGCTTCAATATCTATGATGGTGTCTTCTAGACCTGAGATTCATTCCTCCATCTCTTGGATTCTGTTAGACAGGCGCACCTCTGTGTTGCTCACCTTCCTCTCTGAGCTCTCATGTTCCCTTTTTTCTTCTGTCTGTGTGTTTATCATTGAATCCATTTTCATCTTCAGATCTTGAACTGATTTACTGATTTCTTTCATCTGATTGTT
Organism: Acomys minous; assembly: GCF_964271855.1. NCBI lineage: Eukaryota > Metazoa > Chordata > Mammalia > Rodentia > Muridae > Acomys > Acomys minous. The sequence continues at coordinate 42,368,783 of NC_140486.1, read as the reverse complement.
TGTATATTTCTGAGTTTCTTCCATTGTCTCTTTATAGGCCTTCAGAGCTTGAACTGTTTTATTGACTTCCTTCATCTAGTTATTTGTATTTTCTGATTTTTTTCCAGAGCCTCTCTGTAGGCCTCTTTTATGTCTTCCACCTGTTTAGCTGCATCTTCCTGCGTTTGATCATGAATTTTATTTGTTTCCTCCATTATCATCCTCATTACTAAGGATTTGAGGTCATTTTCTTGTATTTCCATTGTTTTTGAGTTCTCTTGGTTGTTTCCTTTGGGATAGCTGGGGTCTGGAGAAGCCATATTGTTTTGAGTCTTTTTACGTATGATTTTACACTGTCCTTTAGTCATCTTGCCATCTCTGTTTTGGGCAGATAGCTTCTGGAGCTGGGTGGAGGGAGTCTGAGGATAGATTCACCTATTTTCTCATGGTTTCCCTAGGCCAGAAGCTCTGATGCTTCACTGGTCTGGATGGCAGGAGGCTAGCCCTGCAGTTTTGGTCTCTCACAGACAGTGATCCCCAGCTCCCCTGTACTGTGGGTCCTGTAGTTGTCTTGGGTCTCTGAATGTGCTTTGGGTCAGGCCTTCTGGGTCCTTGTAGCATGAGAGCTTTCCTGGGACTAAAGTAGGTTGAGTGGAGGGGGTTTGATGGCCACTTTACTCCCTGTCTCCCCGAGATTTCATTAGTTCTGGAGCTTTGATGCGCGGCTGGTCTGTGGTTCTCGGTAGTGTTTTGGGACCCAGATTGCTTGCAGAGTCCAGGTTAGTGTCACAGGGCCCAAACCGCACACACACTGAGTCTAGTTCATGTCTCTGGAACCAAATGGGTCTGAGGACCTAATCCATGCACTTAGTGCAGTTAGTGCTGAGTCCAACCAGGGTCTTAGGCCCAAACTGCACACTGAGTTCGCCAAGTTCAGCTAATGTTTCAGGGCCCAGACCGTACACTGAGTTCAGCCAGAGTCTCAGCTAGAGACGCTGGGCCCAAACTGCCCACCAACTTCAGCCAGGGACTCTGGCCCAAACCATGCACCAAGCTCAGCTAGAATCTCAGGGGCCGAACTGCATGCCAAGCTTAACCAGGGACTCTGGGCCCAAACAGAGCACCAAATTCAGCCAGAGACTCTGGGCCCAAACTGCCTGCCTAGTCCAGCTAGGGACTCAGGGCTTGAACCGTGTGCTGAGCTCAGCTAGAGTCTCAGGAGCTGAACTGTGTGCTGAGCTCTGCTAGAGTCTCAGTGACAGAATCACGTGCCGAGTACAGCTAGGGTCACTGGGCCCAAATCTTGCACAGTCTCCTCTCCCGCAGCAATTCCCACCAGTCACCATGCCAATCGCCTTTGCTGGAGGGTTCCCAGCTTCAAACCTCAGCTGCGCTGCTTCCGCTCTGTTCTGAGAACATCTGTGCTCCTCCTGTGTGTAGTGGTATGCAGGTTTTTTGTATTTTGGTCCTTTCAAACTGTAAAGTACTCCCGCTGTAGTGGGGTAGGGACCTTGGTGTTCCTGGTTCAGAATTCCTTGTAATTCCCTGGATCATTTACTGGAGCTTGTAAACATGGTGCGTGCTACCTGCCGCCATCTTGGATCTCGAATCTATTCACTTCTTGGCACAGAATATTTACACAATTGCTGTAGTATAATCAAGAGGACAATATCACACTCTGGACAGCAATATTCCAGAAAATATCCAGAGGGTTTTTTTTTATGTGCTCCTACCTAGAAATGTTCATTGGTCATATCCACACCACAGTAGTCAAGCACATGCTTTTGACTACTCTGCCCAGAAACCACACAGCCAGTTGTTTGTTGTGTAGAGAAGAACCCTGCAGTGTCTCAGCCCTGATGATGTAATGGCCAACAGGTGCTTTGCAGGCTATCATCTTATAAGGAGCATTCTTTTGTTTGTTCCCCTATATTAATTGTGGAACCAGCTGTTGAGACTTAGAACTCCCAGTACATTACAAAACAACTGCAAGCCCAGATCTGGGGGGAGGACATCCCACAGCTCAAAGTTCTCTGTGTGACTGAGCTAAGCTTCACATTTAGAGCTCAGTTTTCACAGGCTTTCATAGGAACATTTCTGAGAGTCCTGGAATTTTGGTTTCTTTAAGAAACACGGAAATACTTTAAGAATGCTCTTTCTTTTTAATCCCAGGTATAGGGCTGTGGGGCTGCTTCAGACTGTCTGCAGCAGCTGGTTATTATTTGCCTTGTGCTCTAGCAGAAGGGTGGTTTTGCCAGCTGCAGATTGTTTCTGCAATTGTGTGATGTTTGGAATTCTGGGAACTTTTCAGAGGGTACATAAATGCTGAGCTCCAGCCCTCATTGAGGCATTGGGGGGAATTGTTAGTCCTTAGGGAGGTTTGTTTGGTTTGCTAGTAGCAATGGGTCAAATAAGAAACCAAAGGAAAGAAATTAGACTTAGGAATTCTTACTAGTTCCTCTCTCCCCTCTACTGTTTTTTTCTTTCCTATCTAGTGTTATCGGTAAAACTGGGGGTGCAGGGAGTAAAAGGTGGGAAAAAGAAGAAGCCACAAAGTATCAAAGACTAGCTACAGACTTCCCACAAAAATCCTGGGGCCAAGCAACAAGGGTTAAAGAGGAAAGCATACGAATTGTGAAATATCAATGCTATTGGAAAGTAAGAAGTTTAAAAGCATCTAGGCACCAAAGAATTCCATAGCTAAAGATCACAATGTATAACTAGGGGCAAAGATCAGCCTCTCAGTTGCTACATTTTAAGTAAGGAAACATGAGAGGGGCAGTAAGCAAGTACAGCTTGCTAGGTAAATAGAAGTAACTGCAAACAGTTGTGGGACCCCTGTGGTCCTGTCAATTCTGAATTCTTGTACTGACACCCCACTGCCCTTTCCACACCCAGGTCTTTCTCACATCCTTAGTGCACAATGTGTGTTTCCAGGCTCTTCCTGGCTTTGCTCTACTATGAGCATTTGCAATGGAAGTCCTGAAATCACTTCATCTGTACTATATAAAGTTAATCTCTTTAGTCTCATTGTCAATTGTCCTTTTCTTGAAGGTTCCCTCTTTCCTTGAAAGCATCATCCTTACCTGCTGGCGTCACCTTTGCTCCCCAGGCCTTGCAAGGACATTATGCACCCAACCATTGCTTTCCACATGTACATTTTGTCTACACCCTACCTCTTCCTTTTTTCTCTCTCTGCCCTACTCCACGATGATCCCTGCAGGGCAGTTAGGGTATGTGGTATGTGACAGCTGGGGTTCTAATGGCCCAGGGAGACAGAGGACCTTAGTGTATGTCCTGCTCCTGCTAATCATTGTCCCATCTCTTTCTCTCCAAGCTCTCCTTTGTGCCATGACCAAGTAACCAACCCAGAATGAACCAATTTCCCAAATTTTGACCAGTTATGTTCTTCCTGGTAATTCCATAGTTCAGGCCACTACCAATCGGCCTATGTTTTCCCATTAAAAGTTGATGTTTTGCTTCAGAATAGCTTTAAGTTTGCAGAAAAACAAAAAATTCATACTTGAGAGGAATTGATGGTGAAGCTGAAAAAATCCTTTCCTTCTTAAGTTTCTTATTGTTAGTATATTTTATCACAGCAATAGAAATGAAACTAGGATACCTACCAACACATATTTTCTATGAAGCCATAAATAAGGTGAAGGCTTTACTAGGCTCAAACTTCTCTAACTCTATGTATTGTTTAAATTCTCACCTCATATGTTCTTATGAAATTTAAAGATGGCTTGCCTACCTTAGGATGTGTCCTCATTGATGAAGTGACTTTCTTCCCCAACCTACTACTATTCCTATCTCCCTCCTCTTTTGCCCATTTGTTTATACCCATCTTCTCAGCTGCACTTTTATTCTGTTCCAGCTACAGTATCACTTTCTGCACATTGTATGTCATAAATGAAGCAAACACTGAATGTCTACCACCTTGTGCCTGTATCCAATTTAACTTACTTTTGTCAGTAAGTCAGTAAAGTAGAATTAATTACAGAAGTTAAAACTACTGTTCAGAGAGGTCAATAAGTTACAGAATGTCAGATAGAAATGGATTTTGAGTTTATTTCTGGCCAGTTAAAACTCACTTTTGTGATTTCTATCTGGTTTCCTCTGCATATCTGTCTTTGAATGTCATGACAGAAATTCATGTTTATATTCTCAATTTAGTTTTAAAAGAGCTTTGCCTGCCTCACACTAACATTTTTCAAGAGCTCATGTCACTGTTGATATCCTCTGCTCAAAGAGATTGTTTTCATAGCTCACTGCACTAAGAGCCTGCACATCTGTGCCTTGAACCACCACCTTCCAGGACAAACCCTGACTTATCTGCACATCACTATCACATTTTCCTGTTGTGGGGAAAGGCATCCTGAACCCTATATTCTAAAAGGGCTAGTCTTTTCCAGATGACAGTCCAAGTGCTCTGAGGGAAAGATGGTCATATTTGCTGCATTTAGGTTCTGGGAGTAAGAGTTAAACCATCTTATTATTGCTTTCTCTGTTTCTATGGAAATCTTAGTAATTTTTGCTTCACAGTCTTGACGTTGTAAAAATCACAAGGACTAGACACATCTAGCTTTCCAGGTACAACAGCCGATTGCACCCACATCCCTCACTGCCACATATCATTAAATTCAGTAAGAAAGCATTTAAGCTTTCTAGTTTATGTCAGATAGGGTCTCTTTGTGTGGGACCCCATCTCAGAAAAGAACCAAAGCTAAAAACCCAAAACAAGCACAGCACAAATAACACAACCATCTTCCATCTAGAACTGTTCCTTTTTGGTTTTAAACTTTATAACCAGTTATTTTCATTAACTACAACAGGAGTACTTCTTAATATGCTTTGCTTTACAGACAAAATGTGGTGTCTAACTTGGCCACAAGAGAGCGTAAGTGTATCACCAATTTGAAAGTGGTTCTTATTTAATATCACATTTTACAAATCCTCATGAATTTTCTTGATTTGGATTTCTACTTCTTCCTCTGTTTCTACTCTAAAACAAAACCAAACAGTAAAGATAAGGTCTCATGTAGGCCAGGCTAGCTAAAATTCAATCTGTAGCTGTAGATGATCTTAAACCCTTGATCTTCTTGCCTCTGTCTCCTGGATGCTAAGAGTACAAATACATACTACAAACTCTTTTTTTGTGGACTGGATACTTCTGTTCTTAATAAACAAGAATAAAGAACAGGGAGTATAAGGAATAAAAGATCTCCCTCAACATTTGAGAGGCTTTAAGAACATCAAGTATTATGTGAACACCATGGTTGCCAGGAGCTACTGCAATTGTCCAGCAAGTGTCTTGGTCATCAAAACCACACTGAGTGTAAACATTTACAAAGAAGGAAATGATTTCTAGCCAAAAACACTGTTCCATGCCCTGTGCTTTGGCAATCTGCAGTCTGAACTCCTAAAGGTCAATGGGTATGGTCACATTCAATTTGACACCTATTGGTAGGGAATGCAGTTCCCATGCATAGTACCAGATAGAGCCGAGGGAGAAGGAATCACTGTTAGCTTTTGCCAGATTATGATTTAGAATATACCTGGCCTACAAAGAGACTTCCATTACAGTCAGGGGTATTAAAAAGAAAGAAAGAAAGAAAGAAAGAAATAGAATGCAAAAAACCAAAATAACAACAACAACAACACAAAACACAAAACAAAACAAAAAAGCCAAAGGTACCACCTCAGGTGTATGACAATATGACAATATACTGTACACTAGAAAGGACTTGCAAAAGAAGTTGATGACTACATTTGGGAGTGCTCCTTTTCTGGGAGCCAACTGTGGCCTAATGGTTACAGCTTTGTGACAGGCAATGCATGTACATGAAGTCTTTATGGACACAAACAGGTCTAACTGCCTTTTTGTTTCTGAATGTGTTTTTTCCCCACACAAAACCTCAGGCCAAGTCTTTCCATAACAAATGTCAATCCCATTCAGTGAGTTATAGTTTAGAATATTAGTGTTACACTTCCCAGTGAATATATGACACACTTAGTGCTTGTTTGATTTAAAGTGAGTATGTGTTCAGTTTCTTAGATGGGCACATGCTGTAAGAGAGAAAAAAGTACGAAGAATCTACAACTAAAAGATATGCTATCCAATCATATTTGTTCCCAGTCTACTGAATTACTTCAATTTGCTTTCTAAAATGATCCCTTGCAAAAACTTGGTTTTCTCTTCTGTCTTCAAATGCAAATCCTTAGACTCAAGAACCCCTTGAAAGTAAGAAGCCTTGACTGAAAACATCCTGTCAAGTGTGACACGTGTTACTTCACTGTCTTCTCTTCCCTCAGTTTTGCTTTGACTGTCTCTCCATTCATGTTATTCCCTCTGCTTTTGCCTTCCAGGCCCACATTCTAAGGAGATCAGCATGGAAAGCACTGACTGTAAGCCTGTGGTAGCATGGCGTTATTCTCCAAAATAAGACTAAAGCAACATGGCTGTCTTCATGCTGGTGATGCTGAGCACCTATAGGAGACCATATGGGTGGTGCTTCCATACTGGAATTTGGTGCTGAAGGCCTGGAGGGTTCCTGAAGAGACACTGGTCTCTATTCCATGTTGGAAGGCCTAAGAAACCATATTTTTGTGTCTTCCATTTGTCTTCATTGTCTTCATTATATCATTTTCATTGGAGAAGTCATTACTTCCTTCTTTACCCTTATTCTTACTTAGGTAGTTAAGATTGTTTGGAACCATTATGAATGTAATTGATTTTGTGATCTTTACTGACATGTTTGTTATTGGTGCATAGAAAAGCTCCTGATTTTTCTATGTTGAATTTATATTCTATTATTTCACTGAAATTGTTTATTAGTAGAACATTCTGGTAGACTTTTGACAGGTCTCATAGGTACAGGATTACATCATTTGCAAATAAGGGTAGCTAGCCTTCTTCCTTTCTCCTTTTTATAGCTTCTAGTTATCTTGTGTTATATCTCTGAGACTTCTAAGACCATGTTGAATAAGAGTAGAGCAATTACTTCTTGATTGTAATGGGAATGCAAAGAGTTCTCCCCCTCAGTGTAATGTGGCCTGTAGATTTATAGGTTGTAGCTTTTTACTATGCTGGGACAGTTTTCTTCTATTCCTATTTTCTTCAGGGCTTTTTCTGAGAACGACTGCTGGAATTTGTCAAAAGCTTGTCTATATATATTGAGATAATTATCTGAATTCTGTCTTTGACTAAGTGATCTTAACAATTAGCTCAGTACTCCAAGTTTCACATTATTTGTTTAAAAATGCAATGAAGTCAGGCATGGTAGTGCATACCTTTAATCTCAGCACTCAGGGAGGCAGAGGCAGGCAGAGCTATGTGAGTTCAAGGCTAGTCTGGTCTACACAGAGTCCAGGAGTGACAAGGCTACATAGAGAAACCCTGTCTTGAAAAACAAAAACAAGGGACTGGAAGTTGCCTCGGTGCTTAAAAGCACTGTGTTCTCTTCCCAGGATCCCGAGTTCAATTACCAGCACCTGCATAGCAGCTTACAACTGTCTGTAACTCCAGTTCCAGGTGATCTATGTTGGGGTAATATCCACTTGTAAGTGAGTACATACTATGTGTGTCTTCCTGGGTCTGGGTTAGGATGATTGTTTCTAGTTCCATCTATTTGCCTTCAAATTTCAAGATTTCCTTGTTGTTAGTAGCTGAGTAGTAGTCCATTTTGTAAAAGTACCATGTTTTCTTTATCAGTTCTTTGGTTGAGGGACATCTAGGTTGTTTCCAGATTTTGGCTATTATAAATAAAGCTGCTATGAACATAGTTGAGCAAATGTCCTTTTTATATGGTGGAACATCCTTTGGGTGCATGCCTAAGAGTGGTATAGCTGGGTCTTGAGGTAGCTGTATTTCCTTATTTTATAAGAAAGCACAAGATTGATTTCCAAAGTGGTTGTACAAGTTCGCACTCCGACCAGCAATGTAGGAGTGTTCTTCTTTCTCTATGTCCTTATCAGCAAGTGCTGTCACTTGAGTTTTTTTAAAATTATTTAATTAATTTATTCAGATAACAACTCACTTGTTATCCTATCACTTGTATCCTCCCATTTCTCCCTCCCTCCCTCCCTCCCTCCTGCTTTCACCCTATTCCCCTCCCCTAGGTCTATGACCAAGGGGGACCTCCTCCCCCACTTTATGGTCATAGGCTATCAAGTCTCATCTTGGTATCCTGCTTGTTCTTTCTTTGTTTCAGTGCCATCAAGTCTCCCCACCAAAGGGAGATCATCAAATATGGGGCACCAGAGTTCATGCCAGAATTAATCCCTGCTCTCCATATAACTGTGGAGAATGTCCTGTCCATTGGCTAGATCAGAGTAGGGCTGATCTACTTGTATTGTCCTTGGTTAGTGCAATAGTTTGAGCAGAGCCCCCTGGGCAGTGATCTATCCAATGCGATGTTCCTCTTGGAGGTTTCTAAGACCCTCTGGATCCTTCTATTTCCCCATCTCCTATATTTCTCTTACCTAGAGTCCCAGTAGGATGTCCTCACATCTATCCCAATCTCCTGGTAAGTGGAGACTTTCAGGGGTCATGCCTTTTGGGCTAGGGCCCAATTATAAGTGAGTATATACCATGTGAGTCTTTCTGTTTCTGTGTTAACTCAATGTAATCATTTCTAGTTCCATCCATTTGTCCACAAATTTTGGGATTTCCTTGATGTTTATAGCTGAGTAGTATTCCATAGTGTAAATGGACTACAGTTTCTTTAACTGTTCTTCAACTGAGGGACATTTAGGCTGTTTCCAGGTTCTGCTATTATGAATACGGCTGCTATGAACATGGTTGAGCATATGTCCTTGTTGTATGGTGAAGCATCTTCTGGGTATATTCCAAAGGTGGAATATCTGGGTCTTGAGGAAGCCCTATTCCTAGTTTTCTGAGAAATTGCCAGATAGATTTCCAAAGTGGTTGTACAAGTTTGCATTCCCACCAGCAATAAAGGAGTATTCCTCTTTCTCGACACCCTCACCAGCATGTGGTGTCACTTGAAAATTTGATCTTACCCATTCTGGTGGGTGTAAGGTGGAATCTCAGAGTGGTTTTGATTTCCATTTCTCTGATGATTAAATACATTGATCTTTTCTTTAAGTGTTTCTCGGCCATTTGATATTCCTCTGTTGAGAATTTTTTGTGTAGTTCCAAGCCCCATTTCTCCATTGGGTTATTTGGTTTGGTGGCATTTAATTTCTTGAATTCTTTATATATTTTGGATATTAGACCTTTGTCTTATGTAGGGTTGGTGAAGATCTTTTCTCAGTCTGTAGGCTGTTGCTTTGTTCTCTCGACAGTGTCTCCTGCCTTACAGAAGCTTCTCAGCCTCATGAGGTCCCATTTATTAATTGTTGACCTTAAGGCTTCAGCTGTTGGTGTTCTGTTCAGGAAGTTGGTTTCTATGCGAATGTGTTCCAGGCCCTGCCCCACTTTTTCTTCTAACAGATTTAGTGTCTCTGATTTTATGTTGAGGTATTTAATCCACTTGGACTTGAGTTTCGTGCATAGTGACAAATATGGGTCTAATTGTATTTTTGTATATGTAGACATGCATTTAGACAAGCACCATTTATTGAAGATGCTATGCTTTTTCCATTGAATAGATTTGGCTTCTTTGTCAAAAATTAAGTGACCATATGTGTGTGGATTCATTTCTGGGTCTTTGATTTGATTCCATTGATCCACCAGCCTATTGCTGTGCCAGTACTATGCAGTTTTAGCTACTGTTGCTCTATAGTAGAGCTTGAGATAGGGTATGGCGATTTCTCCAGAGGATTTTTTATTGTATAGGATTGTTTTCACTATTCTGGGTTTTTTGTTTTTCCATATGAAGTTGAGAAATTGATCTTTCAATGTCTTCAAAAATTGTGTGGGTATTTTGATAGGTATTGCATTAAATCTGTAAATTTCTTTTGGTAAGATGGCAATTTTCACTATGTTAATCTGATCCATGAACAAGAGAGATCTTTCCGTCCTCTGATGTCATCTTCAATCTCTTTCTTCAGAGATTTGAAGGTTTTCTTCAAACAAGTGATTCACTTGCTTGGTTAGAGTTACTCCTACATATGTTATATTGCTTGTGACTATTGTGAAGGGTGTAGTTTTCCTAATTTCTTCCTTTGCATGATTGCCATTTGTATATAGGAAGGCTACTGATATTTTTAGTTAATTTTGTACTGAATGTGTTTAGGAGTTTTCTGGTGGAATTTTGGGGGTCACTTATGTACACTATCACATCATCTGCCAATAGGGATAATTTGACTTCCTTCTTTCCAATTTGGATCCCCTTGATCTCCTTTTGTTGTCTTATTGCTATGGGTAGAACTTCAAGAACTATATTGAAGAGATATGGAGAAAATGATTAGCCTTGTCTGGTCCCCAATTGTAGAGGAATTTCCATGAATATTTCTCCATTTAATTTGATGTTGGCTATTGACTTGCTGTATATAGCCTTTATTATGTTTAGGTATGCACCTTGTATCCCTGATCTCTCCAAAACTTTAAACATGAATGGGTTTTGGATTTTGTCAAATGCTTTTCTGCATATAAGAGATGATTATGTAGTTTTTTTACTTTCATTTTGTTTATATGGTGGATTACATAAGTGAATTGCTAAATATTAAAAAATCCCTGCATGCCTGGAATGAAACCTACCTGGTCATGGTGAATGATATCTTTGATATGTTCTTGTATTCATTTTGCAAACATTTTATTGAGTATTTTTGCATCAATGTTCATAAGAGAAGTTGAGCTGAATTTCTCTTTTTTTTGGTTGGCTCTTTGTGGGGTTTATGTATCAACATAACTGTGACCTCATAGGATGAATTTGGTAATGTGCTGTCCATTTCTATGTTTTGGAGCAGCTTGAAGAGTATTGGTATTAGCTCTTCTTTGAAGGTCTGGTGGAATTCTGTGCTGAAATCATCTGGCCCTAGGCTTTTTTTTGGTTGGGAGTCTATCAATGATTGCTTCTATTTCTATAGGAGAAATAGGACTATTTAATTTGTTTATCTGATCTTGACTCAATTTTGGCAAGTGGAATTGATCAAGAAAATTGTCCATTTCCCTTAAATTTTCAAATTTTGTGGCATATATGCCTTTGAAAAGGATCTTATGATTCTTTGTATTTCTTTGTTGTCTGTTGTTATGTCTCCCTTTTCATTTCTGATTTTGTTGATTTGGATAGTGTCTGTCTGCCTTTTAGTTAGTTTGGCTAATGGTTTGTCTATCTTGTTGATTTTTCAAAGAACCAGCTCCTGGTTTTGTTGATTCTTTGAATTGTGGTCAGTTTCTAATTTATTGATTTTTTTTTACCCTGAGTTTGATTATTTCCAACCACCTACTCCTCTTGGGTGTTTCTGCTTCTTTTTTTCTAGGGTTTCCAGATGTGTCATTAATTTGGTTATGTGGCAAGTTATTTCATTTTAAAGGCACTTAGTGCTATGAATTTTCCTCTTAGCACCACTTTCAATGTGTCCTACAAATTTGGGTATGTTGTTTTTTCATTTTCATTGAATATCAGGAAGTCTTTAATTTCTTTATTTATTTCTTCCCTGACCCAGGTATCATTAAGTAGAGAGTTGTTTAGTTTCTATGTATCTGTAGGCTTTTTGTTATTTCTGTTGTTGTTGAAGTCCAGCCTTAGACCATGGTATGTGATAGGATACAAGATATTATTTCTTTTTTTTCCTTGTATCTGTTGAGGCTTACATTGTGACATACTATGTGATCAATTTTGGAGAAGGTTCCATGGGGTACTGAGAAGAAGGAATAATCCTTTGTGTTTGGATGAAAAGGTCTGTAAATATCTGTTAGATCCATTTGATTCATAACAGTTGTTAATGATGTTATTTCTCAGCTTAGTTTCTGTTTCAATGACCTATCCTTCAGTGAAAGTGGGGTGTTGAAGTCTCCCACTATTAATGTGTGGTTATCAATGTGTGCTTTAAGCTCTATTAATAGCTCTTTTACAAATATAGGTGCCCTTGTATTTGGAGCATAGATGTTCAGAATTGTGATGTATTCTTGGTTGATTTTACCTTTGATGAGTATGAAGTGTCCTTCTTCACCGCTTTTGATCAATTTTGTCTGAAAGTCTATTTTGTTAGATATTAAAATGGCTACATCAGTTTGCTTCTTGTGCCTGTTTGCTTGGAATATTTTTTCCAGCCTTTTACTTTAAGCTAATGTCTTTCCTTGTGGGTGACATGTGTTTCTTGAATGCAGAAGAATGTTGGCTCTTGTTTGTGTATACATTCAGTTAGTCTGTGTCTTTTTATTGAAGAATTGAGACCATTGATGTTGAGAGATATTAATGACCAGTGGCTGCTAAGTCCCTTAATTTTTGATGGTGGTTCCAGTAGAGAGTTTGTGTGGTTATGTTTTTGCGATGGTGTAGTTTTCTATTTCCAGTGTAATTTTGGTTGTAACTTGTCCCTTTGGGGTGGAGTTTTCCTTCTAGTAACTTCTATAGAGCCAGATTTGTTGATAGGTGCTGTTTGAATTTGTTTTTGTCATGGAGTATTTTGGTTTCTCCATCAATACTTATTGATAGTTTTGCTGGGTATTGTAGTTTGGCCTGGAATCTGTGGTCTGCTAGGGTTTGCAGGACCTCTGTCCAGGTCCTTCTGGCTTTTTTGGTCTCTGCTGATGATTTGGGTATAATTCTGATAGGTTTGCCATTGTATGTTACTTTGCCTTTTTCTCTTGTCACTTTTAATATTTTTCTTTGTTCTGTATATTTTGTGTTTTTATTAGTATGTGGCAGGAAGATTTTCTTTTCTGGTCTATTTTATGGTGTTCTGTAGGCCTCTTGTATGTTTGTATGTGTCTCCTTCTTCAAATTGGGGAAATTTTCTTCTATGATTTTGTTGAAGATATTTTCTGGGCCCTGGATTTAGGGGTCTTCTCTTTCCTTAATGCCTATTATTCTCAGGTTTTGTCTTTTCATGGTGTCCTTGATTTCTTGGATTTTTTATGTCTGGAATTTTCAGATTTAGCATTTTCTTTGATGGTTGTTTTGAGTTCTATGATTGTATCCTCAAGTTCCAAGATTTGTTCCTCTATTTCTTGGATTCTGTTAGAGAAGGTCACCTTTGTGTTGCTTGCTTTCTTCTCTAAGGCCTCTTGATCCTGGTTTTCTTCTGTCTGTGCCTTTATCATTGTTTCCATCTTCATCTTCAGATCTTGAACTGTTTTATTGATTTCCTTCATCTGTTTGTGTTTTTTTGAAATTCTTCCAGTGCCTCTCTATAGGTGTCTTTTACATCTTCAACCTATTTGGGTTCATCTTCCTGCATTTGTTTACAGATTTTATTCATTTCTTCCATTATCATCCTCATTTCTAAGAATTTGAGATCGTTTTCTTGTATTTCTATTGTGTTTGGGTTCTCAGGGCTGCTTTCTTTGAGATCTGGGATCTGGAGATGCTGAATTGTTTTGGGTTTTATTGTTTGCATTTTTACTCTGTTCTTTAGTCATTTTGCTTTCTCTGATGTTGGGAGGTAGCTTCTGGTGTCCTTTACTGGTCATTGAGTGTGGATAGTTGGTGAGTGATTTATAGGTCACATAGCTTTGCCTGTGGGTATCAGAGAGTTCTTCCCTGGAACAGTCAGGTGACCTGGTTTCTGCTCCTGGGGACTTTGCTCTACACCTTAGGTGTCAGACTGTGTCAGCAAAGGTAGGCTTCTGCCTGGTGCCTTTCATGCTACTGTTGTGATTCAGACCAGCTGTATAGGGTCCCAGACTGCTGGCAGAGCATGCTGTGGCTGGGCAAGTTGCTCCCAGCTGCCTGTGCTTCCCTGAAGCTATGCAGTGAAGTTCCTGCCCATGTCAGACCACTGCATTGTGACTGCCTTTCAGACCAGAGTATAGACACCTCCAAGGCTGTCCACCTTTCATGAGAGTTTGGGAGATTCTGCTGGGCCAGGGGAACTGTCCAAGCTGGGTTCTGTCTGCCTTAGTCTACAGGTTCAGTCTGTTGCATCGGGGTCTAATCTGGACTTGTTCCGCGGGCTGCACATGCTCTGACTGGACTATGTGGTCTCAGCCGCCTGAGGTTCCACACGGTCCCAGGTCCCTCAGCAGACTGACGTGGTATGGGTGGGGGGTTACAAAGATATATTTACCCATTTGCCTGAGACTTCTCCAGGCCAGGAGATCCGGTATTCCACCATCCCGCACACTGAGTTCAGGCTTTATAAGCTGGCTGCAGTCTGCAGGTGTATTCCATTCCAGTGTCTGGAGAGTGGGCTCAGGACCTCCATGGGCTTTTGCTTGACATGGGGCTAGGCCTGCCTGTGGTCTGCACTGTGTGGGACCCCACTCACCTAGTGTTTTATAGTTCTAGCAATCTGTGGATTCCAGTCAAGTCCCTGGTCTCCATGCAGTAGGTCAGATACAGTGCATGCTAGGCACTGCCATCTTGGAACTCTCACTTGAGTTTTTCATCTTAGCCATTCTGATATGTATAAGATGGAATCTCAGAGTTGTTTTGATTTGCATTTCTTGCATTACTAGGGATATTGAGCATTTCTTTAAGTGTTTCTCAGCCATTCAATATTTCTCTGTTGAGGATTTTTTGTTTAGCTCAGTACCCCATTTTAAAAATTGGATTATTTGTTTTTGTGTTGTTTAATTTCTTGAGTTCTTTATATATTTTAGATATTAGCCCTTTGTCCGATGTAGGGTTGGTGAAGATCTGTTGACAGTGTCCTTTGCCTTATAAAAGTTTTCTGTTTCATGAGTTCCCATTTATTAATCATTGATTTTAAAGCCTGGGCTATTGGTATTCTGTTCAGAAAGTTGTCTCCTGCACCAGTGAGTTCTAGGATCTTTCCCACTTTTACTTCTAACAGATTTAGTGTGTTTGGTTTTATGGTGAGGTCTTTAATCCATTTGGACTTTAGTTTTGCACACTGTGATAAATATGGATCTATTGATATTTTCTGCCTGTAGACATCAAGTTAGACCAGCACCATTTGTTGAAGATGATGTCTTTTTCTGTTGAATGGCATTGGCTTCTTTGTCAAAAATCAATTGTCCATAGGTATGTGAATTGGTTTCTGGGTCTTGAGTTAGAGTCCATTGATCAACTGGCCTATTTAAAGGCCAGTGCCATGCTGATTTTACTCATGTTGCTCTATAGTACAACTAGAGATAAGAGATGGAGATTCCTGTGGAAGATCTCTTATAGTACAGGAGTGTTGCAGCTATTCTGGATTTTTTGTTATTTTACATAAGTTGAGAATTGGTATTTCAAGATCTGTAAAAAAAATTGTGTAGGTTATTTGATAGGGATTGCATTGAATCTGTAGATTGCTTTTGGTTAAGATTTTTAAAATATAAGTCTTTCACTTCTTTGTTTAGAGTTACACCAAGACGCTTTATATTATTTGTGGCTATAATAAAGGGTGTGGTTTCCCTAATTTATTTCTCAGTCTGCTTGTCATTTGTATATAGAAGTACTACTGACTATTTTTAGTTAATTTTAAGTTAATTTTCTATCCAGCCACTTTGTTGAAGGTGTTTATCAGGTGTAGGAGTTCCTTGGTATAATTTTTGGGGTCATTTATGTACACTATTATATCATCTGTGACTAGAGATACTTTGACTTCTTTTTTTCCAATTTGTATCTCCTTGATCTCCTTTAGTTGTCTTACTGCTGTTACTAAGACTTCAAGTACTATATTGAAGAGATAAGGAGAGAGTAGAAAGTCTTGTCCGTTTGCCTGCTTTAAAGGTTTATTTTTATTTTATTTTATTTTATTATAAATGTGTGTGCCCTTGTATTTGGGACATAGATATTCAGGATTGTGATGCCCTTTTGGTGGATTTTTTCCTTTGATGAGAATGAAGTGTCCGTTCCCATCTTTCTTGATTAATTTTATTTGGAAGTCTATTTTATTAGAAATTAGAATGGCTACTACAGCTTGCTTCTTGTATCAACTTGCTTGAAAAATCTTTTTCAAGCCCTTTACTCTCAGGTAATGTCTGTCTTTGTTGCTGAGGTGTGTTTCATGAATGCAGCAGAATATTGGATCTTCTTTCTACAGCCATTCTGTTAGTCTGTATCTTTTTATTGGGGGAATGGAGGAGGTTGATATTGAGAGATATTAATGACCAATGATTCTTGGATCCATTTATTGTTGAGTTGGTGGTGTTTGTGTGTGGCTGTGCCTGTTTGGCTTTTGCTGCTGTGGGATTATCTATATACTGTGTTTTCTTGGGTGTAGTAGACCTCCTTGTGTTGGGGGTTTTCCTTCTAATATCTTCTATAGGTATGGGTTGGTGCATAGATATTGTTTAAAATTGTTTTTGTCACAGAATATCTTGTTTTCTCTATGATAATTAAAAGTTTTGCTTGATATAGTAGTCAGGGTTGGCTTCTGTGGTCTCTTAGTATCTGCTGCACAGTATCCCAGACCTTTCAGGCTTTCATGGTCTCTGTTGAGAAATCAGGTGTAATTCTGATGGGTCTCCCTTTATATGTTGCTTGACTACTATCCTTTGCTGTTTTTATTTTATTTTTTCTCTCCTTTATTAATTTATTCTTGTTACATCTCAGTGGTTATCCCATCCCTTGTATCCTCCCATTCTTCCCTCCCTCCCATTTTCTCCTTATTCCCCTCCCCTATAACTGTTTCTGAGGGGGATTACCTCCCCTGTATATGTTCATAGGGTATCAAGAACATTATGATAGGCAGATTTGGGCACAGGGGTCCCACTCAAACTAAGGCACCAGCCAAGGACAATAAAGGCAGTAAACCTTAAACCCCTACCTAGATCTAGCCAATGGACAGAACACTCTCCACAGTAGAGTGGAGAGTGGGATATTACTTTCTCACATACTCTGGTGCCTCACCTTTGACCATGTCCCCTGGAGGGGGAGACCTGGTGGCACTCAGAGGAAGGACAGCAGGTTACCAAGAAGAGACTTGATATCCTTTGCTGTTTTTAATATCTCTTCTTTGTTTAGCAGATTTAGTGTTTTGATTATTATGTAGTTGGAGGAAATTTTTTCCCCTGCTTTATTCTATTTGGTGTTCTGTTGGCCTCTTGTATATTCAAGGGCATTTCTTTCTTTAGGTTGGTGAAATTATCTTCTGTCATTTTCTTGAAAATATTTTCTGGTCCTTGGAACCTGGCATCTTCTTTTTCATCTATTCCTATAATCCTTGGGTTACTCTTTTTCATGGTGTCCTTGATTTCTTGCATGCTTTGTATCATGAATTTTTCTGCTTTAATATTTTCTTTGAGAGATCTATTGATTTCATTTATTGTATCTTCAGCCCCTGAGATTCTCTCCTCCATGTGTTGAATTCTGTTGATGACACTTACATGTTCAATTCCTGATCTCTTCTCTAAGCTTTCCATCCTATGTTTTTCTTAATTTGTGTTTTCTTAATTGATTCAAATTCTGTTTTCATGTCTTGATCAGCTTTACTCACTTTTTAAAGCCTGTTTAATTGTCATTTTCTGTTTCTCCTGGATGACCTCTCTTCATTTGTTTGTATTTTCCTGTAATTCTTGGAAGGATCTATTCATTTCCTTTTTTTAATTTGCAAATAACGGTATAAACATAGCTTTAAGGTCAGTTTCCTGAGAATCAGCTGAGTTTGAGTGTCTGTTGTTGTCTAGGTTTTCTGGTAGAGCCATGCTGTCCTGGGTTTTTCTTTGTGTTTTTTTTTGTTGTTGTTGTTGTTGTTGTGTTCTTTCCCTTCCCTTTAGTCATCTGCTGAGGGGACTCTGGTTTTCTAATCTAGCAGTTGAACTGGCAAGTCCCTTAGGAAGGTGGCTTTTTTGTTTCCTGGTTTGGCAGCATTGTCCTCCTGGAGCTAGATTTGTCTGATTTCTACCACGTCCTCTGAATACTTGGTCTCCTCATGGGGATCATCAACAGAGGAAAACAGTGTTTTGGAGGCCAGAATGTTGTATCTGTTTTCCTGTGCCTATCATCTGTTCCTCAGCAGGCGTGCACTGCTCCAGTATTCACAGGAGTGCAGAGTGCTCAAGGCTTGTAACTTCTGGAACCAGGGGATGTGCAGATAAAATGGGGGACTGCTTCTGCTCTCCAACTGTTCAGTCTGAGAAGACCACAAGTCTTTGTTTTTTATTATCAGCCAGTTCATTCATCAGTTTTGCCAATCCTCTGTTCCCCAGGGGGCCTGCACTCACTCCAGTATTTGGCAGAGTGCAGGGTGCTCAAGGTTTGTGACTTCTGAACGAGGGATTGTCCAGCTGTGATGAGTGGTTTTTGCTTTCAGCTAATTTTCCTTCATTGAGTCACTCTTGATAGGTTTAAGTTTTATACTCTTATCAGTGTTGCTAGTCTTTCTTTTAAACATGTTCTGGTTTATTAGACATTCCTTTGAAATATAAGTGTTAGTATTCTGCTTCTGTCTGCCTACCTGTGATATGATTGCCTACCTTCTATGGTGGGGTGGCCCTGCCCAGATATCTACAAAATATAGCCCTATCTCACCCCTCCCTCTTATTCTTTCTTTCTCTCTACCTTTCTCTTATAGTCTTACTCTTTGTATCTGTTTCTGTCTCTCTCTCTGGTATCACTCCCTCTTTCCTTCTGCCCCCATGCTCATTTAATAAACTCCCCCAAAACATAATATCTTACTGCCTTATATCTTATTTTAATCATAAAATTGATGCCTGTGACTGTGAAATGAAATGCAGAGTACCATTCTGTTGTCTAAATTCCTTCCTCTAATTCCTGCTCTTCCACTTTCCATGCTTGCCTGGAGCAACCCATGAGGAAGCCTTCCCAGCCAGCTTTTCAAGACTGCCACTGAAACCATGATTCTAAGCTGAGGTAACTTTCTGCTGCTCCTATATCCCCTTAGAACCAATGCAGATCACAGATTCTTTGCTCTGCTGCATGTCTGGGCCCCTCAGCTGGCCAACAGCTCTATTTGCAGCAAACCTCAGTGTGGACTAGCAGACTGTCAAAACTTTTATTTTTGGAAAATAATGCTGACTGCAGAGTGTGACTAATTTTAGGTCCGTCTGAGTAGAGTGACTTTACACTGGCTGTGTCCTGCCAGCCGACATGTAGGTACCCTCTCCATAGCTATCCTCATTCCACCCACCAACTGGGTGCATCTCTGTGTTATTAGTGCTGTGTTGGCTACACAAAGCCTTAAAGGAGAGTGTCAGAAAGACAAACAAACAAACAAACAAACAAGTAGACTACCACAGTTGTCACACTTCTCTGGCTGCACTGCACAGCGTGAGTCACTACAGCCTTATAGGGTTTTAAATCAACCTGCCACTGGTTCCTCAGAACAAGTAGCAGTTGCCATGTTGGTTCAGAATGGAGGAAGTGGAACATTTTCCTTCCGTGCCATTTTGAGGGCAACCACATGTTTGGCTGCCATCGTTGTGAGGGGCAACCACATGGCTAGTATCCCTCTTTCAGACAACTGGGTGACTACCCACAATCTTTCTTAGGGGCAGCCACATGGCTAGCTGTCATCTGTAAGGGTAACCACATGACTGCTGCCTGCTTCTATTGCTACCCTGACCCCTCCCCCTTTCCCACTGCAGGTTTGCCAGCTATTCACTAGAGATGTGCATGCACAGTGTCTAGGTCCCACCACGGAAGGCCAGGGGTGAAGTCAACTTCCTCCACACAGTGACTGGCTCCAGGCCTCTGACTGTGGACTCTCAGCTGTGCTAGCTTGGTTCATTGTGGGCTGAAAGAATCAAATACACCTGGCTCTCAGCTAAAAAGCCTGGCTTCCAAATAAAATTATGTTCAAATAAAAATTTCTGCTAAAAAAAAAGTAAGATTGCTTATTGGGTGTGTTTTTACCCTGATGCAAAATATTTTTGTTTCTAATTTATGTCTTTACTAATTCCTAGACAGTATTTGGAGGAGCATAGGGTGCTCGACGTTTCTGACTTCTGACCTGGGGGTTGTCTGTCAGTGATGAGCGATAACATTAGTCCTTTAATTTACTGAAAAGATCCCCCCCACCCCATTATGAGGGTTTTTACTTTCCACTAATTTTCCTTCTTTGAGTCACACTTCATAGGTTTAAGTTTTCTACTCTCATCAGTGTTGCTAGTCTCTCTTTTAAACATGTTCTCATTTATTACTCATTCCTTTGAAATATAAGTACCACACATAGAGACAGAATATACATGCCTGCCTTCTGATGGGCTCAGGGAGATGAACCACGAAGGATATATTTAAAATTATGTCTTATATCTGCTTATAATTATACAAACAAAGAAAACGTTTGTGTGTGTGTGTGTGTGTGTGTGTGTGTGTGTGTGTGTGTGTGTGTGTGTAGTGCCAAATTTCAGATGGGTCCAATTAGACTGGGCAACTTTCAACATTCAGTGATTAAATTAATATTACCCTCAGACTTCCTTAGAGATTGGTGGCCTTCAAATGTCCTCTATATCCCAGATAAGATGATAAAGCCATCTTGCATTCATAACTTGTCTAATCTGGGTCTTGCCCAAGTTCCCTGTCCTTGATATATTCATCCACGCTTCTGAGCAGAAAGCTTAGAGAAGAACAACGTATTTTCAGATGCATTTATTCAACAAACAGGTTAGCCACACATCATGGCAGTCTTAACAGAGTTCAAAGTCTTGACTTTCAGCAAGGCCCATAATGTTTAACTTGGACAGGAACCTTGCGATCCCTGTAAAAGAGATGTAAGAAAAATAAATAATGGTCAGCTTGAAGTTTATTGGTACAAGTAAGTGACTATGGGAGAATGGCAATGAAATTTAGAAATAATTCTACTTTTCTTTAAAAGACAAGCCGATAATTTATTCTCAGTTTTCTCTTTCCAGAACTCATTTATTGATTCTTATATTCATTGAATACTTGTTACTTTCTATTATATTCAGAAGGGCTGCAACAGAGTAGAAAAGTGCCTCTCAGTACCGTTCACAGACCTATTGGGGAACCCTTGAAATGAATCTCAGATCCACCACTGCTCCTTTTACTACTGATGCTGTGAACTCACTGACCAGGTGGCCATCTGAGCTGTTGGTGGGCTATGGCAGGGCTTCCTATTTCTTTACCATTTCATCTCAGAAGATGGGGGCTTGAATGTGTCAGGCCGTCAGATTCCCATGACAGTAACAAATATTAAGGTCTTCTTTAAGTAAAATTTTCTCTGCCCTTCCTATGTTTCCTTGACCAAGCCAGTTTCTTCCACAAAAGTAAAATGTCCTTCAATTCTGGAATTGTTCCTTAGTTACAAGACTGTTTCTATAGTTCTCTCTTTAGTAATTGTTTCCCTAACCATAGTGGCATGCAACAAATTTTCTATTTTTTCTATTGTTGGAAAAGATATGATACCTCTATTTTCACATGCGCATTTTTTGACATTTTTCTTTATTTTAACATTAACTTATGATAGTTTCAAAGTCACGCACATGAGCCCATTACCCACAGCTGTGCTGTTCACTTTGGTTCACTCTGCTCATTAACCGCATTTGCTTATTTAAACATAAGAATTTAACAACATTAAAATTTTAGTTTATTGCTGTACTATCTGTGTTTGAGAAGCAATGACATAGGGTCAGAAAGCATTCTGGCATCGGAGATTCTGCCAGGTTCCCTGGATAGTTGTTCAGTCTCTGTGAGCCCCTATGAATCTAGGTGAGTTGATTCTATGTCTTTTCTTGTGGTGTCCTTGACCTCTGTGGCTCCTACAATCCCTCCTTCTTTTCAGGATTCCCTGAGCTCCACCTAATGTTCGACTGTGGGTCTCTGCATCTGTTTCCATCAGTTGCTGGATGAAGCCTCCTGATGATAACTGAACTAGGCACCAATCTATGAGTGTAGCAGAATATCATTAAGAATCATCTTATTGGGTGTTTTTTCCAGCTGTGTTTGGTTCTGTCCTAGGTCTCTGGGCTATGTAGCTCTGGGTCCTGCCCTCCAGGCAGTGTCAGGGGTAGGTTCCCTGTAGGACATTTAATTTCAGTAGAAACAAATGCACTATATAAACCTTAGAACATCCATTACCTTTGAGAAAGCCAAGTTTATCCCTAGACAATAAGTGTTATTTCAGAACACAGGGTGAAATGCTGCATGTTCAGACAGCTGAATGTGCCACTTACATTTACATGCATTAGACAGAATTCAATGGCCAAATTGCAACCAGTATGTTTAAAGGTCAAAGGAGTGGAAGTTCTGCATTTTCACATATTTTTTTAATGCTTCACTCTAAACAGAGGCCTTTGAACTTTAGGCCTTATGCTTGGAGAGTTCAAAATCCTTGGGGTCTGGTGGACTCTGCTCCTCCCCATGGAAGGAAATACTAGTACCTGACCTCAATGTCAGTAACATAGGTCATGAGAAAAATAGCAAGTGGTTTCACATCTATTCTTTCCACAAGGTTCACTTGTTTCTTTGGACCTCCTGAGCATGGGCCTCAATCTGTAGCTCAGGTGGACAGGTGAAAACAGACTGACTTGAAACTAAGGTCTGTTATGCCTAAGTCTGCTGTGTGGGAGTAGCAGGCATGCACTATCAGGCATGACACCATTTACACACTGGGTGTACACTTACCATTAAGCTAAATGCCTAGTCTTTGGGGTCTAAAATGTCTACAATCCTGAATAAACGATGAGACTTTTCCGAACTCATTTGGAGCCATCCCTGAGGAGAGTTTTCATCATAGAGAAGAGATTCATGCAGATGAATAATGACAATTTATAGTCACTTGAACCTGAGCCAAAGTCTTTAATATCGAGTCTATTCTAGAAAATCTAAGGGTTTTCTGTCACCTGTGGGATCTCTGTGGTTCGGTTGAAGTTCAGAGCCTCTTTAAATGCATTCTTTCTGTTAATCCTTTCTTTGACCTCCCAGTTAGAGGATATCAGCATTTTTGCTTTGGTCATGTAACATTTTACATTCTTGTTTCTGGCGATTGCCACAACTTATAAGAAGCACTTGTATGCACTCATGAGCATTTGTTTGCTTGCTTTCATTTAGCTTTTTGGTTTTTTGTCACAAACATATGGAAAAACATGGAGGGCCTAGCATAATGACCTGCACATCTGCTTGGTCATAGTGTGAGAGAAAAATCATGACATCAGTTTGTCTCAGTGTCCTCAGCCTGATTCCTGTTCCCCAACATCAAATTCTTCAGAATATTAAACTTTGCTGAGGTTGGCTCTCATACCCATGAATACAAATGCTACAAAATGTATTTCGGTTCAATTAAAACTATGTAATTCACATTTGCTAATTTGGGGGAGCACTAGAAAATGCAATATCTGCTATTGTAAATAATTAATTTTTTAGATGAAAGCTATTTTGTACATATAGGCTTTTTGAAAATCTAGACAATCAATTGTATAGCTAAGAAAACTGATGTTATCTTGCTACCATTGGCACAGGCTTTTAATCCCATCACTCAGGAGGCAGAGACAGGTGAACCTCTGAGTTTGAAGACAGCCTAATCTACAGAGTAAGTTCCAGGACAACGAGGGCTACAAAGAAAAACTCTGTCTCAGAAACCAAAAGAGAAAAAGAAAAGAAAAAAGAGAAAGAAATGAAAAATGGAGTATTTATTATCCAAGCAATTTTAATTATACCAAATTTATGAAAACAAAAGATTTATTTATTGAGCTAGGCTTTAACAGGATAACATATACGAAATTCTAATGATAAGTAACTTAAGTATTTAAAAAAGAACATCATCTTACTTGTTTTGACTGCGCAGCAAGCATTCATTGGAGTACTTTTTTCCATCAGTTCCACATACAGGGTTATATATCATGGGACAGGCTACAGGTGCATCCTTATAATTAGTCTAAACACAGAATTAAATAGTCATTTCATACCAGTTCTAATTGTTTTGGTTTTTAATAAAATACTAGTGTTGTTTAAGATTTTCTCTCAGTTTGGATAATGACACTGGGTATTGTATAAGAAAACAATAACAGAAAGAAGGAAAGAAATCTACCCTGACATCAGAAAATCTGAGTTAAAGTCAAGTTATATCCTTACCTAGTTATATGACATCATGTGTCTACTAGTTTCTCCTTTGATCTCAGTCATTTCATCAAAAAAATGGGAAAATAATTGTTTCTCCACTTATGTCATGATGTTCTGGTGAAGTTTGATGAAAATAGGAAGATAACACCAGTGGCTAACAGTATAGTCTTCCTTGCTCATGGGCACTTGTTTTCTTGTACATGGGCTCGAGATGTTGCCAGAGCTTGGATTCTTGAACTGTGTTTTTAGGAAAAGCTGACTATTGTTAAATCCCTCTTATAGATCTCTGTCCTTTTTTTTTTTAAGATTCTATTATTATGTACACAATGCTCTGCCAGAAGAGGGCATCAGATCACATTATAAATGGTTGTGAGCCACCATGTGCATGCTGGGAATGGAACTGAGGACTTCTGGAAGAACAGTGAGTGCTTTTAACCACTGAGCCATCTCTCCAGCCTCTCTGTCCTATTTTTTATTCATAATTGCACTGGAAAACTCTCACTGCTTAATCAAAACTGTCAGTTATCCATTCATTGCTCTTTACTATAAATACCTTGTAAAGTTGTCATTTACACGCTTCCTTAAGGGAAGAGCCAGAAAGTGATGAATTCAGTCAAAGTCACATATCTAGTGATTCTTGGTCCCTGAATTCAAGTTCCTCATCAGCTCTTCATTACAGGACATCATCCCACCTTCTCTGTTTTGCTAACATTTATTTACTCTTCATGGACCAATATGCCGGAAAACTTTTTTTCATTCCTCTAACTAGGTTTGCTTCTAATGGTGCTAGATTTTTTTCCATAATACTTATCAATGATGCAATGATTTATTCCCTATAACTTCAGATTCACCAACAGTTTCTTCCTGGGTTACATGTAATGAGATGAAGGGCACTTCCTCCTCTAGTCTACTTAGGAATTAGAAGCAATGAAAGCCAACATGGTCAAGTCAGGAGCAAGGGCTACTTGGAATCAACATAAGAGCTTCACTCGAACTACTCGACCCACAGTCAGCCCTAGCATATGTATAAAAATGTCCTTCACAGCATGCAGTAGACAGATGATGGGTGATTAGTGGGCTTGTCTTTGAACACAGCACCATGCAGGATGGGGAGGTGCTCTTGCATCCTGCCTTCAGCAATTGAGATTCCTTACCATTTGAGCCCCTAATCCAGACTTAAGACTAAAGTAAGAAGGTAACTTGCTAGAGTGTACTTCTTTATTTTCTTTTTCTGTCAAGGTCTCACTGGGTAGACCAAGCTGACCTCAAGCCTGGTAACGCAGGCTTCTGAGTGCTTTGGATTATAAATATACACCACCATGCATGTTCATAACTTGGATGTACTTTTACTGAATTGAACAATTTCAGCATATATGTGTAATTGGAGAATTAAAAATTATAAAATAAGGCAGGCAGTGGTCATGCACACCTTTAATCCCAGCAATGAGGAAGCAGAGGTAGGGTGATCTTTGTAAGTTTGAGTCTATCCAGGTGTACAGAGTGAGTTGAAGGACAACCAGAGGACACAGAGAAAACCTGCCACAAATAACCAAATTAACAAAAAACAAAAAAATGTATGTATGTATATATATGTATATATGTACATATATATGTATGTATATATATATGAAATTATCAAATTCTCTTTACCTTTTGCTGCGTTGTGTCAGCTGTAGTGCTACCTAGAAAACATAAATCAGATGTCAACCTGGATCCCAAATAAAGAAGCCAGACCTATCCTCAGTTACCAAAGAATACAGTGTCATATGACCCCTCTGCTCCATCATGTACATCCCATTGCTCTAATTTTCATGACTTCCAATGACACCATTGGGGTGTTTTTTACTCTCTGTCTGCTGAGATCTTGAATTGAATCAAGGAAAACTTTGATTGTTACTGAGTACATCAATTTGATATTTTTGGAAATTTGGCTTACATCCTTGAGAATGGAAATTACGTACTCAAAGTTTGAAAGGTTTAGGCACTAACTATTCAGATACCCTTGTAATGACCCTCAATGTTGTCTCTGCACTTGGTAGAATTTTCATTTCAGTCAGTGAATTATAAATATCAGTATATCAAGGTATGGATAGCAATATGGGAAATAGCCATCGAGTCTTCTCATGTAATTAAGTTTCTTTTGTAAATAATGTCAAAACTGGGGCTTTTCTGCCAACTCACTACCAGTTCTCACAGAGCTTTTTCCCACAAGTGCATTATACTGGCTGGCCACAGGGCCAACTTGTCTTTTGTGTATTTACACAGTTCTGCAAAGACCCCTTCCTACTTCAGAAAACAAGTCTATGTATATGTATCAGAAAGCATATGATACATGTACAACACTTAAAGATATAACAACAATGAAATAAAATTGAATTTGAAAGAGAGCAAAGAGGTACATGGAAGGTTTTGGAAGTAAGATAAGAAAAAGGGGATGATGTAAATATATTATAATGTCAAAAAATTACTTTTAAAAAGGCAGGTGGTAAGTGTGAATGTGGCTACCTTTACCAGGAAAAGGAGCCTAATCTGATCGCCCCCACAGGGAAATGTTTCAAACTGAATTTTCAGTCAGTGAGCTCTGAGGCAATGAGACAAATCTCTGGGACTCATCAGAGGAAATGCAGCTGCTGGGGCCCCTGTGGGTCCAGAATGCAAATGAGTATGACAGTTGAAGAGCAGGGCTCATTACAGGTTTGTAGTTGTAATTATTACTAGGTGTGAGGTGGGACAAAGGCCCTTTTGCTTCCATAAATATTTATCTAAAACAGTAAACAGTGCTCTTCCAATCTCAGTAAAGCACACATTTGGCTGTCATCAAAATCTTGTCTGAATCAGTTAGAAAACGAAGCCGATTTCAGTCATGAGCAGAATTATCTCCTAACATGCCCTCAGTAACTTTGGAAATTCTTCTATCTACTCAAACATGATGTGTTCTCTGTACTCGTTCTACAGATTAAACATAAAACTTTTCTTTTTAAAAAAAGATTTAGTTATCTGCCTGCATGTACACCTGCAGTCCACAAGAGAGCGTCAAATCACGGAGGTAATCCCCCTCAGGAACAGTCATAGGGAAGGGGAATAAGGGGAAAATGGGAGGGAGGGAAGAATGGGAGGATACAAGGGATGGGATAACCATTGAGATGTAACAAGAATAAATTAATAAAGGAGAGAGAAAAAAAGATGATTGTAAGCCACAATGGGGTCAATGGGAATTGAGCTCAGGACATCTGGAAGAGCAGTTAGTGCTCTTAACCTCCAATCCATCCCTCCAGCACCAA
The DNA here is from genome assembly GCF_964271855.1 of Acomys minous. Classification (NCBI taxonomy): domain Eukaryota; kingdom Metazoa; phylum Chordata; class Mammalia; order Rodentia; family Muridae; genus Acomys; species Acomys minous. The sequence goes on along the minus strand of NC_140486.1, from coordinate 42,341,521 downwards.
AGGTAAAGTTTTTAATCACTCAAAATACCACTCATTCTGTAAAACTAAATGATGATCATTGTTATTTATTTTATGTAATTTGCAAGCATTGAAATTTGGTAAGCTAGCCTTGGATTTACTGAGTATAGTAGCAATTTCAGGATTTAGAAGGGTATTTGCAGTGAAACCATTTCTTCTCTACCATATCAGTGTAGTTGCAGCCTTACCTTTAGACAGGGCATGTCTTACCAGAGCTTCATGATGTTAGAAGTAACTTCTTTCTGTAATTTTCACTAGAAACACTTTTGCTTTTCGCCCCCATGGACTTCATTTCAACTCTGTGGCAGCAGCTAGCTAGACTATCTAAGTTTCCAGGAGGTATAAAGTGACAGGTCAAAATTCTTTTAGTAATTTTTGAAGAACATGCAAACACTCCTACCTGGGAAAGTGAGCAGCGCCAAGGCAGCGAGAAGAAAGACAGCTGCCACCTTCATGGTTGAAGATCTGGGTGCAAAGGTCAGGAGGACTCTGCAGGTGCTTCTCTTCAGACACGAGGAGTGGTTATATAGGCAGATGGCAGTACAGGCTCCACCCACTGTGCTGGATAATAGGTGTCTTTGGTTATTGATTGACCCTGTGTGGCCTCCAGGCTGAGAAAATGATACCTGAGTAGAAAACAGGGCTCTGGAAAGGTTAGACCCAAATACTGCCAGGAAAAGCTAGTTATCTTGATCCCTGACATCCTCCCAGGTTTGGGAAAGTCTCCTCCCTTCCTGAGCCTGCTTTTCTTATCTGTAGGTGAGATGAAAGGTCTTGCCTCCTCTGTAGTTGTGAATGGATGAACAAATGTGCAGACCTCCAACCCGTTTTCCACTATTTCCTTTCTCTCCATTCTTCCCTTTCTGACTTTTGTTTTTCTGCATCTCTCTCCTTATGTGCTGTGCATTCATCAAGCCCTGATAGGCTGGTGGCAGGCTGGGGTACAAGAGAAGGAGGAGTCAGTTCCCTGTGTGCTATGTCCTGGGGCTGTGTGTCCTTCAGCGCAGCTGCATGCCTCTAGAATATGGGTTCACTTTCCTATTGCCTGAACTGATACATTTGAGCATTAAAATAATGGCAGTAACTAAGTCAATGGCTGGACCCTTCTCTAGCCCATATGTACCGAGCGAGTGTCTACCACCCCTGGTGGCAATTGTCTGTTTTCTCTCATGTTTCTGTCTTTGAGTAGAGCTATTCATCACTTTGTTTCAGTCTTGACTTTTTCACATAGGGTAAGTTGTTTTTGTTTGTTTGGGGTTTTGGGTTTCTGTTTAGAACAATAAAGACAACATATTTTGGAGCAACACTCAGGAAGGGCTACTGTCCTCTTAAAGCAACGTAGGACTTAAAAAAAGTTTGAAGAGCCTTTGTACCAGAACACAGTACTTTCTGTGTTGAAGTCATATGGTTCCCCTTTATAGCATCATTGTGAAACTGGAATTTGATACAAATATTGACATTTTAGCTATTGTTACAGAGTAATTAAATCACTGCTTGACCTTGGGGCCTGGCTTCTGTCAACATCAGGACCTTTAGAAGAACATCCAGTACTCTTAAACACTGAGCCATGTCTTCAGCCCATTTTTTACTTTTATGGACCAAATATGGTGGTTGTTTCATTTTATTTTTCATCTAGCAAAGTACCTGAAAATATTGGATATATAACAAATATTTGCTCAAAATACACATTCAGTAACATCTAAATATTCTAATTTTTCCCAAGTACAAATGCTTATGTCCTGTTCATTCATGCTTTTTTAGTCTTTTTCATATGGTATTCAATCCTTGTTCATTCAAGTTTTGATATAATAGAAAGGAATCATTGCTTCTACTGTCCGCAAACATGTTTTGCATGTTTGGAATACAGATATGTTTCTTGCCACCATGAAGTGTTGGTTGAAGCAGTAAAGTTCTTTCTTTTTCTCTAATGTCATCAGCTGTGTAGTGGCCATATTTCTGGCAAGAAAATTTCAACAGCAACTGTTAAGTAGAATCCTTACTTGAGACAGTTATTTCTTTTGTTCAAATAAAGTAAGAGGATATCTTGCAGTGTGGGAGAGGGAATTGTCTGGGATGTTGTCCTAGGAATTCTTTAAATACTACTAACAGCAGGTAACAGCATCTGACTTAGGCTTGCTGATTCTAGAGTCTGGGTGGTGATTTTCACATCCTTTGGCTCTGAATCTGAGGGGAAATGACATTATAATGAGTAGATAAAGAAAACTATGAAGAAAGAATAATCTATTTCATGGTGGTGATGACTTTGCACTTATGCTTCTCTTGTGACTCGTACTTCAGCAGTCCTCACCTGTGACTTGGGAAACATCTCACTGCAGTGTGATTTCCAAGTAATCTTGTGACTCTGAATCATACAATGTGGGACGTAGTTCTGGTTAAAAATTGGCCGTGGCATTTGGATGACAATGGCCTTTTAGTGCACTATGTGGGAGACAGTGAAGAAAACCTGTGCAGAAGACAGGCCTGGCTTCAAGACTAAATCTACCATTTTATCTATAAGGTGACACTATTTACTCAGAGACAAAAGTACATGCCAGTATGTATTGTTTGCTAGAAGAAAATTCTTATAATTTGTGCATAAATATTGCATTAAGATTTTTTAAATTACAATTTCTGACTGGTAATAATATTTTCCTTCCATGGGTTAGAGCTATGTATAATGTACTCATTATTCTATAAGGGAAGCTTCATATGCTCAGGGCTTAGACAGAGTAACTGTTTATTATCCCTTGGATGACGGAACACGCTTTGACTGGAGCAACCCTGATATTCCTCTGCCCAGTGCTTGATCATGTTTAGAATGTTTGCCTTGCTTAGCCTCGAGGAAACCTCTTCCCCTCCCCCCTTTTTTTTACCTCTCTGTATACATTGGTAACTCAACCAAACATATGAGCTACTCCCCACTGATGCAAGAACCAATATGTACACAAACAAAGAAGGATGACAACCCTTAGGAGAACTGTTTTAATGCATGTTGGTAAAACGTTCTGAAATTAGGATGTTGGGAAGGCACTTGTTGATTTCCCATCCTGAACTAAGGTTAGCCTTGTAAGGATAAAGGAATCCTAATGTATTTGATGAAGCTTTGACACAGCTGAGTCTTTCTGATGCATGTTTGTTAAGACAGGGTCTCCTGTAATAAAACTTGCCCCCACATTATATAGCTAAGGCTGGTCTCAAACTACTTATCCTCCTGCCTCCACATCTTGATTTCAGAGCTTATCAATATATGACTTCATGCCCTGATTAACTCAGATGTACCTTAACATCATTATTAGTTATTATTCAAGTAACTTTATAACTGTTCTCTCTCTCTCTCATATATATATATTCATATGTATATGTATGAATGCCCATGCATCCCATGCAGAGGTCAGAGGACAACCTCGGGTGCCCTTTACATCTAGGCTGACTGGCCTTAAATTCCAACAATTGTCATGTATCTGCCTCCATACCTGTGCTGGGACTGAAAAGCCTGTATAAACACATCCCTCTTCTATATGGGAGTGAGGATCTGACCTAAGGTCTCATATTTGCGAGGTGCGCTCTCTTGCTTTTTGGACAATATCCCAGGTCCCATCCGTTTACTTAAATGGCACTCTGTTTTGTTGCGCTGCTTCCTGTGGAAGTAGCCCCCAATTTTTTTCTTAGACCTGTGTTTCAAAGTGTGGAAAGATATCTGTGGTACTTGATTGAATCAGTAATGGTTTTGTCATTTTCTGGTCTGTCCTGGCAGTTTGTAGTTATTGCTTTGTAGTGTTCATGTTGACCACATTATTCTCATCATCTTTACAAATGTAACAACTACTGGTGAAACAACAATCCTGTGGTACTTCATTTCCATATCTTAATGCCTGTGGCACATTTATTCCCAGGTTAGGTTGAAGGGAATAGTGGCAAAAGAATTTCAATTCTCTCCTTTCTGGCTGCAGAAATCAAACAGAGCTTATACAAAATTGAGCTTAATGACACGATCAAAACACTGGTTTAGGTATCAAGAAGCAAGTTTCCTGATCTTGACTCGTCACTGACAACCTGCCAGATTTAAAAACTATATATTTGTTTGTACTTTTACATGCGTGACTGCTTTGACTGCATCTGTGTATGTATTTGCCTAAAGGACAAAAGAGGGAGTCAGATCTCCTGGGACTGGAGTTACAGGCAATTCTGAGATGACATATGGGGGTGCTAGAAATTGAACTGGGTCCTCTGCAAGAGCAGTAAGTGTTCTTCCTCACCAAGGCAGCTCTCCAGCCACAACTTGTTCAAGGTTTCAAAGGTTCACATTATTCTGCCAGCTTGAGTTTCCCACATACATGTGTTATTAGGACCTTCTATAGACATGCATTCCTTTCACAGGCTCCATGACGCTCTCTGAAGAAAATGGGTGGGTTTTTTGTTTGTTCCTTTTTTGTTGCTTTTTATTTTTGTTTTTAAAGTTTTTTTTTTCCAAGACAGGGTTTCTCTGTGTAGCCTTGGCTGTCCTGGAATTGCTTTGCAGACCAGGCTGTCCTGGAACTCACAGTCATCTGCCTGCCTCTGCTTCTCCAGCGCTGGGATTAAGAAAATGGTTTTCCATGTAGAGTCACATTTAGCAGTATTTTCATTTCTCTTTGTTAAACCATTTACCCATCATGAAGGGAATCAATTGATTATGGTGGATGATGTCAGTAGAAGTTGCAATTGAGCTTTATAAAACACAGATATGGGGATCATTTTCAATGCTCAAAACTACAACTTTTCTCTGAATGCAATACAGTGTTACCTTTGGTGCAAGGCATTTGGCCATACATGTGTGGGTGAACATTCTCTACCTTTGCTGAGATACTGGAAGGGGATGTTAGCCAGGATGGAAGGAAACTAATGGCCACTGCTGACGTCTACTTCTGGAGCATCCTTAGCACAATATGGCTGTCACTGTGCCAGCTTCCTCTGACTCAAATGTCATGATCAGTAACATCCTGTTACACAGGGAGTGAAAGGTTTTGCAAGGTAGACATATTTTCAAAGGGAAAATTCTCTAAGCTGGTGGTTGCTGGCTATGCTGCAGTAGACCAGCCCCTCCTTGATGCCTGTCCACTGCTGTGTTCATCTTACCAATGTCCACATTTGTTTTTTGTCAAAAAGCAGTTTTGAGTGGCTTGATGGGAAATAAATCAACATCAGCCTTTTAGGAAGTGAAAAGGAGCCAGGAGCCCCTGTAACAAATTGTAAGGTTAGAGGTGAGGCAGTGATAGTGGCTTTAAACTGGAACAACGTTAAAAAAGCAAAATGGAACCTTAACATGAAAAAATGGTGTTAGTTATTCATCCAGACTTATAGGAGGTGAAGGGAGAAATGCTTAATATATCCTCCTTGGTAAGTGCATAAAAATGGGATACTATTTTTATACCTAAGATCCACATCATTTAGGAAGAAATGCAATTTTTCACCATTTAAAAAAAAACAAAGAAAGAATGAAAACAAAACAATAGCAAAAAGAACTTTGAATACACAGGTCTCTCTTCTTCCCACATTGTCCAGGCAAATGGCTTTTCACTTATATCCTAGTAAAGCTGTAACTTTTTTTTCTTTCTCTTCTTTTACCTCCTTTCCTCCAAATACTGCTAAAAAATCTAAGTCAGCTTGCCCTCCAGGTATTCTCTGTCTCTCTGATATCTTGACCCCACAGGTGCTTGACGATTTCTATTACTTAGTCTGATTTCTAGACCCACACCTCTCCTTTTACCATTCCCTCTCCTTCTGTTGGCTGCCAAGAACTATAGTTTACTGAGTTTTCAATAAAATTCTCATTTTGTTTTCTTTCGAGGCTGTTTTAAATTTTCTTAGTCCATAAATCTAAGCATCTTCTAATGGATTCCATGTGCCCTGGTGACACTACCACCTGAGGCCTTAGGCTTCCAGGACACTCTTTTCATATAATACCTGCTGGCCCTTCTGTGCTTGTGTTGTCCTTCACAATTGCCTCACCTTTGTCAATATTGTGCACATCAGGTGGCAGTGATCCTCCTACTATATATTTCTTTGCTATTGCCAGAAGTTTTTGACACCGTGAAGTTTGCTAAAGGGTAAGGGAAGTATACCCCAACCTATCCCTTAGATAATGTGAACTTATCTAAGCATCTAACTGCAGTCAGAATAGTTTTTATTGTCTTCCTTGGGCTTACTTCTTAAAGATAGTGTGGATAACAGTGAGATGAGCATAACATGGACAGGCATCAAGGAGGGGGTAGTGTACTGAGATATATGCACAGATTGCTTCAGATGCTTATCAGACATTTGTTTTATGGATGTTTTGAACCTGTTGCTTTATTTCATTAAATGATTACTGCAAAACACACAAACACAAATTGTGTTGGCCCAGAGGAATGGAAGAGTATGCTGTTAAAAATGAACGCTCTGCATTTAGCTTTTGGGTTGTAAAGCTGGTTACCTCAGATACGCATGCCAAAGTCAGGTTGCTCTCATTGTTTTCTTAAAGGCAAGTTAAACTAAAACAGGCTGAGTACACAGTGGGAGGGGATTGAGTTACATAGTTTTAAATGATTTCAGAACATTTGTTAGCTTGATTACAAGAGCTGGTAAACTTTCGTCTTCAGAACACACTGTGATAAAAAATTACTACAACATTGAGGGGATGCAGACACATTATTTTAAGATTAAACATGTGTTAGCTGGCCAATTCAATATGGTGTTTGAGTATCTGCAGCTGTCTCTAGCATATGTTCCTCCAATGGCATCAAACAGGTTAGTAGTCATATTTCTGACTCTCAGACTGAGGTTTAAGTATCGTGGCTTTACTACGGTCATCAACCTAATATGTAATTCTTCAGGTGATGAGTAACAGTGCATCGCAACTCAGAGCTGACACCTCCATGAGTGACACAGTTCACTAACTCTGTAACTAACTGCAAAGTTAGATGAGACAGTGACTGGCTCTTGCAGGCTGACAGCATGGATGCTGTTGTTCATTTTTTCCTGACACCAACTTAACAAACAAAACTGCAAACTGAACATAGTAAATGTAGTTAGTTATTATTCCATCTTGGCCATGTCCTGAGTTGGAGGCTGCTCATGGATTCTTAGTGACCTTTATGTTAAAACAAATAGTATTAAGGCTAAATACGTGTGTATTGGTTGGCCTGAAAGGGCGAGCTCTGTTTCCACACCAAATGTCACGCTGAGAACAAGACAATTTTTCTTCTCTTCAATAAGATGTAGGAGGAACAAGAGTTCTTTATCCTTGAAAGTGTCTGTTTATTTACATTCTACTTAGGGATGTAGTCTTTTCACTTCCTCTTTGTCCTTTTGAAACTGCCATTTATCTAATCTCTGACCTCAGAAGAATTCTGCTTGCCTCCTTGATACCCCTTCATATATTTGTTAATAATGCCACAGCCCACCCTGACTTCTCCCATCCTCGAGAAGACCTAGTCTAGCCAGCACTCCTCATCTGACACTGTCTTAAGCTTTTCAACTACTTTTGTGATTCTGAAGAGGAACGCTTCTCCAGAGCATGCAGTGTTCACACATCACCCCAGTTACCATGATGACTGATGGGGTCTTAAGTGCATTAATACTTTCCTGAAACTTGATCTTTTTACTTACCTTATGCACAGACAGTGTCTATGTGTCTTTTTATTCTCATGTTGTTTATGAGTGGCTGATCACTTAGCTCTTAGTTCTGTTTTTTTTTTTTTGTTTTTTTTGTTTTTTTTTTTTTTTTGCTGATGCCCCACATAAAGGAAGCACATCCATCTCACTACTTCCTTACCATGTGGAGACAGTAACCTATAGTGAATTTTGATTTTTTTTGTTTGTTTTTGTTTTTTGTTTTTTGTTTTTTTTATAGAGACACGGTTTCTCTCCGTGTAGCTGTGGCTGTCTTGGACTCACTTTGTAGACCAGGCTGGCCTGGAACTCACAGTGATCATCCTGCCTCTCTCTCCCAAGTGCTGAGGTTACAGGCCTGTGCCATTGCACCCAGCTTTCCTAAACTGAATTTTTGGTTGGGAGACTATCAATGGTTGCTTCTATTTCTATAGGGGAAATGGGACTATTTAGCTTGTTTATCTGATCTTCCCTCAATTTTTGCAAGTGAAATTGATCAAGAAAATCGTCCATTTCCCTTACATTTTCAAATTTTCTGGCATATAGACCTTTGAAGTAGGATCTTATGATGTGTCTTTGTATTTCTTTGGTGTCTGTTGTTATGTCTCCCATTTCATTTCCTATTTTGTTGATTTGGATACTGTCTCTCTGCCTTTTAGTTAGTTTGGATAATGGTTTGTCTATCTTGCTGATTTTCTCAAAGAACCAGATCCTGGTTTTGTTGATTCTTTTGACTATTTTTCTCTGTTCCTAATTTATTAATTTCAGTCCTGAGTTTGATTATTTCCAGATGTCTACTCCTCTTTAGTGATTCTGCTTCTTTTTTTTCTAGGGCTTCCAGCTGTGTCTTTAAGTTGTTTATGTGGAATGTTCCCAATTTCTTTTCAAAGGCACTAGTGATATGAATTTTCCTCTTAGCACTGCTTTCAATGTTTCCCACAAATTTGGGTATGTTGTACTTCATTTTCATTGAATTTCAGGAAGTCTTCTCTTTCTTTCTTCTTTCTTTCTTTCTTTCTTTCTTTCTTTCTTTCTTTCTTTCTTTCTTTCTTGCTTCCCTGACTCAAGTGTCATTAAGTAGAGAGTTGTTTAGTTTCCATGTATTTGTAGGCTTTTTGTTATTTCTGTTGTTGTTGAATTGCAGCCTAAGACCATGGTGATCTGATAGCGTACAAGGTATTATTTCAATCCTCTTGTATGTGTTCAGGCTTGCTTTGTGACCTACTATATGATCAATTTTGGAGAAGGTTCCATGGGGTGCAGAGAAGAAGGTATATTCCTTTTTGTTGGGGTGAAAGGTTCTGTAGATAACTGTTAGATCCATTCGATTCATGGCATTGGTTAATGATGTTGTTTCTCAGCTTAGCTTCTGTTTCAATGAACTATCCTTCAATGAGAGTGGGGTGCTGAAGTCCCCCACTATTATCGTGTGGGGATTGATGTGTGGTTTAGGCTTCATTAATAGATATTTCACAAATGTGGGTGCCCTTGTATTGGGAGCATAGATGTTCAGAATTGTGATGTCATCTTGGTTGACTTTACCTTTGATGAGTATGAAGTGTCCTTCCGCATCCCTTTTGTTTAATTTTGGTTGAAAGTCTATTTTGTTCAATATTAAAATGGCTACGCCTGCTTGCTTCTTGTGTCCATTTGCTTGGAATATTTTTTCCAGCCTTTTACCCTGAGGTAATGTCTATTTTTATGGGTGAGATGTGTTTCTTGTATGAAGAAGAATGTTGGATCTTGTTTATGTATCCATTCAGTTAGTCTGTGTCTTTTTATTGGAGAATTGAGACCATTGATGCTGTGGGATAATGACTGGTGAGTCCCTTAATTTTTGATGCTGGTTCCAGTAGAGTGTTTGTGTGGTTGTGTTTTTGTGGTGGTATAGTTATCTATTTCCTGTGTAGTTTTGGTTGTAGCTTGTCCCTTTGGGGTGGAGTTTTCCTTCTTGTACCTTCTGTAAAGCTGGGTTTGTGAATAGGTACTACTTAAATTTGTTTTTGCCATGGAATATTTTGTTTTCTCTGTCAATGGTTATTGATAGTTTTGCTGGGTAAAGTAGTCTGGCCTGGCATATATGGTCTTGTAGGGTTTGCAGAATCTCTGTCCAGGCCCTTCTGGCTTTTATGGTTTCTGCTGAGAAGTCGAGGGTAATTCTGATAGGTTTGCCATTAAATGTTATTTGGCCCTCTTCCCTTGCAGCTTTTAATATTTTTCTTTGTTTTGTATATTTTGTGTTTTGATTATTATGTGATGGGAGGTTTTTTTTTCCTCGTCTATTCTATTTGGTGTTCTGTGGACCTCTTATATGTTTATAGGCATCTCTTTCTTTAGATTGGGGAAGTTTTCTTCTATAATTTTGTTGAGAATATTTTCTGGGCCTTGGAATCTGGCATCTTCTCTTTCTTCCATGCCTATTATCCTCAGATTTTTTTTTATGGTATCTTTGATTTCTTGGATGTTTTGTGCCAAGATTTTTCCAGATTTAGCATTTTATTTAATAGTTGCTTTAATATCTATGATGGTGTCTTCTAGACCTGAGATTCATTCCTCAATCTCTTGGATTTTGTTAGACAGGCGCACCTCTGTGTTGCTCATCTTCCTCTCTGAGCTCTCATGTTCCCTTTTTTCTTCTGTCTGTGTGTTTATCATTGAATCCATTTTCATCTTCAGATCTTGAACTGATTTACTTATTTCTTTCATCTGATTGTTTGTATATTCCTGAGTTTCTTCCATTGTCTCTTTATAAGCCTTCAGAGCTTGAACAGTTTTATTGATTTCCTTCATCTAGTTATTTGTATTTTCCTGAAAAATTTCCAGAGCCTCTTTTATGTCTTCTACCTGTTTGGCTGCATCTTCCTGCATTTGATCATGAATTTTATTTGTTTCCTCCATTACCATCCTCATTACTAAGGATTTGAGGTCATTTTCTTGTATTTCCATTGTTTTTGAGTTCTTTGGGTTGTTTTCTTTGGGATAGCTGGGGTCTGGAGAAGCCATATTGTTTTGGGTCTTTTTACGTGTGATTTTATGCTATCCTTTAGTCATCTTGCCATCACTGTTTTCGGCAGATAGCTTCTGGAGTTGGGTGGAGGGAGTCTGAGGATAGATTCACCTATTTTCTCATGGTTTCCCTAGGCCAGAAGCTCTGATGCTTCACTGGTCTGGATGGCAGGAGGCTAGCCCTGCAGTTTTGGTCTCTCACAGACAGTGATCTCCAGCTCCCCTATACTGTGGGTCCTGTAGTTGTTTTGCGTCTCTGAATGTGCTTTGGGTCAGGCCTTCTGGTTCCTTGTAGCACCAGAGCTCTCTCAGGACTAAAGCAGGTTGGGTGAATGGGGTCTGATGGACACTCTACTCCTTGTCTCCCTGAGATTTCATTAGTCTCAGAGCTTTGATGCTCGGCTGGTCTGTGGTTCCCGGTAGTGTTTTGGGACCCAGATTGCTTGCAGAGTCCAGGTTAGTGTCACAGGGCCCAAACTGCACACACACTGAGTCCAGTTCACTCACGTCTCTGTAACCAAATGGGTCTCAGGACCTAATCCATGCACTTAGTGCAGTTAGTGCTGAGTTCAACCAGGGTCTCAGGCCCAAACCGCACACTGAGTTTGCTGAGTTCAGCTAGTGTTTCAGAGCCCAGACCGTACGCTAAGTTCAGCCAGAGTCTCAGCTAGGGACTCTGGGCCCAAACTGCCCACCAACTTCAGCCAGGGACTCTAGCCCAAACCACGCACCAAGCTCAGCTAGAATCTCAGGGGCCGAACTGCATGCCAAGCTTAACCAGGGACTCTGGGCCCAAACAGAGCACCAAATTCAGCCAGGGACTTGGGGCCCAAACTGCCTGCCTAGTCCAGCTAGGGACTCAGGGCTCAAACCGTGTGCTGAGCTCAGCTAGAGTCTCAGGAGCTGAACTGTGCACTGAGCTCTGCTAGAGTCTCAGTGACAGAACCACACACCGAATACAGCTAGGGTCACAGGGCCCAAATCTTGCACAGTCTCCTCTCCTGCAGCAATTCCCACCGGTCACCATGCCAATCGCCTTTGCTGGAGGGTTCCCAGCTTCAATCCTCAGCTGAGCTGCTTCCACTCTGTTCTGAGAACATCTGTGCTCCTCCTGTGTGTAGTGGTATGCAGGTTTTTTGTATTTTGGTCCTTTCAAACTGTGATGTACTCCCGCAGTAGTGGGGTAGGGATCTTGGTGTTCCTGTTTCAGAATTCCATGTAATTCCCTGGATAATTTACTGGAGCTTGTAAACATGGTGCGTGCTACCTGCCGCCATCTTGGATCTCACATCTATTCACTTCTTGGCACAGAATATTTACACAATTGCTGTGGTATAATCAAGAGGACAATATCACACTCTGGACAACAATATTCCAGAAAATACCCAGAGGTTTTTTTTTGATGTGCTCCTACCTAGAAATGTTCATTGGTCATGTTCACACCACAGTAGTCAAGCACATGCTTTTGACTACTCTGCCCAGAAACCACACAGCCAGTTGTTTGTTGTGTAGAGAAGAACCCTGCAGTGTCTCAACCCTGATGATGTAATGGCCAACAGGTGCTTTGCAGGCTATCATCTTATAAGGAGCATTCTTTTGTTTGTTCCCCTATATTAATTGTGGAACCAGCTGTTGAGACTTAGAACTCCCAGTACATTACAAAACGACTGCAAGTCCAGATCTGGGGGGAGGACATCCCACAGCTCAAAGTTCCCTGTGTGACTGAGCTAAGCTTCACATTTAGAGCTCAGTTTTCACAGACTTTCATAGCAACATTTCTGAGAGTCCTGGAATTTTGGTTTCTTTAAGAAACATGGAAATACTTTAAGAATGCTCTTTCTTTTTAATCCCAGGTATAGGGCTGTGGGGCTGCTTCAGACTGTCTGCAGCAGCTGGTTATTATTTGCCTTGTGCTCTAGCAGAAGGGTGGTTTTGCCAGCTGCAGATTGTTTCTGCAATTGTGTGATGTTTGGAATTCTGGGAACTTTTCAGAGGGTACATAAATGCTGAGCTCCAGCCCTCATTGAGGCATTGGGGGGAATTGTTAGTCCTTAGGGAGGTTTGTTTGGTTTGCTAGTAGCAATGGGTCAAATAAGAAACCAAAGGAAAGAAATTAGACTTGGGAATTCTTACTAGTTCCTCTCTCCCCTCTATTGTTCTTTTCTTTCCTATCTAGTGTTATCGGTAAAACTGGGGGTGCAGGGAGTAAAAGGTGGGAAAAAGAAGAAGCCACAAAGTATCAAAGACTAGCTACAGACTTCCCACAAAAATCCTGGGACCAAGCAACAAGGGTTAAAGAGGAAAGCATACGAATTGTGAAATATCAATGCTATTGGAAAGTAAGAAGTTTAAAAGCATCTAGGCACCAAAGAATTCCATAGCTAAAGATCACAATGTATAACTAGGGGCAAAGATCAGCTACTCAGTTGCTACATTTTAAGTAAGGAAACATGAGAGGGGCAGTAAGCAAGTACAGCTTGCTAGGTAAATAGAAGTAACTGTAAACAGTTGTGGGACCCCTGTGGTCCTGTCAATTCTGAATTCTTGTACCGACAGCCCACTGCCCTTTCCACACCCAGGTCTTTCTCACATCCTTAGTGCACAATGTGTGTTTCCAGGCTCTTCCTGGCTTTGCTCTACTATGAGCATTTGCAATGGAGGTCCTGAAATCACTTCACCTGTACTATATAAAGTTAATCTCTTTAGTCTCATTGTCAATTGTCCTTTTCCTGAAGGTTCACTATTTTCTTGAAAGCATCATCCTTATCTGCTGGTGACACCTTTGCTCCCCAAGCCTTGCAAGGATGTTATCACCCAGCCATTGCTTTCCAAATGTATATTTTGTCTACACCCTACCTCTCCACTTTCTATCTCTCTGCCCTACTCCACGATGATCCCTGCAAGGCAGTTAGGGTATGTGGTATGTGACAGCTGTGGTTCTAATGGCCCAGGGAGATGGAGGACCTTAGTGTATGTCCTGCTCCTGCTAATCATTGTCCCATCTCTTTCTCTCCAAGCTCTCCTTTGTGCAATGACCAAGTTACCAACCCAGAATGAGCCAATTTCCCAAATTTTGACCAGTTATGTTCTTCCTGGCGATTCCCTAGTTCAGGCCACTACCAATCGGCCTATGTTTTCCCATTAAAAGTTGATGTTTTGCTTCAGAATAGCTTTAAGTTTGCAGAAAAACAAAAAATTCATACTTGAGAGGAATTGATGGTGAAGCTGAAAAAATCCTTTCCTTCTTAAGTTTCTTATTGTTAGTATATTTTATCACAGCAATAGAAATGAAACTAGGATACCTACCAACACATATTTTCTATGAAGCCATAAATAAGGTGAAGGCTTTACTAGGCTCAAACTTCTCTAACTCTATGTATTGTTTAAATTCTCACCTCATATGTTCTTATGAAATTTAAAGATGGCTTGCCTACCTTAGGATGTGTCCTCATTGATGAAGTGACTTTCTTCCCCAACCTACTACTATTTCTATCTCCCTCCTCTTTTGCCCATTTGTTTATACCCATCTTCTCAGCTGCACTTTTATTCTGTTCCAGCTACAGTATCACTTTCTGCACATTGTATGTCATAAATGAAGCAAACACTGAATGTCTACCACCTTGTGCCTGTATCCAATTTAACTTACTTTTGTCAGTAAGTCAGTAAAGTAGAATTAATTACAGAAGTTAAAACTACTGTTCAGAGAGGTCAATAAGTTACAGAATGTCAGATAGAAATGGATTTTGAGTTTATTTCTGGCCAGTTAAAACTCACTTTTGTGATTTCTATCTGGTTTCCTCTGCATATCTGTCTTTGAATGTCATGACAGAAATTCATGTTTATATTCTCAATTTAGTTTTAAAAGAGCTTTGCCTGCCTCACACTAACATTTTTCAAGAGCTCATGTCACTGTTGATATCCTCTGCTCAAAGAGATTGTTTTCATAGCTCACTGCACTAAGAGCCTGCACATCTGTGCCTTGAACCACCACCTTCCAGGACAAACCCTGACTTATCTGCACATCACTATCACATTTTCCTGTTGTGGGGAAAGGCATCCTGAACCCTATATTCTAAAAGGGCTAGTCTTTTCCAGATGACAGTCCAAGTGCTCTGAGGGAAAGATGGTCATATTTGCTGCATTTAGGTTCTGGGAGTAAGAGTTAAACCATCTTATTATTGCTTTCTCTGTTTCTATGGAAATCTTAGTAATTTTTGCTTCACAGTCTTGACGTTGTAAAAATCACAAGGACTAGACACATCTAGCTTTCCAGGTACAACAGCCGATTGCACCCACATCCCTCACTGCCACATATCATTAAATTCAGTAAGAAAGCATTTAAGCTTTCTAGTTTATGTCAGATAGGGTCTCTTTGTGTGGGACCCCATCTCAGAAAAGAACCAAAGCTAAAAACCCAAAACAAGCACAGCACAAATAACACAACCATCTTCCATCTAGAACTGTTCCTTTTTGGTTTTAAACTTTATAACCAGTTATTTTCATTAACTACAACAGGAGTACTTCTTAATATGCTTTGCTTTACAGACAAAATGTGGTGTCTAACTTGGCCACAAGAGAGCGTAAGTGTATCACCAATTTGAAAGTGGTTCTTATTTAATATCACATTTTACAAATCCTCATGAATTTTCTTGATTTGGATTTCTACTTCTTCCTCTGTTTCTGCTCTAAAACAAAACCAAACAGTAAAGATAAGGTCTCATGTAGGCCAGGCTAGCTAAAATTCAATCTGTAGCTGTAGATGATCTTAAACCCTTGATCTTCTTGCCTCTGTCTCCTGGATGCTAAGAGTACAAATACATACTACAAACTCTTTTTTTGTGGACTGGATACTTCTGTTCTTAATAAACAAGAATAAAGAACAGGGAGTATAAGGAATAAAAGATCTCCCTCAACATTTGAGAGGCTTTAAGAACATCAAGTATTATGTGAACACCATGGTTGCCAGGAGCTACTGCAATTGTCCAGCAAGTGTCTTGGTCATCAAAACCACACTGAGTGTAAACATTTACAAAGAAGGAAATGATTTCTAGCCAAAAACACTGTTCCATGCCCTGTGCTTTGGCAATCTGCAGTCTGAACTCCTAAAGGTCAATGGGTATGGTCACATTCAATTTGACACCTATTGGTAGGGAATGCAGTTCCCATGCATAGTACCAGATAGAGCCGAGGGAGAAGGAATCACTGTTAGCTTTTGCCAGATTATGATTTAGAATATACCTGGCCTACAAAGAGACTTCCATTACAGTCAGGGGTATTAAAAAGAAAGAAAGAAAGAAAGAAATAGAATGCAAAAAACCAAAATAACAACAACAACAACACAAAACACAAAACAAAACAAAAAAGCCAAAGGTACCACCTCAGGTGTATGACAATATGACAATATACTGTACACTAGAAAGGACTTGCAAAAGAAGTTGATGACTACATTTGGGAGTGCTCCTTTTCTGGGAGCCAACTGTGGCCTAATGGTTACAGCTTTGTGACAGGCAATGCATGTACATGAAGTCTTTATGGACACAAACAGGTCTAACTGCCTTTTTGTTTCTGAATGTGTTTTTTCCCCACACAAAACCTCAGGCCAAGTCTTTCCATAACAAATGTCAATCCCATTCAGTGAGTTATAGTTTAGAATATTAGTGTTACACTTCCCAGTGAATATATGACACACTTAGTGCTTGTTTGATTTAAAGTGAGTATGTGTTCAGTTTCTTAGATGGGCACATGCTGTAAGAGAGAAAAAAGTACGAAGAATCTACAACTAAAAGATATGCTATCCAATCATATTTGTTCCCAGTCTACTGAATTACTTCAATTTGCTTTCTAAAATGATCCCTTGCAAAAACTTGGTTTTCTCTTCTGTCTTCAAATGCAAATCCTTAGACTCAAGAACCCCTTGAAAGTAAGAAGCCTTGACTGAAAACATCCTGTCAAGTGTGACACGTGTTACTTCACTGTCTTCTCTTCCCTCAGTTTTGCTTTGACTGTCTCTCCATTCATGTTATTCCCTCTGCTTTTGCCTTCCAGGCCCACATTCTAAGGAGATCAGCATGGAAAGCACTGACTGTAAGCCTGTGGTAGCATGGCGTTATTCTCCAAAATAAGACTAAAGCAACATGGCTGTCTTCATGCTGGTGATGCTGAGCACCTATAGGAGACCATATGGGTGGTGCTTCCATACTGGAATCTGGTGCTGAAGGCCTGGAGGGTTCCTGAAGAGACACTGGTCTCTATTCCATGTTGGAAGGCCTAAGAAACCATATTTTTGTGTCTTCCATTTGTCTTCATTGTCTTCATTATATCATTTTCATTGGAGAAGTCATTACTTCCTTCTTTACCCTTATTCTTACTTAGGTAGTTAAGATTGTTTGGAACCATTATGATTGTAATTGATTTTGTGATCTTTACTGACATGTTTGTTATTGGTGCATAGAAAAGCTCCTGATTTTTCTATGTTGAATTTATATTCTATTATTTCACTGAAATTGTTTATTAGTAGAACATTCTGGTAGACTTTTGACAGGTCTCATAGGTACAGGATTACATCATTTGCAAATAAGGGTAGCTAGCCTTCTTCCTTTCTCCTTTTTATAGCTTCTAGTTATCTTGTGTTATATCTCTGAGACTTCTAAGACCATGTTGAATAAGAGTAGAGCAATTACTTCTTGATTGTAATGGGAATGCAAAGAGTTCTCCCCCTCAGTGTAATGTGGCCTGTAGATTTATAGGTTGTAGCTTTTTACTATGCTGGGACAGTTTTCTTCTATTCCTATTTTCTTCAGGGCTTTTTCTGAGAACGACTGCTGGAATTTGTCAAAAGCTTGTCTATATATATTGAGATAATTATCTGAATTCTGTCTTTGACTAAGTGATCTTAACAATTAGCTCAGTACTCCAAGTTTCACATTATTTGTTTAAAAATGCAATGAAGTCAGGCATGGTAGTGCATACCTTTAATCTCAGCACTCAGGGAGGCAGAGGCAGGCAGAGCTATGTGAGTTCAAGGCTAGTCTGGTCTACACAGAGTCCAGGAGTGACAAGGCTACATAGAGAAACCCTGTCTTGAAAAACAAAAACAAGGGACTGGAAGTTGCCTCGGTGCTTAAAAGCACTGTGTTCTCTTCCCAGGATCCCGAGTTCAATTACCAGCACCTGCATAGCAGCTTACAACTGTCTGTAACTCCAGTTCCAGGTGATCTATGTTGGGGTAATATCCACTTGTAAGTGAGTACATACTATGTGTGTCTTCCTGGGTCTGGGTTAGGATGATTGTTTCTAGTTCCATCTATTTGCCTTCAAATTTCAAGATTTCCTTGTTGTTAGTAGCTGAGTAGTAGTCCATTTTGTAAAAGTACCATGTTTTCTTTATCAGTTCTTTGGTTGAGGGACATCTAGGTTGTTTCCAGATTTTGGCTATTATAAATAAAGCTGCTATGAACATAGTTGAGCAAATGTCCTTTTTATATGGTGGAACATCCTTTGGGTGCATGCCTAAGAGTGGTATAGCTGGGTCTTGAGGTAGCTGTATTTCCTTATTTTATAAGAAAGCACAAGATTGATTTCCAAAGTGGTTGTACAAGTTCGCACTCCGACCAGCAATGTAGGAGTGTTCTTCTTTCTCTATGTCCTTATCAGCAAGTGCTGTCACTTGAGTTTTTTTAAAATTATTTAATTAATTTATTCAGATAACAACTCACTTGTTATCCTATCACTTGTATCCTCCCATTTCTCCCTCCCTCCCTCCCTCCCTCCTGCTTTCACCCTATTCCCCTCCCCTAGGTCTATGACCAAGGGGGACCTCCTCCCCCACTTTATGGTCATAGGCTATCAAGTCTCATCTTGGTATCCTGCTTGTTCTTTCTTTGTTTCAGTGCCATCAAGTCTCCCCACCAAAGGGAGATCATCAAATATGGGGCACCAGAGTTCATGCCAGAATTAATCCCTGCTCTCCATATAACTGTGGAGAATGTCCTGTCCATTGGCTAGATCAGAGTAGGGCTGATCTACTTGTATTGTCCTTGGTTAGTGCAATAGTTTGAGCAGAGCCCCCTGGGCAGTGATCTATCCAATGCGATGTTCCTCTTGGACGTTTCTAAGACCCTCTGGATCCTTCTATTTCCCCATCTCCTATATTTCTCTTACCTAGAGTCCCAGTAGGATGTCCTCACATCTATCCCAATCTCCTGGTAAGTGGAGACTTTCAGGGGTCATGCCTTTTGGGCTAGGGCCCAATTATAAGTGAGTATATACCATGTGAGTCTTTCTGTTTCTGTGTTAACTCAATGTAATCATTTCTAGTTCCATCCATTTGTCCACAAATTTTGGGATTTCCTTGATGTTTATAGCTGAGTAGTATTCCATAGTGTAAATGGACTACAGTTTCTTTAACTGTTCTTCAACTGAGGGACATTTAGGCTGTTTCCAGGTTCTGCTATTATGAATACGGCTGCTATGAACATGGTTGAGCATATGTCCTTGTTGTATGGTGAAGCATCTTCTGGGTATATTCCAAAGGTGGAATATCTGGGTCTTGAGGAAGCCCTATTCCTAGTTTTCTGAGAAATTGCCAGATAGATTTCCAAAGTGGTTGTACAAGTTT
This sequence comes from Acomys minous, assembly GCF_964271855.1. NCBI lineage: Eukaryota > Metazoa > Chordata > Mammalia > Rodentia > Muridae > Acomys > Acomys minous. Next base: position 42,322,251 of record NC_140486.1, on the reverse strand, counting down.
GCATTCCCACCAGCAATAAAGGAGTATTCCTCTTTCTCGACACCCTCACCAGCATGTGGTGTCACTTGAAAATTTGATCTTACCCATTCTGGTGGGTGTAAGGTGGAATCTCAGAGTGGTTTTGATTTCCATTTCTCTGATGATTAAATACATTGATCTTTTCTTTAAGTGTTTCTCGGCCATTTGATATTCCTCTGTTGAGAATTTTTTGTGTAGTTCCAAGCCCCATTTCTCCATTGGGTTATTTGGTTTGGTGGCATTTAATTTCTTGAATTCTTTATATATTTTGGATATTAGACCTTTGTCTTATGTAGGGTTGGTGAAGATCTTTTCTCAGTCTGTAGGCTGTTGCTTTGTTCTCTCGACAGTGTCTCCTGCCTTACAGAAGCTTCTCAGCCTCATGAGGTCCCATTTATTAATTGTTGACCTTAAGGCTTCAGCTGTTGGTGTTCTGTTCAGGAAGTTGGTTTCTATGCGAATGTGTTCCAGGCCCTTCCCCACTTTTTCTTCTAACAGATTTAGTGTCTCTGATTTTATGTTGAGGTATTTAATCCACTTGGACTTGAGTTTCGTGCATAGTGACAAATATGGGTCTAATTGTATTTTTGTATATGTAGACATCCATTTAGACAAGCACCATTTATTGAAGATGCTATGCTTTTTCCATTGAATAGATTTGGCTTCTTTGTCAAAAATTAAGTGACCATATGTGTGTGGATTCATTTCTGGGTCTTTGATTTGATTCCATTGATCCACCAGCCTATTGCTGTGCCAGTACTATGCAGTTTTAGCTACTGTTGCTCTATAGTAGAGCTTGAGATCGGGTATGGCGATTCCTCCAGAGGATTTTTTATTGTATAGGATTGTTTTCACTATTCTGGGTTTTTTGTTTTTCCATATGAAGTTGAGAAATTGATCTTTAAATGTCTTCAAAAATTGTGTGGGTATTTTGATAGGTATTGCATTAAATCTGTAAATTTCTTTTGGTAAGATGGCAATTTTCACTATGTTAATCTGATCCATGAACAAGAGAGATCTTTCCGTCCTCTGATGTCATCTTCAATCTCTTTCTTCAGAGATTTGAAGGTTTTCTTCAAACAAGTGATTCACTTGCTTGGTTAGAGTTACTCCTACATATGTTATATTGCTTGTGAAGGGTGTAGTTTTCCTAATTTCTTCCTTTGCATGATTGCCATTTGTATATAGGAAGGCTACTGATATTTTTAGTTAATTTTGTACTGAATGTGTTTAGGAGTTTTCTGGTGGAATTTTGGGGGTCACTTATGTACACTATCACATCATCTGCCAATAGGGATAATTTGACTTCCTTCTTTCCAATTTGGATCCCGTTGATCTCCTTTTGTTGTCTTATTGCTATGGGTAGAACTTCAAGAACTATATTGAAGAGATATGGAGAAAATGATTAGCCTTGTCTGGTCCCCAATTGTAGAGGAATTTCCATGAATATTTCTCCATTTAATTTGATGTTGGCTATTGACTTGCTGTATATAGCCTTTATTATGTTTAGGTATGCACCTTGTATCCCTGATCTCTCCAAAACTTTAAACATGAATGGGTTTTGGATTTTGTCAAATGCTTTTCTGCATATAAGAGATGATTATGTAGTTTTTTTACTTTCATTTTGTTTATATGGTGGATTACATAAGTGAATTGCTAAATATTAAAAAATCCCTGCATGCCTGGAATGAAACCTACCTGGTCATGGTGAATGATATCTTTGATATGTTCTTGTATTCATTTTGCAAACATTTTATTGAGTATTTTTGCATCAATGTTCATAAGAGAAGTTGAGCTGAATTTCTCTTTTTTTTGGTTGGCTCTTTGTGGGGTTTATGTATCAACATAACTGTGACCTCATAGGATGAATTTGGTAATGTGCTGTCCATTTCTATGTTTTGGAGCAGCTTGAAGAGTATTGGTATTAGCTCTTCTTTGAAGGTCTGGTGGAATTCTGTGCTGAAATCATCTGGCCCTAGGCTTTTTTTTGGTTGGGAGTCTATCAATGATTGCTTCTATTTCTATAGGAGAAATAGGACTATTTAATTTGTTTATCTGATCTTGACTCAATTTTGGCAAGTGGAATTGATCAAGAAAATTGTCCATTTCCCTTAAATTTTCAAATTTTGTGGCATATATGCCTTTGAAAAGGATCTTATGATTCTTTGTATTTCTTTGTTGTCTGTTGTTATGTCTCCCTTTTCATTTCTGATTTTGTTGATTTGGATAGTGTCTGTCTGCCTTTTAGTTAGTTTGGCTAATGGTTTGTCTATCTTGTTGATTTTTCAAAGAACCAGCTCCTGGTTTTGTTGATTCTTTGAATTGTGGTCAGTTTCTAATTTATTGATTTTTTTTTTACCCTGAGTTTGATTATTTCCAACCACCTACTCCTCTTGGGTGTTTCTGCTTCTTTTTTTCTAGGGTTTCCAGATGTGTCATTAATTTGGTTATGTGGCAAGTTATTTCATTTTAAAGGCACTTAGTGCTATGAATTTTCCTCTTAGCACCACTTTCAATGTGTCCTACAAATTTGGGTATGTTGTTTTTTCATTTTCATTGAATATCAGGAAGTCTTTAATTTCTTTATTTATTTCTTCCCTGACCCAGGTATCATTAAGTAGAGAGTTGTTTAGTTTCTATGTATCTGTAGGCTTTTTGTTATTTCTGTTGTTGTTGAAGTCCAGCCTTAGACCATGGTATGTGATAGGATACAAGATATTATTTCTTTTTTTTCCTTGTATCTGTTGAGGCTTACATTGTGACATACTATGTGATCAATTTTGGAGAAGGTTCCATGGGGTACTGAGAAGAAGGAATAATCCTTTGTGTTTGGATGAAAAGGTCTGTAAATATCTGTTAGATCCATTTGATTCATAACAGTTGTTAATGATGTTATTTCTCAGCTTAGTTTCTGTTTCAATGACCTATCCTTCAGTGAAAGTGGGGTGTTGAAGTCTCCCACTATTAATGTGTGGTTATCAATGTGTGCTTTAAGCTCTATTAATAGCTCTTTTACAAATATAGGTGCCCTTGTATTTGGAGCATAGATGTTCAGAATTGTGATGTATTCTTGGTTGATTTTACCTTTGATGAGTATGAAGTGTCCTTCTTCACCGCTTTTGATCAATTTTGTCTGAAAGTCTATTTTGTTAGATATTAAAATGGCTACATCAGTTTGCTTCTTGTGCCTGTTTGCTTGGAATATTTTTTCCAGCCTTTTACTTTAAGCTAATGTCTTTCCTTGTGGGTGACATGTGTTTCTTGAATGCAGAAGAATGTTGGCTCTTGTTTGTGTATACATTCAGTTAGTCTGTGTCTTTTTATTGAAGAATTGAGACCATTGATGTTGAGAGATATTAATGACCAGTGGCTGCTAAGTCCCTTAATTTTTGATGGTGGTTCCAGTAGAGAGTTTGTGTGGTTATGTTTTTGCGATGGTGTAGTTTTCTATTTCCAGTGTAATTTTGGTTGTAACTTGTCCCTTTGGGGTGGAGTTTTCCTTCTAGTAACTTCTATAGAGCCAGATTTGTTGATAGGTGCTGTTTGAATTTGTTTTTGTCATGGAGTATTTTGGTTTCTCCATCAATACTTATTGATAGTTTTGTTGGGTATTGTAGTTTGGCCTGGAATCTGTGGTCTGCTAGGGTTTGCAGGACCTCTGTCCAGGTCCTTCTGGCTTTTTTGGTCTCTGCTGATGATTTGGGTATAATTCTGATAGGTTTGCCATTGTATGTTACTTTGCCTTTTTCTCTTGTCACTTTTAATATTTTTCTTTGTTCTGTATATTTTGTGTTTTTATTAGTATGTGGCAGGAAGATTTTCTTTTCTGGTCTATTTTATGGTGTTCTGTAGGCCTCTTGTATGTTTGTATGTGTCTCCTTCTTCAAATTGGGGAAATTTTCTTCTATGATTTTGTTGAAGATATTTTCTGGGCCCTGGATTTAGGGGTCTTCTTTTTCCTTAATGCCTATTATTCTCAGGTTTTGTCTTTTCATGGTGTCCTTGATTTCTTGGATTTTTTATGTCTGGAATTTTCAGATTTAGCATTTTCTTTGATGGTTGTTTTGAGTTCTATGATTGTATCCTCAAGTTCCAAGATTTGTTCCTCTATTTCTTGGATTCTGTTAGAGAAGGTCACCTTTGTGTTGCTTGCTTTCTTCTCTAAGGCCTCTTGATCCTGGTTTTCTTCTGTCTGTGCCTTTATCATTGTTTCCATCTTCATCTTCAGATCTTGAACTGTTTTATTGATTTCCTTCATCTGTTTGTGTTTTTTTGAAATTCTTCCAGTGCCTCTCTATAGGTGTCTTTTACATCTTCAACCTATTTGGGTTCATCTTCCTGCATTTGTTTACAGATTTTATTCATTTCTTCCATTATCATCCTCATTTCTAAGAATTTGAGATCGTTTTCTTGTATTTCTATTGTGTTTGGGTTCTCAGGGCTGCTTTCTTTGAGATCTGGAATCTGGAGATGCTGAATTGTTTTGGGTTTTATTGTTTGCATTTTTACTCTGTTCTTTAGTCATTTTGCTTTCTCTGATGTTGGGAGGTAGCTTCTGGTGTCCTTTACTGGTCATTGAGTGTGGATAGTTGGTGAGTGATTTATAGGTCACATAGCTTTGCCTGTGGGTATCAGAGAGTTCTTCCCTGGAACAGTCAGGTGACCTGGTTTCTGCTCCTGGGGACTTTGCTCTACACCTTAGGTGTCAGACTGTGTCAGCAAAGGTAGGCTTCTGCCTGGTGCCTTTCATGCTACTGTTGTGATTCAGACCAGCTGTATAGGGTCCCAGACTGCTGGCAGAGCATGCTGTGGCTGGGCAAGTTGCTCCCAGCTGCCTGTGCTTCCCTGAAGCTATGCAGTGAAGTTCCTGCCCATGTCAGACCACTGCATTGTGACTGCCTTTCAGACCAGAGTATAGACACCTCCAAGGCTGTCCACCTTTCATGAGAGTTTGGGAGATTCTGCTGGGCCAGGGGAACTGTCCAAGCTGGGTTCTGTCTGCCTTAGTCTACAGGTTCAGTCTGTTGCATCGGGGTCTAATCTGGACTTGTTCCGCGGGCTGCACATGCTCTGACTGGACTATGTGGTCTCAGCCGCCTGAGGTTCCACACGGTCCCAGGTCCCTCAGCAGACTGACGTGGTATGGGTGGGGGGTTACAAAGATATATTTACCCATTTGCCTGAGACTTCTCCAGGCCAGGAGATCCGGTATTCCACCATCCCGCACACTGAGTTCAGGCTTTATAAGCTGGCTGCAGTCTGCAGGTGTATTCCATTCCAGTGTCTGGAGAGTGGGCTCAGGACCTCCATGGGCTTTTGCTTGACATGGGGCTAGGCCTGCCTGTGGTCTGCACTGTGTGGGACCCCACTCACCTAGTGTTTTATAGTTCCAGCAATCTGTGGATTCCAGTCAAGTCCCTGGTCTCCATGCAGTAGGTCAGATACAGTGCATGCTAGGCACTGCCATCTTGGAACTCTCACTTGAGTTTTTCATCTTAGCCATTCTGATATGTATAAGATGGAATCTCAGAGTTGTTTTGATTTGCATTTCTTGCATTACTAGGGATATTGAGCATTTCTTTAAGTGTTTCTCAGCCATTCAATATTTCTCTGTTGAGGATTTTTTGTTTAGCTCAGTACCCCATTTTAAAAATTGGATTATTTGTTTTTGTGTTGTTTAATTTCTTGAGTTCTTTATATATTTTAGATATTAGCCCTTTGTCCGATGTAGGGTTGGTGAAGATCTGTTGACAGTGTCCTTTGCCTTATAAAAGTTTTCTGTTTCATGAGTTCCCATTTATTAATCATTGATTTTAAAGCCTGGGCTATTGGTATTCTGTTCAGAAAGTTGTCTCCTGCACCAGTGAGTTCTAGGATCTTTCCCACTTTTACTTCTAACAGATTTAGTGTGTTTGGTTTTATGGTGAGGTCTTTAATCCATTTGGACTTTAGTTTTGCACACTGTGATAAATATGGATCTATTGATATTTTCTGCCTGTAGACATCAAGTTAGACCAGCACCATTTGTTGAAGATGATGTCTTTTTCTGTTGAATGGCATTGGCTTCTTTGTCAAAAATCAATTGTCCATAGGTATGTGAATTGGTTTCTGGGTCTTGAGTTAGAGTCCATTGATCAACTGGCCTATTTAAAGGCCAGTGCCATGCTGATTTTACTCATGTTGCTCTATAGTACAACTAGAGATAAGAGATGGAGATTCCTGTGGAAGATCTCTTATAGTACAGGAGTGTTGCAGCTATTCTGGATTTTTTGTTATTTTACATAAGTTGAGAATTGGTATTTCAAGATCTGTAAAAAAAATTGTGTAGGTTATTTGATAGGGATTGCATTGAATCTGTAGATTGCTTTTGGTTAAGATTTTTAAAATATAAGTCTTTCACTTCTTTGTTTAGAGTTACACCAAGACGCTTTATATTATTTGTGGCTATAATAAAGGGTGTGGTTTCCCTAATTTATTTCTCAGTCTGCTTGTCATTTGTATATAGAAGTACTACTGACTATTTTTAGTTAATTTTAAGTTAATTTTCTATCCAGCCACTTTGTTGAAGGTGTTTATCAGGTGTAGAAGTTCCTTGGTATAATTTTTGGGGTCATTTATGTACACTATTATATCATCTGTGACTAGAGATACTTTGACTTCTCTTTTTCCAATTTGTATCTCCTTGATCTCCTTTAGTTGTCTTACTGCTGTTACTAAGACTTCAAGTACTATATTGAAGAGATAAGGAGAGAGTAGAAAGTCTTGTCCGTTTGCCTGCTTTAAAGGTTTATTTTTATTTTATTTTATTTTATTATAAATGTGTGTGCCCTTGTATTTGGGACATAGATATTCAGGATTGTGATGCCCTTTTGGTGGATTTTTTCCTTTGATGAGAATGAAGTGTCCGTTCCCATCTTTCTTGATTAATTTTATTTGGAAGTCTATTTTATTAGAAATTAGAATGGCTACTACAGCTTGCTTCTTGTATCAACTTGCTTGAAAAATCTTTTTCAAGCCCTTTACTCTCAGGTAATGTCTGTCTTTGTTGCTGAGGTGTGTTTCATGAATGCAGCAGAATATTGGATCTTCTTTCTACAGCCATTCTGTTAGTCTGCATCTTTTTATTGGGGGAATGGAGGAGGTTGATATTGAGAGATATTAATGACCAATGATTCTTGGATCCATTTATTGTTGAGTTGGTGGTGTTTGTGTGTGGCTGTGCCTGTTTGGCTTTTGCTGCTGTGGGATTATCTATATACTGTGTTTTCTTGGGTGTAGTAGACCTCCTTGTGTTGGGGGTTTTCCTTCTAATATCTTCTATAGGTATGGGTTGCTGCATAGATATTGTTTAAAATTGTTTTTGTCACAGAATATCTTGTTTTCTCTATGATAATTAAAAGTTTTGCTTGATATAGTAGTCAGGGTTGGCTTCTGTGGTCTCTTAGTATCTGCTGCACAGTATCCCAGACCTTTCAGGCTTTCATGGTCTCTGTTGAGAAATCAGGTGTAATTCTGGTGGGTCTCCCTTTATATGTTGCTTGACTACTTTCCTTTGCTGTTTTTATTTTATTTTTTCTCTCCTTTATTAATTTATTCTTGTTACATCTCAGTGGTTATCCCATCCCTTGTATCCTCCCATTCTTCCCTCCCTCCCATTTTCTCCTTATTCCCCTCCCCTATAACTGTTCCTGAGGGGGATTACCTCCCCTGTATATGTTCATAGGGTATCAAGAACATTATGATAGGCAGATTTGGGCACAGGGGTCCCACTCAAACTAAGGCACCAGCCAAGGACAATAAAGGCAGTAAACCTTAAACCCCTACCTAGATCTAGCCAATGGACAGAACACTCTCCACAGTAGAGTGGAGAGTGGGATATTACTTTCTCACATACTCTGGTGCCTCACCTTTGACCATGTCCCCTGGAGGGGGAGACCTGGTGGCACTCAGAGGAAGGACAGCAGGTTACCAAGAAGAGACTTGATATCCTTTGCTGTTTTTAATATCTCTTCTTTGTTTAGCAGATTTAGTGTTTTGATTATTATGTAGTTGGAGGAAATTTTTTCCCCTGCTTTATTCTATTTGGTGTTCTGTTGGCCTCTTGTATATTCAAGGGCATTTCTTTCTTTAGGTTGGTGAAATTATCTTCTGTCATTTTCTTGAAAATATTTTCTGGTCCTTGGAACCTGGCATCTTCTTTTTCATCTATTCCTATAATCCTTGGGTTACTCTTTTTCATGGTGTCCTTGATTTCTTGCATGCTTTGTATCATGAATTTTTCTGCTTTAATATTTTCTTTGAGAGATCTATTGATTTCATTTATTGTATCTTCAGCCCCTGAGATTCTCTCCTCCATGTGTTGAATTCTGTTGATGACACTTACATGTTCAATTCCTGATCTCTTCTCTAAGCTTTCCATCCTATGTTTTTCTTAATTTGTGTTTTCTTAATTGATTCAAATTCTGTTTTCATGTCTTGATCAGCTTTACTCACTTTTTAAAGCCTGTTTAATTGTCATTTTCTGTTTCTCCTGGATGACCTCTCTTCATTTGTTTGTATTTTCCTGTAATTCTTGGAAGGATCTATTCATTACCTTTTTTTAATTTGCAAATAACGGTATAAACATAGCTTTAAGGTCAGTTTCCTGAGAATCAGCTGAGTTTGAGTGTCTGTTGTTGTCTAGGTTTTCTGGTAGAGCCATGCTGTCCTGGGTTTTTCTTTGTGTTTTTTTTTGTTGTTGTTGTTGTTGTTGTGTTCTTTCCCTTCCCTTTAGTCATCTGCTGAGGGGACTCTGGTTTTCTAATCTAGCAGTTGAACTGGCAAGTCCCTTAGGAAGGTGGCTTTTTTGTTTCCTGGTTTGGCAGCATTGTCCTCCTGGAGCTAGATTTGTCTGATTTCTACCACGTCCTCTGAATACTTGGTCTCCTCATGGGGATCATCAACAGAGGAAAACAGTGTTTTGGAGGCCAGAATGTTGTATCTGTTTTCCTGTGCCTATCATCTGTTCCTCAGCAGGCGTGCACTGCTCCAGTATTCACAGGAGTGCAGAGTGCTCAAGGCTTGTAACTTCTGGAACCAGGGGATGTGCAGATAAAATGGGGGACTGCTTCTGCTCTCCAACTGTTCAGTCTGAGAAGACCACAAGTCTTTGTTTTTTATTATCAGCCAGTTCATTCATCAGTTTTGCCAATCCTCTGTTCCCCAGGGGGCCTGCACTCACTCCAGTATTTGGCAGAGTGCAGGGTGCTCAAGGTTTGTGACTTCTGAACGAGGGATTGTCCAGCTGTGATGAGTGGTTTTTGCTTTCAGCTAATTTTCCTTCATTGAGTCACTCTTGATAGGTTTAAGTTTTATACTCTTATCAGTGTTGCTAGTCTTTCTTTTAAACATGTTCTGGTTTATTAGACATTCCTTTGAAATATAAGTGTTAGTATTCTGCTTCTGTCTGCCTACCTGTGATATGATTGCCTACCTTCTATGGTGGGGTGGCCCTGCCCAGATATCTACAAAATATAGCCCTATCTCACCCCTCCCTCTTATTCTTTCTCTCTCTCTACCTTTCTCTTATAGTCTTACTCTTTGTATCTGTTTCTGTCTCTCTCTCTGGTATCACTCCCTCTTTCCTTCTGCCCCCATGCTCATTTAATAAACTCCCCCAAAACATAATATCTTACTGCCTTATATCTTATTTTAATCATAAAATTGATGCCTGTGACTGTGAAATGAAATGCAGAGTACCATTCTGTTGTCTAAATTCCTTCCTCTAATTCCTGCTCTTCCACTTTCCATGCTTGCCTGGAGCAACCCATGAGGAAGCCTTCCCAGCCAGCTTTTCAAGACTGCCACTGAAACCATGATTCTAAGCTGAGGTAACTTTCTGCTGCTCCTATATCCCCTTAGAACCAATGCAGATCACAGATTCTTTGCTCTGCTGCATGTCTGGGCCCCTCAGCTGGCCAACAGCTCTATTTGCAGCAAACCTCAGTGTGGACTAGCAGACTGTCAAAACTTTTATTTTTGGAAAATAATGCTGACTGCAGAGTGTGACTAATTTTAGGTCCGTCTGAGTAGAGTGACTTTACACTGGCTGTGTCCTGCCAGCCGACATGTAGGTACCCTCTCCACAGCTATCCTCATTCCACCCACCAACTGGGCGCATCTCTGTGTTATTAGTGCTGTGTTGGCTACACAAAGCCTTAAAGGAGAGTGTCAGAAAGACAAACAAACAAACAAACAAAAACAAGTAGACTACCACAGTTGTCACACTTCTCTGGCTGCACTGCACAGCCTGAGTCACTACAGCCTTATAGGGTTTTAAATCAACCTGCCACTGGTTCCTCAGAACAAGTAGCAGTTGCCATGTTGGTTCAGAATGGAGGAAGTGGAACATTTTCCTTCTGTGCCATTTTGAGGGCAACCACATGTTTGGCTGCCATCTTTGTGAGGGGCAACCACATGGCTAGTATCCCTCTTTCAGACAACTGGGTGACTACCCACAATCTTTCTTAGGGGCAGCCACATGGCTAGCTGCCATCTGTAAGGGTAACCACATGACTGCTGCCTGCTTCTATTGCTACCCTGACCCCTCCCCCTTTCCCACTGCAGGTTTGCCAGCTATTCACTAGAGATGTGCATGCACAGTGTCTAGGTCCCACCACGGAAGGCCAGGGGTGAAGTCAACTTCCTCCACACAGTGACTGGCTCCAGGCCTCTGACTGTGGACTCTCAGCTGTGCTAACTTGGTTCATTGTGGGCTGAAAGAATCAAATACACCTGGCTCTCAGCTAAAAAGCCTGGCTTCCAAATAAAATTATGTTCAAATAAAAATTTCTGCTCAAAAAAAAAGTAAGATTGCTTATTGGGAGTGTTTTTACCCTGATGCAAAATATTTTTGTTTCTAATTTATGTCTTTACTAATTCCTAGACAGTATTTGGAGGAGCATAGGGTGCTCGACGTTTCTGACTTCTGACCTGGGGGTTGTCTGTCAGTGATGAGCGATAACGGTAGTCCTTTAATTTACTGAAAAGATCCCCCCACCCCGTTATGAGGGTTTTTACTTTCCACTAATTTTCCTTCTTTGAGTCACACTTCATAGGTTTAAGTTTTCTACTCTCATCAGTGTTGCTAGTCTCTCTTTTAAACATGTTCTCATTTATTACTCATTCCTTTGAAATATAAGTACCACACATAGAGACAGAATATACATGCCTGCCTTCTGATGGGCTCAGGGAGATGAACCACGAAGGATATATTCAAAATTATGTCTTATATCTGCTTATAATTATACAAACAAAGAAAACGTTTGTGTGTGTGTGTGTGTGTGTGTGTGTGTGTGTGTGTGTGTGTGTAGTGCCAAATTTCAGATGGGTCCAATTAGACTGGGCAACTTTCAACATTCAGTGATTAAATTAATATTACCCTCAGACTTCCTTAGTGATTGGTGGCCTTCAAGTGTCCTCTATATCCCAGATAAGATGATAAAGCCATCTTGCATTCATAACTTGTCTAATCTGGGTCTTTCCCAAGTTCCCTGTCCTTGATATATTCATCCACGCTTCTGAGCAGAAAGCTTAGAGAAGAACAACGTATTTTCAGATGCATTTATTCAACAAACAGGTTAGCCACACATCATGGCAGTCTTAACAGAGTTCAAAGTCTTGACTTTCAGCAAGGCCCATAATGTTTAACTTGGACAGGAACCTTGCGATCCCTGTAAAAGAGATGTAAGAAAAATAAATAATGGTCAGCTTGAAGTTTATTGGTACAAGTAAGTGACTATGGGAGAATGGCAATGAAATTTAGAAATAATTCTACTTTTCTTTAAAAGACAAGCCGATAATTTATTCTCAGTTTTCTCTTTCCAGAACTCATTTATTGATTCTTATATTCATTGAATACTTGTTACTTTCTATTATATTCAGAAGGGCTGCAACAGAGTAGAAAAGTGCCTCTCAGTACCGTTCACAGACCTATTGGGGAACCCTTGAAATTAATCTCAGATCCACCACTGCTCCTTTTACTACTGATGCTGTGAACTCACTGACCAGGTGGCCATCTGAGCTGTTGGTGGGCTATGGCAGGGCTTCCTATTTCTTTACCATTTCATCTCAGAAGATGGGGGCTTGAATGTGTCAGGCCATCAGATTCCCATGACAGTAACAAATATTAAGGTCTTCTTTAAGTAAAATTTTCTCTGCCCTTCCTATGTTTCCTTGACCAAGCCAGTTTCTTCCACAAAAATAAAATGTCCTTCAATTCTGGGATTGTTCCTTAGTTACAAGACTGTTTCTATAGTTCTCTCTTTAGTAATTGTTTCCCTGACCATAGTGGCATGCAACAAATTTTCTATTTTTTCTATTGTTGGAAAAGATATGATACCTCTATTTTCACATGCGCATTTTTTGACATTTTTCTTTATTTTAACATTAACTTATGATAGTGTAAATTTCAAAGTCACGCACATGAGCCCATTACCCACAGCTGTGCTGTTCACTTTGGTTCACTCTGCTCATTAACCGCATTTGCTTATTTAAACATAAGAATTTAACAACATTAAAATTTTAGTTTATTGCTGTACTATCTGTGTTTGAGAAGCAATGACATAGGGTCAGAAAGCATTCTGGCATCGGAGATTCTGCCAGGTTCCCTGGATAGTTGTTCAGTCTCTGTGAGCCCCTATGAATCTAGGTGAGTTGATTCTATGTCTTTTCTTGTGGTGTCCTTGACCTCTGTGGCTCCTACAATCCCTCCTTCTTTTCAGGATTCCCTGAGCTCCACCTAATGTTCGACTGTGGGTCTCTGCATCTGTTTCCATCAGTTGCTGGATGAAGCCTCCTGATGATAACTGAACTAGGCACCAATCTATGAGTGTAGCAGAATATCATTAAGAATCATCTTATTGGGTGTTTTTTCCAGCTGTGTTTGGTTCTGTCCTAGGTCTCTGGGCTATGTAGCTCTGGGTCCTGCCCTCCAGGCAGTGTCAGGGGTAGGTTCCCTGTAGGACATTTAATTTCAGTAGAAACAAATGCACTATATAAACCTTAGAACATCCATTACCTTTGAGAAAGCCAAGTTTATCCCTAGACAATAAGTGTTATTTCAGAACACAGGGTGAAATGCTGCATGTTCAGACAGCTGAATGTGCCACTTACATTTACATGCATTAGACAGAATTCAATGGCCAAATTGCAACCAGTATGTTTAAAGGTCAAAGGAGTGGAAGTTCTGCATTTTCACATATTTTTTTTAATGCTTCACTCTAAACAGAGGCCTTTGAACTTTAGGCCTTATGCTTGGAGAGTTCAAAATCCTTGGGGTCTGGTGGACTCTGCTCCTCCCCATGGAAGGAAATACTAGTACCTGACCTCAATGTCAGTATCATAGGTCATGAGAAAAATAGCAAGTGGTTTCACATATTCTTTCCACAAGGTTCACTTGTTTCTTTGGACCTCCTGAGCATGGGCCTCAATCTGTAGCTCAGGTGGACAGGTGAAAACAGACTGACTTGAAACTAAGGTCTGTTATGCCTAAATCTGCTGTGTGGGAGTAGCAGGCATGCACTATCAGGCATGACATCATTTACACACTGGGTGTACACTTACCATTAAGCTAAATGCCTAGTCTTTGGGGTCTAAAATGTCTACAATCCTGAATAAACGATGAGACTTTTCCGAACTCATTTGGAGCCATCCCTGAGGAGAGTTTTCATCATAGAGAAGAGATTCATGCAGATGAATAACGACAATTTATAGTCACTTGAACCTGAGCCAAAGTCTTTAACATCGAGTCTATTCTAGAAAATCTAAGGGTTTTCTGTCACCTGTGGGATCTCTGTGGTTCGGTTGAAGTTCAGAGCCTCTTTAAATGCATTCTTTCTGTTAATCCTTTCTTTGACCTCCCAGTTAGAGGATATCAGCATTTTTGCTTTGGTCATGTAACATTTTACATTCTTGTTTCTGGCAATTGCCACAACTTATAAGAAGCACTTGTATGCACTCATGAGCATTTGTTTGCTTGCTTTCATTTAGCTTTTTGGTTTTTTGTCACAAACATATGGAAAAACATGGAGGGCCTAGCATAATGACCTGCACATCTGCTTGGTCATAGTGTGAGAGAAAAATCGTGACATCAGTTTGTCTCAGTGTCCTCAGCCTGATTCCTGTTCCCCAACATCAAATTCTTCAGAATATTAAACTTTGCTGAGGTTGGCTCTCATACCCATGAATACAAATGCTACAAAATGTATTTCGGTTCAATTAAAACTATGTAATTCACATTTGCTAATTTGGGGGAGCACTAGAAAATGCAATATCTGCTATTGTAAATAATTAATTTTTTAGATGAAAGCTATTTTGTACATATAGGCTTTTTGAAAATCTAGACAATCAATTGTATAGCTAAGAAAACTGATGTTTAGCTTGCTACCATTGGCACAGGCTTTTAATCCCATCACTCAGGAGGCAGAGACAGGTGAATCTCTGAGTTTGAAGACAGCCTAATCTACAGAGTAAGTTCCAGGACATCGAGGGCTACAAAGAAAAACTCTGTCTCAGAAACCAAAAGAGAAAAAGAAAAGAAAAAAGAGAAAGAAATGAAAAATGGAGTATTTATTATCCAAGCAATTTTAATTATACCAAATTTATGAAAACAAAAGATTTATTTATTGAGCTAGGCTTTAACAGGATAACATATACGAAATTCTAATGATAAGTAACTTAAGTATTTAAAAAAGAACATCATCTTACTTGTTTTGACTGCGCAGCAAGCATTCATTGGAGTACTTTTTTCCATCAGTTCCACATACAGGGTTATATATCATGGGACAGGCTACAGGTGCATCCTTATAATTAGTCTAAACACAGAATTAAATAGTCATTTCATACCAGTTCTAATTGTTTTGGTTTTTAATAAAATACTAGTGTTGTTTAAGATTTTCTCTCAGTTTGGATAATGGCACTGGGTATTGTATAAGAAAACAATAACAGAAAGAAGGAGAGAAATCTACCCTGACATCAGAAAATCTGAGTTAAAGTCAAGTTATATCCTTACCTAGTTATATGACATCATGTGTCTACTAGTTTCTCCTTTGATCTCAGTCATTTCATCAAAAAAAAATGGGAAAATAATTGTTTCTCCACTTATGTCATGATGTTCTGGTGAAGTTTGATGAAAACAGGAAGATAACACCAGTGGCTAACAGTATAGTCTTCCTTGCTCATGGGCACTTGTTTTCTTGTACATGGGCTCAAGATGTTGCCAGAGCTTGGATTCTTGAACTGTGTTTTTAGGAAAAGCTGACTATTGTTAAATGCCTCTTATAGATCTCTGTCCTTTTTTTTTTTTAAGATTCTATTATTATGTACACAGTGCTCTGCCAGAAGAGGGCATCAGATCACATTATAAATGGTTGTGAGCCACCATGTGCATGCTGGGAATGGAACTGAGGACTTCTGGAAGAACAGTGAGTGCTTTTAACCACTGAGCCATCTCTCCAGCCTCTCTGTCCTATTTTTTTATTCATAATTGCACTGGAAAACTCTCACTGCTTAATCAAAACTATCAGTTATCCATTCATTGCTCTTTACTATAAATACCTTGTAAAGTTGTCATTTACACGCTTCCTTAAGGGAAGAGCCAGAAAGTGATGAATTCAGCCAAAGTCACATATCTAGTGATTCTTGGTCCCTGAATTCAAGTTCCTCATCAGCTCTTCATTACAGGACATCATCCCACCTTCTCTGTTTTGCTAACATTTATTTACTCTTCATGGACCAATATGCCGGAAAACTTTTTTTCATCCCTCTAACTAGGTTTGCTTCTAATGGTGCTAGATTTTTTCCATAATACTTATCAATGATGCAATGATTTATTCCCTATAACTTCAGATTCACCAACAGTTTCTTCCTGGGTTACATGTAATGAGATGAAGGGCACTTCCTCCTCTAGTCTACTTAGGAATTAGAAGCAATGAAAGCCAACATGGTCAAGTCAGGAGCAAGGGCTACTTGGAATCAACATAAGAGCTTCACTCGAACTACTCGACCCACAGTCAGCCCTAGCATATATATAAAAATGTCCTTCACAGCATGCAGTAGACAGATGATGGGTGATTAGTGGGCTTGTCTTTCAACACAGCACCATGCAGGATGGGGAGGTGCTCTTGCATCCTGCCTTCAGCAATTGAGATTCCTTACTATTTGAGCCCCTAATCCAGACTTAAGACTAAAGTAAGAAGGTAACTTGCTAGAGTGTACTTCTTTATTTCCTTTTTCTGTCAAGGTCTCACTGGGTAGACCAAGCTGACCTCAAGCCTGGTAATGCAGGCTTCTGAGTGCTTTGGATTATAAATATACACCACCATGCATGTTCATATCTTAGATGTACTTTTACTGAATTGAACAATTTCAGCATATATGTGTAATTGGAGAATTAAAAATTATAAAATAAGGCAGGCAGTGGTCATGCACACCTTTAATCCCAGCAATGAGGAAGCAGAGGTAGGGTGATCTTTGTAAGTTTGAGTCTATCCAGGTGTACAGAGTGAGTTGGAGGACAACCAGAGGACACAGAGAAAACCTGCCTCAAATAACCAAATTAACAAAAAACAAAAAAATGTATGTATGTATATATATATGTATATATGTACATATATATGTATGCATATATATATATATATATATATATGAAATTATCAAATTCTCTTTACCTTTTGCTGCGTTGTGTCAGCTGTAGTGCTACCTAGAAAATATAAATCAGATGTCAACCTGGATCCCAAATAAAGAAGCCAGACCTATCCTCAGGTACCAAAGAATACAGTGTCATATGACCCTTCTGCTCCATCATGTACATCCCATTGCTCTAATTTTCATGACTTTCAATGACACCATTGGGGTGTTTTTTACTCTCTGTCTGCTGAGATCTTGAATTGAATCAAGGAAAACTTTGATTGTTACTGAGTACATCAATTTGATATTTTTGGAAATTTGGCTTACTTCCTTGAGAATGGAAATTACGTACTCAAAGTTTGAAAGGTTTAGGCACTAACTATTCAGTTACCCTTGTAATAACCCTCAATGTTGTCTCTGCACTCGGTAGAATTTTCATTTCAGTCAGTGAATTATAAATATCAGTATATCAAGGTATGGATAGCAATATGGGAAATAGCCATCGAGTCTTCTCATGTAATTAAGTTTCTTTTGTAAATAATGTCAAAACTGGGGCTTTTCTGCCAACTCACTACCAGTTCTCACAGAGCTTTTTCCCACAAGTGCATTATACTGGCTGGCAATAGGGCCAACTTGTCTTTCATGTATTTACACAGTTCTGCAAAGACCCCTGCCTACTTCAGAAAACAAGTCTATGTATACGTATCAGAAAGCATATGATACATGTACAACACTTAAAGATATAACAACAATGAAATAAAATTGAATTTGAAAGAGAGCAAAGAGGTACATGGAAAATTTTGGAAGTAAGATAAGAAAAAGGGAATGATGTAAATATATTATAATGTCAAAAAATTACTTTTAAAAAGGCAGGTGGTAAGTGTGAATGTGGCTACCTTTACTAGGAAAAGGAGCCTTATCTGATCACCCCCACAGGGAAATGTTTCAAACTGAATTTTCAGTCAGTGAGCTCTGAGGCAATGAGACAGATCTCTGGGACTCATCAGAGGAAATGCAGCTGCTGGGGCCCCTGTTGGTCCAGAATGCAAATGAGTGTGACAGTTGAAGAGCGGGGCTCATTACAGGTTTGTAGTTGTAATTATTACTAGGTGTGAGGTGGGACAAAGGCCCTTTTGCTTCCATAAATATTTATCTAAAACAGTAAACAGTGCTCTTCCATTTCTCAGTAAAGCACACATTTGGCTGTCATCAAAATCTTGTCTGAATCAGTTAGAAAACGAAGCCGATTTCAGTCATGAGCAGAATTATCTCCTAACATGCCCTCAGTAACTTTGGGAATTCTTCTATCTACTCAAACATGATGTTTTCTCTGTACTAGTTCTACAGATTAAACATAAAACTTTTCTTTTTTAAAAAAAAGATTTAGTTATCTGCCTGCATGTACACCTGCAGGCCACAAGAGAGCGTCAAATTACGGAGGTAATCCCCCTCAGGAACAGTCATAGGGAAGGGGAATAAGAGGAAAATGGGAGGGAGGGAAGAATGGGAGGATACAAGGGATGGGATAACCATTGAGATGTAACTAGAATAAATTAATAAAGGAGAGAAAAAAAAAGATGATTGTAAGCCACCATGGGGTCAATGGGAATTGAGCGCAGGACATCTCAAAGAGCAGTTAGTGCTCTTAACCTTCAATCCATCCTTCCAGCACCAAAGGTAAAGCTTTTAATCACTCAAAATACCACTCATTCTGTGCAACCTAAATGATGATCATTGTTATTTATTTTATGTAATTTGCAAGCATTTAAATTTGGTAAACTAGCCTTGGATTTACTGAGTATAGTAGCAATTTCAGGATTTAGAAGGGTATTTGCAGTGAAACCATTTCTTCTCTACCATATCAGTGTAGTTGCAGCCTTACCTTTAGACAGGGCATGTCTTACCAGAGCTTCATGATGTTAGAAGTAACTTCTTTCTGTAATTTTCACTAGAAACACTTTTGCTTTTCGCCCCCATGGACTTCATTTCAACTCTGTGGCAGCAGCTAGCTAGACTATCTAAGTTTCCAGGAGGTATAAAGTGACAGGTCAAAATTCTTTTAGTAATTTTTGAAGAACATGCAAACACTCCTACCTGGGAAAGTGAGCAGCGCCAAGGCAGCGAGAAGAAAGACAACTGCCACCTTCATGGTTGAGGATCTGGGTGCAAAGGTCAGGAGGACTCTGCAGGTGCTTCTCTTCAGACATGAGGAGTGGTTATATAGGCAGATGGCAGTACAGGCTCCACCCACTGTGCTGGATAATAGGTGTCTTTGGTTATTGATTGACCCTGTGTGGCCTCCAGGCTGAGAAAATGATACCTGAGTAGAAAACAGGGCTCTGGAAAGGTTAGACCCAAATACTGCCAGGAAAAGCTAGTTATCTTGATCCCGGACATCCTCCCAGGTTTGGGAAAGTCTCCTCCCTTCCTGAGCCTGCTTTTCTTATCTGTAGGTGAGATGAAAGGTCTTGTCTCCTCTGTAGTTGTGAATGGATGAACAAATGTGCAGACCTCCAACCCATTTTCCACTATTTCCTTTCTCTCCATTCTTCCCTTTCTGACTTTTGTTTTTTTGCATCTCTCTCCTTATGTGATGTGCATTCATTAAGCCCTGATAGGCTGGTGGCAGGCTGGGGTACAAGAGAAGGAGGAGTCAGTTCCCTGTGTGCTGTGTCCTGGGGCTGTGTGTCCTTCAGCGCATTGCATGCCTCTAGAATATGAGTTCACTTTCCTATTGCCTGAACTGATAAATTTGTGCATTAAAATAATGGCAGTAACTAAGTCAATGGCTGGACCCTTCTCTAGCCCATATGTATCGAGCGAGTGTCTACCATCCCTGGTTGCAATTGTCTGTTTTCTCTCATGTTTCTGTCTTGTGAGTAGAGCTATTCATCACTTTGTTTCAGTCTTGACTTTTTCACATAGGGTAAGTTGTTTTTGTTTGTTTGGGGTTTTGGGTTTCTGTTTAGAACAATAAAGACAACATATTTTGGAGCAACACTCAGGAAGGGCTACTGTCCTCTTAAAGCAACTTAGGACTTAAAAAAAGTTTGAAGAGCCTTTGTCACAGAACACAGTACTTTCTGTGTTGAAGTCATATGGTTCCCCTTTATAGCATCATTGTGAAACTGGAATTTGATACAAATATTGACATTTTAGCTATTGTTACAGAGTAATTAAATCACTGCCTGACCTTGGGGCCTGGCTTCTGTCAACATCAGGACCTTTAGAAGAACATCCAGTACTCTTAAACACTGAGCCATGTCTTCAGCCCATTTTTTACTTTTATGGACCAAATATGGTGGTTGTTTCATTTTATTTTTCATCTAGCAAAGTACCTGAAAATATTGGATATGTAACAAATATTTGCTCAAAATACACATTCAGTAACATCTAAATATTCTAATTTTTCCCAAGTACAAATGCTTATGTCCTGTTCATTCATGCTTTTTTAGTCTTTTTCATATGGTATTCAATCCTTGTTCATTCAAGTTTTGATATAATAGAAAGGAATCATTGCTTCTACTGTCCACAAACATGTTTTGCATGTTTGGAATACAGATATGTTTCTTGCCACCATGAAGTGTTGGTTGAAGCAGTAAAGTTCTTCCTTTTTCTCTAATGGCATCAGCTGTGTAGTGGCCATATTTCTGACAAGAAAATTTCAACAGCAACTGTTAAAGTAGAATCCTTACTTGAGACAGTTATTTCTTTTGTTCAAATAAAGTAAGGGGATGTCTTGCAGTGTGGGAGAGGGAATTGTCTGGGATGTTGTCCTAGGAATTCTTTAAATACTACTAACAGCAGGTAACAGCATCTGTCTTAGGCTTGCTGATCCTAGAGTTTGGGTGGTGATTTTCACATCCTTTGGCTCTGAATCTGAGGGGAAATGACATTATAATGAGTAGATAGAGAAAACTATGAAGAAAGAATGATCTATTTCATGGTGGTGACGACTTTGCACTTATGCTTCTCTTGTGACCCGTACTTCAGCAGTCCTCACCTGTGCCTTGGAAACATCTCACTGCAGTGTGAATTCCAAGTAATTTTGTGACTCTGAATCATACAGTGTGGGATGTAGTTCTGGTTAGAAATTGGTCGTGGCATTTGGATGACAATGGCCTTTTAGTGCACAATGTGGGAGACAGTGAAGAAAACCTGTGCAGAAGACAGGCCTGGCTTCAAGACTAAATCAACCATTTTATCTATCAGGTGACACTATTTACTCAGAGACAAAAGTACATGCCAGTATGTATTGTTTGCTAGAAGAAAACTCTTATAATGTGTGCATAAATATTGCATTAAGATTTTTTAAATTACAATTTCTGACTGGTAATAATATTTTCCTTCCATGGGTTAGAGCTATGTATAATGTACTCATTATTCTATAAGGGAAGCTTCATATGCTCAGGGCTTAGACAGAGTAACTGTTTATTATCCCTTGGATGACGGAACACGCTTTGACCGGAACAACCCTGATATTCCTCTGCCCAGTGCTTGGTCATGTTTAGAATGTTTGCCTTGCTTAGCCTCGAGGAAACCTCTTCCCCTCCCCCTTTTTTTTACCTCTCTGTGTACATTGGTAACTCAACCAAACATATGAGCTACTCCCCACTGATGCAAGAACCAATATGTACACAAACAAAGAAGGATGACAACCCTTAGGAGAACTGTTTTAATGCATGTTGGTAAAACGTTCTGAAATTAGAATGTTGGGAAGGCACTTGTTGATTTCCCATCCTGAACTAAGGTTAGCCTTGTAAGGATAAAGGAATCCTAATGTATTTGATGAAGCTTTGACACAGCTGAGTCTTTCTGATGCATGTTTGTTGAGACAGGGTCTCCTATAACAAAACTTGTCCCCACATTATATAGCTAAGGCCTGTCTCAAACTACTTATCCTCCTGCCTCCACCTCTTGATTTCAGGGCTTATCAATATATGACTTCATGCCCTGATTAACTCAGATGTACCTTAACATCATTATTAGTTATTATTCAAGTAACTTTATAACTGTTCTCTCTCTCTCTCATATATATATTCATATGTATATGTGCCCATGCATCCCATGCAGAGGTCAGAGGACAACCTCGGGTGCCCTTTACATCTAGGCTGACTGGCCTTAAATTCCAACAATTGTCATGTATCTGCCTCCATTCCTGTGCTGGGACTGAAAAGCCTGTATAAACACATCCCTCTTCTATATGGGTGCTGAGGATACGACCTAAGGTCTCATATTTGCGAGGTGCGCTCTCTTGCTTTTTGGACAATATCCCAGGTCCCATCCGTTTACTTAAATGGCACTCTGTTTTGTTGCGCTGCTTCCTGTGGAAGTAGCCCCCACCCCCAATTTTTTTCTTAGACCTGTGTTTCAAAGTGTGGAAGGATATCTGTGGTACTTGATTGAATCAGTAATGGTTTTGTCATTTCCTGGTCTGTCCTGGCCGTTTGTAGTTATTGCTTTGTAGTGTTCATGTTGACCACATTATTCTCATCGTCTTTACAAATGTAACTACTACTGGTGAAACAACAATTCTGTGGTACTTCATTTCCATATCTTACTGCCTGTGGCACATTTATTCCCAGGTTAGGTTGAAGAAAACAGTGGCAAAAGAATTTCAATTCTCTCCTTTCTGGCTGCAGAAATCAAACAGAGCTTATACAAAATTGAGCTTAATGACATGATCAAAACACTGGCTTAGGTATCAAGAAACATGTTTCCTGTTCTTGACTTGTCACTGACAATCTGCCAGATTTAAAAACTATATATTTGTTTGTACTTTTACATGCGTGACTGCTTTGACTGCATCTGTGTATGTATTTGCCTAATGGACAAAAGAGGGAGTCAGATCTCCTGGGACTGGAGTTACAGGCAATTCTGAGATGACATATGGGGGTGCTGGGAATTGAACTGGGTCCTCTGCAAGAGCAGTAAGTATTTTTCCTCATCAAGGCATCTCTCCAGCCACAACCTGTTCAGGGCTTCAGAGGTTCACATTATTCTGCCAGCTTGAGTTTCCCATGTACATCTGTTATTAGCACCTTCTAATGAGATACATACCTTTCACAGGCTCCATGACACTCTCTGAAGAAAACAGGTGGGTTTTTTGTTTGTTCCTTTTTTGTTGGCTTTTGTTTTTGTTTTAAAAGTTTTTTCAAGACAGGGTTTCTCTGTGTAGCCTTGGCTGTCCTGGACTTGCTTTGCAGACCAGGCTGGCCTGGAACTCACAGTCATCTGCCTGCCTCTGCCTCTCAAGTGCTAGGATTAAGAAAATGGTTTTCCATGTAGAATCACATTTAGCAGTATTTTCATTTCTCTTTGTTAAACTGTTTACCCATCATGAAGGGAATTAATTAATTATGGTGGATGATGTCAGTAGAAGTTGCAATTGAGCTTTATAAAACATGGACATGGAGATCATTTTCAATGCTCAAAACTACAACTTTTCTCTGAATGCAATACAGTGTTACCTTTGGTGTGAGGCATTTGGCCACACATGTGTGGGTGAACATTCTCTACCTTTGCTGAGATACTGGAAGGGGATGTTAGCCAGGAAGGAAGGAAATTAATGGCCACTGCTGATGTCTACTTCTGGAACATCCTTTGCACAATATGGCTGTCACTGTGCCAGCTTCCTCTGACTCAAATGTCATGATCAGTAACATCCTGTTACACAGGGAGTGAAAGGTTGTGCAAGGAAGACAGATTTTCGAAGGGAAAATTCTCTAAGTTGGTGGTATCTGTTTTCTAAATTGCTGGCTATGCCTCAGTTGACCCGCCCCTCCTAGATGCCTGTCCTCTGCTATGCTTGTCTCACTATCATCCACATTTGTTGTCTATCAAAGAACAGTTTTGAGTGGCTTGATGGGAAATAAATCAACATCAGCCTTTCAGGAGGTGATAAGGAGCCATGAGCCCTTGTAACTAATTGTAAGGTTAGAGATGAAGCAGTGAAAGGGGCTTTAAACGGGACCAATGTTAACCAAACCAAATGGAGCCTTAACATCAAAAGATGGTGTTAACTATTCATTCCTATTCATTCCTGACTTATAGGAGGTAAAGGGGGAAATGCTAAATATATCCTCCTTGATTAGTGCCAAATGTTGGGATACTATTTTTATACTCAAGGTCTACATCATCAATGGAGGAGTATAATATTTCACCATTTCTATAAACACACACACACACACACACACACACACACACACAAACACACACACACTAGCACAACAACAAAAAGGACTTTGGGTACCCAAGCCTCCCTTGTTCCCACCTTGCCCAGGCAAATGTCTTTCACTTTTATCCTAGTAAAGCTGTAATCTTTTTTTTTCTCTTTCTCTTCTTTTACCTACTTTCCCCAAATACTGCCAAAATATCTAAGTCAGCTTGCCTGTCACTCCAGGTATTCTCTGTATGTCTGATGTCTTGACCCAACAGCTGCTTGAGGATTTCTGTGTTTAGCCTGATTCTAGACCCACCCCTCTCCTTTCACCATGCCCCCTCCTCCTGGTGGCTGCCCAGAACTACAGTTCACCCAGTTTTCTATAAAATTCTCATTGTGTTTCCTTTCAAGGCTGTTTTAAATTTTCTTAATGCACAAATCTAAGAATCTTTTAATGGATTCCATGTGCCCTGGTGACACCACCACCTGAGACTTTTTGATCCTGGGACTTTCTATTCATATAATACCTGCTGGCCCTTCTGTGCTCATGTTGTCCTTCACAATTGCATCATCTTTGTCAAAATTGTGCACAGCAGGTGATAGTGATCCTACAACTATGGTTTTTTTGTTTTTGTTTTTTTGCTATTGCCGGAATGTTTTTGACACTGTGAAATTTGATAAAGAATAAGGGAAGTATACCTCAGCCTATCCCTCAGATAATATGCACTTATCAAGCATCTAACTACAGTTGAAATAATTCTTATTGTCTTCCTTGGGCTTGCTTCTTAAAGATGATAGTGTGGATAACAGTGAGATGAGCATAACATGGACAGGCATCAAGGAGGGGCTAGTGTACTGAGATATATGCACAGATTGCTTCAGATGCTTATCAGACATTTGTTTTATGGATGTTTTGAACCTGTTGCTTGCTTTCATTAAATGATTACTGCAAAACACACAAACACAAATTGTGTTGGCCCAGAGGAATGGAAGAGTATGCAGTTGAAAACTAAAGCTCTGCATTTAGCTTGGGTTAACTCAGATTCTGATGCCAAAGTCAGTTTGCTCTCATTGTTTTCTTAAGGGCAAATTAAACTTAAACAGGCTGAGTACACAATGGGGCAGGAGATTGAGTTATATTGTTTTAAATGATCTCAGATATTTTGTTAGCTTGATTACAAGACCTGACAAACTTTAGTCTTCAGAACACACTGTTATGAAAAAAAAATCTACTACGAGGTTGAGGGGATGCAGACACATTATTTTTTAAGTCTAAACATGTGTTAGCTGGCCATTTCAATATGGTGTTTGAGTATCTGCAGCTGTCTCTAGCATATGTTCCTCCAATGGCATCAGATAGGGTAATAGTCATATTTCCGACTCTTAGACTGAGGTTTAAGTATTATGGCTTTAGTACTGGTCATCAACCCAAAATGTAATACTTCAGGTAATGAGGAACAGTGGATCTCAACTCAGAGCTGACACCTCCGTGAGTGACACAGTTCACTAACTCTGTAACTAAGTGCAAAGGTAGATGAGCCAGTGACTGGGTCTTACAGGCTGACAGCGTGAATACTGTTGTTCATTTTTCCTGACACCAACTTAACAAACAAAACTGCAAACTGAACATAGTAAATTTAGTTAGTTATTATTCCATCTTGGCCATGTCCTGAGTTGGAGGCTGCTCAGTGATTCTTAGTGACCTTTAGGTTAAAACAAATAGTATTAAGATTAAATACCAGTGTGTTGGTTGGCCTGAAACCCTCACTGTGTTTCTACACCAAATGTCACCCTGAGATCAAGACAATTTTTCTCCTCTTTAGTAAGATGTAGGAGGAACAAAGGTTCTTTATCCTTGAAGGTGTCTATTTATTTACATTCTACTTAGGGATATAGTCTTTTTACTTCCCCTTTGTTCTTTTGAAACTGACATTTATCTAATCTCTGACCTCAGAGGAATTCTCCTTGCCTCCTTGATACCCCTTCAGATATTTGTTAATAATGCCACAGCCCACCCTGACTTCTCCCTTCCTTGAGAAGACCTAGTCTAGCCAGCACTCCTCATCTGACATTGTCTTAAGCTTTTTCACCTGCAGTGTGTTCTGCTCTACATTGTGATTCTGAAGAGGAACACTTCTCCAGAGCATGAAGTGTTCACATATCATTCAGTAACCATGATGATTGATGGGGTCTAAAGTGCATTAATACTTTCCTGAAACTTGATATTTTTACTTACCTCATGCACAGACAGGACTTTGGCATTTTTTTATGCCTATGTTGTTTATGAGTGGCTGATCACTTTGCTCTTAGTTCTGTTCTTTTGCTGATGTACCACAAAAAGGAAGCATCTCAACCTCCCTGCTTCCTTAGTATGTGGAGACAGTAACCTAAAGCAAGCTTTGCCTGTTTTTGTTTTTGTTTTTGTTTTTGTTTTTGTTTTTGTTTTATAGAGACAAGGTTTCTCTGTGTAGCCTTGGCTGTCCTGGACTTGCTTTGCAGACAAGGCTGGCCTCAAACTTGCAGTGATAATTCTGCCTCTGCCTCCCAAGTGCTGAGGTTACAGGCCTGTGCCACTGCACCCAACTTTCCTAAAGTGAATTTGCATCTAACAAGTTTTATCTATATCTCATATATTTCAGATGTTGTTGGAAGGAATATATTAACTTCATTTTCCTGAAACCAGAGAGATGGCGATAAGGAATAATGCTCATTTGGAGTAGAGCTCTACAGGGAACGGGAGCCTGGGCATTGCTGAAAGGAGACGTGGTTTAAAGGGGTTTGGGATGCGACCAGAGTAGATTTGATGACACTCACGAGTCTCAGTTCCTTCTTCTCCCATTCACACTCCATCTTTGTGCACATCCCCACGATGAAGCATTAAATTGAGAGTTCTAATTATTTATTTCTCTTCTCTACTAGACTAAACTACTGGATGTGAAGAGTTTAATTTCCATAATCAAATATATTACCCAGTGCTGTGGAATGACACTGTGTGTGTGTGTGTGTGTGTGTGTGTGTGTGTATGTTCAGGATCCATTCACTCTATTCACTTCCTGGCACAGAATATTTACACATTTGCTGTGGTATAATCAAGAGGGCAATATCACCCACTGGACAACAAAATGCAAGACAATACCCAGAGGTTTTTTGATGTGCTCCTACCTAGAAACCTTCTTTTGTCATGTCTGCACCACAGTAGTGAAATACATGTTCTTGACTACTCTGCCCAGAAACCACACAGCCAGTTGTTTCTTGTGTAGAGAAGAATCCCGCAGTGTCTCAGCCCTGATGATGTAATGGCCAACAGGTGCTTTTCAGACTGTCATCCTATAAAGATAGTTCTTGTCTTTGTCTCTTCCCCACCCAGATTAATTGTGGAGCCAGCTGTTGGGACTTGGAACTCCCAGCCCACTGCTGAAAGCCCACCTCTGTGCCTGAGCTAAATTTTGCACTTAGAACTCAGCTTTCATAGATTTGTAGCAACATTTTTGAGAATGCTGGAATTTTGGTTTCTTTAAGAAACACAGAAATATTATAAGAATGCCCTTTCTTTTTAATCCCAGGCATAAGGTTGTGGGGCTGCTTTAGATTGTCTACAGCAGCTGATTATGATTTGCCTCATGCTCTAGTAGAAGCATTGTTTTGCCAGCTGCAGGTAGTTTCTGCAATTGTGTGATGTTTGGAATTCTGGGAACTTTTCAGAGGGTACATGAATGTTGAGCGCCCCTCCTTGCTATCAAGGCATGGTGGAAATTCATTGATCCTTTAGGGCAGTTGGTTTGATTTGCTAATACCAATGGTTCAAAGAAGAAACAAAAGGAAAGAAACTAGATTTAGGTACTTTCCTAATTCCTCTCTCTTCTCTATTCTAGTTTCTCTCCTGTCTAGTGTTAAGGGTAAAACTAGTGGTGACAAATAGAAGAAGTCACTAAGTATCAAAGGCCAGCTACAGACTTTCCACAAAAATACTAGGATCAGGCAACAAGGGTTAAATTCACACACAGCACACACACACACCATTTCACACATATGGAAATATACATACATGTGCATACATATGTATATACATACATGCACACTCTCACATGTGTCTATATCATCTAGTTCTCATCTATCTGTCTATGTGTCATTGTCTATGTTTGCTTTAGTAAGGTTACTTCTTGGTGCATACAGAAAGCTCAAGGCTATCTGTCTGCAGCAGCTGATGGAAACACCAGGGACTGATCTTACCAAACAGGGCAGCGATACCTCAGCAAAACCCAGACTATGCAGATCATCCTAAACTCACAGTTTGTTTGCATCTGGATAAACACACAGGGAATAGAAAACACATTGAGGATATTTAACCCTCAGAACCTTCTAAGTAAGCCTAGCCTGCTCTCAACATGCCTACAGTATGTTTTTAGTCTAAGTTGTATGATACCAACTTACACTATGCCTGTTTTATTATTATTATACATGCTCTTATATATAATATTTGCATATTATATATAAGAGGCAGTGGCACACACAGTCAATCCCAGCACTTGGGATTCAAGGTCTGTGGATCTCTGTGAATTTGAGGACAGCCTGGTCTACAAAGAAAGGCTCAGGACAGCCAAGGCTACACAGAGAAACTCTGTCACAAAGAAGAGTATATAAAAATACACTCTTATAAGTTCTAATGGCCCAGGGAGACAGAGGACCTTAGTGTATGTCCTGCTCCTGCTAATCATTGCCCCATCTCTTTCTCTCTAAGCTCTCCTTTGTGCAGTTACCAAGTTACCAAGCCAGAATGAACCAATTTCCCAGATTTTGACCAGTTATGTTCTTCCTGGCAATTCCCTAGTTCAGGCCACTACTAATTGACCTACATTTTCCCATTAAAAGTGCATGTTTTGCTTCAAAATAGCTTTAAGTTTACAGAAAAACAAAAAATACATACTCGGGAAGAATTGATGGTGGATATGGTGTGCGCCTCTGTGAGTTGTCTGATGGACAGCAACCTGGGATTTTCAGCTGAACAAAACCTTTCCTTCCTAACTTTCTTGTTGTCAGGATATTTTATCACAGCAATAGAAATGAAACTAGGATACCTACCAACACACATATTCTCTACGGTGCCATAAATATGGCCAGAGTTTCACTAGGCTCCAGCTTCTCTAACTCTATGTACTGTTTACATTCTCACCTCATATCTTCTTATGAAATTTAAAGATGGCTTGCCTGTCCCTACCTAAGGATGTGTCCTTCTCATTGATGAAGTGCATTTCTTCTATAACCCACTACTATTCCCATCTCCCCTCCTCTTTTGTCCAGTTGTTTATGCCCATCTTCTCATCTGCACTTTTATTCTATGCCAACTACAACATTACTTTCTTTCCATACATTGTATGTCGTAAATTAAGCAAACACTATATATCTAGCACCTTTTGCCTGTATCCAGTTTAACTTACTCTTGTCAGTAAGTCAGTAAAGTAGAATTAATTACAGATGACAAAAGTAGTGTTCAGAGAGGTCAATAAGAAACAGATGGAAATGGATTTTGAGTTTAGTTCTCATTATATAAAATTCACTTTCGTGACTGCTGTTTGCTTCTCTCTGCATATCCCTCTCTGAATGTCATGACAGAAGTTCAGATTCATATTCCCAATTTAGTTTTTTTCCTCCTTTATTAATTTATTCTTGTTACATCTCAGTGGTTATCCCATCCCTTGTATCCTCCCATTCTTCCCTCCCTCCCAATCTCCCCTTATTCCCCTCCCCTATGACTGTTCCTGAGGGGGATTACTTCCCCCTCTATATGATCATAGGGTATCAAGTCTCTTCTTGGTAACCTGCTGTCCTTGCTCTGATTGCCACCAGGTCTCCCCGCCCAGGGGACATGGTCAAAGGTGAGGCACCAGAGTATGTGAGAAAGTAATATCCCACTCTCCACTCTACTGTGGGGCTTAAGGTTTACCGCCTGTATTGTCCTTGGCTGGCGCCTTAGTTTGAGCGGGACCCCTGTGCCCAAATCTGCCTATCATAATGTTCTACTTGTAGGCTTCTAGGACCCTCTGGGTCCTTCGACTTTGCCTTTCTCCCATGATTCTCTCATCTAGAGTCCCACTAGAATGTCCTCTCCTCTGTCACAGTTTCCTGGTAAGTGAGGGCTTTCGTGGGACATGCCCATTGGGCTAATATGCAGATATAAGTGAGTACATACCATTTGAGTCTTTCTGCTTCTGGCTTAACTCACTCATTATGATCATTTCTAGCTCAATCCATTTGTCCACAAATTTCGGGAATTCCTTGTTTTTAATAGCTGAATAGTATTCCATAGTGTATATGTACCAGTTTCTTTATCCATTCTTCTATTGAGGGACACTTAGGCTGTTTCCATGTTCTGGCTATTATGAATAAGGCTGCTATGAACATGGTTGAGCAAATTTTCTTGCTGTGTGCTGGAGCATCTTCTGGGTATATTCCAAGGAGTGGAATAGCTGGGTCCTGAGGAAGCCCTATTCCCATTTTTCTGAGATAGCACCAGATAGATTTCCAAAGTGGTTGTACTAGTTTGCAATCCCACCAGCAATGAAGGAGTGTTCCTCTCTCCCCACATCCTCGCCAGCATGTGGTGTCGCTTGAATTTTTGATCTTAGCCATTCTGATGGGTGTAAGATGGAATCTCAGCGTTGTTTTGATTTGCATTTCCCTGATGATTAAGGAGGTTGAGCATTTCTTTAAGTGTTTCTCAGCCATTTGATATTCCTCTGTTGAGAATTCTGTTTAGTTCCATGCCCCATTTCTCAATTGGGTTATTTGGTTTGGTGGTATTTAATTTCTTGAGTTCTTTATATATTTTGGATATTAGACCTTTGTCAGATGTGGGGTTGGTGAAGATCTTTTCCCAGTCTGTAGACTGTCGCTTTGTTCTCTTTACCGTGTCACCTGCCTTACAGAAGCTTCTCAGCCTCATGAGGTCCCATTTATTAATTGTTGACATTAATGTCTGGGCTGTTGGTGTTCTGTTCAGGAAGTTGTCTCCTGTGCCAATATGTTCCAGGCTCTTTCCCATTTTTTCTTCTAAGTGATTTAGTGTCTCTGGTTTTATGTTGAGGTCTTTAATCCACTTGGATTTGAGTTTTGTACAAGGTGACAAATATGGGTCCAGTTGGCATTTTTTTACACATAGACATCCAGTTAGACCAGCACCATTTGTTGAAGATGCTATCACTTTTCCATCGAATGGATTTGGCTTTTTTGTCGAAAATCAAGTGACCATATGTGTGTGGATTCATATCTTGGTCTTCGATTCGATTCCACTGATCAACCAGCCTGTTGCTGTGCCAGTACCATGCTGTTTTAATTACTATTGCTTTATAGTACAGTTTGAGATCAGGTATGGAGATTCCTCCAGAGCACCTTTTATTGTACAAGATAGTTTTAGCTATTAAGGGTTTTTTTGTTTTTCCATATAAAGTTCAGAATTGAACTTTCAATGTCTTTAAAAAATTGTGTAGGTATTTTGATAGGGATTGCATTGAATCTGTAGATTGCTTTTGGTAGGATGGCCATTTTTATTATGTTAATTCTCCCTATCCATGAGCAAGGTAGATCCTTCCATCTTCTCATGTCATCTTCAATCTCTTTCTTTAGGGTTTTGAAATTTTTTTCAAACAGGTCCTTCACTTGCTTAGTAAGAGTAACTCCTAAGTACTTTAGATTGCTTGTGGCTAATATGAAGGGTGTAGTTTTCCTAATTTCTTCCTCTGCAAGCTTATCATTTGTGTATAGGAAAGCTACAGACTTTTTTGAGTTAATTTTGTATTCAGCCAATTTGCTGAAGGTGTTTATCAGCTGTAGGAGTTCTCTGGTGGAATTTCGAGGGTCACTTATGTAGACTATCATATCATCTGCAAATAGGGATAATTTGACTTCCTCCTTTCCCATTTGAATACCCTTGATCTCCTTATGTTGTCTTATTGCTCTGGCTAGAACTTCGAGTACTATATTGAAGAGATATGGAGAGAGTGGGCAGCCTTGCCTTGTTCCTGATTTTAGAGGAATTTCCTTGAGTATCTCACCATTTACTTTGATTTTGGCTATTGGCTTCCTATATGTAGCCTTTATTATGTTGAGGAAAGTTCCTTGTATTCCCAATCTCTCTAAAACTTTAAACATGAATGGGTGTTGGATTTTATCAAATGCTTTCTCTGCATCCAAAGAGATGATCATGTGGTTTTTTATTTTCATTTTGTTTATGTGGTGGATTACATTGATGGATTTTCGTATATTAAACCATCCCTGCATGCCTGGAATGAAGCCTACTTGGTCATGATGAATGATATCTCTGATGTGCTCTTGTATTTGTTTTGCAAGTATTTTATTTAGTATTTTTGCATCGATGTTCATCAGAGAAATTGGTCTGAAATTCTCTTTCTTTGATGAGTCTTTGTGAGGTTTAGGTATCAATGAGACTATGGCCTCATAGAATGAGTTTGGTAATGTTCCATCCCTTTCTATCTTTTGGAGTAGCTTGAAGAATATCGGTATTAGCTCGCCCTTGAAGGTCTGGTAGTATTCTGCACTGAAGCCATCTGGCCCTGGGCTTTTTTTGGTTGGGAGACTATCAATGATTACTTCAATTTCTGTAGGGGAAATGGGACTATTTAGCTTGTTTATCTGTTATTCACTCAACTTTGGCAAGTGAAATTGATCAAGAAAATTGTCCATTTCCCTTAGATTTTCAAATTTTGTGGCATATATGCCTTCAAAGTAGGATCTTATGATTCTTTGTATTTCTTCAGTGTCTGTTGTTATGTCTCCCTTTTCATTTCTGATTTTGTTGATTTCAATACTGTCTCTCTGCCTTTTAGTTAGTTTGGCTAATGGTCTGTCTATCTTGTTGACTTTCTCAAATAACCAGCTCTTGGTTTTGTTGATTCTTTGGACTGTTTTCTTAGTTTCTAATTTGTTAATTTCACCCCTGAGTTTGATTATTTCCAGACGTCTACTCCTTTTGGGTGTTTCTGCTTCTTTTTTTTTCTAGGGCTTCCAGTTGTGTCGTTAAGGTGTTTATGTGCAATGCTTCCAATTTCTTTTTAAAGGCACTTAGTGCTATGAATTTTCCTCTTAGCACTGCTTTCAACGTATCCCACAAATTTGGGTATGTTGTTCCTTCATTTTCATTGAATTTCAGAAACTCCTTGATTTCTTTTTTTATTTCTTCCCTGACCCAGGTTTCATTTAGCAGAGAGTTGTTTAGTTTCCACATAGGTGTAGGCTTTTCGTTATTTCTGTTGTTGTTGAATTGCAGCCTAAGCCCATGATGATCTGATAGGCTACAAGGTATTATTTCAATCCTCTTGTATCTGTTGAGGCTTTCTTTGTGAACTACAATGTGATCAATTTTGGAGAAGGTTCCATGGGGTGCAGAGAAGAAGGTATATTTTTTCTTGTTTGGGTGAAAGGTTCTATAGATATCTGTTAGATCCATTTGACCCATGGCATTGGTTAATGATGTTATTTCTCAGCTTAATTTCTGTTTCGATGACTTGTCCTTCGGTGGGAGTGGGGTGTTGAAGTCTCCCACTATTATTGAGTGGGGATCGATGTGTGATTTAAGCCTTTTTAGCAGATCTTTTACAAATGTGGGTGCCCTTGTATTGGGAGCATAGATGTTCAGAATTGTGATGTCATCTTGGTTGACTTTACCTTTGATGAGTTAGAAGTGTCCATCCTCATCCCTTTTGATTAATCTTGGTTGAAAATCTATTTTGTTTGATATTAAAATGGCTATGCCTGCTTGCTTCTTGTGTCCATTTGCTTGGAATATTTTTTCCAACCTTTTATCCTGAGGTAATGCCTATCATTATGGGTGAGATGTGTTTCTTGAATGCAGAAGAATGTTGGATCCTGTTTATGCACCCATTCAGTTAGTCTGTGTCTTTTTATTGGAGAATTGAGACCATTCATGTTGAGAGATATTAACGACCAGTTACTATTAGGAGTCTTAATTTTGATGTTGGTTCCAGTTGAGCGTTTGTGTAGTTGTGTTTTTGCCATGGTATAGTTATCTATTTCCTGAGTAGTTTTGCTTGTAGCTCGACCCTTTGGGATGGAGTTTTCCTTCTAGTACCTTCTGTAAAGCTGGCTTTGTGGATAGGTACTGTTCGAATTTGGTTTTGTCATGGAATATTTTGTTTTCTCCATCAATGGTTATTGATAGTTTTGCTGGGTAAAGTAGTCTGGCCTGGCATCTGTGGTCTCTTAGGGTTTGCAGGTCTCTCTGTCCAGGCCCTTCTGGCTTTGATAGTCTCCGCTGAGAAGTCGGGTGTAATTCTGATAGGCTTGCCATTAAATTTTATTTGGCCCTTTTCCCTTGCAGCTTTTAATATTTTTTCTTTGTTCTGTATGTTTTGTGTTTTGATTATTATGTGACAGGCAGTTTTTCTTTTCTGGTCAATTCTATTTGGTGTTCTGTATGCCTCTTGTATGTTTATAGGCATCTCTTTCTTTAGATTGGGGAAATTTTCTTCTATGATTTTGCTGAGAAGAGTTTCCGGGCCTTGGAGTCTGATATGTTCTCTTTCTTCAATGCCTATTATCCTCAGATTTCTTCTTTTCATGGTGTCCTTAATTTCTTGGATGTTTTGTGTCAGGAGTTTTCAATATTTGGCATTTTCTTTATTGGTTGCTTCAAGATCTGTTATTGTATCTTCTAGACTTGAGATTCGTTCTTCCATCTCTTGGATTCTGTTACAAAAGCTCAGCACTGTGTCATTTGCCTTCTTCTCTGAGGCCTCACGTTCTCGTTTTTCTTCTGTCTGTGTGTTTATCATTGAATCCATTTTCATTTTCATATCTTGAACAGATTTTTTAATTTCTTTCATCTGGTTGTTTATATTTTCCTGAAAATTTTCCAGTTCCACTCTATGTGCTTCTTTTATGTCTCGCACCTGCTTCGCTGCATCTTCCTGCATCTGATTTCGAATTTTATTTGTTTCCTCCATTAACATCCTCATTACCAAGGATTTGAGTTCATTTTGTTGTGTTTCCGTTGTATGTGAGTTCTCTGGGTTGTTTTCTTTGGGATAGCTGGGAACTGGAAACGTCATGTTGTTTTGGGGTTTTTTGCGAATGCTTTTATGCTGTCCCTTAGACATCTTGCCGTCTCTGTTTTTGTTGGGTAACTTCCAGAGTTGAGTGGAGGGAGTCTGATGATAGATTCACTTGTTTTCTCACGATTTCCGTAGGCTGGAAGCCCTGATACTTCACTGGTGTGGATGGCAGGAGGTTATCCCTGTAGTTTTGGGCTCTCACCGCCAGTGATCCTCAGCTCCCCTTTGCTGTGGGTCCTGCAATCGTTCTGGGTCTCTGAATGATCGTTGGCTCAGGCCAAGGTATCCACAACCTTTTGGGTCCCCTGCCAAGTCCAGCCAGGGATACTGGGCTCGAGCCACGCGTCGAGCTCAGCTAGTTTCTCAGGGCCTGAACCGTCTGCCACAGCAGGAGAACTGCGACTGCAGTGAGCAAGCACCTGGTGGAAGTGAGCGCTCTGCCCAGCTTGCGTCACAGCAGGAAAACCAAGGCTGTGCTGAGCAAGCACCCAGGGTATAACTGAGCACTCCGCCCAGCCTGCGTCACAGCAGGAAAACTGCGGCAGCGCTGAGCAAGCACCTAGGGTAGAAGTGAGCGCTTCGCCAGGCTTGTGTCACAGCAGGGAAACTGAGACCGCGCTGAGCAAGCACCCAGGGTAGAAGCGAGCGCTCCGCCCAACTTGCGTCGCAGCAGGAAAACCAAGGCTGTGCTGGGCAAGCACCCAGAGTATAACTGAGCACTCCGCCCCGCTCGCATCACAGCAGGAAAACTGCGTCTGCGCTGAGCCGGAGCCCAGAGTGGAAGCGGGCACTCCGCCCTGCCTGCATCACAGCAGGGGAGCTGCGCCTCAGGCAGAATTGCCCGCCCAGCCAAGCCAGCCTCTCCACAGCACAGCTCACTGAACAAACCCAGGACTCCGGGCCGAACCGTCCGCTGAGTCCAGCCTGGGTCTCAAGGTACCACGCGACCCAAATCCTGTCCAGAGTCCCCTCTCCCGCAGCAACTCCCACCGTCCACCACACTAATCGCCTCCACTGGAAGGCTCTGAGCTGCAAACCTCAGCCACTGCCGCTGGCACCACTGGAGCCGCTGGTGCTGCCGGAGCCGCTGATGGCACTGCTGTCCCTACCGCCGCCGCTCTGATCCGAGAAAGTCCTCGCTCCTCCCGTGTGCAGGGGCAGGCAGGTCCTCCTCCCCCTGGTCCCTCCGAACCGTGGAGCACTTCTGCTGCCGTGGTGTGGGGACCTTGGTGTTCCTGGCTCAGAAATCTGTGCAATTCCCTGAATTGTTCGCTGGAGCTTTCAAACACGGTCCACACTGCTCGCCGCCATCTTGGATCCTCCCAATTTAGTTTTAAAAGAGCCTTGCCTGCTTCACACTAACATTTCCCAAGATGCCCTGTGGTTGTTGAGATCCTCTGCTCAGAGAGGTTGTTTTCATAGCTCACTGCACTGAGAGCCTGCACATCTGTGCCTTGAACCATTTGCCTTCCAGAACAAACCCTGACTTAGCTGCACATCACTATCATGTTTTCCAGTTATGAGGAAGGGCATCCTGAAGCCTGTGTTCTAAAAGGGTTAGGATTTCCCAGATGACACTCCAAGTGCTCTTAGAGAAAGATGATCATATTGGCTACATTTAGGTTCTGGGAGTTAGAGTTAGACCACTGTATTATTGCTCTCTCCATATTTATGAAAATCTTAGTATTTTTGTTTCACAGTGCTGTTATTGCCACCTGGTTCTGTTCTGACCTCCCACTCTCATGTTTAAAATCTTATTATTTATTTATTTATTTATTTATTCACTTTACATCCCAGTCATAGCCCCCTCTCTCCTCTTCTCCCAGTCCCACCCTCAGCCTCTCTTCTCCCTACCCCTCTTCTATCCCCTTCCCCATCAACACACCCAATCTCATCAAGTTGCATAAAGATTGTGCTCATTCTTGTCCCCTGTGGCCTGGCAAGGCAGACCCACAAGGGTGAAGTGATCAAATAGCAGGCAAAGGTGTCCATGTCAGAGACAGCCTCTCTGTTCCCCTTACTTAGGGACCCACATGAAGCCTGAGCTGCCCATCTGCTACATCTATGTAGGGGGACTAGGTGAAGTCCCTTCATTGTCCTAGGTTGGTGTTTCAGTCTCATATTTATTTTGAAATCACTCAAGGATGGGACATTCTTGAAAGCTGTCAGTGCCTCTGTTGTTTTGGTAAGGCTCAAAGATGCCTGAAATGCCTCCTCTTCCACACTTTCCTGTGGGAGGGTTTTAGTGCACACATACTCTACATACTCTCTCTGGGTATTCTTGGCTTATATTTGATTCTAGCAGCAGTGTCTGGGTTTTAGGAATTGTTGTCTGGTACAAGCATCGCTCTCATCGTCTATTTTAACATACTCTCTAAGAAGTAGATCTATCTGTTCTGAGTGTCAGAACCCTCATTTTCATGGGGATAAATAGCATAGGGCTTGGGTAGAGATTTAAGTTGATAATTCCCCACATTTGTTAATTGCATTATTTTGAACTCTTGGAACTGCAATTTAGAGATGAGAGAATACAAAGAGAGAGTGAGTACTGATGCAACCTGTGTTTGCCAGAATGTCTGCTTACTTATCAGAGTCCAGGCGTGACAGCATGACCCTGATGGATCCCACACCGCTAACTACTTGAGGACACTGTAAAAATCACAAGGACTAGACACATCTAGCTTTCCAAGTACAACAGCCGATTGCACTCACACCCCTCACTCCCACATATCACTAAATTCAGTAAGAAAGTATCCAAGCCTTCTAGCTTATGTCAGATAGGGTCTCTTTCTGTGGCCCTATCATCTCAGAAAAGAACCAAAGCTAAAAACTCAAAACAAACACAGCACAGAGAACACATTCATCTTACATCTAGGGGACTGTTCCTTTTTGGCTTTAACTTTATAATCAGTTATTTTATCTTAACTACAAGAGGAGTACTTCTTAACATGCTTTGCCCTGTAGACAAAATGTGGTGTAATCTCAGAACTTGGCCACAAGAGAGCATAATTGTATCACCAATTTGAAAGACTTCTAAGACCATGTTGAATAAGAGCAGAGCAAGTGGGAACCCTTGTCCCCTTCCTGACTGTAATGGGAATGCAAAGAGTTCTCCCCCTCAATGTAATCTGGCCTGTAGATTTATAGGCTGTAGCTTTTTTACTATACTGGGACAGTTTTCTTCTATTCCTATTTTCTTCAGGGCATTTACCAAGAAGGACTGCTGGAAATTGTCAAAAGCTTGTCTGTATACATTGAGATAATAATGTGAATTCTGTCTTTGATTAAGTGATCTTAACAATTAGCTCAGTACTCCCAGTTTCACATTATTTGTTTAAAAATGCAATGAAGCTGGGCTTGGTAGCACATACCTTTAATCTCAGCACTCCAGGAGGCTGGGGCAGGCAGATCTTTGTGAGTTCAAGGCCAGCCTTGTCTACACAGAGTCCAGGACTGACAAGGATACATAGAGAAACCCTGTCTTGAAAAAGACTAAAGAGATGGCTCAGTGGTTAATAGCACTGTCTGCTCGTCTAAGGGACCTGGATTCAATTCCCAGCATCCACATAGCCGCTTACAACTGCCTGTAACTCCAGTTCCAGGTGATCTGACACCCTTATACAAATGCATATAAAATTAAATAAATTATTTTTAAAAACACAGCCAACAAAAATAAAACAAAAAAGCAAGGAAGAAAGATGGGTTATTATAAGAATAAAACTATCACATATAGTACCTGGCATCAAGACTCCTCACGTAAAGAAATTTTGCTGGGCTCTGTGCTAGGATCCAAAATGATGAAATAACCTCCTTGAGATCATCACAACAAACCTTTGAAAGAAGACTTTCATATGAGCATGCATGGTGTCAGAACAAACCCACTGGAAAGGAACCAAGAAGTCTCAAAGAATAAAAATTTTAAAAATGAGTTTATATTTTCTGATTATTTACCAACAGATAAGGAAATGACTGTTTGGTATCTGGTACAGGAGCATGGCATGACATAGAGCTAAGAACTCACAGCAGTGGTGAGTGCATAGAGAGAGAGAGATGAGTAGGTAAAATGTAGCCAAGATCTCTAATTGCAAGATAAAGTAAATGAATTAATGACTGACTAATTAGAATTGTCTTCTTTTTTAAAAAATTTGGTTCTTTAAAAACAGGGTTTCTCTGTGTAGCCTTGACTGTGCTGAACAGTCATCTGCCTATCTCTGCCTCCTTGAGTGCTGGGATTAAAGGCTTGTGCCATCATGCCTGACTTAATTTGAACACTTTCAATGGGCTCTGGGCCTACTTGCTATGAGGTGTCCTTAGTCAGCTAGTACTTGGCTGTATAGAGACCAAACCAATGCCAATTTGTGCTCAGGGTCTGAGAACTTGACCATCCTGGAGTTTCCAGGGAGATCCACAAATGTACTGCTAACAACCTTACCTAAGAGCTTGTACCCTGGCCAACCAATCAGAGCTACAGGTCACAGTGACCAGAATAAAAAAAATTCCTCCGTGGAGTCTGGCCCTGGTCCCCCAGGCAATCAGCTTAAAGGACAACTTTCCTGTACCCTTCTAACCTATCACGTGACAGTAAAGCTTAAAAATGGCTTTAAATCTCCTCCTTGCAATTATTTTTTCTTCTATGATTTGCTTGAAGACATTTTCTGGTCTTCAGGACTTTGTATCTTCCTTTTCATCTACTCCTATAATCCGGAGGTTACACCTTTTCATGGTGTCCTTGATTTCTTGGATGTTTTGTCACCAATTTTTCTGTTTTAATGTTTTCTTTGAGAGATGTATAAATTTCTTCTATTGTATCTTCCGCACCTGGGATTCTCTCTTCCATGTGCTGGATTCTGTTGGTTATACTTGTCTGTTGGATTCCTGATTCCTTTTTGAATTGTTCCATTTAATGATTTTTCTTAATTTGTGATTTTTAATAATGTCTAATTCTGTTTTCATGTCTTGAACTGTTTTATTTAATTCCTTCAGCTGTTTGTTTGTGATTTCTTGTTTCTTCTGGATGCCTTCTATTCATTTGTTTGTATTTTCCTCGAATTCTTGGAAGAATCTATTCATTTTCTCTTCATAGTTCTCAAATGACTGTATAAGCATGGTTTTGAGGTCACTCTCCTGTGATTCCACTGTAATGGGGTATCTGTTGGTACAGGAAAGTTGTCCTTTAAGCTGATTGGCTGGGGGACCAGGGCCAGACTCCATGGAGGAATTTTTATTTATTCTGGTCACTGTGACCTGTAGCTCTGATTGGTTGGCCAGGGTACAAGCTCTTAGGAAGGGTTGTTAGCTGTACGTTTGTGTATCTCCTTCAGAAGCCACTGCTGCTGCTGCAGATGCAGCTGCTACCTCTGTGTTGGTCTGCTCCTCAGGGGTCTGTGCTCTTCCCATGTTCAGGGGTGCACAGGTTTTCCATAGTTTGTTACTATCAAAATGTGGAGCTCTTTCATTGTCATGGGGTGGGGAGCTTGGTGTTCTTGGTTAAGAGATCAGTTCAATTCCCTGACTGGATTACTCTGGCTTATAGACAAGCTCCATACCACTTGCTGCCATCTTGGAATCCCCCCCTAGAATGTTTTCGACCTGTGAGACTTACTGTTAAATAAGCCCACACTTTATAGTTCTTTGTGAACTCTGATTGGCTGGTTCAACTCAGCTGTTCTGGTCTTCAAGATGACTGATCTATCTGACTTCTCATAGTTGCTCTAAATATAATTCTAGCAATCTGTTCTGATTTCTTTTTGGCTCCTCATTCTTTGGTTCATTCTGCCTTCTGCTGTGTCTTGTTCTCTCTCTCTCTCTCTCTCTCTCTCTCTCTCTCTCTCTCTCTCTCTCTCTCTCTCTCTCTCTCCTTCTCTCTCCTGTTCCTTTTTCTTGTCTCTTCTGCTGTGAATTGGGCATATCCCTATTCTGACTCATTCTGTCAAATCTTTATCTGGTTCATGTCTTTGTCAGACTCTCATTTAGATGCCATTTTCAAACATGGTCATGGGTTCTCTCACTCTCATTACCCTGGAGACAGCTCTCCTGCTTGCCATAGATGGTGAGAGATAAGGAAGGGAAGAAGGGCATCTCTTCCTTGTCTGTGCTTACTAACCACCCAACACACAGGAGTCAGGGACAGCTCTCCCATACTAACTCTCTGGGGCAGTTCACCTGTGCCTCTGCCATTAGTTTCAGCTATACTGTACTACCCAGGTAAGGTGAAGGGCCCACTCTCCTGCAGCTGGTGAGGGGCAAGGATAGCTCTCCTGTTCTCATGATCCCAGGCCCAGGTCTCCTGCCTGCAGTAGATGGTGAGGTGAGGAGAGCATATCTTTCCCATGCCACTGCATTCCAGGAGATATGTTACTGCTCAGATCAGATTTCCCACTTGTAGCCTCTCAGGCTGGTTCACTAGCAACTCTCTCAACATGCTGCAGTACTCTCCCAAGTACTGCAGCTGGCTAGTGGTGAGATCAGGTGCCCTGATATCAAGCCCCCATGGACAACTTTCCCAAGAAGCCCAGGTAAGGAATAGGGCCAGTTCTGTACAGCCCTCAGACATCAACATGTCTCCAGGCAGTAGACCAGACTGGGAACATCTGCCTGGCCTTTGGTGTTAACAGACCCTTGTTACTGCAGAACCATGGACCCAAGTGTGGCTCTAGTAACAGCACAGACCAGGACCCTGGCAAGTCCCAGGTGGCATCACAGGCTACTCACATCAGGTTTTTGCTCACTACCCTCAAGTCTCCAGTTCTGTCTTTCTTTATTGTGCCCACTTCTTCTGCTTCTCTTTCTCTTCTATTTCACCACCATTTGCCTCTTCATCTTAGTAGCACCTGGGGTCTCTAAATGTCTGGGGTTGTATCAGGAGAGGTCTGTTGAGTATATCTTTATGCATCTATCAACTACCAAAATTTAAATATCCATGACAAAATTAGAACTAGAAAAACCAATTGCTTCAGATCCTCCTTCTTAAATTATGTCTATTACATGCATATACTTCCTCATTCCCTAATATTTAGTATTTTCTTCTCTTTTTACATGTTATTCTGTACCCATGTATATATTTGTTTACATATGTTCATATATTATTCTGTAGGCTCTATATGCAAGGGAAAATATGTACATTTTTTAGCTTTCTGAGATTGTTTGACCTCACTTAATATTGCACATCTCTAACCTACCCATTTTCCTACAAATTTTGTAACTTCATTTTACTTTAGAGCTTAACAATACTTATATTTCATTC
The DNA here is from genome assembly GCF_964271855.1 of Acomys minous. Taxonomy (NCBI): domain Eukaryota; kingdom Metazoa; phylum Chordata; class Mammalia; order Rodentia; family Muridae; genus Acomys; species Acomys minous. The sequence continues at coordinate 42,280,079 of NC_140486.1, read as the reverse complement.
ATATATATATCATATTTCTATTACCGATTCATCTCTTGATCAGCAACTAGGCTGATTTCAATTATTTACTATCATAAATAAAGCAATCATAAATGCAAAGAGCAAATATCTCTATGGTGGGGTATGGAGTTCCCTGTGTGTATGTCTAGGAATGGGTCATATAATAGTATCATAGGGTTTCTATGGCTGTGATGAAAAACCATGACCAGAATGCAACTTGGGGATGAAAAGGTTTATCTGGCTTACACTTCCATATCATTGTTCATCTTTCCAGGAAGTCAGGGCAGAAACTCAAACAGAGCAGGAACCTGGAGGCAGGAGCTAATGCAGAGGCCATGGAAGGGTGCTGCTTACTGGCTGGCTGCACATGGCTTGCTTTGTCTGTTTCCTTATAAAACCAACAGCCCAAGGATGGCACCACCCACAATAGGCTGAGCTTTCTCCCACTAATCACTAATTAAGGAAATGTTCCCAAGCATGTCTACCACTAGATCTAATGGAGGCATTTTTCTGTGTAGCCTTGGTTGTCCTGGACTCACTTTGTAGACGATGCTTGACTTGAATTCATAGAGATTGCCTGCCTATGCCTCTGATTGCTGGGATTAAAGGTGTGAGCCATGCCCAGCCACAATTAATTTTCTTAATAGTAGTTTATAGGATATATATGTATGTATATCCACTCACCTAGAAGTATAATTTTTCAGGTACAAAACAAACAAGCCAGACTCCAATCACTTTCCCTGGGGGAGAGCTCTATCAGTCAAGACACTCAAAGTCTTTTTCCCTTGTCTTCAATCACTGTAGCTGTAATATGCAAGTTGTGAAACCCCCAAAGACCTGCATCAGCAGGATGCAAATCACATACGGTCATGTTTATTAGTTAAGCACAGAGACTGGACCATCAGCCCCTTCATGAGGAGGGAAGATGGTGTGTGTGTGTGTGTGTGTGTGTGTGTGTGTGTGTGTGTGTGTGTGTTCAGGATCCATTCACTCTATTCACTTCCTGGCAGAGAATATTTACACATTTGCTGTAGTATAATCAAGAGGACAATATCACACACTGGACAACAATATTCAAGACAATCCCCTGAGGTTTTTTATGTGCTCCTACCTAGAAATGTTTGTTGGTCATGTCCGCACCACAGTAATTAAGTACAGGCTTTTGACTACTCTGCCCAGAAACCACACAGCCGGTTGTTTGTTGTGTAGAGAAGAACCCTGCAGTGTCTCAGCCCTGATGATGTAATGGCCAACATGTGCTTTGCAGACTGTCATCCTATAAAGATAGTTCTTTTGTTTGTTTTTCCCACCCATATCAATCATGAAACCGGCTGTTGAGAGGCTTAGAACTCCCAGTACATTGTAAAAAGACTGCAAGCCCAGTTCTGTGTGGAGGACGACCCACAGCTCAAAACCCCCCTTGTGACTACGCTGATCTTCACACTTAGAGCTCAGCTTTCACAGACTTTTGTAGCAACATTTTTGAGAATGCTGGAATTTTGGTTTCTTTAAGAAACACACAGGTGCCCATGTAAGACAGAGGGTGTTGGCTTCTCCTGGAACAGGAGTTACAGGTAGGTGTTAGCTTCCTAATATGAGTCCTGAGAACCAAACCTGGGTCAACTCCAAGAACAGCACATGCATCCTACTGCAAAGAGAAGCTCCTTTGATGTGTGTATAAGGATAGAAATTGAGAACTCAGGTAGGAATTACACTGGTTTAAGAAACTGGTTGTTTTAGCTGAACCCCTGGGCCCAAATCTGCCTATCATAATGTTCTAATTGTAGGACAATACAGGCGGTAAACTTTAAACCCCTACCCAGATCTAGCCAATGGTCAGAACATTCTCCACAGTTGAGTGGAGAGTGGGCTATGACTTTCACACGTACTCTGGTGCCTCATATTTGACCATGTCCCCTGGAAGGGGAGACCTGGTGGCACTCAGAGGAAGGATAGCAGGCTACCAAGAAGAGACTTGATACCCTATGAACATATACAGGTGGAGGTAATCCCCCTCAGGAACAGTCATAGGGGAGGGGAATAAGGGGGAAATGGGAGGGAGGGAAGAATGGGAGGATACAAGGGATGGGATAACCATTGAGATGTAACAAGAATAAATTAATAAAAAAATTTTAAAAAAGAAAAAAAAAAGAAACACAGAAATATTATAAGAATGCTCTTTCTTTTTAATCTCAGGTATAGGGCTGTGGGGCTGCTTCAGAGTGTCTGCAGCAGCTGACTATGTTTTGCCTTGTGCTCTAGCAGAAGCATGGTTTTGCCAGCTTCAGATAGTTTCTGCAACTGTGTGATGTTTGGAATTCTGGGAACTTTTCAGAGGGTACATAAGTGCTGAGCTCTGGCACCCATTGAAGCACTGGGGGAGAATTGTTGGTTCTTAGGGAGGTTGGTTTGATTTGCTAGTAGCAATGGGTCAAATAAGAAAAAGGAAAGAAATTAGATTTAGGGATTTTTTTTTCTAATTCCTCTCTCCCCTCTATCACTTTTTCTCTCCTATCTAGTGTTATGGGTAAAACTGGGTGTGTAGGGGATAAAAAGTGTGAAAAAGAAGAAGCCATAAAGTAGCAAAGACCAGCTATAGACTTTCCCCAAAAATCCTAGAACCAGGCAACAAGGATTAAGTTCATATACACACGCACACACACACATGTACATGCATACATACATACACATGTATACACACATGCCCACATACACTCAAACATACTATATCACACATATAGAAACATACATACATGTACATACATATGTATACACACATATGCACACACTCACATGTGTCTATATCATCTAGTTCTCATCTGTCTATGTGTCATTGGTCTGTCTATGTTTGCTTCAGTAAGGTTACTTCTTGGTGCATACAGAAAGCTCACGTGCATCTGTCTGCAGCAGCTGATGGAAACACCAGGGACTGATCTTACCAAACAGGGCAGCGATACTTCAGCCAAACCCAGACTGCAATTCCTTCTTAACTTGCAATTTACTTGCATCCTGATAAAACCATAGGGAATAAAGAACACACTCAGCATATTTAACCCTCAGAAGCTTCACTATGAGCCTAGCCTGCTCCATACATGTCTACAGTATGTCTATTAGTCTAAGTTGCGTGATATCAGCTTGCGCTGTGCCTGTTTTATTATGGAGTGTTATGTTTGTATATTATATACAACAAGCAGTGTTGGCATGCACAGTCAGTCCCAGCACTTGGGAGTCAGAGGTAGGCGCATCTCTGTGAGTTCGAGGCCAGCCTGGTCTACAAAGTGAGTCCAGGATTGCCAAGGCTACATAGAAAAACCCTGTCATAAAAAGAAAAAAACAAACAAACAAGCAAGCAAGCAAATAAACAAAAACAAAAACCTCTTATAAATATAATTTATACTCTTCATTATATATATATATATATATATATATATATATATATACACACACACACACACACACACACACACACACACACACACACACACACACACACACACATTCTGAGTTATGTAATTTAAAAAAAAGAAAAGAAAAGAATGGCTTGATGCGAATGCTTTGGTACTATCATAAGATTGTTAAATGAGCAAGTCAAATAATTTTATATGGGCCATGTCTAAAAAGAAAATAAGTAGCCTAAATTTCTTAACAAACTTTACTATTAACTACAAAATAAAATGAAAAATTTAGCTTTCTCATATGTCTGTATGCTTCGGAATATTGAAATAAGACTGTGAAATGGTACCTATTTCATGAACTGTCATGGCAAATAAATAGGATATTGCCTGTAAATTTTATTATGACAAACACCATCTTAAACTTAGTAAATGGCTACTGCTGCTGGTACTGGGACTGCCATGTTAAATTTGGGGTCAGTATCCTGCCTTTTTTCTTCTTGTGGGTATAGTCTTTTTCTATTGTAAATTTAATTTACACACATCTCCTGAAACCTTTTAGCCTAATTTTTCCTAAAGGCTCAAGATATTAGTGATGGAATTGACTGTGTCAGATACAAAGCAATTGTGAGTACCTCTCATTCAGTCTTTTCAGTGTAGAGCCCCTGCCTCTCCTTCTAGGTGCCCTGTTTCCTACCCAGTCTTGAATCCTCTCCAGCAATGATTAACTAAATTCTCAGCAGGAAGAGAAGGAAGCATTCCAATTGTGAAATACAAATGCTTATGGAAAGAAAGGAATTTATGTGACATCTAGGCGACAATGAATTCAATAGCTAAAGATTACAATGTATAACTAGGGGCAAAGATCAGCTACCAGGTTGCTACATTTTAAATAAGGAAACATAGGAGGGGCAGTGAGCAAGTACAGCTTGCTGGGTAAATGGAAGTAACTGCAAACAGTTGTGGGACCTTTGTGGCCCGATCACTTCTGAATTCTTGTACTACCCTGCCCCCTCCGCACCTTGTTCTTTCTCACATCCTTAGTGCACAGTGTGTGTTTCCAAGCTCTACCTGGCTTTGCTCTACTATGAGCATTTCCAAAGGAGGCCCTGACATCACTTCACCTGTACTATATAAAATTAATCTCTTTAGTCTCGTTGTCAATTGTCCTTTTCCTGAAGGTTCCTTCTTTCCTTGAAAGCATCATCCTTACCTGCTGGTATCACCTTTGCCCTTCAGGCCTTGCAAGGACGTTATGCACCCAACCATTGCTTTCCAAATATACATTTTGTCTACACCCTACCTCTTCCTTTTCTATCCCTCTGCCCTACTCCACGATGATCCCTGCAAGGCAGTTAGGGTATGTGGTATGTGACAGCTGGGGTTCTAATGGCCCAGGGAGACGGAGGACCTTAGTGTATGTCCTGCTCCTGCTAATCATTGTCCCATCTCTTTCTCTCCAAGCTCTCCTTTGTGCAATGACCACGTTACCAACCCAGAATGAACCAATTTCCCAGATATTGACCAGTTATGTTCTTCCTGGCAATTCCCTAGTTCAGGCCACTACTAATTGACCTACATTTTCCCATTTAAAGTGCATGTTTTGCTTCAAAATAGCTTTAAGTTTACAGAAAAATTAAAAAAAATACACACTCGGGAGGAATTGATGGTGGATATGGTGTGAGCCTCTGTGAGTTCTCTGATGGACAGCAACCTGGGATTTTCAGCTGAACAAAACCTTTCCTTCCTAAGTTTCTTGTTGTCAGGATATTTTGTCACAACAATAGAAATGAAACTAGGATACCTACCAACACACATATTCTCTACGGTGCCATAAATAAGGCCAGGGTTTTACTAGGCTCCAGCTTCTCTAACTCTATGTACTGGTTAAATTCTCACCTCATATCTTCTTATGAAATTTAAAGATGGCTTGCCTGCCCCTACCTTAGGATGTGTCCCTCTCATTGATGAAGTGCCTTTCTTCCCCAACCCACTACTATTCCCATCTCCCCTCCTCTTTTGCCCAGTTGTTTATGCCCAACTTTTTAGCTGCACTGTTATTCTATGCCAGCTATACTATTACTTACTTTCCTTACATTGTATGCCATAAATTAAGCAAACGCTGCACGTCTAGCACTTTGTGCCTGTATCCAACTTAACTTACTCTTGTCAGCAAGTCAGTAAAGTAGAATTAATTACAGGTGATAAAAACGGTCATCTAGAGAGGCCAATAAGTTACAGAATGTCAGATAGGAATGGATTTTGAGTTTAGTTCCAGTGTTGTAAAATTCACTTTCATCACCTGCTATTGGGTTCCCTCTGCATATTCCTCTCTGTATGTCATGACAGAAATTCATATTTATATTCCCCAACTGAGTTTTAAAAGAGCTTTCCTGTGCTTCAAACTAACATTTCTCAAGATCTCATGTTACCATTGAGATCCTCTGCTCAGAGAGGTTGTTTTCAAAGCTCACTTCACCAAGAGCCTGCACATCTGTGCCTTGAACCAGTGCCTTCCAGGACAAGCCCTGACTTATCTGCACATCACTATCATGTTTTCCTGTTATGAGGAAGGGCATCCTGAAGCCTGTATTCCAAAATGGCTAGGCTTTCCCAGATGACACTCCAAGCCCTCTTAGAGAAAGATGATCACATTGGCTGCATTTAAGTTCTGGGAGTAAGAGTTAGACCAGCTTATCATCGCTTTCTCTGTTACTATGGCAATTTTAGCCATTTTTGTTTCACAATGCTGGCATTGCCACCCGGTTTTGTTGTGTCCCATTCTGAGATTTAGAATTTTATTATTTATTTAGTTAGTTACTTTAATCCTAGTTATAGCCCCCTCTCTCTTCTTCTCCCAGTCCCACCTTCAGGCCCCCTTCTCCGTACCCTTTCTAGATCCCTTTCCCCCACCATCACTCCCCATACCTTCAATTTGCATGAAAATTGTGCTCATTCTCTTACCCTATGACCTGGCAAGACAGACCCACAAGGGTGAAGTGATCAAATAGCAGGCACATGTTTCCATGTCAGAGACAGCATCCCTGTTCCCCTTCCTAGAGGACCCACATGATGTCTGAGCTGCCCATCTGTTACATCTGTGTTGGGGGCCTAGGTTTAGTCCATGCATTGTCCTTGGCTGGTGCTTCAGTCTCATTTTGATTTTTAAATCTCTTCAAGATGGGACAGTTTTCAAGCTATCTATGCCTCCATTGTGTTGGGAAGGGTCAGATTGCCTGAAATGCCTTCCCGTCCACACTTTGCTGTGAGGGATTTTAGCACACACATACTCTGCATGGGTGCTCAGAGCTTAAACTTGACTCTAGCAGCAATGTCTGGGTTTTAGGAATCATTGTCTTGGTGTCTGTGAGAGGCATCACTTTCATCATCTATTTTAACACAACTTCTAAGTAAATCCCTCATTTCTACAGGGATAAATAACACAGAGCTGGGTTAGAGATTTAAGGAAAAAATTCTGGGAACTGTTTAGAAGTAGATCTACTAAATTGAACAGTCAGTGAGCTAGTCTTTACCATTTTTATTAGTTTTTTAAAATTACTGTTACATATCATACAATTGAACTATACTAACTATTCAAAACAGGGTTTTTGGTTTTTTAAATTTCATAGTGCTCATAAAGAATATGAGTTCAGTGAGAGGATACACACAACCAAGACCAGCTGAAGGAAGTGCCAGGCTGTCTGAAGTCCTAACTTTGGAACACTCACTGCCAGATGACAGGTGGTGGCCGCATTTGTTCACAGGAAAGTGAATGTGACCTGTGTCGTTCTCTCACTACTGCTACTTTCTAAATTCCTGTCCAAGACTTATATAGAGCTGCGTTCTTTCAGAATATTCCCCATAATTATTAATTGCAGTATCTTGAGGTCTTGGAACTGCAATTTAGAGATGAGAGAATCCAAAGAGAGACTGAGTACTGTTCCAGCCTGTGTTCGCCAGAATGTCTGCTTACTTACCAGGGTTCTGACGTGACAGAATGACCCTATGGACCCCACACTGCTAACTACTTGAAGACACTGTAAAAATCACAAGGGCTTGAAAGATCTAGCTTTCTAGGTACAATAGCTGGTTGCACACACACCCCTCACTCATACATATCACTAAATTCATAAAGAAAGCATCCAAGCTTTCTAATTTAAGTCAGATAGGGTCTCTTTCTGTGGGTATATCATCTCAGAAATAGAGCAAAATCTAAAAACCCAAACCAAACACAGCACAGAGAATGCATCCGTCTTACATCTAGAACTGTTCCTTTTTCGCTTTAACGTTTATAATCAGTTATTTTCTGTGAACTACAAGAGGAACTTTTTTTTATTGTTTTGTAAATTTACTTTATATCTCTGCGGAAGCTGTAGATACAGAAATAACACTGTGGAAGCCACTTTTCTATGACCACTTCAAAAATAAGGCACCTATTGACCATTTCTGATCCTACCTTCTAATCTCTCTCTCTCTCTCTCTCTCTCTCTCTCTCTCTCTCTCTCTCGTTCTTTCTTTTGTTTTTGTTGTTTTTTGTTTTTTGTTTTTTGTTTTTTTGAGACAAGGTTTCTCTATGTAACCTTGGCTGGCTGTCTTGGCCTTGCTTTGTATACCAAGCTGTCTTCAAACTTATAGGAACACTTCTGATCTTTGTTTGTTTGTCTTAATTTGTTCACTTTACATCTTGATTGTAGCCACCTCCCTTGTCACCTCCTGATCCCACCCCTCCTCTCTCATGTCCTCTTCCACCCTCCCCTAGTCCTCAGAGAGGGGCGCCCTTCTACCCTAACATCTGTCCGCAGCCTATCAAGTGTCATCTGGACTGCCTGTAGCCTCTTCCTCTGTGGCCTGTCAAGGCCGCCCCATCAGGGAGAAGTGATCACCATGGGGGTGCCAGAGTCCATTTCAGAAGTAGTTCCTACTCCCCATGTTATAGGACCCACAACAAGACTACGCTGCCTATTTACTACATCTAAGCAGAGGGTCTATGTCCTCACCACGCATGGTCCTTGGTTGGTGCATCAGTCTCTGCAGTATCCCCATCCTCTACCCAAATTTTTTGGCTCTATTGGTCTACTTGTGGAGCTCCTGACCCTTTCAGGTCCCTCTATTCCCCCACTCTTCCATAAGAATCCCTGCACTACACACTGGAATTTGGCTGTGTGTCTCAGCATCTGCTTGGATCTCCTGCTGGGTCAAGCCTTTCAGAGGACCTCTATGGTAGGCTTCCTTCTGTTCTTTCTCTTCAACTGCTTTCAGAATTTATTGTATTTGTCCTTCTGAATAAAACTTAAGAACTATCTTTAGGATCCTCCTTGTTATTTAGTTTCTTTAGGTCTGTGTATTGTAGTGTGCTTATTCTGTATTTAGCTAATATCCACTTCTAAGTGAGTATATACCATTAGTGTCTTTTCTGGGTCTGGGTTACCTCACTCAGGATGACCATTTCCACTTCCATCCATTTGACTGAAAATTTCAAGATTTCTTTGTTTTTTTTTGTTTTTTGTTTTTGTTTGTTTTTTTAAAGCTGAGTAATATTCCATTGTGTAAGTGTACCACAATTTCTTTATCCATTCTTTGGTTGAGGGGCATCTAGGTTGTTTCCAGATTATTGCTAGTGAGCTCATTGGCACAGGAGACAACTTCCTGAACAGAATGCCAATAGCTCAGGCTCTAAGACCAACAATTAATAAATGGGACCTCACGAAACTGGAAAGCTTCTGTAAGGCAAAAGACACTGTCAACAGAACAAAAGAACAGCCTACAGGCTGGGAGAAGATCTTCACCAGCCCTACATCTGACAAAGGGCAAACATCCCAAATATATAAAGAACTCAAGAAATTAAGCCCCACCAAAACAAATAATCCAATTTAAAAATGGGATACAGAACTAAAAAGAGAATTCCCAACAGAGGGATATCAAATGGCTGAGAAAGACTTAAAGAAATGTGTCCAATGTGTCTAGTCATCAAGGAAATGCAAAGCAAAATGGCTCTGAGAATATAAACATGAAATCTCTTTCTGCCACTTGCTACCAGGCATAGACCAGTGTTATTTACAGATCATGCACTTAGAAACTTTTAGTTTTGAACTTGACCTTTCTGATGCTTGTGCTAATATTCATTATGATTCGTTACCTAAGCCTATTTCAATAGAGCATTGTTACTTATGACCTTGTTATTTCAAACAATGAAGATCCAAAATAGACCATGCGTCTTTTAGTTGTTACAGCTGAGATGTAAGATTCTTAGTATGTACCTCTGCCACCAACAGAACCAGCTTTGGGCAGAAAGTTATACAAGAACAATGTGCTCATCTGTACAGTCAATGTAATTATATGTTAATATAGACTCAGACTTTCCCCCTCTATTCCTTTTTCTCTGGAGATCAAACACAGGCCAGTGTGCATGATAGGCTAGTTTCCTACCACTAAGCCACAAGCTCAACTCAGTTTACACAGACTGAGTGAGAGACTCATCAAAAAAGCTCTCTAGTGATTTGGGTATTCAAGTAAAGATAAGGTAGATGTGTTGCCTTAGCCAGGGCTCTCTAGAGACACCAAATAATATAATAGCTAGATATAATTATTACTTTTTAGTGAAAAACTTATTATATCAGTTAACTTCAAAATAGTAACAGCTGAACCACACCGAAAGGCTGAGAACCAAGTAGTTACTCAGTCTGTGGGGCTGGGTGACTCAGCAGCCTCAGTCTGGTACAGAACCAGTGGGTTCCTGAGGATCTTCCGGGCCTCAGTTAATGGAAAATATCTGGAGACACTAATTCTTATCCCAGAAGAGAGTCAGCAGCAGCAGCAGCAGCAGCAGCAGCAACACAGTAGATGAACTTGGTGACAAAGGAAGGCAGAATGAAGAAGGGATGACGCAACTTCCTCCTGCTATAAGTGTTTCATTCGGGATGCTACCACAACGTGCTTTCCACATTGGGGTGCGAGTTTCTTCTTCCCACATCAATTAGGATAAGCAGGATAATTCCTCTATAGAAGCTCCCTATTGAGGTGGCATGAAGCAAGTTAACACTGAATGCAATCATAACACTTATATAATAGACTTCTTCTTCCCTCCCAAGGGTAATTCCCCTCTCTACCTTTCTCTTGCTCTCTGTTTCATACACACACATACTAAGCATGCACATGCGCATGTGCGGGCACACATCCACATACACCCACATGGGAGGGGGTGGAGAGAAATAATACTCTGACATAGTTTAGTCTTTGTCCACACTAATTTTTCCCCTAAAGTCTTTATTGGGTACATATTTTCCTTGCCAAAATGAAAAGCCTTTGCCTTTAGCAGGAAAAACAATTTCATTCTGTTCCTCCAACTTTCCTTTCCATGCTCATTATATGATCATTAAACTATCACAAAGGACATATTAAAATCTTCTAAAGAGATTGTGGGAAAACCCCTCGAGTTCTTCTGCTATGCCTGAATGAGGAAACAGTGATGGCTTTAAAAACCATTAACTCTTGTTCAGTGACACGGTCATTCTAGAAAGGATTCTGGAAGAATTTAAGGAGAAGACTACATGTATTTCCTGGAATCTAGCCATTCCATGCCTGAGTCAACATCCTGGGGAACAAGGGCTTGGGACTCTGACATTGTTATCATATGTTCAGGTGCTTTTTTCCTGGGAAAGAAAGGTGGAAGGAAATGGAAGAATCTGCCAATAAGGGGAGGATGAGTAAGATGTGATACAGGAGGGAATTATGGGATACTCTGTAGCAATTAGAGTATGAGTGTGTGTCAGAAATACTAAAACAAACTCAAAACTTAGCTCATCCTATAAATTCAAAAAACACAAAAATATGCATCCCATGTGCTTAAATGGTTTTCATATAGAGAAGGACACAAATGAAAAATGTGATTCCTACAAAAAAATCCCTATGATTTCTATTTTTGTTTGGACATTTTATTTTTTACTCTCTGACAAATTTTGGAAATAATAAGTAAAACAAAAAAGAAAAATTTGAAATGAGTTAGCAGTAGAGCAGGGGAAAAACACAAGTTTTCATTGGAGAAAAACTCAAACCAGACACAGAAATCCACCTTTAGGAAAGCAAGACAATTAATTCAGCTGTCTTCCCTGGACACCAGCAGCTGTACAGCATGGCAGCGAGCTCTGGCAAACCTTTCGATGTATCCCAGTCTGCCTTAAAACAAATTTACTCCCTCACAGGTAACGCATTCATAAATGAGAGAAAAACTGCTGCCTTTAGTTGAGGGCCCCTCAGTTAGGATGAAGGAGGAGATAGGAAATGCTAATGGGATTTCTGACATGTATGTTTAGAAAAATTCCTGTGATGAGTTGCTTTTGCGACATGAAGACTTGCTTATACCATTTAAATGAATAATAGGGAATAAAAATGTAACTATAGGTAGAGACTATAGATTTTATCTTGTTTTATTAATCTATGATTTTTAAAACTTGAATATACTGTGTCTTGTCCTGGGTGTAAACATGTGTTTGTTTTGATTCTAATTGTGGGATGTGAAACAGATTTGTGAGAGGGCATGTGATGTTTGTCACCTGAAAACAGACTTGAGAGAGGAAAAGTACTGTTTTTCTTCTAGAAGGGGAGCTATCTCATGCGGGGGCATGACTTCTGCCAACTGACAAACATCCTGGTACAGACTCTAAGAGGAGACATATATATGAGTCCCAAACCAGAGGTTTGCCTTTTGCCTTTTGTATCACTTCCAAATGCTCCAGAGAACACTTCGAGGTTCTGGGTTCTGGCAGCTGCAATTACAATCTCTTTTCCTGAATTTCTGGTTTGCTGTTTAAAGAATCTTCTGGAATCCTGACAATGAAAACTAGAATTGGCCCAAGAACATGAGTCTATACAGATACGCTCACTGTCCGTATTAAGCTCTTTTCTCCGCTGTCTAGGGAAGGTGGATTGCAAGGAAAGTAGAGTCACTAAAGAAACATGAATAGAGTAAGTTTTAAAGAAAAAGAAAAAGACTCCACGGTTTCATCTTAAACCTATCAGAGGAGTACTTCTTTTTTTTAATTTATTTATTTATTTATTTATTTATTTATTTTTTTTAATACATTTTTATTAATTTATACATATTACATCTCAGTTGTTAGCCCATCCCATGTATCCTCCCATCCCTCCCTTCCTCTCACTTCCCCCCCCTACTCCCCTCCCCTATGTCTGTGTCTGAGGGGGATCTCCTCCCCCTGAATATGCTCATACGGTATCAAGTCTCTCCTTGGTGACCTATTATCTTTCCTCTGAGTGCCACCAGGCATCTCCATCCAAGGGATATGATCAAATATGGGGCACCAGAGTTTGTGTGAGAGTTAGATCTTCTTCTCCACTCAACAGTGGAGAATGTCCATCGGCTAGTCCGGGTAGGGGTTCAAGGTTTTTACTGCCTATTTTTTCCTTGGCTGTTGCCACAGTTTGCGGAGGACCCCAGGGCCCAGACTCGCCTGTAGTTTTCCAGGACCCACTGGATCCTTCCATTTCCTCTTTCTCCCAGGCTTCTCACACCTAAAGATTCAATAGGATGTCCTCCCCTCTTACCCATTATTCTGGTAGGTACAGTTTTTCATGGGGACGTACACCTTGGGCTAGTGTCTCGATATAAGTGAGTATATACCATTTAGCTCTTTTTGCTTCTGTGTGAACTCACTCATTATGACAATTTCTAGTTCTTGTTATTTATTTATTTTTATATTTCATTCATTTATTAATATTACATCTTAATGGTTATCCCATCCCTTGTCTCCTCCCATTCCTCCCTCCCTCCCATTTTCCCCTTACTCCCCTCCCCTATGACTGTGATGGAGGGGGACTTCCTCCCCCTGTATATGCTCATAGGGTATCAAGTCTCTTCTTGTTAGGCTGTTTATTTTTTTTTTATTTTTATTTTTTGAAAAATAAAATCATTCATATTACATTTCAATTGCTATCCCATCCTGCGCATCCTTCCATTCCTCCCTCCCTCCCACTTTCACCCCATTCCCCTCCCCTATGACTGTGACTGATGGGGACCTCCTCCCCTTGAATATGATGCTAGGGTATCAAGTTTCTTCTTGGTAGTCTGCTATCCTTCCTTTGAGTAGACGAAATGAGGTGTAATTTCTAACGTGGCCACAAGAGAAGATTTTGTACTAATGATTTGAAAGTGAATCTTGTTTAGTAGCACATTTCACAAATCCTCATGATTTTTCATGATTTGGACTTCTACTTCTGCCTCCATTCCCACTCTAAACAGAACAAAATAAAAACGAAGGTCTCATGTAGCCCAGGCTAACCTAAAACTCAGTCTGTAGCTTCAGGTGACCTTGAATGCTTATCTTCTTGCCTCTGTCTCCTCGGTGCTAAGAATACAGATACACACCACAAACCCTGCATTGTGTGCATTGAGGACCACTGTCCTTGGTAATTAAGAACAAAGAACAGGGAGTATAAGGAATAAAAAAAATCTCCCTCAACACTTGGCAGGCCTCAAAAAATTGGAGGATAGCTGGACGTGGTGTTGCACGCCTGTAATCTCAGCACTAGGGAGGCAGAGGCAGGTGGATCACTGTGAGTTCAAGGCCATCCTGGTCTACAAAGCGAGTCCAGGACTGCCCAGGCTACATGAAGAAACCCTGTCTGGAAAAACAAAACAAAACAAAAAAGAAAGAAAAAAGAACCTGGAGAAGTATGATGCAAACCCCAGGCTTGCCAGGAGCCCCTGCTATTCCCTGGTGCTTTGTCTTGGTCATCAAAACCACAGCGAGCGAAGCATTTAGGAAGAAGGAAATAATTTCTAGCCAAGACACTGATACCAGCCCTGTACTTCAGCAATGTGCAGTCTGAACTCTTAAATTTCAGTAAGTATGCTCACATTCAGTTTGACACCTATCCGGAGGGAATGCGGTTCCCATATACAAAACCCGACAGAGGGGAGCCTGACAGCAAAGGCAGCAGTCACTGTTAGAATTTGCTACGTTATGTTTTAGAATGCAAAAATACAAGCCTCTGGTGTACGGCATTGCCCCAGTTCGTCTAATTTATGGGTGTAGGAAGTCTAGTGTCTTCTATTTGTTTTTATTGTTTTATCATTTTCATTGGAGAAATCATTTCTTCCTTGGTTAGCCTTATTCTTAGGTAGTTAAGACTGTTTGGAACCATTGTGAATGTAATTGATTTTGTGATCTTTACTGACATGTTTGTTATTGGTGCATAGAAAAGCTACAGATACTTCTATGTTGAATTTGTATTCTATTATTTCATTGAAAGTGTTTATTAGTAGAACATTCTGGTAGACTCTTGATAGGTCTCATAGGTACAGGATTCCATCATTTGCAAATAAGGGTAGCTAGCCTTCTTCCTTTCCCCTTTGTATGGCTTCTAGTTCTCTTGTCTTATTTCTCTGAGACTTCTAAGACCATGTTGAATAAGAGCAGAGCAAGTGGAAAGCCTTGTCCCCTTCTTGATTGTAATGGAAATGCAGTGAGTTCTCCCCCTCAGTGTAATGTGGCCTGTAGATTTATAGGCTGTAGATTTTTACTGTGCTGGGACAGTTTTCTTCTGTTCCTATTTCCTTCAGGGCTTTTACCAAGAAGGACTGCTGGAATTTGTCAAAAGCTTTTTTGTATATATTGAGATAATAATGTGAATTCTGTCTTTGATTAAGTGATCTTAACAATTAGCTCAGTACTCCCAACTCACATTGTTGAAAAAAATGCAATGAAGGCAGGTGTGGTAGTTTACACCTCTAATCCCAGCACTCAAGGGAGACAGAGGCAGGTGGATCTCTGAGTTCAAGGAGGTGAGTCCAGGACAGCCAAGGCCACATAGAAAAACCCTGTTTTGAAAAACAAAACTACAAACAAACAAACAACAAAAAAGCAAGGAAGACACATGGTTTATTATAAAAATAAAACTATCACACATGAGACCTGGCACTGAGACTCCTCACATAAACAAACTTTGCTGGGTTTATATTAGGATCAAAATGAGGAAATAATCTCTCAAGATCCTCACAACTAAACCTTAGAAAGAAGACTTTAATATGAGCCTGTATGGTGTCAGAACAAACACACAGGAAAGGAATTGAGAAATCTCAAAGAACAAATTAAAAAACAAAAGGCTTCTATTTTATAATTATTCTTGTCAACAGATAAAGAGATGATTGTCAGTGTAAATAGATGTGGTGAGTGCCTGAGAGATGGGTAGGTAAAATGTGGCCAAGAGTTCTTATTGATGTTTCCAAGGGAGGAAATGATAAGCAAGGTAGAGTGAGTGAATTAAAGACTGACTAATTTGAACAATTTCAGTAGGCTCTGAGCCTACTGAGCTGTTCTTAGTCAGCTAGAACATGGTCGCAGTGATGAGCAGAGGGGAAACAGAGTAAGTGTCTTCACTGACAGAGCTCTCATTCATGAGCTAGAGGGGAGGAGAAAGTACAGTGACAGAGAGAGAGAGAGAGAGAGAGAGAGAGAGAGAGAGAGAGACAGAGAGAGAGACAGAGACAGAGACAGAGACAGAGACAGACAGAGAGAGAGACAGACAGAGAGAGAGACAGACAGACAGACACAGAGACTGAGACAGAGACAGAGAGACACAGACAGAGATAGACACACAGAGAGACAGAGACACAGAGAGACACAGAGAGACATCAAGGGAGGAAAGGGTAAGACAAAGATTTTTAAATCAAAGTACTCCATGGCAGCTCCAATAAAGACAGTGGAGGGTGAGTGTGACAAAAGAAACAATGTAATAAAGTTTATGGGAGGCAGGTTTACAGGGCTAGTGTAGACATATCATGTACCAATATAGTTGTTAATATGACTGAGAAACAGAAACAGTATATAGCAGAGAAAGTAGCATTGACTTAGCAGTACTCTGTAGTCTTTTCATTTAGTTTATCAAGTAGCTGAAATTAATGACAGTAGAGGGATAGAATTTAGCAAGGTATAGAAATTAATAACATATGACCTATGTATTAATTTTTATTTTTATACACACACACATATCTATTTGCACAATGTATTAAGTCTTCGTGACATTACCTTACTTTCAGAAAGAGGGCAAGTTTGACCTTCCATGTTAAGGGAGTGATAACATACTTTGTCTTCTTAACATTTTCTGGTATTGGGAATACATAATAAAATATGACCAATGGCTTCTGAGCTCATTTCGGGAACCACATGGACTGTCTCCTGTTTCTTAGATTAAAAGTTTTCTTGTATTTCACTTTACGTTCAATGCTCACTCAGTGCCTCCAATGAACCACAATAAATGTTGCTTATAAATGTTGTCATTCTGGTCTCCTATGACTGAGCCCTGGGTCCCGGAGGGCAGCCTTAAAAATGAATTACTTCTCAGAGTGTAGATTGATACAGATCATGCTAGGGACGACACAGACATAGACATAGATGGTAATAGATAAACACACCCTCAATTCTTCCTGGATTACTGGAGGACATTAGGAAGGATAACAGGGATCTGGTGACCTTTTCATAGTCAATATGTGAATATCGATCAGTGGGTAAATTCAAGAGACACATTAAGACACAGTGTCATTAAGCTAAATCTCCAAAGTTCATCAGGTAATGCAATTCTGTAAACTTTAAATAAAAACACACAAACTGGAGAAAGATATTCCTCTAAGTCCTGACATAAAGCCTTTACTTCTTTAGTGTTCTTCCAGGAGAAGAACGCCCCCGCCCCCTGCCTGCCCCCATCTGTCATCATTTTTACGCAAGGGCATGGGAAAGAACTACTTGAGACTACTTATGTGAGTGGCATTGTTTCTCATGAGGATGTGATGAAAAGTAGAAAACCCTCCAGTGTGTTTAGTTAGCAAGCATGCCCTTCATTCTCTTTTTTGCTGGGGTGAGTCCAAAGGCAGTGGTTGAAATTCAGGTCTTTAGTGCATATATTAGTATATGTGAGGAAAAGCAGCCATCCCTGTGAGAGCAAGCAGCACTATTGACTCTGTGAACCTGTTGGGCTTTCTGACTCCATTCCAAAGTCCAAGAAAACATCAAGGCACCAGCCATGAAGCTGGTACCCATCCTTCTGCTGGTGACCATCGGTATTTGTGGCTGTTCTGGTAAGTCACTCTCTGGAGGATCGATAGTTCTCTACTTCTCTGTTTCTATCATAACAACACAACTAATTTTGGCATATGAGCACTAGAGTGTGGTTCAAAGGAGTTTCAGAGTCATAGAAAAAGATGCTATCTGTTGGAAGACAATGGAGATCCTCTATCAGTCATGATCTAACCCAACATGAGTACTACTCCAAAGTGCACAGTAAAGTGGTGAGGTTGCCAGGTTGATTCTACTGAAGTAGTTACATTTGTCAGCTATAAATGCCATTGCAATGGTACTTATAGTTGGGCATCAGATGAGAGTTCTACAGAAATTACTGCACTGCTCCCTCCAGTGAGGTGTACAGGCAGAGTTATGTGGTTGTACTCGGGGAGGGGGGTGAAGTACTTCATCTTCAGATAAGGTACAGGAGCTGACCTCTTGGAAGGCTGGGCCTCTCCTTTTTTAGGGAGTCACTGTACCTTTCAGCATGAGATGTTTGGGTCCTTGAAAAAAAATCCTTGATAGTAGCCATTGCTCACCAAAGTAAAGGGTTTGGAGCATGTTCCCTGGAAAGATATAGAAACTCCCAGTATGAAGAATAGCCATGAGATACCAACTGTTATCTGCACTTAGAATCCTGACCTGAAATTGCTGTTTTTATTGGACTTTCTTTGTTGAGAAAATTGGCAAGTTTGGAATATTTCATTGTCCCTTAGTGTGCACAGACATGTTTTCCATGCAAAGTGGAAGCAGAAAGGAGCACGGATCAAAATAGTGACCAGTCTACTACGAGAAAGTTTCAAAGGGAAAATTGGTGATAGAAGACAAAGGCAGGGTGTGGGTCAAGCTCACATTTCTACTTTGAATCAGGAAACAGGTTTTTTTTTTCAAAGAAAAAAAATGAACCATGGAAGGTCTTAGCTGGTAAGATCGAGATTTCTTTGTGAGTGCTTGTATGCACACATGTACTTATATATCTGCACAAGTTTTTCAAAATATATATCACATACATTTTCTATTCTGTTTATCTTTTTTTCTGAGACAGGGTCTCTCTGTGTTAGCTTTGACTGTCCTGGACTCACTTTGTAGACCAGGCTGGCCTTGAACTCACAGTGATCTGCCTGCCTCTGTGTCCCTAGTGCTGGGATTAAAGGAGTGGGCCACCACTGCCTGGCCTATTCTGTTTCTTTTATGCAAAGTTATTTTTATTTTTAGCTGGAATATGAAAAATATCTTAAATTGTAATTATTAACTTGTCCAGTGTACAAAACAATAGGCTTTACTGTGATCTATGCATACATTCACATACCTTGAACTAGCCATGCATAGCTTCCTCTCTTCTTTCTACCTCTACTTCTATAAGTACCTTTTTCTCAGCCTCCACATGTCTCCTCTGATTTGTTCCTCTCCCTCATGACCCACGCCCCTTCCTATTGCTAGAGACCAGCAATCCTTAAATCAAATATATAAAGTGTAGTTTCTCCATGCAAAAACCTTGATTACTCCCTACTGTCTTCAGGAAAAAGTTTTGTAATTATGGGTATGGCATTGGAGGCTTTCAAAAATCTCACTTCACTGAACTTTTTTCTATTCAGCACTGCCCTATCATCTGCCTACTGTCCACACCCACTGGAATTGTGCACTTTGCCATCACTGTCTAGAGAGATGGTTTGCATAAAGTGTGTGTGTGTGTGTGTGTGTGTGTGTGTGTGTGTACACGTTCATTTTAACATCACAATGATTTATTGTTCCTGTGTCTAAGTGTTTTTCCTCTTCTTAGGTCCAGGAATGTTCCGATTCTAACTGGTGCCAATTAAGACATAACACTGAACTGAATTGATTTCATGCACCAGGATCTAGTTCATTCATGCTTGGCCCTGAATGGGAAAACTTTATGGACCCTCTCCTTTGGCTTAAGGGCTGTGACTGTGGACAACCTATATGCAAAGTGCCTTCTTATTAAATTATCCATTAGTATCTACTGAATAAGTTTTTTTTTTTTTTAGTATATGTCACAGTCAGTTCTGTGCATCACATACAACAACAAAGACTCCTTACTCTCATGGGACCTCTATTCCAATGAGAGGATGAGGCTAGTAAATTAACACATACACAATATCATATGTGCTATCAAATATGGTAGAAAATGCAATAGAAAAAATATGAGAAAAGAGTAACAGATGATGCTGTTTAAATATAGTGGTGGCTACAGGCTTCTCTAATGGGTAACATTTAAAAAAAAAACAGACGACAGAAGGAAAACATGACTATAGTTATTTGGAAAGAGAACATTCTAGGGAGATGGACTGCCACATGCAATGTCCCAAAGGCATAAAGATGTATGGGAAATCTAAATGAGTGCATATAGGTTGGAGATGTTGATGGGCAGAGAGGAAGGGGATGGGTCTTAGACAGGGATGGGTGCACCATGTTTTACCGTCTGTTCTCTTTTCCTCTACAGTCACTGCCTTCCTCATCAAGGCTCCCGTTGCCGATATGTTACCTTTACCGTTGGACAACCTTCTTCCCTTATTTGATCCTTTGAAGATGCTTCTGAAAACCCTGGGCATTTCTGTAGAACATCTGGTGGCAGGGCTGAAGAAGTGTGTGGATGAGCTGGGGCCAGAGGCTTCAGAGTCTGTCAAGAAGCTTCTGGTAATCACAGCTTGGAGAGGGGATGCCTTATTGCCATGGGAGAAGGCTTTGCTACCTGAATGCTCCCCCATCACTTATAAGCGTGTTCTTTCTTTTTTTTTTTTGAGTTATACTCATGATATGTGTATATTCCAGTAGACTCCAAAATTGAAATATCTGCATGTGTAGAGAGAACTTTGAACAGTTTAAGCTGTGACTTTACCTAATTGCACAGCTTTGGGATCCTTGATAAGACACTCTGAGCCTTTGCTTCAGTGTCACCAAAAGGTTGTCAAATAGAATGAAAGTAAATATTTTTGAAATATGCTAATTACAGGTAAGAAAGGCTTATGTTTATCTTTGTGCTTCTGTTTTCTAGGAGGCCTTATCACACCTGGTGTAAAGTCTGCATAAATGGAGTTGAGGTGCGAGTGGAAAGAGATGGATATGCCCACCCTGCCTGGCAGATTCTCCTTCTACCATTTGCAGACTGACTGTCCTGAAGTCTAGTGTGTCTAGAAAAGAACAAATAAAGCACTAAAAAGATCCGTAACTCAGCGTGTGTTCACTTTAGACTATAACTGGACAGCCTCCCTCTTGGGTCACAGACTCTAGAGACTCTGTTATTGGACAAACAGTCTAAAATATGAAGCAGGATATATTCATTCCTTTCTCTTATCTGTCAGTCAAATAAATCCATCCCCTACTATTCTTTATCTACTGACAATTCCAGATTCCCCATCTTCTTACTCTGTTAAAAATCACATTTAAAATAATGAAAAAAAAAATAAATGATGTTCAATAAGACAAAGACAATGCTAATGTCATTTCAACCCTAAGATAGCAATTTATATTAAGTTTGTAGTTACATTGGAGCCATTCAATAGTTTTAATATGCTTTCTCTAAAGTCAAGCCTTTAATACATATTTTTAGGCAAAGCACTTATCTATATCTTTTGTCAAATCTGGGATCTTCAACAATATTGCATTAATCTTTCCAAGACATAACTTTTGCTTATCTTATGAGCACATACAGAATAGATTTCATGCTTCTCGCCTTGGCTCATATTTCCAATTTTGAAAGTATCATTTTTATGCGTATGCTCCAGTCCCAACCACATAAAACATATCAATGAACCCTTTCCTATTAACAGATCTTCATGGAAAACCAAGAGTGTCCGTTACTATTTTCTGCATACATGGACCTGTTACAGTCTTGGAACCATTTGCTGTCAGACACATTTCTTTACTCTGGTCTCTATTGAAAAAGAGCACAAATAGCATGTTGACTGCCAGATTGAGTTTCTGTTTCACAGGTTAGAGAACCTTAGGAGGTCCAGGCAGTAGCCAGTTGGAGAAAGGAGAACCTAATGTTGGAGTGGTTCCCCTTGCTTTTCTTTGGGGGAAGTCTCTGGACGTGAGAGCCCCGTGTACATGATTCTAGATCCTACTGGCTAGGACTGCAGTGGACCCAGATTTTACCAGGAGATTCCAGTCTGGGCTCTGATTATCTGAATGCATGTATATTTCCTTTCTCAAGCAAGACTGATTATGACTTTTCCTTTTTCAGTTTGTAGGTTGTCTTCCTAGTAGTGATGTCACCTGAAGCTCTTCTATTACCAGTTCAGTTAATTCTAACATCTGAATCAGCTTCATGCGCTATATTTTGTACAGTTTAAGCATGTAAGAGGACTTTTAGTTCCTGGTTGGATGTTGACTAATACAATAATAGTAAATTATCTTGATTTCCTGCAGCTTCTTGGCAACTTTTTTTTTTCCTACTTAAAATGCAGATTATGGATGGGGGTAGTGGCACATGCCTTTAATCCCAGCACTCCAGAGGCAGAAGCAGAGGCAGGCAGATCACTGTGAGTTCAAAGCCAGCCTGGTCTACAAAGTGAGTCCAGGACAGCCAAGGCTACACAGAAAAACCCTGTCTCAGAAAAAAAATGCAGATTATAGAGCTGGAAAGATGGCTTAGAAATTAAGAGCACTGACTGCTCTTTGAGAGGCCCCAAATTCAACTCCCAGAAACTACCTGGTAGCTTGCAACCATCTATGCTGTGATCTAATGCCCTCTTCTGGCATGCAGGTGTACATGCAGGCAGAGCACTGTATACATAATAAATAAATCTTCAAAAAACTAAAAAAAAAAAAAAAAGCAATTATTTCTGGACTCAGTATGTGTTTATATCACAATAAATCCACTGTAATAACAAAGAACCTAAATATTTCCTGCCTGCTGAACATTGTAGCTCAGCCTCACAGGAGACTGCAGAATGCTAATGGATACCTTTGCGACTGGTGGCTATCTGAAAGCTAAGTTTTGACACCATCGTCCAGGGTGATCGGAGATAATATTATCATTAATATTGACCGCTCCAAAAATAAAAGTTTAAAACTTGAAATGCATTTCTTCAGAATGTTTTCATAACACCATAAAGTAGAAAAATCATGAAGTCAGGACTACATGTAGTTGCTCTTTCTGAAATTTTTTTCTCGTTTTCTCATCTTAGCCAAATATGTAATAATAGATTAGATTTTCAGCTGTAAGAGTAAGCAGCCTCAAATCCCCGTGTTGTGTGCACGTAGCATTTGACTCATAGTCTGTGACTAAGTCTACCATACATTGTCTTGTCTTTCTTCAGCATTTTAGACCATGAGGGTGGCAAGTAAAGACAAGCTGGTGAAACTATGGTATGACTCTTAAAGTTCTACTTGAGGGAAAAGATTATGAATTTCAGAGGGAGCGAGGTTGGGGAAGGGTTGGAGGGAGAAGGGAAGATGATTTAAATACAGTACACATATTTGAAAATGTAAAAGTACATTTAATTTTTAAAAACTTCTACCAGAGGTAATATGTATAACTTCTAATTATTATTTTTATTGTCCAAAGTCAGTCAACACTGATCACCACCGATACATTATCTGATCACCACTATATATTATATAGTTCTGCAATAAGAAATAAGTGTATCTTACATATATGGCTCAATATAACATATTTCATCACATTTTAAGGTAAATGTTACTTAAAAGACTTCTGCACTACTTAAAGGTCTGTGCCCTATTTATTTTATATTTTCGTTCCTATTTACTTTACTTCTATTTGATTATTAATTTTCAATTTCTTTAAATGGCCCTTATTTTCTGACAGTCCCAAAAATTCGATGCTTCCTAGGATTCCAGACTCAAGTCTGCTCAGTACACTTATAACATGGTCTTTTTTGTTTGCTTGTTTTTGTTTTTCAAGACAGGGTTTCTTTGTGTATCCCTGGCTGTCCTGGCCTTGCTTTATAGACCAGGATGTCCTAGAACTTACAGAGATCTGCTTGCCTCTGCCTCTGCCTCCAGAGTGATGCGATTAAAGGCATGGGCCACCATGCCTGGCTCTACATAGTCTTAATAGACTATAGACTTTCCTTGTTTTACGACTCTAAAATCTGTAGTTGGTTTTTATCTCTTTTTTGAGAAGATATTTAATGACTTGTCTGACAATAACTAATTCCAAGAAATGCCACTTCTAACGTGCACTATAGTAGGCTTGTATTTAAACTCTTTCAAAAATACAGAGCTGGCACTCCTAGGAGCTCTCAGAAACTGTGACAGTTCTCATGAGACCTGCACACACTGAAACCAGAAGGATCCTAAGACAGAGAGGGTGAAGTGAACATGAAGTGCAATCCTATAGAGTCAGTGTGTAATTTATGCATGCTGAGAAAGGAAAAACCATTTTTCTCCAGTGGAGTGTTGGCGAGCATACCAATCAGACTCCAACACAGACTTCATGCCCAGGACCCCAGGATGACAGAAAGATGGTGTCCATGTCACTGGGTTTTTCTGTCTGTTTGATTGCCTTTTTGTTGTTGTTTTGGTGTGCGTGTTTGTGTGTGTTATTTTCTTTTGCTTTGTTTAATTATTATTTTTGTCTTATTGGGTTTTTGTTTGTTTTAGTTGCTTGTTTTCAAATTTGTTTTTATGTTTTGGGGAGTTTTTGAAAGAGGAAGAAGGAACATGAATTTGGGTACATAGAGAGGTGAGGAGGATTTGGGAGCTGTTGAGAGATGGAAAAATATGATCAAATACATTGTATGTAAAAAATGTTTAATAAAAAATTTAAAACCACACACATACATCATTTAGAGGCTTTACTTTGTTCATTTGCTTCTGGAGTTCGTTTTGACTTTTCTGTAAATTCTATTTCTTCTTTTATAAATAAAAATAGAAAACAACTCTCTCTTATAATTTCCTGTCTTAGTTTATAACACAATAATTCTCATGGTTTTCCAAGACAGGAGGTTTGGAACTATCCCAAATATTTCCTTTTAATCAACCTCCCCTTCTCAATAGCAAGTAAACTATGTTGATAATAATTTTTCCTAAACATCCTATATATTTTTCATTGTTTAAACCTCACTATACTAACTAAATTAGTGTCACCAGGCTGCTGTACTAATCTCCCAAATTCTCTGTTTTCTCCAAAATTCCAATCTATAAGCTATAAAACAAGAAAGACTATTTTTCTACAGAACAAGAGCTCAAATGTTAAATTCTTCAAGTCTTTTTCAGGCAGTATTTTAAAGCTCATTCACAACACAGACATAGACACTCCTTAGTTTCATACTCCAAAGCTCATTCTTTGCAGTGCCCCAGCCAGCTGTGTAGCTCAATCAAGTGTAAACTTGTCGATTGAGTAGCTAAAAAGTAATAAGTTTTAGTCATTTGTTATTTTATGTATGTGTTTTATTCAATAAGTGGCCATTAATCATTGATTGCAGTATTTTTAATTGATAATTGTTACATACTGTGACAAGTTAAACCAACATGATCTGCTCATCTCGAGATCTTACAGTGTGCCATATGAGCCAAAGAATACTCTAGACAGCTACCAGGGGAATGAATATGCCCATGATGCAGAGAACTTGACTTCCTCAAAGAGATGTGTGCTGGAAATCATTTGAGCAGATTCAGGGAACACGAGCTGAGTCTGTACAGACAGAAAAGTAGAAGTCCAGTGTTGGGTATCAGAATCATGGCCACTTTTTACTCTAACAAGCCAGGAATGCCTTGAGTGGTTTGGTGTCTAGTGCCCTCCATCTCCCTGAATGGCACCACCATGCACATTAAGACGTTAGTCAGCCACCGAGGAGTTGTTATCGATACTTCTCTCTCCCTGACAGATACTGCCTGACTCAGGTCCACATCTGCACAGACTCAGCTCCTGTTTTCTTGAAAACTCCCACATTACTCCTTCTGCACTGACATTATTTTGTCCTGGCCTATCTCTTACAAGAGCTCCTGAGCTGGCTTTTCACTTTCCTCTGGCCTCTATATCAATCTAGTGAAATTTTAAAAAGGTAAACCAGTATTCACATTCATTCTAATGCTTAAACATTTTGATTCTGATTTGGGAAGCACATTTTTAGGATAACATGTGAGAACAGGTGAGATTACTGTTCTCTTTTGACTTCAACTGATTCTTGTTTACAACTTAGCTGTTTGGGCTTTCTTCTACAAACAGATCACAGCACAATGACAAATGTCACTCAATCAACTTTAAATGCCTCTATTTAATTTTCTTTGGGATTTTTTCCCATTTAATCATTTTACCATGTTCTTTCTTTTACTTCCACATATCAACACACATATTACTTCTTTTGAAAAAAAATCTCCTTGATCACATGTGCTGGGAAGATACAATTGTAATAGGTTATGATAGATTTCTGACCACTTCCCTCTAAAAAGAGTTAAATATTCCTGAATGATTGATTGTGATTTGTCTCTCACTTTGGGGAAGTTCAAAACAAGCAGAGTATAGCATCGACTAGTGCCCATGGAACATGATAATATTCACCGTGCAATTTATGATTGAACGGGTAACATGATAAAACTCTTCGAATGACCCACACTTTAAAATTTCTGCCAGACATTTTATTTGAAGAAATTATAGGAGATGAATTGTTCTCATTTGTGTTTCTATTAATTTCTTTAGGTGCATTCTTTACCCATGTTACCAAGCAAATTGTACTGACAACAGGAAAAGCCAGATATGCGGCTTCCCCCTCACTTTCTCTGAGTCTGCACAAGCGTTAAGAACAGATT
Source organism: Acomys minous (assembly GCF_964271855.1). NCBI lineage: Eukaryota > Metazoa > Chordata > Mammalia > Rodentia > Muridae > Acomys > Acomys minous. The sequence goes on along the minus strand of NC_140486.1, from coordinate 42,253,882 downwards.
TGAATTTCCCAAGGTAGCGTAGCACCCATATAAGCCAACTAAGCCCAAGATGCTGTCAAGTGTTATCTTAGTGCCTGAGACAGAACTGCATGGACAGTACTCTAAAATCAACCTTTTGACTCCAGAAAGTTGAAGCCAATCTATAGTGAAAGCAACTGGGTTACAAATTGCAAGAGAAAACTTTTAAGTGCAATGGATATGTTTAGTATTTTACCTAGGAGACAGTTTGTGGGTGCGATTTGTTGAAACTTCTCCAATGCATACTTTGTTATAATACACTAATCATAATTCAATGAACTGATAAAATCACTTATATACCATGAGAGGCAGGTGTAATCTACTTTTTAACAGTAGTGTCAATTGGAATAAAAAAGGTAATGGCTATATTTCCGAGTCTTTCTCACAATATTCATTAGCCTTTGAAAATGAGTACTTTATCCATGAAATACCACTGATGTCCCTCATGAAAATCCCAGAAGGGTCTGTCAAAGTTGCACTGGAAATAATGCTATAATGAACTCTGGGATTTTTAAGATAATAGATGTAGACCCCTCATTAATGCAAGTGTGTGGCAACTGGCACAGCCTTTCTGATGAATAGGAATATGTTGGTTATAAACTGGCATTCTGACTCCACCATGGCTCCTCTCAGATCGCTCCACAAAGCACAGAAGATGCTGTTCCACATCTCACACTGCCATGACTGACCTCATGATTATACCATGTTGTATGTGACTGGTTGATTAGACACTCAGCCTTTGCATGGAGACTCTGAGCCATTTGAAGGCAACACTGAACTTGAAGAGATGTTCACTTTGCACTCATAATGCATTCCCCTTAAGTAAGCTTTTCATGGTTTCTGTCTTTTCCTTAATTGTGTAAATATTAATTCTTTAATATTTACTGAAGAACTATTTGCTATGGGAGTCTGCTTTTATTTCTCACAACTGGCTGGGCAAGGACCTTTGAACAAAGGAGTCACAATTATTGTGGGATTAAATTTCTATTTTTAAATATTTTTATGGTTTATTTTATTTCTTTCTTTTAAAACTTTTTCTTTTGCTGGATGATGGTTGTTCATGCCGTTCTTTAATCTCAGCACTTGGGAGGCAGAGGCTGGCACATATCTGTCACTTTGAGGCCAGCCTGGTCTACAGAGTGAGGACAGCCATGTGGGATCCCTCTGGAAGATGGAAGCCTGGTGTTTCCAGATAGTCCCTGAGCTTGGTACAAAAATGACAGACTTCCTTTTTCAGTAGGATCTCCTATTTGCCTGATCGGAGGAGCCCTAGATTCCCTAAGGAGCATCACATAACCCTCAGGGATGATCACAGGCCTGACTCTTTCCTGATAAGAAACCTGTTCAGCAAGCACCTGAGGATTCCTGGAGATACCCACCCTATGGTAGTAAGATGTTTCAGTGCCTTGGCTTTCAACCAATGACGTTTTAACTATATCTGGAGATTCTTTTCCACCCATAGGATAATTAAGTGCTGCTTTTCCTTCTTATGCTAGCCCCAGTGAATCGAACCAAACACATTCACTCTTGAAATTCCTCCCACTGCCTCAAGGTTCATAATGTCCCTGAGTCACAAACCCGGAGTCCCCTTCACTCCAACCATTTGTGACACATTTATTGTGAGGAAGAGTCGCCACCGGATACCTGGAGCTTGACTTCCTGTCAGACAGTGATGGTGAAGCTGCCTTGGCAGTAGCTGAAGCCTGCTCCACCACTATGAGATCAGTGCTGACCGCTGGCAAAGCACCCACAAGGCCTGAGTCCCACTGGACCTGCCTTCTGGCCAGTTTCAGGTGTCCACCCGCATCATCTGCCATGCTTAACATGGAAGCTGAAAGTGTCATCACAGGCTTCTGGAACATCAGAGTTTCCACTGTCATTGAACACCAGCAATTTCATTTAAAAAGAGCTGACTGTAACACCCACTGGAAAACTCATTTTCACCATCCCCAAGGAGACTGGGAACCTTGCCTAGCCTCACCCTGAGTGCTCTAAGCTGCTATGGAGAAAGAAAAGGGAGCTTTGATCTTAAGATTCCCCCCTCTTCCAGCCTGAAGCAAACAGCACCTGGCCTGACCTGCCTGACGTGGAACCCAGGCCAACACTTGGCAAAGAACTACAAGCAAGGACTACAAATATTTTCTTTTATTTTTTTTGAGATTATATTGTATTTATATCATTTTCTCCATCCCTTTCCTGTATCCAAACCCTCTCATATGCTTTCTTGTTAATTCATGTTCTATTTTTATGAATTATTGTTACATTCCTATATATGTATACATACATATATATTCATAATTATATAAACACTGAATTCTAATGAATAAGTGAAATAAATCAAGCTTAAATATCATATTAAGAGATGGACTTGGTGGACTAAGATGAGACATCCAAAATGGTATTAGGAAACACTACCAAGGAGATGTGATTTTAGTCATTAGGACCTATGATGATCTTTCTGAGAAGGTAAAATTTAAAAAAAAAAAAGAAGATGTAATGAAGGCAAAGCTATATGGCTATTTTGTCCAGGAATATGTCAAATAAGGGTAAAAGCACATTGAAAGTCTAAAAAGAACATTCTAGAAATAGTTGAAGGTTGCCTTCACTTACCTGGAGAGAAGGAACAAAAGGATGAGCTACAGGAGAAGGCATGTGAGGTGGGCAGCTTTGATGGGATTAACCATTGTGAGGTAACTAAAACATCCTGCTCTCAGAAAAAAATAAGACACTGAGTGGTAGAAGGAATTGAAAATTGGGACTAGATCTACCACAAGACCTAGCTATACCACTCTCTGGCATATACCCAAAAGATGCTCCATCATACCACAGGACACTTTCTCAACTGTGTTAATAGCAGCTTTATTCATAATAGTCAGAAACTGCAAATGACCTACATGTCCCTCAATAAGGAATGGAAATAAAACAGACATCTGAAGTAGATGGAGGGAGGGAACTGGGTGAGAGAGAAGGTGAAGAGGGTAACGGGTGTGGGGATCAGGTGTGTGGAGAGTCCAGAAAGGGGAGGACTGGGAGAGAGAACAGTGCGAGGGCATCTTTGGGACAAAGGAGGCTCCCAGGAGTATATAGGGGTGAACCTATTTGAGACTACAGCAGTGGTGGCCAAGGAGCCTGAAGTAGCAAACTTCCTCTAGCCAGGTAAGACTCCCAGTGCAGGAAGGGGTCACTAACCCACCCATAGAATGTGTCTTGTCTGAAAGAAGTGTAGGGGAGCCAGGCATGGGGGCGCACGCCTTTAATCCCAGCACTCGGGAGGCAGTGGCAGGTGGATCTTTGTGAGTTCGAGGCCAGCCTGGTCTACAAAGTGAGTCCAGGATAGCCAAGGCTACACAGAGAAACCCTGTCTCAAAAAACAAAACAAAAAAAAGTGTAGGGGTAAAGATGAAGCAAAGATAGAGGGACTGGCAAATCAATGACTAGCCCAACTTGAGACCTACCCCATGGGAGGGAGCCAACCCCTGTCACTACTAATGATACTCTGCTATGCTTGCAGACAGGAGCCTAGCATAACTGTCTTCTGAGAGGCTTCATCCAGCAAATGCTGGAAACAGATACAAACACTCACAGGCAAAGTATAGGCCAACCTGGTGGAGTGCTGTAGAAGAGTGGGAGGAAGGATAAAGGACACAGGAGGTCAAAGACATCACAGAAAGATCTACAGAGTCAACTAATCTGGGTCCATGATGGCTCATAGAGACTGAACCACCAACCAAAGAACATGTATGGATTAGGCCTATATCCCCTAAACAAAAATAGCAGATGTGAAGCTTGGTCAATATGTGGGTCCCCCAACAATGGGAGTAGGTGCTGTCTCTGACTCTGTTATATGCCAACGGGTTCCTTTCTCCTAGCCAGGCTGTCTTGTCTGGCCTCAGTGGGAGAGAATGTGCTTAGTCCTGGTGCAACCTGAGGTATTAGAGAGGGTTGGTACCCCCTGGGGGCCTCTCCTTCTCTGAGAAGAAAGAGAGGGTAGAATGGGAGGAGGAAGGAGTGAGGGTGGGAGAAGAGGAAGGAGGGGGCTAGGATCTAGTTGTAAAGTGATTAAATAAATTAATTAATTAATGGAAAAATTTAAAACAATGGGTATTGCATTGATTCATTGTAATGAAATTACAAATTAGTGAGTTAAATTAGTGAGTTAAAGTCTAAAAGGCTTAAGATATACCTCAGTGGTTAAAAGTACATGGTGTGCAATGGTAAGGACACAAGTTTAGATCCCAGCACCCAAGTAACAAGCTGAGTGTGTTCTTGCCCAGGCCTGCAAATCCAGCTTCATAAAGGGCAGAGACAAGAGGCTCACTTGGGCTTGTTGGCTGCTGAATAGCCAAAACACTCGAGTTCTAGGTTCGAGGAGACACTCTGTCTCAAAGAAATAAAGCAGAGAGTGCTAGAAATAGAGGAGGCTGATGGATGCTGTCTTCTGTTCTCCATGTGATGGATGGATCCTGGTGCTGCAACGGTTCATGTGCTCCTCCCCGCCAGACACACACACACACACACACACACACACACACACAAAGAGACAGAGACAGAAAGACAGACAGACACACAGAGACAGAGACAGAGAGATACAGAGACACACAGAGATACAGAGACATATATATATATATACATATATATATATACACACATACATATATGTACATGTATATACATACATACACCTCACACACACACTACTAGGTTCAATATTCGATCTTGGTTTGTCTATACCACTAAAGGATCCTTGAGCTGTATGCAAACTTATATCATGGGTAAATAAAAAGCATGGTAGACAAGCAATAGTTATTGAAATTACAATGGCTGCACTCAGGGTGGGGTAGCAAATAGGAGGAGCACTTGAGAAGGACAGGACCAAACTGGTGAACCCAATAGTGGAAACAGAATGAATTGGCGTTCTAGAATCCAGTGCTGCCATGGTCATCTCGCTCCATGACTTCTGTCTTGTCCTCCTGAGCACATTAGGTAACTCTGGGAGAATGTGTCTTACAAGTGCGTTGCCATGGCTTCTGAGGACTCAGCTGTGACCACTGAGGTGGTAGTGTGAAAGGGTTGTGCTCAGCAATCCGAGCACTCTTCCCATCCCAACACTCTGATAGACCAGAAGAAGAATAGCCAAGAAAGAGAAACAGACATTTGAATGAAAAGAGGAAGCTTGGTGTTTAGTTCTCCAGCACGGGACTTGAGGCACAAGATAGTTTAAGTGGAAAACTTTTAAAATATGTGTAAAATATCGAAACTTCTTCATATATTTTTATAAGGTGAGAACTTAGTTTTTGGAGTAAGAATTGAACCCTCAGCCGGGTGTGGTGGCACATGCCTTCAATCCCAGCACTCGGGAGGCAGAGGCAGGCAGATCCACTGTGAGTTTGAGGCCAGCCTGGCCTACAAAACGAGTCCAAGACACCCAAGGCTACATAGAGAAACCCTGTCTCAAAAAAACAAAACAAAAATACAAAACAAACAAACAAAAGAATTGAACCCTCTTTCTACTACACACTGTCTTTTTATTTTTAATGTGTTATTTTACCTTTTAGAATCTGTTAACTTAAGTTACAATGTAAGTTGTATATATAAAGAAGCCTTGAGTTAGCTTATGCACATTTTTATATGTAACATATGATCTCATTTTTTTGTCTCATTACAAAATTAAACAAATCAAGAAAGATTGCCAGGAACAGAAACCCATGTGAAGCCAAGTATGTGATTCTAAGTTGGATTCTAAGACTCTAAGAAGGTACTTTTGTTGTTGTTGTTGTTCTGACTCTGTAGAAAGAGGAGTGCAAACTCAAGGAGCTCAAATGAATTATATTTGGCTGAAACTGGGACTCAGTTCCCAGTGACTTGCTGGGAGCTGCCTTAAGGTCTTTGGCTCTGGATGACTTGTGAAACAGAACTGGATGTTCAGGATCTGGCTGTCCTTGCTTTGTCCAGCTGCCAGACGGGTGAGCCCTTCGAAACACAAGCAGAGAGAGATCAATTGACATTCTGACTTAACAAACATAGTGCAGAGTTTCTGCCTGTTCTTTAAAATGTTAATTCCTCTGCACTTTAAAGCATGAAAGGAGTTACAATAAAATCAACTGTCAAGTGGGTTTGAGGAAGTAATTAAACAAAATAACATAAATAAATAATAAAATCCGGGTCCATAAGCAAAGACCCAGCAACACTGGCGAGGACGGAATGCATGAAGAACTAACTTATGGCTGAACACAGAGTTCGCTTTTGTTGTGATCTAGCACTTGGCAGATGGAAAACACACAGCAGTCACGTACGTCTTGATTGGAGGAGAGCAAGCTGCCCTCAGGAGACGCAATAGTGTCCCCAACTTTAATTCTTATAGTCAGTTGCATCAGAACCTTCTATTTAATTTACTTATTTTTTTTTAGGTATGACGTAGATATTTTCTTAACCCAAATAATGTGCATAGAAATTAAAACTTAATAAAGGACATTCTCACCCATTACTTCTGAAGATCTTAATTATCTGATGAGGTTTAACCTTTTTTTATTTTTTTATTTCTGGTTTGGGGAGAAAAGGTAGTTTATAAGCAAATATGCTAAATGATATAAGATACAAAAAGGAACAAATTGCATCTAAGTGTTCTCAAGTAATGAAGGGCAATGCCCGTTAAAAGTTTTTGGAACCCCTAAACCTATTGGAAGTCACATAGGTGTGGAGGGGCTGAGGTTGAGGGGATCTCAGATTCACTGGGTGTTTGATTACTAGAGCATCATTATTTTCTGACTTCTTATTGGCATCTCTCTATTCCCTTAGACTGTGTCTAGACTTAGTACAGCTTACGTTCTTTGTAAAGCCTTCATCATGCTCGCCCCTCCCCTGGGGGCTTCATGTTGCCCTTTCCCAGGGCATCCCCCAGGCCCTCCCCTAGGTTCCTACCACTTACCTGCGTGTCCTCAGGGACACTGAGCTCAGTGATAGCCCAGATAATGAGCTTCCCAATGGCAGCACCAACAAAGTTTAACACAAAATTGGCAGAGATTCAATGCTCATTAAAGGAGCATGTAAATAATGGTGATAAATGGTGCTAAACACATTGCTAAGAGAAACATAGGACATCTGTTGATTATCTCTCATTTATGTCTATCTTTTCAAAATATTGATTTTTATCACTTACTTATATGCATATGTGTGTCTCTCTGTGTGTGCATGTATGTGCTCAGGGTGGCTAGAGTCTTACCTGCCCTGGAGCTGCAATCAGGCACTTGTGAGAGTTCTCACATGGGAGCTGGGAACCATACACAGGTGTTTGGAAGCTCAGTAAGCACTCTTAAATCACGGAGATGTCTGCCTAGCCCCTTTAATCTATCTATCTTAATTTAAGGAATAAATAGAACCTGGGTCCAACTTTCTGAGCTAGAAAAACAGGCATTGCTGTGAATCACTTAATTGTAAAGTACTGACTTGCTTTTTGATTAGACAAGACAATCACCATAAAACCAAAACTTTTCAACTACTCATTAAGTGCTACCTACGAATACATGACCATTTGTGGTTATTTAATGAGATGCTCTTTGTTTTAAAAAAAAAAACCTCTTTTATAGTTTTATTTTAACAGCTCCATATAGAACAATCTGTCATGGATCATTTTGCATCTAGAGTTCATTCAGAAATCTCTCTGTTCAAGACTTCTGTTCAGTGTATAGTTAGAAAATAAACCCGACCACTGTGCTCTGGTACCAATACATTCTTCTGGTGTTTCAAATACAAAAGGAGGGAAGTGAGCTGGCTCAGAGAGGTGGAGCCAGCCAGCCATGGAGAGACAGACAGCAGGTGTCCACTCTACAGGTTGAACTTGTACTGCCATGATGCTAACTGGTCTTTTACTCCTCCACGTTGACTCATCTACTTTATTCCTCCTTCACCGAAGCCCAGGTTGCCCAGCAACATGGGATCCGGGGGATCTGCGCACAAGTGATTACAAGTGCATAGAAACAGCCTGAATGAAGACAAAGCATTAGGGAAAAGCACTTCCGTGGGGTGAAGAGGGAAACATGAACACACAAGTCAGTGTTTTGAGAAGCTTATTTAGCTTTGGGCGAGAGTCAGGATTATGTGTGTTGGGCATATCTTGATTACAATGCCTTATTTCCTCCTTGAGAGCTCATGAAAAAGCAGGCTATGTTCTGGGGGTAATGTAATACTGACTTTCTGAGCTCACCTTGGCCGCACCCAAATTATGACATGGAACCAGTGGAGAAAGGAACTTTCCCAGCCTAGATAGCAACAGAAATTGGGAAAGGCCATGATTTCTGGAGGTATATATAATGGAAATCAACTATCAAGAGGCAAGTGTTTTATTTTAGTGTGCATTAAGGCTTAATCCTTACTCTCAGCTGCTTCCTCCTATGCCACTCTCTGCCTTCTTGTAGTGATATAGGGATTAGCAATAAGACACAAATCTTGGCATGGGGTTCAAGATCTAGCCTTTTCCTCCTTCCTTACTAATATGGCCATATCAACAGTCATTCCCTGGACTTCATTTCCTCACTTGTGAAATTTAAGAAGACGATGCTTGGCTTTCACAGAGACCATAAATTAATTATACATCCAGCAATTAAAATGGAGCAGGAACTCATTTCAAGTCAGGAACTGGTACTACTTTTCCAACTCTAAAATGTTTGTTTTTATATTTCAGCATAAGTTCTCAGGTGATGATTAAGTAAAAAGAATGGGTGTTCTGGGCACCTAAACCAGATGGTTTGCACACCAATGAGGTGTGTGCAACAGTGGAATTGTTAGTGCTTTCTCCATGGGTTAAGCTCAGCGAATTCTACTCTTGCTATGACTGACTAGCTGTCTTTTTTGTTTTAAGTGTGCACTGCCCTCTTATTTCACAGTGGACTTGCACAAAGCAGGCTAGAGTTCGGATGTGGAATGATCCCCAAAAGGCCTAGGTGTAAAAGACTTGGTCCCTAGCTTAGTGATAATTGGCAAGTTCAACATTTAAAGGGTGGGAACAGGTGGCAAGTCTTCAGCCTTCAGAGTGTGACTGGGAAGGTGAGAATGGTACCCTGGTTTGTTCCTCTTTCTCTTCTTGGACATGAGCTAAGGTGCTCACAGGCCCCTGCTATGGTTCACAGCTTTGTTACTGGCCCAACACAACAACATCAGTGCATTGGAGATTGAAACCATGAAAACTGAGAGACAAAACCAAGATATATTTTTTGAGACAGGGTTTCTCTGAGTAGCCTTGGCTGTCTTGATCTTGCTTCATAGACCAGGCTGGCCTCAAATTCATAGAGATCCACCTGCCTCTGCCTCTCTGACTGCTGGGATTATAGGTGTGCACCAATGCACCTGGCTAAATGATTCTTTGTATAACCTGATTATGTCAGGTATGTGAAAGGGGACAGAAATCTAACAGCAGGTTCCTAGAACTGTATACAGCAGGGACCAGACTGACTCATCCCCACTGTGCATTGTTTCATGGCACACTTGGCTGCCTTCCTTAAGAACCTCCCAGTATGTTGGCAAGTAAGACGAAAACAATGTGCTAACCTGCACCTGCACTTCAGGATATCAATTTTATTCCTTCTCAAGTCTCTGATAGGGTTGAAGACCAAATAGTTGAGTTTCACAATTAAGCCTAGTTGTTTAGGGATTAAGATGTCCTTAGGTCTAGATAGATGTTTTAAGTTGATAGAGATGAGATATGATAGATATTGAGTTACATTCAGAATTTTAGACTTACCAAAATATGGAAATGTTTTCTTCAAGGTTGCCAAATACAAACAGCCAAAACATAATGAATATAACATGAATGTAATTCCTGAATGTTCTGTGATTCTTTTTCTGTATGCAGTTTATTTTATATAGGTGTAATAATGTAAATGTATATGTAAAATATTAAAAATCAAAAAGTGAACCTTCCAGTATGTTGGCAAGTAAGATGAAAACAATGTGAATAGTTCAATGTAATTTTAGAAACAAACTACAATGAGAACAAAGGAACCCAAACCCCATCTTTCTGGTTATAATTATGCTTGAGTTCCTCGAATCAATAAATACAACTATCCAAACCCATTTCCTCTTTCTAATACACTATTATTTTACTTGCAAAATATGTCAAAATCACCTTAGGAGGTCACTTTTGAAGGTGGCTGTTCAGGATTCTCTTCAAGTCCAAAAAAACTTCTTGAAAAAGAGAAGAGAGAAAACAAGAGTTATGTAGACTTATGGGGATATTAGCATGATTACATTGCCACATGGTCTCATTTTTCCTTTTCTTTCTTATTTTTTAAAAATTCATTTTTTTAAAATTATGTATAGTTGTCACTCAACATGGTTCAAGAATAAACTATCCCTTATACCCTTTAAGATGAGAGCTGTTGTTTTGCATCAACAGTACAAAATATTATGAATTCCAAGTCTCAAATCAAGGCAAAAAACCCTGAGTTTTGTAATTTTAAAATCTGTGACTTCTTCCCATAGCTTGTTTTTGAATTGGGCTTTGGAAATTAATTAGGTTTGGTGAATAAAGAGAAGTGTAGTTTTAGACTCAACAATGTTTGTAAGAGGAAGGAAAACCTCATTCAAAAACACTGAGGGTTCATACAAATGTCATCTGTGGTGTCTGGTGAGAGGGATAGTGGAGGTCAGAGGGCATATAAGCACATCAAGGACGAATCTTAGCCATCAGTCCTAGGCATATGCTCTGCTGCGTAGGCAGTAGAAATTCATGGAAGGGTTTCAGGGATGGTAATGAATGAGCAAATATGGGGGGGGGTTGGTGATAGCATGAGCGAATTTGTATATATATGTATATTATATACACACACAAATATATAAACATAATATATAAAAGTTATATACATATATATACACAAATACACACACACACATATATTAGGTTGAGGTGCTTGTATTTGAGTGTATAGGTTTTCAGAATACTGGGGAATTGAAGTCAGTGTAGTTTCCATTGCTTTAATAAATCTGAAGACAAATAGAGAAACTGAGGCAGTTCCTCCAGGGTATATATGTAGAATGTGTTATGTGCCTGACACCCCACTTAAGCATCAGATATACTGGGATGAAGCAAATTTACCCCACTGAACATTCCCCAAACGTTCTTTCATTCAAATCTTACTCTGTCTTTCAAAACCTAAATTATAGTTCACCTTTGACACAAACACTTTCCTATGGCACAGACCCCCATTGCCTACTCTAGAAGTAGTTTTTAATAGTCACATAAAATTTATCTTGCTGGTGATTTGTAATCTTCATTGCAACAGTTGTGTTATTTACCCTTAAAAACTGAATATTTGTTGGGAGGGAATTTACACTCTAGATATGGTCCTTAACAATTTTCATCCCAACTTTTTGTATATTAAGACCCTAGCAGTGTTTTTTGGAAGCCTCTTCTCATGCCTCATCTTCACAACACCCATGGCTTTCCTTTATAAAGGGACTCTGGAATATGTTTTATCTATTGGCTCCACCCTCATCTAGATTTATTTTCTTGAATAAGGAATATTTTGCCATCGAACAACATGGGCTTTAGGTATACACTTTAAGATCTTTTTTCTTAATGATTTCATCAAACAAATAATTACTTACTGATAGACACCATGGGAAAGATGCTGTGACATTACATTGGGTTAGACATACCTATCTGCTTTCTTTTTTCATTAAGCTATATGGTTAAAAACATGGTTAATGACTTTATTATGTTGTAAATAATATTATACCATCTCAAAACATAGTGACAAAGAAAAGTGAGCAGGGAAAAGTAGAATAGTAAGAAAAAGATTTTAGATTTATTTTCCAAGAAGGAGCTTGAAGAAGAGCTACAGGATCAAGAGGTGGCCATGAGAAATAGAACATTTCCTTATGGGCAGAAGGGAGGACTAAGGCAATGTGACCAACCGCATCAAAAGCTCTAGTAGCACAAAGTAGTAATACTCTCCGAATACGATGAGGAGTATAAACAACAAGGTAACAATTCTGGGCTTAGAATTTACAAGACTTAAATGGAATAGTAAGCTTTTGGGGTAATCCAATGGTATATTTGACATTTTCCATAAGGGAGCTTTTCTAGTGAAGGACAACAAAGGAGTAATTATTCTGCCTCTTTGCTTTGCTATGCTTTCTATGTGACATTATTAAATATTTTTATTTTGCATACATTGAATGTTTTACTTATTAATTTTTTAAATTACTTTCCTTCTTGTTTCTATTAATAATCTTGAGCCAACAGACAAATACAAATAAAGCTTTCACAAAAGGAAATTAAACAATAAAATAAAATAATCTTAGAGATTTAGCAATGTGTGTAGAAGAAACTTATGCAGAACGCTACACAATCCAATATACTGATTTAGGCATGTCAAGATTACAGGAGGAGCCCCCAGCTAATCTTTTATAAAAATAGATCTTCATTTGTTGTTGGTTGAGTTTAAGAAGGCATAGATAACTTACCCCAGGAAAAGGTGAGAACTCATATTTAAATAAAATATGAACAGAATTTCAAGGCTTGGTAGGACTTTAGGGCCCAGCTCTATAGCTGGGCACCTGCTTAGGTGTGGCTTTCATATTAGAATTTCTGAGAAAGCTTGTTAAAAACTTCACTCTTAGCCTTGCCTTTGGGCAGATATACTATGGAATGTAGGAAGACTAATTCAAACAACCCTCCACTGTACATTGGAGCAGGTTGGCAATAAATCAGAGTTTAGTCAAACTCTGCTTGGGTGTCTATGTAAAAATGCAGTAAAGAGCAGCAGCTTTCATGCATGCAGAGTGAAAGAAGTATGAAGAATACTGCGAGGTCATGTCGAATCCAAGGAGTATTAGAAAGCAGGCGGAGAACTTTAGAAAGACTTTGGGCTTAGTCATCCTTCACGGTGGCCAACACACTGCTCCCGAGACTTCTGTGGATTATGTTTAGAGAGAAATTATCAGCTACTTCATCTAACCCTCCTGAACTATGCAAACTAGAAACCAAACACTGGACCCATCACAATTATCCTCAGGACCAAAGCTTGTCTTCCGTTGCTTGGCTCCGCTTCTGCATCCTTCTTCTTTCCTATCACGGCCCCGAGATTTTAAAATATAGTGTGAAGGATCTTGAAGGAAAACTCTCATACCAGAAGTTTTCATGGCAACTCACTAGGATCTAAGATGTAACTTAAGGTGGGGCAGTATTTTTTTCCCAATGAAAAATAATGAATGCATTTGTTCCATTTCACTGATTTTCAGGAGTATGATCATTATCTACAATGAAGCTGGGAAAAAACAAGGTTTTTCTGCAGTGCTTACGATCCCCTGGACATAGAGCGAAGGATGAAATCCACAGCATTCTCAATGATCTCCGAACCCAGGAGGCTTAAGAATTTGGGGAACTCTGGCTGTTTTTCACTGGAGTCATCTGGCTTTTCATCTGGCTTTTCATCATCCTTTGGTTTGTCATCTGTAAACAAAAAGTAAACAGAAACAATTCTAAGATATGATTCTTTTGTTGTTTTGAGACAAGATCTCACAGTATGTAGCCTTGGCTGTTTTGGACTTGCTTTGTAGACCAGGCTGGGCCTCGAAGTCACAGAGATCCACCTGCCTCTGCCTCTTCGAGTGCTGGGATTACAGTATGCCACCATGCACGCTTGAGATGGGATTCTTAGCCTCAAAAAGGGAAAGTCTATTTCTCATGTAGGAGCTGTTGAGCTCCTGAGTATCCACCTGGCATTAACTCATTAGTTACATCCACTGCTTGCCTGGTTGAAGTCTTTACATTATCTCCATTGTCTCATTATTACCAAACAGCAATGAGTAACAGACATAATTGTTTAATTTAGCACTTAATGAGTAGTTCAGTTTGTGTTTCCCAGCAAGTTCTGGGATTTGGGCTTGGTCTGGTGACTGGCCAGGGTGAGGTGTTAAAGAAAACTGAGTTCTCTCAGTAGCTATCCAATGGCAAGGGTTCCTCAACCAGTGAGGGTTTCATGTCGGCCTTCCCCCTTCTAGGCTGACATCTTACTTTTCTGCACTTGTAAACATTTTGTGCATGCTGTCACAATTGCTGTGAGTTTGTAGGTGTCTGTGCTCTGGTGTGTCTGGTCTGGAACACAACGTTTTCCAGTGGATGTTATCAACCACTTCTGGCTCTTAAAATTTTTCCATCTCCACTTCCATGATGGTCCCTGAACCTTGGGGAAGAATGCTGTGATATGAACGTCCAATTTTTGTGTTGAACACTCCACAGTCTTTTGTGTATATATAGATATATAACCGTAGTGTATGTACCACTTATCACAGAACCAGACCCAGGATAAGCTGATCTATGGCACTATTAGAAATATTATCAATAACAGCCACAGAGTGATAGTAACTCGATTTCCTCTAGCAGTTTATACAATTATGACACTTTAAAATGCTATTGGACTATCCAGAAATATCAATTCATCAAGGTCCATAATTAAATATTTTCTCTATTAAAATATAATAATGAGTAGCCTTTTTAACATTAAGTATTTCACTGAATTTCTTAATTTAATGTGATTATAAAATTTTGAACAAGCACAACATTTTTATTTATACAGATTTCTACATTTTACAAAGTGATTATAAAAGCATGCTCATTTTATCTGGTAACCTCAATAATTATGTAATTTTATAGGTGAGGAAATTAACACATAAAACTGGACTTGTTTAGCTAGTTTCAGAGCTTTTTAGAACAGAAAATTGTTTTTAGAAGGTAAATCTTAGCCTTCACACCACGGTGTTGATGACTTTAGAAGAGTCGACACAGGCATCCCTGAGTCTCCCTCTGCCATAATTATTTTTGCATTATTCATTTGAGTTTTGTATTGATGCTGTCATTATTGACCTGGGGCTGTGAGTTCTGCTAGCTTACACTCAAAGGAGCCTCTTGCTAAGTGGTTATACATTTTGCTCTCCGAATCACCCTGAACAGAGACAAGTAAAAGAATCACAGTCTTCTGCAGACAAAATGATGAATTCCTAAATGAGACTGCTGCATGCTGCTTGCAGTCACATGTGTGCTTGCATGGAATACAAAAGAATCACATGCTTACGTGGAAGGCGAAGAATCTCGAAGCTTAGATTTCACAACCAGAGACGCTTTCATTAGTGCCTATGCTAAAAACATTTTCCCTCTGTAAGTTTACTTTACTAATCTGCAGGAACCAAGGAAAATGAGACAATGGTATGTATATTTAGTAGGATTCTTATTAGAGTCTATTAAAATTATACATGAATACAGAATTGGAAAGAAAATCAGAAAGACTAAGTAAGTTGTAGAAGTCTGGGTAAATTATATAAGGTATGTAAAGGATAAGACTTAAAACACATGTGTATGCGTGCGAGCGCATACACACACACACACACACACACACACACACACACACACACACACAGGTCAAATTTGAATATGTTGATGTCAAACTTCTATTTCAATCAATGTAGTTCTCTTTTTAATCTGGTTTCTTGGTATTATTTAATAATACTATGTAAAAAGAACAAAAACATGTGTCTAATTAATATTTATATAAATGTTACATTTTTTGTTAAGTTTTAGCTAAACATTACATAGTAGCTAAAAATGCCAAACTGGAGTAACTGACTTTCTAAGTACTCAATGGCCCATCATAGAAGACTATAATAATATGGACAGAGGATTTTTTTCAAGAAAGAGTTTCTTTGTGTAGCCTTAGGTGTCCTGGACTCACTTTGTAGACCAGGCTGGCCTCAAACTCAAGAGATCTGTCTGTCTCTTCATCCCTGAGTGCTGGAATTACAGGTGTGTACCACCATGCCCTGCTTAGACAGAGGAATTTACAGCAACAATATTTTGCCCTCCAAAGTCAACTAGGTCCCAGAGGCATCTCTTGGACATGTCCTGTAGCTCGGCTGAGTCACCTGTCCTCTTGCTCAGGGAGGCCATGGAGACCACACTGAATGAGGCATAACCACTGTTTCTTCTACAAACAGGAGGATTAACATGGAGGAAAAGATTCCTTAGTGCTTTCAAGTGAAGCCCTGGTCAAGCAAGGCCTTTGACCTTTCTTCAGAAGATGGGAAGGAAACAAGGTTAAAGGAAGGCAAGAGGAGCCAAGAGTTCCTTTCTATCCCAAGAGACCACTGAGAATGAGAACTTCAACTGGCCTTGAGAATAACAACAACAACAACAACAACAGATTAGTTTTGGGAACCTGTGTGGTTTTAAACACCTCATGACAAAGTACAGCCAAAAGTTAAGATATGTATTCGTTAACTGTCCAAGGTATCGTACTCACAGACATTAAGCTTAAGTGCCTAGGCAGCCATTTCTCACTGATGCTTTTATTCCTGATAAAAATGATACCCTATGAGCATATACAGGGGGAAGAAATCCCTCTCAGGGACAGTCATAGGGGAGGGGAATAAGGGGAAAATGGGAGGGAGGGAAGAAGGGGAGGATATAAGGGATGGGATAACCATTGAGATGTAACAAGAATAAATTAATAAATAGTTTTAAAAAATTGCTCCCCAAGGTGAAGAACACCAGGATGTTGGCTCAGTCTAACATTGCACTGTATACTTGCAGCTAAGAGATATGGAGCTACTGTTGTTTTCAATCGAAGAATTGTATGATAACTAAGTTTCTTCTTTGTCTCTCCCACTCTAGAAGCCATCTGGAAGGGACCTTACACTGTGCTTCTAGCCACTCCAACAACTATGGAAGCAGCTGAAAGCATATCCTGAGCTCGTTGCTCTTGAGTCTGATCTGAAGGCCAAAAGAAAAAATTAAAACAAGACCAAGACCAATGAATGCTCTTGTGTGCTCATCAAGATATTAGAATGGACTTTTACTTTGATATTTTAAAATTACCCTGTATTTTGGCTTCTCCTGATTTCTTTGTCTGGGGCTTGCAATGCTAATAACTCCTGTCTTTACTCCTTTATCACATCTCTTTCAGGCAATAGTCAAGGACTTCCTTTCCTTTCTGAACATGGCTTTTTACAAAATTATCAATGCTTGTTTGAGGTATTTTTAGATAGACCCACTAAAGTGGTATCCCAACTGCCATGCCCAACAACCCCTTTGATCTACAAGAAGCCAGACTGGTCATTGCTATACTTCCATAAGGGCATTTAGAGTTACATTTTCTGAAGGGTGGATAATGAGAACAGGAGGTAAAAACTGGCTAAGCAGTTTAGGGTAAAAGAACGCAGACACATTCAGTTCTTTCAATGCTAAAAGCAGGAAATGTGTTTGGGTCTCTTAGCAACCTCGCCTTTGCCAGAGACCAAAGATGCCAGAAGTGTTTAGGGGGGTCTCTGATCCCTGATATGGTTCCTAAACTATTTTACCATCAATGGGGAGTGTTAGGGCAATAAAATAATAAAAGTCTAGGGTGTAAGACACCTTTTGGTGAAGAGAATAGCTATCTGGCAGGGAGGATCTCTAACGTACCCCTTGTGCCAGGTCAATCATCCAGCTAAGGGGAGCGCATCTTAAGCCGTGCCAAAGAGATGGGTGGAATAATTATCATTTCAATGAGACGCTGTACTTTTTTCTCTCAGAATTCCTACCCATAGCATAGCAGCTTATCAGATTTCAGCCAGGCACTCTGGTGAGTCTGCCAGGTTGTCCTTTCCCTGCCAGGTATCTGTCTGGCACCACGTTCTGATCTCCATACTGGTGACTCAAATACCATTACTTACCTTTCCTTGACAAAGCAGCTGCTGATATATACAGACTGCCTGGGGTGTTTTTCTTTTAAACTCTAATAAAATTGTCCTCAAGCTTAAATAATAATTATACATGCTTACATTAGCATTTAATATTTATTTACTGATTATTATCGACCAGGCACTACTGGAAACCATTTTCCTTTTTATTTAATTTTCATGATAAATTTGTGAGACTGTTAACAATTAATGTTAAAAAACATAATTTGTTTCAGATCTAGAGGTATTAAATATGCTTTAATTTGCATTTTTTCTTTAGTGATGCAAATGAGTATGGAGTTCTATTGAAAATTATGTCTTCATCACCATTTAATATTTTAGTTATAATCATCAAAAACACCCCATAGATATTTCTCAAGGAAGTTATAATATAATAGTGCCACTTTATCATTTAAGAATATAAGAAAGGACCCTTTTCAAACACCATGCATTTACTGAGGATGGAGAATAAAAAAATAATTAAGTTTAATAAAACTGCTTTTTGTATTAGATGTGTTTCCAATTTCCCAGTCCAGCGTTCTTTCTGTGATGCCCAAATGCCCCTCCCTTTTCTGTTCTGTATCAGCGCCAGCTTCCACCCACCACTGCTACCTATGGTAAAGTCTCTGGGCTGTGATCAGAAACACTTACCTGCCTGGCACATCAGGATTAGGGCACATAGTCCCAGGACAACCGTCAGTCGAAGAACTGAGACAGCCATTCCTGTTGTCCTGGGTATTGTGAGGGTAGGTTGCTTAGATGCACCTGCAGCTGTGCTCCATTTATAGGACAGTTGCGGTGACATCACCTGATGTGGAATTTAAACTGTTGCACAAGACGTCTGCTCAGCTTGCTCGGGGATCTCTACCAATGAGCTCTGCCCTGTCTTTCAAAATCAATTTCTTTCTTTTTAATTTTTGTTCATTAGGTTTCAAGGAATTGGGCTTCATTTGTTGTTTCTTTCTCCCACTTGTCTAGCCCCCCTATTCTCCCTTGTTCCACCCCTAATTAGCTCCTACTATTTTTCAAGTAACACGTGGCCTTGTGCCTTTACTCCCATTTTCTCATTACTTCTACTTCTTGTTTCCCTGTTAGGGCTGCCTATCTAATTTTGTAGTTTATACCACCTTCATATCTCCTCACTTACATTTATGTCAGCGCTCAAAGTAAGGATTTGCTTACGAGGCAGAACATATGATTATTGTCTTTCTGAGACTAGAGCACTTTATTAATATAATATTCTCCAGCTTTTTCCACATACCAGAAACTTTACAAGTTTATTTTTCTTAGCAGGTAAGAATTATGCATATATATGTATATATTCATGTATATATGTATATATTCATATATATATATATATATATATATATATATATATATGACACATTTTAATTACACAGGCTCCTGTTGATGGGCATCCATTTCCTAGATATAGTGAATAGTGCAGCAGTAAACATGAAGGGTTGACACCTCTGTGGTAGCACATACAGTCTTTTGAACATATGCTCAAGAATAGTACAGCTAAGCCTTATGGTATTTCTACTCATTTTTTTTGGAAGGACTCTCCCTATTGGCTGCATTAGTTTACACTCCACCAACAATGCATAAAGATTCCTCTTTCTCCACAATTTTATCAGTCATTGTCACTCATTGTCATGGTCATAGCCCAACTGATCGTGGTGAGATGGAATGTCAAAGTGGTCTTCATTTGTATTTGCCTTGTGGTTGAGGATGTTGAAGATTTAAAATAGACAATCATTGACTTCTGTTTTTTCATCTTTTCAGGGCTCTCTTTTCATCAGCCCATGTATTAGACAATAGTTTTGTGGTCTGTGTGTTTCATGTTTGCTATTCTTTATGTATTCTGGACATAAATGTCATCTCTGAGGTGCACCTGGTAAAATGTATCTGACATGGTGTGGACTGCCTGTGCTGATAGAAGTTTCCCTATTGTACAGAGACATTTTAATCTCATGTAGCCCTATTTGCTGACACTCGGGGATATTTCCTGTGCTCCTGAGGTCTGGTTCAGAAAGTTCTTGACTCTCTACCTATAAGCTCAAGTGCATTACCTATGTTTTCTGATGAAGGCATCAGCATTTTGGGTTTTCAATTTATGCACTTGTATAAAGTGAGAGATGTGGATCTAAGCTTGTAGATACCTGGTTTTGTCAGCACCAGATACAATGCAACTTCATTCACAGCCGTAAGGATTTTCCTCACAGAACTAGAAAAAATACAAAAAAAATATTCAGAAACAGAAGACTATGCATAGACAAAACACTTCACTATATTGCTTATTTTAAATAATAGTTTTTTTGTTCTTTAAGCATTTCATATGCTATATTTTAATCATATTATTTTCTCTGACCCCAATGTCTTCCATATCCTGCTGCACCTCCCTACCCATGCAGTGTTAGGTTCCTTTCTCTTTCTTGAATAGATAGAAAGAAGAATTCTGACTGCTCCTGGGCAAGGGGGCTTGCCCTGGAGTGTGGTTGAAATACCTTCTGTCACGGCACCAAAGAAAACTGACTGACTTTCCCATTCCCACCAGCTATCAATTATAAGTAGCTTCTCTTAAGCAGAATAAATATTGTAGAAGTATCACAATATCTGATTTCAAGTTATGCTGTGGAGCTGATAAACTCGGCCCCCTGCTGGCACAAAAATGTACATATGGTAAAAGACACAGAAATTAACGCAAACGTCTATGGCTACCTAAGTTTTTTTTTTTTTAATTTTTTACAAATTCACTCAGGATACACACACACACACACACACACACACACACACACACACACACACACACACACAAAGATTTTCAGATAGGGAAAAGAAAATATTTGGGTTTTTTTTCCCGTAACATGTATCTATCCACAGCTCTGAAGTGCATCCTTGAGGTCAAGTTTCAATGCAAGTGTCAATCAGCAGGTATTAGGTAGAATTACTACTCACAGGAAAGGAACAAGCAAACCATCGTATTAACAACGTGTTCTACTCACCCACCTGTGCACTGCATTCTGTCTCCATGCTTGGAGCTGACTTCCCATTCACAAGTGGGCATTCCCTCTCATATCACGTTTCTTTTTCACTACTCATACTCCTTCTTACTGCTGGGATAACTTCCCCACCGTCTCTCCCTGTGACATTGCAATTTACTCCTCAGGCTTTGGTCCAAAGACTCACATTCTGTGTAACTGTTATGATACACATTGTACCTTACATCACCTGGCCTTTTGTCCTTCATTAACTGTCCTTAGAACCCTTAACTTATTGTGCAAGAGTAAATAACTTTAATTGATCTCTTTCTTTGTCCTGTGAATATATCATCTATCTATCTATCTATCTATCTATCTATCTATCTACCATCTACCTATCATCTATATTCTGCCTTTTTATAATTATCCATTTACAAAATAAAATTATCAATAAAATACATATTGTCAAGGTCTTTCAATCCATTACTCTCACAAAGACTTGGCATTGACTATCCTTAAAGGGTGGTGTGCAGACAGTTTCTCCCATCAGGAAGCCTCTTATGTCATCTGGTACACTGCTTATAATGGAGCACTGTGCTGATATTGTGGGTCAGTGGGGAAAGACATTCCAGTGATCTCTATGATTTGTCATGGATTTGGCATATGGCTAGGTTTTCTGGGAAAAAATAAGACGAGAGACCATCCCAGAAGGGCATGTTTTTCTAACCCACAATAGGCAAGTCAATGCTATGAACAGTATAATTTATGACAGCTGGATTCTTGGGAGATCAAATGAGATGCAGCAGGCAAAACTCTGAGAGAACTGCCTTCTTCGGTTGGGTAGAAAGAAAATGGCACTGTTGTAGGTATTATATTCCTAGAACCATGTGTGCATATAGAAGATAACTAATGAATATTTAATAAATAAATAAAGGAATGAATATTGTTGAGAGGAGAAAGCTAATCTGGATGTCTCAGGTAGCTCTGTCAGCCAATATCTGGATAAAAATGACTATATAACTCTGAACTTCAGCTGCTTTATCTGTGAAATCAGGGCATGTTTTCTGGCCTATGTCTCCATAGTGTATTAAATAGCAATGATGAAGTGCCTGATAAGCTGTAAGGAACCTTTTATGCATGCCAGGCTAATCGCAGTTAGTCAGTTGTGCCTTGTCATCTATGGGCATAAGCAAAGGAACTTGACTTAGATAAGAAAAAAAATGAAGGAGGGTTTTACCCAAGCTGGCAAAAGGAAGCAGAGAATATTTTTCTAGAACATGTCTCTTACTTGGTTAGGAAGTATGCAAATGGAAGAAGTAGGCTTGGAGCTCCTACGAACATTGAAATATTCCACAATTTCTCTGTGCTTTGGGTTCAGTGTTAGAAAAAATAAAAATAATTATACTTTGGGGTCTGCCTATAGACAATGCCTTGTACACAGTAAGGGAAAATAAACATAAAGCTTATTCTTGTCTTCCCTTCCTTCCCTTCTGCTTCCTTCCCCTCCTTTTACCTTCCCTCTCAATCTTTCTTTCTTCTCTTCCATTGTCCCTTCCCTTTTATTATAATTCATATAATATAACCCTACTCTTCCCATCCTGTGAACTCGGGTTGACCCAGGAAAGAAATGACAACTAATCATGCAAAAAAATGGAGACTAAGGCTGTGGTTACTGATAGAATACCCTGGCCACGTGATAAATTAGATAAAACACATTGGAAGCCTCCATTATTATCTTCATTTTATACAATGAAGTACAAGTTTAGAAAAATTAGGTAGTTTGTCCAAAATTATAAGTCCTATCTGAGACAGAACAGATTAGCCGACCCAAACAATCTGCTAATAACTATGATATTGTTTTGTACCGGCACCCACTGAGCTGTTCTGGTAAGGTGCCTGGATCAAGTGATGCTAGCTGTGGTCCCCAGAATACATTACTAGTTCATATGCATCTGCTCTGCTCCTTGCATTAACCTCTTCACTTCTTATTGACTTCTGAAGGAAGTGTGGGCAATTCTGTTCCCATGTTTGCTTGATCTCATTTTAGTGCGTAGGATGTGCAGTGCCCATACTGCATTCTTAGTTCTTGGCAGAAGGTGAACAGGAAATAAAGCTCCAGGATCAAACACATTATAGCGAATCACTCTCAAAAGTCAAATGAACAATTGGAAGTGTATCTCAGACATTTCATATAATACAGCTATATAAAACTACTTATTGCTTGAGCTAAGATGGATTTTATTCTTCTATCCAACGCTTTAATAGGGAGATCCTATACTACTTAATTTGTTGAATCTAGTAACTAAGCTTCCTTGTGCTCTCCTAAATGGGTTCATACATAAAAATTCATATCATGGAGTTACATAGAAGACCAAAAAGAGTCAAGTACACAATACAAGAATAGTATATAAAAAATTAATAGTGTAGGAGCAGCTCGAATCCTGCACAGTACTCATAATTCTCAACCTATGGGTCATTCAACGCCTTGACCCTTTCACTGGGATTGCCTAAGACCACTGGAAAACAAGAATATTTACAGTAAAATTCAAAACACTACCAAAATGGCAGTTACGAAGTTAGCAACCAAACTAATTTTATGGTTGGGCATCACCACACCACGAGGAACTGTACTAAAGGGCCACAGCATTAAAAGGTTGAGAACCACATGCTCTTTAATGGGAGAACTAGGGTGTGGTTTTCTCTAAGTATTCCCAAAGAGAATCCTACCTGGAATGTATTTGCCTCCGAATTCCTCCTCACACGTCATAAAGACCCCCTTGCATTACAGCTCCATCTCAGCTGAGGTTTCAGAGCTGCCCTGGAAGGAATGTTTATAGTTTAGGTGGGGCTCCATTCTCAGCTGCGGAGGAGAGGCAGTACTCTGTCACTTTAAGACCTTGCCGTCTAAGGTTTGTCACTCAGCCAATTATAACGACATAGATTTATTTGTTAGTTATTTATTCAGTGTTAATTTTTGAGCTTGTACAATTTGCCATGTATTCTACTTGGCACTGGAAAAAATACATAACCTGAATCCTATCTTGTTCAAGGATGCAAACTTGTAACTAAGTAGTTCCAGTAGCTATAGGAGAATTAGATGCCAATGGAGCTGTGCAGGTTCCTACAGGATGGCAGCAAGGTGCCAAGGGTCATGGAGGGTCATTTGGCTCTTGAAAGGTAATTATATGGGTGTTAGCTATGCAAGCAATGTATAGAGATGGCACTTTAGGCAAGGGGAATAAAGCACCCATAGGCAGAGGCTCTTGGGAGAGCAGAGCCTGATTCTAGGAGTTAACTCTCAACATCTCACATGATCATGCTGGAAATGACAATTAAAGCAAGCTGACTGGATTCTAGAATTTGTTTCTCTTACTGTGCATGTTAGGAAGAGATAATGGTGTGAAAGAAAAGTGGGGCGTGGGAAAGGGGATGGGAAGCGGAGGGAGAAAAGGGGGGCAGCTTCTACAGAGGGAATAAAAGTCCACTAAATGTTAAAACTCCAGCTAGTACTAACCAGTCATCAGTACTCTGCCATGCTTTCTAGACAGAATTTTTAAAAGCCCACTGTTATCCATCCTACCCTACTCTGAAATGCAACTTTTCTTTAGCTCTTCATTACCAAAGAACCAATTTTCTCAACAAAGTTCTGTGGATTCTCTTTTTAAGTATCATTAGAATGTGCTTCTCTTACCTGCACTGAAATTATTATGCCCGGGACTTTGGTGCACGGAGAGAGCAACCTAAGCTCTGTTTTGTGATGGTCCCCATTCCAGGTTGCCCTCCACATGGGTTCCACCATAAAACAATAATGATGTTAAACCCTCTGTCATCTTCCTCACCTAATGCTTTCTGTGGCTCCTTACTTCAAACAGATAAGATTTCCCATGTTTCATCCACATTTGCTGCTTGATGCTTCCTCTCAGGAAGATAGTGGGAAAATTCTTAAGGCACAGGTCAGATGGCCGCCGATCAATTTGTGACTTTGTCACAGGGAGACTTTGCCTGGCATGTATTGGGTTGCACACACTGTTTGTTTACATCCAGTTCAAGGGCTTGGGGTGGTGTCTGTACCCTACTTACTAAATAAATCACTTAGCATTCTCTGAATTCCTGAGATTTTATTTGGCAAATTGCTTATGTTCTCTTGCCTCGTGTCTCCAATCATGGTGTGAAGGTAATTAGGATGTCATCTTCATACAAATTTTACAGATATAACTGAGATTATGCTACGAAGACCTTGGCATCCTGTGTTTCTCATAGATACTATAGCCCTTCACTGCTTTCCGTTCATGCAGCATAACTCTTCGGCCATTTCTATCCACGTCACTCCCTCTGTTATCTTACAGAAGCAACCTCCCCAAAGGGGCTTTGCACACTCATCATTCTGTATCTTCTACTTAGAATAACCAGCTCCCACCAACCCACTGTTTGAATATTGCATCCTTCATAAAGGAACCATGATCACAGCACTGATCTAATCCATGACAAATCAATCCTTTCTTCTGCCAGCTCACCTTGAGCACACCTTCCTGATAGCATGCATTGGACTGAATCATACGTTATTGTTTATATAGCAGCCACACCAATGAAACTACAGGTGCCACAAGAATGAGCTGTGATTTGTTTATTTAACCTTGAATATCCTTTTTGCCTTAAATGCTTAGCACTGACTGGCAAGTTAAGGGTGTTTAATAAATATGTTGAGTGTCCAGCGGGGGCCCTGTTAAATGTAGGAATAAAAACAACTGAATCCGAAGCTGGTTTCAGACATTCATTGGGAATGAGATTCAAGGCTTGAGCCAAAGGGTTGAGTGTAAACAGATTCGGTGGTTAGGTTCTCAGTGGTGTTTGCCTTGCAACGATCTAAGACACAGCTGAGGGAAGAGGTGACATTCCAGAAGATGCACTTTGTCATGCCTTACTTGATGTAGAGCAAGAGAGAAGTGGGTGTACATGCATTTATATCTTCCATCTTTCTAAGAATTGAACTCAGGACATCAGGCACAGTAAATAATTCTATCAGAAAGGTACCTCCTTAGTCTCCTCTCCACATGCCCTCTCACTATCTCTGTCTGTCTCTGTCTCTCTATCTCTATCTCTCTCTTTCTCATCCTCTCTGTTTCTTTCTTTACTCTTTCCACATATATGTACAAATATATATGTATATATATATACATATTTGCCCAGATTAATTACATAAAATAGCTATTTACTTAAATATATAAAACAAGTACATCCAATTACCATTATAAAAATGTTGAATATAAATAATATAAAAGTAGACAAGAAGAATGTGAAAACATATTAATAATTACACTAAGTAGAAATAAGAAAGTCAATAAGATGTTTAAGTAGGTAAGGGAACTTAGTACCAAAAATAATGACCTAAGTTCAATCCCCAGTATCCACATCATGGAACAATAGGATAACTCCCATATGATAACTTTAGACCTCCATATGGCCTATGCCAAGAACACACACACACACACATACCTCCAATATGTAAATGGTTAACAATTTTTTTAAGACTACAAAAAGATGTAACATCAAACACTAATCAAAAAGAGTCTGTATCATGTATGTTAATATCAAGACACATGGTAGTCAGAACAAATAGTATTCTAAGATATGGAGGCATAACAAAACTACAAGGAGTTAATCAGCCAAGAAAACATTATGTGAAGAGTTTATCCAAATGACAACAGATTTACAAAACCTATGACAGATAATGACAACTCAGGTTTCCTAGTTATTCATAGAACAATGTAATGTCAAGAAGAATATTGAGGAGTTGATAGAACAGTCCTCTTTTTTCATGGTTTGCATGGCCCTCATGTATATCCAAAACTGCAGACAGTACCACATCCTATACATAATATTTTAATATACTTACATATCTGTGATAAAGTATAATTTACAAATCAGACACAGTAAGAGAGTCACACCAATAACTAATGATATAGACAAACTCCAACAACATACAGGATAATGTCAATGCAATATAATTATCTCAGCATACAGTTTCCTTATCAAGGCTTCACACTTAAAGATAGTTTCTCTGCAGCTCAGCTGGTGACAGTGTGATTCTCTTACCCTCTGGATCATTACTAAGTAAACAGAAGTGCTGTGACCAAGTGGTAGTTGATCTGATAATACAGATAGTTCTTAAGTGGTGGTACAAGTGTGTCTTTGACTTTCTGCCCTTCTTTTGGGACTCTTTTCCTCCTATTGGACTGTCTTGTCCAGCCTCTATCTATATGAAGACTTTTGCTCTTGTATCTTGTTTTGTTTGTTTGTTTGTTTGTTTTTTGTGCCTGTTTGTTTGTTTTTAGTTTTTTTGAGACAGAGTTTCTCTGTGTAGCCTTGGCTGTCCTGGGATTGCTTTGTAGACCAGGTTGGCCTCAAACTTACAGAGATCCATCTGATTCTGCCTCCTGAGTCCTGGGATTAAAGGCGTGAGCCACCATGCCCTGTTCTTTTGTATCTTGTTTATTCTGTTTGGATGTCATCTCTTGGGAGCTGCTCTTTTCTAAAAGGGAAATGGAAGGTGAATTTAACTAAAGGAGAGGGAAGTGTGGAGGGAGCTGGGAGGGTGGAGGAAGGGGAAATTGTGGTTGGGATGCATTGTATGAAAGAAGAATTTATTTTTGTTTTGGTTTGGTTTTTTGTTTGGTTTGGTTTTTTGAGATAGGGTTTCTCTGTGTAGCTTTGGCTGTCCTGGACTCTCTTTGTAGACCAGGCTGGCTTAAAAGTCACAGAGATCTGCCTGCCTCTGCCTCCTGAGTGCAGAGATTGAAGGCCTGAGCCACCATGTCCAGCTGAATATATTTTAAATAATTTTTAAAGTGTCAATTTCTGGAAATGTTTATTAATATTTTTAAATTGACTCTAGATAGATAAATGAAATTATGAAATGTGCAATTTTGGATAATGTAGGCAGCCATATCATAACTAACTACACTTAACTAATTAATATTTAAGGAGCTGGAGAGAAGGCTCAGAAGTTAAGCGTTATACAACCCTCTTCTAGAGGTCTTCTCAGCCTTATGTCAGATGGCTCATAATTTCAGGGGCACTTGCACTTCTGCACACACCTGATTAAAATTTAATAAAAATAAATCTTTTCTGGTGGCAATCAGAGGAAGGACAGCAAGTTACCAAGAAGAGACTTGATACCCTATGATCATATAGAGGGGGAGGTAATCCCCCTCAGGAACATTCATAGGGGAGGGGAATAAGGGGAAATTGGGAGGGAGGGAAGAATGGGAGGATACAAGGGATGGGATAACCATTGAGATGTAACAAGAATAAATTAATAAAGGAGGAAAAAAATTAAAAAAAAAATAAAAATCCAACATAGTGATATATATACCTTGATATGTGGAAAGGAAACACTAATTAAGACAGACTTCATTGAATCATGAAATGGACATGGTAAAAAATGTATCCTAGCTGATGTAATAAAAAGTGAATTTTCTTCCTATCATGGAATCAAAACAAACTAGAAATCAAATTATCACTTATATCAAAGGTCTCAAAATACTTGGAAATAAAATTTTAATGTTCTATATAACAAAGAAGTATCAATACACACTGAAAGACATTGTATATGGAATAGTGAAATGCCCAGCGAAAACCTCTGGATGGCAGTAAAACCAGTGCACAGAGATAAATTTATGGTATTAAATATTTCCTATATCAGTGTGCAAAATCAATGATCTTCTGTCTTAAGCAACTACAGGGAAAAGTGAATTAACCTGAAAATAAATAAAATAGTTAAAATAATAATGAAAAAGAACATAGGGACTGGGGAGTTGGATCTTCCTTTAAGAGGGTGTAGAGTTCATGTGGAGCACCCTAGTTCTGTTCCTAGCACCCAAGTTTGTTGGTTAACTGTCACCTGTGACTGAATAAGAAATCTATGTGAGAAAGAACATACATCCATTAAATTGAGACTAGAAAAACAGCCAGTCATGGCAGGCATGGTGGCGCACGCCTTTAATCCTAGCACTTGGGAGACAGAGGCAGGTGGATCAATGTGAGTTTGAGGCCAGGCTGGGCTACAAAGTGAGTCCAGGACAGCCAAGGCTACACAGAGAAACATTGTCTCAAAAAACCAAATCAAACAGAGGGGGTGGGTAGGGAAATTGAAGATGAGGAACTTAGGTACTAATAGCAGGACCTAACATAGATGAAACAGACATTGTCCTTGAAGCAAAAATAAGTAAGGATCATTGAAGAAGCAACAGACTGACCGGAAAAATAGCTTAGGGTGAGGATATCTTTGATCTTCCGAAACCACACAGATGGGCATGGTGGTAAAACTATAATTCCATCATAAGGGAGGAAGATCCTTGAGACGCATTAGCCCATCAGCCTAGAAATTTGGTGATCTCTAGGCCAATGACAAGGTGGACATGCCCTGATGATGATACCAGAGGTTGGCGTCTGAGTCCATACACATATGAGCCTACATACACATGCATACACATGCATGTAGTGAAGGTTTTATTTCTTTCATGTGTTTTTTGTTTTGATCCCAAATGTGGCATGTGGAAATGTCCTTAGTTCATCCTCAGTCAAAAACAAACCTGGGAAAGGGAACATGATGTTTCGCTGGAAGCTGTCTTGTGAGAGGGCATGTGATGTTTTACTGAAAACAGACACATGAGAAGGCTCATGATGTCTAGAAATAATATAAATGGAAGGACACAGAGAGTGAGACATGCTTTTGCATCACTATACCTTTCTAAGGTTTACTGTTCTTCACTGGACTTTGCTTCATAGTGAGAATTGTTCCAGAAAACTGCTCATAGTACTTCAGCTGAATATGTCTGCTTCTGCTGACTCGTGGCAATTCAGCAGAGCCTTGCTGTTTCCTCTGTATCATGCCACCTCTACTGATTTGTGTTGCTCTTTGGTGTTTGCGATTGGACTGGACAGCTGATATCCTGACAACACAGAATGGAACTGGCCCAAGGATCTATGTCTAAAATGGTCCACTTCCTCTCCCCCATTAACCTTCATTCTTTCCTACCTCTGGACAGTGGGCTGGAAGGGAGGTAGAAGTGTTTTAAGAACTCTAAATAAGTTAGGTTTCTGAAAAACTGTAGCCTACACATGTGATGTGTGTGAGTGCATGCGCATGCACACACACACACACACACACACACACACACAAAGAAGAAGAAGGAAAAGAAGAAGAAGAAGAAGAAGAAGAAGAAGAAGAAGAAGAAGAAGAAGAAGAAATAGAAGAAGAAAAAGAAGAAGAAAAAGAAAAGAAGGAGGAAAAAGAGGAGGAGGAAGAAAAATAAATAGAAAACAAGTAGTTCTCTGTCTGTTAAGAAATTAAACATTACTTGCAAACTTTATGAATGATGGTGCCTACCTATAATTACAACTCTTGAAAGGCTAAGTTAGGTGGTTGATGAATTTTAGGCCACCTTAGGCTGCCTGGCAAGTTCAAAGTCAGCCTGAGATGCTTAATGATACTCTATCTCAAAGAAGCAAAACAAAACAAAAACAAAAACAAAAACAAAAACAAAAAACAAAGAGAGAATAATGAAACTCTAAGAGCTGGGAATGGAGCACAATGGCGAGGCCCTTGACTAGCATGCAGGAGGACTTTCAGTGACAGAATGCCTAAACATTGAACCAGCAAATAATAACAAATTTACAACTCATTCAAAATATATAAGAAGATAGAATAATTCTGAACCACTTTTGAAGAGTTTTGATTTTATTTTATATTCTATAGACCACAAACATACCCATCTAAAGTGTCCACCTCACTATTTCAGAACATTAATAGACATCTTACACCAAGTTTTAGAAACTTTCCATCCACCACAAAAGAAACCCACCCATACTAGGAGGTAAAATGTTTCAACAAATGTAAAATGGTAAAGTTGCTTTGAAGACTTTGAATGTCTTCAGTTTTCATAGATATGTACACGGCAATAGGACATATCTATGCCATGATCATCCCATGACTCACTTTAAACTTAAAAAGATTTTGAAACAACTCTTTAAAACAACTGCACCATTTTACATTCGTAGAAACACTTTATGAGAGCTACAGTTTTCTCTGTTATAACACAATCTGCTATCATTCCTTTTTGTTCTGGTTTTTCTTTATGTTGTGAAGTGCTATGTAAGCTTGATTTTGATTTGCAACCTGGTAGTCAGTGATATTGAATGTATTTAATTGTGTGTTTTAGCGATATTGTCTTGTTTGTTTGCTTGTTTTTTTAAGGTCAACATTATCTTGATACCAAAATAAAGAGAAATGGCAAGAAAGAAAATTACAAGTCAATAGCTATAATATAGGCATATTTAAAAGGAAAAAGAGACCCTTGTAATTATTGTAATAGTGACAAAAATCACTTGACAGTTTAACATTCATCATGTGCATTTCTAGGTAAAAAAATACACTACTGTGTGTGTTTGTATGTGTATGTGTGTATATGTGTGTTTATATGTATGTATGTTTGTGTATATGTGTGATTGTGTTAGTGTGTGCGTTTCTGTGTGTATGTTGTGTGTGTGTTTGTGCATGTGTCTCTGTGTATGCTTCTGTATGTGTGTCTTGCCAGTAAACAAGGAGCAGGATGGAAATTTACCCACATGATAAGGAAAAACACCCTTGCTGTCATGCTTAGTCATGATGAGAGCCTCTCCCCTAAAATCACAAACTAGGTTACTCTTTCCCACTGCTCTGTTCTGTGATGCATTGGAAGTCTTTCCTACAGCAATAAGGTGAGCAGAGGTGTTTATCAGTTAGCTATCACTAAGGCCAACTCTATTCACAGAATACACCAAATTTGCAGGTAGCCTGAAAGACTCGACAAAGTACTACTAATACATAACTAATGTGCAGTTGACAAAGTGGCAAGAGGAAGATTTCGCACAGGAAAATCAATCAAATTTCTAAGTATAGACTATATAGAAATTTAATTTAATTGTACCATTCCCACTAACATTAAACAAAATATAATTAAATATATCTAAGAAAACAAGTGTGTTGTATATGCATAAATCTAGACTATTCTGTTGAAATAAATAAAAAAAATAAGTAGATAAAGTTAATGTGTTCATGTTATCAAAATTAGTCTTCCCAAAATGACCTATAAATTAAATATAACTCTCTAAGAGGGTGTTGTACAGAAACATGTAAGGTGGAATTACCAGGTCATCTAACTTGCTATTTGAATAGAAAAGTAAGTAACCAGTATAACTAGAATGTATGTGTGTGTTTGTTTTTGTGTGTATGTGTTTGTTTGCATGTGTATATGTGTGTATTTTTGTGTGTATGTGTATATATGTGTGTGTGTGTTTTGTGTGTGTATGCATGTGTATGCATGCTGTACATATAAAATGAAGGGAAGAAGGCTATGCTTATTTATGGGATATAATAGGATTCAGGAAGATGTTAACATTTTTGTGGCCAACTGATTTATAGTGAAAATACACAGGTAGAAAGAACTCACTTTCCTAGCATATGTTAAATATGTGGATATTCTCAGGCAAAAAGGAAAAATAATTTGAGGCTATATTCTGTGGTATGCATAAATTAATTCAAACTAGGTCACTTGCCTAAATATAAAAACTTTAAACTTTCAGGAATAAAATTACACTGGAAAAATCTTTCAGTTATGGGCCTAGAATAAAAGTTTCTTAAATGTAATCATAAATACAAAATAAACACACATACACATTGGCACTGTTTAGAAAAGGAAAATACATCATAACTATAAAAACCCACATTTCGGGCTGGGCGTGGTAGTGTATGCTTTTAATCCCAGCACTTGGGAGGCAGAGGCAGGGACATCGATGTGAATTTGAGGCCAGCCTGGTCTACACAGCATGTCCAGGAAAGCTAAGGCTACACAAAGAAACCCTGTCTCAAAACAAAAACAAAAACAAAAACAAAAACAAAAACAAAAACAAAAACCAACCAACCAACCAACCAACAAAAACCCCATATTTCTTTTTAAAAAGTATAAACTGACTATATAAATTATTTTCAAAATGAAATAATTAAAAATTTCCAAATTTTAAAATATAGACAAAAGATCTGAGCTTATGTCTCATGAAGTGCACATAAGGAAATAAAAATATATATGAAGCGAGACCCTGATTCCTTTGTCCCAGAAAAATAAAACTAAATTCAACAGTGTCTATTTCCACTCTATCCACCAAAATGTCTAAAATTAAAAATAAATCAAATAAAAACAGCAGGAAATAGAGAAAGAGAAACTTATATGTTAAGGTATCTTTTATTTGCCTGATTTAACTGTCATCTCCAAGGTTTACTACCTCCATCTGCAAACTAGGCCTAGTCCTAGAAGTTTTCAGTCTCCACACAATCTAATCTAGGTCAAGAATGTTTTCAGCCTCTGAGACTTACTGCTGAATAACCTCCCCCTTTCTGGTTCTTTCTGAACTCTGGCTGGCTGGTTCAACTCAGCTGTTCTGGTTCAAACTTCTCTCCAACCTGATGAGTTCAATCTGGGTTCTCTCTCAACCACTGGCTGAATTGCTCTGCTTGGCCTCAGACTAACTCTGGTAATCTGTTCTAGTCCTCTGACTTCTCCTTCTCTGGTTCACTCTGTCTTCTTCTGTGTCTAGCTTGCTCTCTCTTCAACTTGTTTCTGTAAACCTCTCCCAGTAAAACTGCTTCTGAATTCCACAAACTGAACTTCCCTGCCTCTCAACTCACTGAATCAACCAAACTGCATGAAGAGCATTCAGAGATCTGCCTGCCTCTGTCTCCTGAGTGCTGGGATTAAAGGCCTGTGCCACAACACCTAGATTTAAGCTTTTCTTTACCTGAAACTTGCTCCATATCAGGCTGGCCTTGAACTCAGAGATCTGCTTGCCTTTATCTCCTGGGATAAAAGGCGTGTCTGTGTTCCAGCCAGATCACACGGATCTAGAAGGTCTTTGGATGTGATCTCTTGACGAAGCAGCCATGTTCTGAATTCAAGTTACCCTACACTCACACGCATTGTTGGTAGAATGTAAAATAGAAATACATTCTCCTGTGTCCTATTTCTGGCACACATACATGTGTGTGTGTGTGTGTGTGTGTGTGTGTGTGTGTGTGTGTATTTGTGTGTCTGTGTGAGCATGAAATGATTTTTCTGAGATGTGATATGTCATGAGTAGGAAAACAGCTACAAAGTTTGCTGAATTTGGAAAACTCCATTTGTGTTTATATAACAGTTTTAAACTGCATGTAAAATATGCATAAATATCTTATTTCATTATTTTGTAAAATTATACTGTAACAAAATGAAAGAAAAATTATTTTGTAACAATTTTTTGGTGATGTGGTGGCAGTGCTTAGGACAATAGTGCACTGGTGGTGCTCTAATTATGCAATTAACTTGCTGGGTGAACTTAAAATTCTTTCTTTCTTTCTTTCTTTTTTTCTTTTTTCTTTTTTTAGTTCTTGGATCCAAAAGTCTAAACTTTTCCAATGAGGAGGACATCGAGAATAATGACTGGCATTCCCTGTTGTTTTGGGATCCTGTGATGGCTAATGAAGTAATTTCTTAGGTTGTCTTTATTTCCCCCAGGATTTGAGAACTGATATTTTTGCTGGTGTCTGGGCTGGATTTATGTCTTGGCACATTACCATACATTACAAGCAGATATATCTTATAGAAGACTGGAATAGGTTTTATATGATCGTCTGCCTTTAGTCTTTCGCAAGCTGTCTATGACTGGGCTCTAAACACGCATTGTCATCAACAATCCAGAGCCTGGGAACAAATTTAAAAATAACAACAACAACAACAAGAAATAAATCTCCAGCAATTAGCAATTATCCTGTCCATGAGGTGTTCTGTTTTCTCTGCTTCT
Organism: Acomys minous; assembly: GCF_964271855.1. Lineage (NCBI taxonomy): Eukaryota > Metazoa > Chordata > Mammalia > Rodentia > Muridae > Acomys > Acomys minous. Next base: position 42,219,308 of record NC_140486.1, on the reverse strand, counting down.
CTTGATCGAATAGCTCAAATAATTTAGTAAGAATAATTTCCATTCTTTAGACCCACTCCCATAGGGAACTTATTCATTCCTCACAATTACCCTACCCTGAAATGTAGGTCAGGATGTGTGTAATTATCCTCATTTTGTAATTACTATGAAAAAAATCTAACAATAACGATGGCAAAATATATTGAGGTGTGGACATGTTAATGCCCAAGTCAGCCTCACTGCTGCTAAAAGGCAAAGGTAGAACATACACTTGTTGCTGCATGTTGATGAAACCAGTAAAGAGAGGTCAGATAACTGGCCTCTAACTTAGATTATAGAAACCTGGGGTCTTAAGGTTTCTGTTGCCATGAGAAGATGCCATGACCATGGAAATTCTTATGAAAGAAAACATTTGGGGTTGGCTTACAGGTTCAGAGATTTAGTCTCTTATTGCCATGGCAGGAAGCGTTGTAGCACTGCAGGCAGACACAATGCTGGAGAGGTACTTGAGAGTTCTAAATCTGGATTCGCAGGCAGCAGGAAGAGACAGTGACACTGGACCTGGCTTGAGCATCTGAAACCTGAAATCCTATGCCTAGTGACGTACTTCCTTCAACAAGGTCACTCCCTATATACCTGTAGGGGCTATTTTCATTCGGACCACTCACTACACCTGTCAGTATTTTATAGTTCTATCTATCTATCTATCTATCTATCTATCTATCTGTCTGTCTGTCTGTCTGTCTGTCTTTCTGTCTGTCTGTCTGTCTTTCTGTCTGTCTATCTATCTATCTATCTATCTATCTATCATCATCATCTTTCTTTTTTCTTTTCTTTCTTTCTTTTTTGTTTGTTTTTTTGTTTTGTCTTGTTTGTTTTTTGTTTTTTTGAGACAGGATTTCTCTGTATAATTCTAGCTATCCTGGAACTTAGTCTTTAGACCAGGCTGGCCTCTAACTCACAGATATCTGCCTGCCTCTGCCTCCCAAGTGCTGGAATTAAAGGCATGCTCCGACACTGCCAGGCTTAGACTTATGTCTTCATTTGTTTGTTTGTTTTCAGATATTATCCTGTAAGGTTCCAAAAGCCACACCATACTCAAAAATACAGTAATGGCCCAACCAAACACAATCCCAGTTATCACAGAACCTGCTCATGATATACACAAACATATCAGGGAATTCTAACTCAGCAAGACCATTGCTCAATACACATGACCAGGAAACATTCCAAGGGGCAGGGGTGTCAACTGTGCTGAACCATGGATGCTAGGATAGTGGCAGGTCAAAATATACAGGCAGAAGAAGAAAAGTAGACAACAGATCCAAAGGGCTCAGGAGAGTGTGATAGGTGGTGTGTAGAATGGAAAATATTCAGGGATCCACTCATCCAGCATTCTGTAAGCTAGTTTATACAGCCAGGATTTATGTTTAGGACAATGTGAAAGGAAGTTAAGTAGAGAAGTGCTGTGACCATATTGCATTTGTCACATTACCCTTCTGTAGCAGGAGCCAACAGTGAGCCAAGTCTCAATGCAAATGGATTGCTCTTAACTGTAATAATCACACAATCACCATAATAGTGCTGAGGACAGTGGTGATGTGAAGTAGAACAAGAACAGTTTGTTTGTTTGGTTGGTTCATTTGTTATTTGGTTGGTTGGCTGGTTTTTTTTTTTTTGTTTTGTTTTTTTTGTTTTGTTTTGTTTTGTTTTTGGATGGTTTTAGTTGTTGTCTGAGACAGGATTCCATGTAGCCTAGCCTCAAACTAAGGATATATAGAGTGACCTTAAATTTCTAATCCTACTGCCTATTTCTCAAGTTATATAGTGGTAGAGTAACAGGTACATTGCCCTGAGCCTGGCCTATATTCTTGTGTGTGTGTGTGTGTGTGTGTGTGTGTCTGAGACACAGAAGCTAAAATTAGTAGATTATACATTGTAATATATGTGATCTTTTCTGGGGGAGAGGGGAGGTGGGGGAAGCTGTGGGGGTTGGGGGAATAAGAGGCTGTGGTCCCATGTATTTTATTAAAGAAGAATAGAAGAGATTATAAAAAGAAAAGAATTGATAAGTCATATAGTGTCATCCAAGGGCACTCTCTAAGGGATTGTCATTTTCACTGAGAGCCACGAGAGAAGAATGACATAAGGCAGAGTCCCTGGAAATTCTCTGTGCTGTTTCAATTTGTTCTTGTGTGAGGCCAAGAAGGAGGTAAAATCTAAAGTATTTTTTCTTTCCATTGTAGGTGACAAAAGAATTGTGAACGTCATATCCAAAATAAACAGAGTCTTCCCCAGGCTAAAGCATGTGGCTTGAGTGTTATATATGTTGAATTTAAAATAGTTTTGAGGCACTGACACTGAAAAGGACTATTAATTATATATTTCATAGCACTTAATATGAATGTAAAGCCCAGAAGGCAGGACTTCACTTGAGACATGGGTTTGCAGTCATTACTGGACATACAGAAGAAGACACAGCCTTGGTGCAGATAAGACTTTACAGTGTAGTGTGTAGAATTAGAAGTGAAGAATTGTTAGGTAGGTGTTGAGGACCACACAACATCAGTAGGCCCTAAAAAAGAAATGTAACAAAGGCTACCTAAAAAGAGTAACTGAACTGGGCATATTTGAATGCCATGGAAAACAAGGGAAAAAAGAACCAATGAAAGAAAGAAAGGTTCTACTATATTGTGTGCCATTAACAGATGGAGGGATGAGGACTGAGGTATTTTACTGGACTAGTATCCGGCCAATCTCTGCTTCCCCATGAGAATGTCAGGTGATGGTGTGACGATCCTCTTGTCATCAGAGTAGTGGGAAGTGTTTGTGGGAAATAAGGAAACAGGCTAGGCTTCATCAGGGTTAGCTCTTTTTTTTTTCCTGAAGTCTTGTTTTCAAGTTTGTGAAACACAGATGCTAGCAGTCACTTTCTGTTTCTGAGGTGTATGGGAGGAGGACTTAATGCTGGGCTGAGTATGATGAACTTTAATCTTGACATACAGAAGAGAACAGGGGAACTTTGCTTTTTGGTAATTCTGCTGTTTCCACACTAAATAGCCCACTGACTGCCTCTCTGTATATTCACAGCCCACTGAAACTGTCAGCTCCCATGTAACTGGGAAAGCTAACATGCTGAGATAGTAATTCTTAGTTATCTGTGCAGAGCCCTTTCCTTGGCTCCCAAAAGAATACCTGCAGGCTTAGCTCTTACATTCCACAAACATGTGGTTCCCTGGAGGACCCCCTGGGAGCATATGGCACAGACGTTCAGATCAGAAAGGATGAGGTTTGGATGCTGCTTCACTCAAACATTAGCCAAGACATCTTTGGCAGGTTATTGAAGCTCTCTAAGCTTTAATTTTTTTGGTCTATAAAATAGGGACTAAAACACCTGCCTGTCAGACTTTCTAAGAGACTGATTTGGTAATACATGTAAAACAAACAACATCAGCTTTGGCACGGAGATCATGTTGTAAAGGGTAGTTTTTTGTTTTAATTTTCTGGTAGAATATTCCTTGATTATTGTAGTTTTAAGAGTTCTCCTTCTATCTCCCCAAACCTGGGCAGAGCTGATGCTCTTGGTTCTGAGCAATGAATACAATGCTCCCCAAAGCTCTTCTTCTTATGGTTAAGTCTTCTCATTTCAACGCCCACAGCAATCCTCAAAGATTGAGCAGTAAAGTCCACTTACAACACTCCTGCCCTTTTCAAATGTGCTCCAAGGCATCCCTATCCATTCAGAGTGGAGAGAGTGCAGATGATCTGATTGCTAAAGGCTGGCTAACGTTGCTCTGATGTGATCAGTGATGTTGAAGAGACAAGGTAAGCAAAGATGAGGCTCTGGGATTTGAAGTGTTTAAAATTCCACGAGAAGACCATTTTTAGACTTCTTTGAGGAGCTAGCTTTACTTGTTTGACAATGGAAATTCCTCAGCGTTCCTCAAGTGAATGATCTCAAACATTTTTGCACATTATTATAGACATTCAGCAGATGTAGACATAAAGGAAAATAGAGGGGAAAGGGGCAATTGTCTATGTGCATAAAATGAAATCTAATACAAGTAGTGTGACTTGGCAGAGAGGGGCCAGTGGAAAGCATTGCCAAGATTGACCATAACTTTCTTGTTCTGAGAATACTTGAAATATTTATACTTTCTTATAATTATCTGCTTATTAATACTTTTATAAAATTTTATAAGTAACAGGAAATTACCAATAAATCAGTCTATTGAGGGTTTTTAAAAAATCATTTCTGTATTTGAACTGACATTTCTGTATTTGTGATAACAAACAAAGATTAGTTAGAATTAGCTGGAAAGAACTAGATAGATAAGGAATGTGGGAAGTTATTAGAATCAAAGGATGTGCTGCTAGGGGAAAGTTGTGTTGTCTAAGGCTGCGTCCACCAAACACATGTGGCCATTTACATTAAAATAATTTCACATAAGTTAAAAGTATATTTCTTCATCCATGCTTGCCACCTTTCAGCATATAGAAGCCAGGCTTATTAGAAGACAGCTGTTCACAAAACATGTCCCAGTCCTGAAGTAGTGTCCTGAAAGTATGACACACATAGAGAAACAGTGTAGGTTACTTGTAATCAAAGGTACATGCACACACTACCTTTTTAAAAGTTTAAACTTCGTTGTGTTGCTATATGAAGTAAAATGTTTTTGGTAACCAAAAATATAGGAGGCTCAATTCAATCTGGCATAAACAGAAAAAAAAAAGACTGTCAAATATCTAAAAGCTATAGCAGAAAGTGTTCTCCAAGGATTTCATTTAAGTTCTTTTTAATTTTTCTTCTTATTTTTGTCATTTTTATTCATCCTTCAGCTGATTTCTACTACAAAAAAATAGCTGAACTGGATTATCTGAAAAAAAGAAAAATATTTTATATATTTTATGTGTATGTGTGCTTAAGTACTATGTGCATGAGTTTATCTATGTGCACCACATGTGTGCAGGAGCCTGGAGAGGTCAGAAGATGGCTTGTCATTCCCTCAAACTGGAGATGCAAGTGATTCTGAGCTTTAAGTGCCAAGAGCAGAGTTTGGGCTCTGCGTAGGCACTGTAAGTGCTCTTATTAACCAACTTCTCTCCAGCCCCTGGGGTCAGTCTTAAGTTCACAAAAGGCTCAGTTGAGACAAAGACAAAATAGTTTCCTATTACCCATGGTAAAGAAAATGCATGCTATTTCCCAGACTTGCCCTTTCATGTGCCTGCCTACTCCTGTGTGGTGTTACTGTGGCTAAGGGAGTGCCGTTTGCTGACGGGTGCCTGACACATCCAGCATGGCACACCAGACAGGGAATCTAAATAGGTTTAGGCAGGCCGGGCCAATCTCTGCATGGAGGGTGGAGCTGGTCCTATCCATCAGCCATCTGGACATCATCCAGCCTGTGTGGGGATTGAATGAAACAGTAGAAAGCAATCTGAAATGCAGTTCAGGATATGAAATCACTGCATGACTCTTATTACAGAAATTAAAGCAAACAAAAAAAACCAGCTTATGAGAATTCCATCTTTAAAAATTTAAGGTATAATAAAAAGAGAAATATAATAATGTTATATTATATATGTTTATGTATTATATGTTTATATATTTAAAACAATCAAGGGTATGTTGTTTTTAAAATGCTATATAGTTTTATTAAAATGAGGTTTCATACACACAAAAAAATAAGTTCAATGTTTCAAGGTGTGGTTCTTAAGGAACTTTCTGCATACTATATCTACTGCCATATGAACACTCTGAGAACATGTGAGCTGTGTGGCCAAATAGAATAGTTACTATTTTATTACTGCTCCTTAAAGCAAAGAAAGTAAACAGCAAAAAATGTGCTTCAAATAATTTAAAGTTATTTCCAAATGAGCCAAGAACAGCTGTGCCTTCCAACTGGAGCTCTTCATTTAAGCAGTGAAAATGACAGATTGTCACTCAAGAGAGGAACGATTGTCACTGCATGCTACAGCAACTTTCATTCCATTCTGTGGAAAATAACTTGAGCATATTCCAGATCATGGGAAACCCATATAAATCTCGCCATTCTTCTGCGGCCAATCATCACTAATAACCAAAGGCACCCAGTGATGGTTATGGGTTGGACTTGCTTGAGTCCTAGTACCTACTTGGGGATCTGAAGCAGGATGATCTTAAGTTTGACTCTTGCATAGGCCTTATGATGAGACAGATCTTCCTTTCAGGCTCTGGTTCCCTTCCCCATTAGCCCACCTTTGGGACAGGTGGATCCTGAGAAGAGAAGTGGGGGCAGCAATGGGAAGAGCCAGGGGTGAAAAGACCTCAGATGGCTGTGAGTTCAACAGGAACAGACTTTCAGGAGACAGGCTTCATTGAGACAGCTCATTTAATTGGGGAAAACAAAGGCTACATAAACTGTGGAGAGGTGGGTAGGGGCTTTCAGAGTGAGTGTACATCATTGGCTGGGGCCAGAGTGCTGGCAATGCTTCATTTGCATGATGAGGAATTCCAAGTGCTGCTGGACATTACCTTGTAAGGGACAAGAAGTTTAACCTGATTACCAGGGTGTGTGACCTCCTCCAGGGGCAAAGGTGGCAGTGAAGGGCTATATGCAGGGGACATGCAGGCCTGGGGGCAGGTGGAGGATGAGATTCCCAGGGTTTGGACACTGCTTGACCCTACGCTTGATCTGGGCCAGCTTCCTCCAGTCCCATAGCTTCCCTGCCCACAAAAATCCTGTCTCAAACCAATGATATGGAATTACTTATACTAGCCAAGAGGTTATGGAGAAATGGTCCTCAGTGGCAAGGGCTACTTGTTACTGAGTGTGCTCTAACTTTGATCTCTACTTGTATTCTGTTTATAGTATTGTTTCAGAAATAGACATATTCCACCTCAAGACCGAGGTATGGAAACAGAAGGTAGAGAAATGCAACTAGCCTATTCTAGGCGAAGATATTCTAAAGAGACTCTGTGTTCACCACTTATTTTGCTGTTGTATTATTGAAACACCATGGTCCAAGATCCTGGAATTCTTCCTGGAGCTCATACTTAGAGAACAAAAAGTCAGAGATGGCAGAGGGGAAAATTTTCCCAGAAAGAGATTTATACCTTTCCAGTCATCCTTACTGGAGAGACAATGAGACATTGACAAGGAGCTGGACTGTACCATGGCCAGGAATACTTGACTGTGCATTGCTTTGGCCCTCTGCTTAAACCGTAGTCTCATTGTGGGGCCCTGAAGATGGGCTTGGAAAGGCCACTGGATCTATTTGTCTCTCTATTCAACCTGGTCACATTAAAAAACATGTCTCCCCTTTCTGTTATTCACTATTAAAAAATAAGGCTCTAAACACACTTCTTTGGAATTTTTTGACAATAGGATTGGTGAAACTTTTTCCCTATATACCACATCACCATTAGTTTAACAGATTAATAAAATTTGTTGTTTACAAAAATACATCATGGACGAGTCCAACCCACCACCATGTGGCACGAGCACGCTGTAGACACCCAGAGGCCTGCTTGTTACCCCATCACACCATGCATTGCCATTGAGGGAAGACACCCAGAGGCCTGCTAGCCACATGGCCTGCCTGCAGCAGGTGCCACTACAATGTACAAGTATGTGGTAGACAGATGGAAGAGAAAGAGAAGCAGAACAGTTTGAGCATTCTGAAGACAGGTGGAACTGGAGAGGAGAGGGTGGAGTGGAATACTATGGTGTGAGTAGCCTGCCTCACCACCTGAGGCCATAGTAAAATCCCAGCCCATGCTGTCTCTGAGGGCCATGCCTGGGTCTATGGCCATGCAGCAGCAGGGGTTTGTGTTGATTTCCCTGACTCATATTGGCCACCAAAGGTCAGGTGGGCATCCCTGGTCTAGCCTGCCACCTCGGACCATATTGATGTCCAACAGTTGTACAGATCTGGTTTTGCTCCTCACTAGCTATGGCATTCTGGAGATCTGGCTTTACATGTGGCCTGGGAAGCACAGTAGAGCTGGCCTTGGTGGTGGGGAGAGGGTGAGCCACCCCTGAGAGCGTGAGAAAGGTGGCCCTGTCACTTGTCTGCTGTAAAGTGTTGTGGGCATGGAGGTGAGGCCCCACCTCCTCACTCCTTACCACCTGTGAAAATCAAGAAAGGTGGTCCCAGGGTCATGAGAGTGGAAGAACTGTGCCCTGTCTCTTGCTCGCTACAACACTTAGGAGAGTGGTGTCTGCCCCTCATCTGGGCAGCATAGTAGAGCTGGTCCTGGTGGCAGAAATGTAGGTGAGCCAGCCCCAAGGGCATGAGCTTGGGAGAGCTGGCTCTGCCACTAGTATGCCATGAGGTGGCATGTGCGTGGGGGTCATGCCTTCCCTCTCCTTGCCCCTTCCCACCTGCAGCAGACAGTCAGGAGAACCAGCTCCACTCCTAGCCCAGAAGCAGCATTTGGCAGAGTGGTACCTCAACCGGGCAGCAGGGTAGAGCTGGCTCTGGTGGTGTGGATGCAGGTGAGCAGGCCCCAAGGGCATGAGAGCAGGAGCATGGACCTTTCCCTTGCCGCCTGCAGCATTTGGTTGAGCTAGCTGGGGCAGTTCTAGAGACCTCACCCTGGTGGTGCAGGCATGGGAGAGCTGGCGAATTGAGCAACTCAGCTTCCACCCAGGCCCAGATCCAGGGCTCTGAGTTGGCCCACCTCAATATCTACCTCATCTACGAACTGCTGGAGCATGTGTAAGGGCCAGTCCTACAGTTCCAAGACTGCAGAATCTCCAAAACACAGGGCAACAACAGGATATCCAAGAAGAATCCAGTTAAAGATCCAGTATTGATGGCGTAGAAGACACCAGAGGCCTTGAAGCAGACCAATGAGTCATTGCAATGAGCATTTGCAAATAAAGATGTATGGACAAAGGGTGTACTGTAGGATGCACCATAACACACACAGGTTCTACGATGAGATGTTTTTTATACTTGGTTTTGTTTTGATATTTTTATTTTATGTTACTTTTTAATTTTCTTTTGGTGTAAGTATTTGCAAGGGTAAAGGGTGGATATGAAGGAAAGGGGAGAAGATTGGGATTGGGTCCATGATTTGAAACTTACGAAGAATCAATAAAAAGTAAAAAAAATATCAGGCTATCACAAAAATGCATAACAGATGTCCTGCAACGTATCACATCTTATGTACTCTACAGCAGCACTGCGGAGTCTGGCTTAAGAATTATTGTGTTGTTTCTTTCTCTGTATTTTCCCCATTGTCCAGTTCTCTTTTGTTCATTAGCTATGTGCCTCTCTTTCCCCAACTCTGAGCTGGATCTGTTGTGGTCCTATTGTCCTCCTCTTCCTTATCTGGGTGGAACATGTTGTCCTTTGCCTTGGTTTTGTTATCTTTAGTTCCTCCTCCTCCTCCTCCTCCTTCTTCTTCTTCATAGTTGACAAGTAGGATTGTATCAAACTAAAAAGACTTCATAAAAAGGGAAACAGTAGAGCAAAGAGACAACCTACAGTCCAGGAGTCATCTCCAGGATGAAAATACAAATAGCCATAAGTGCACAAAAATGCTCAATATTTTAGCTTCAGAGAAATGTGAGTCAAAACTATATTGATAGCCACCTCATGACAGTCAGAAGGGTTATCATCAAAATATAATATAAATAACTAAAAATATGGAATGACAACCAATGTTGGTCAGGATATGGAAGAAAGGGATCCATATATTATACATATGGTTGGTGTCAATGTAAATTAGTTCAGCCACTGTGGAAATCAGTATGGCAGTCAATAAAACTTTATAACACCCATATCGCATAGCTGTAGCTGTCCTACTCCTGAGCATATGTAACAGTGACATGTGCACTAGAGTTTGCCAGGTTTGAATTCATGTTTCTTGGTTACCAGGACTATAACAATGACTGGAAAAAGAAACAGGGAAGGGACATGAGAAGAATGAGGGAGAAGTTCAGTGGTCCATTAGAGTTGAGAGGAAGGTTTTCTTATAAATCTGGGTGGTTTTGTTTAAGCACGTGGAACTGGAAGAATGATGTTGAGACCAGGCCCCAAAAGATGATAATTAAGGCTTTAAGCAGAGAAAAATTTTGAGTGGATAACCTTTTTAAAAAATCATTACTATCAAGGACAGGTAATGACCAACAAATTTGGAAAGAAGTGGTAAGATCATGGGTAGGAGACACTTAAGAGTTAATTCTTTGAAGGAGCAGAAAGAGGAAAATTTAAGGGGTTAAGGGGAGACTTTGTGCTGGTTCTAGGAAAACCAGAAAAAAGGTCCCAAATGAAAAGTTGTATTTCCTTTCCCCAACAGGAGTATGGTCAAGTTGTAGGTAAAATTCATTGGCACACAATGAAAAACACACACATCCCATCCCCACTTCTTTTTTAAAAAAATCTTCTCTACTCTAGGTTAAAAAAGAGATACAAATCAACTTGGTCTTTGCTTTAGAGGACCAAAGTCATCCAGAACCACCTACCATCTGTAGCTATTCTGTTCTTTGCTCATTGATGCTGACTTGGTTTTATCAATGGGTTTCCACGCCTCCTGTCTTTCTATTACTGCATTTGTTCAGTGTGAGTGACTGGACTGGCAGTAGGAAAGTGTTATGGATTATTTTCCCTCGGTTTGCTCCTTGTTCTGTTATTGTGTGCTGTTATACCCACCCTCAGTGGAGTCTTGTCTGTAGGAGGGCTCAGTGGAATTATGGCTTATTTTAGCTTAGAGTGGAGGTATGGGTATCAATAAATGACAAAAAGAGGCCATTTCTAATATCAGGCTTCACATTTCTAATTTAACTGCCCAAGTATGACTTTAAGACTCTTCTGGGCTCTGAGTACAAGGAAGAATCAACACCATATCGGACATGAATGAACCCATGGAGTTGGAGTCTATGCTAAAAAACGATATCCAGAATTTGGGAAACAGTGAGTTAGTTTGCAGTCATAAATACAACATCCCCACTGGGATCAAGTTGACACTTTTTGAGTGTGTACATGTAGGAGCTGTATAGAAATGTGTAGAGTTCCAGCTTCTTTCTAAATGGCAAAGTTCCTATCTGAAGACTACAATATTAATGCCACCATGAAATGTCAAAAGGACAATGTGTTTCTGCATTGTCATGTAGCAATTATTCACTAGTCAAACACTGTTAAAGCATACAAAGACACCTTAGCCTAAAGTTGTCTGTGACCAGAGCTCCCACACAAGCAAAGCAAACCCAACTCAGTGTGAACAATAGAGCAAAACAGGAGCCTAAACAACCAGAAACTAGCAAACAATTTGTAATTAGAGGCTCTCCCTGGATTATGTATGAATAAGGCAAACGCCCACCTGTCTCCAGCCCAGTGTCTCTGCGCTGCCTTTGTGTTGTGTCTCTGGAAGCCTGCGGCCCATGGTGTAGAAGACAGCTTTCCACACCACACCTCTGCTGGCTCCAAGCTCTGACTGACTCCTGAGTCAACTGTGTTACACTTCAACCAAAGCTTTTCTTTTCAAATTATAGATGCACTTACTGTGCCAGCCACTATGCAATGAGTTCAAGAGTTAGGAGGCTGTCCTGGCTCCCGACCCTGTGAAGATGAGGCTGATTCTCCGTCTCCTAGACTAAAATTATTTAATTGCATGATGTAGTAAAACTGATATAGCACCTCAAAGGAGAGGATGTGTGGATGGCAGGCATCATTTTAGAAAGCACACCAAGGAACCTCAACCAAGTTCCTTCAGTCTGTGAACAATGCAGGTATTCCCCCAAGGTTAGTAGAATACACTGGCATTCATAGAACACTGACCTTAAGAGCTTTTTCATGAAAGGAATCAGGAAAATGACTATGATTTCAAAAATTGGGAATTTACTTCCCTACCAGGGAGTCACAATATCTTTCAGATCACTTTAAGGGCTCCAGGAACTATCAAATAAAACATAGTTTTAAACAGTGCAATCTAGCCTTTCTGTCACGTCTTAATAGAGTATTGGAAAAACTCTCTCATGTGCTCCCCTGCAAACCCACCACCACCGGTTTGGGTTTGCCTTTCTTTCTCCTGTTTGCCTCGGTACTTTGTGAATCTGTGAGACTGGTTCTCTTAAGACCATGCACACACTGATTGAAACTCTATTAGAAAGTGAGGTAGAAAGGAGAACTATTCCAAGCAAAGATGGCACTTCGTCACCATCAGATGAAATGGTTCTCACAGCTGTTGACTTGTCTAAGATTAAGCACGAGGCTTAGCAGGAGGGCCGGGACTCGGAGTGAGCACTTCACAACCTGTCTAACAGTAAGTCAGTCTCTGGTCTTCTGCTTCCGGATCTGTGAGAGGGTGAGAAGGAGAGTGGAAACATCTTTTCAGCTCAGAGGCCAGATCTGGGTCTGAGCTGCTAAAAACTCAGTGTGAAGACCGTTCCCTGCCTGGGTGTGAGAGGGAAGCCATGCATCTGTGCCTGCAGGTGGCAAAGATGAAGTTTGGTGCTCCTGCTCCTGTTATCTGGGAAGCAATTTCCCCAGTGAAAGCTGGACTTTCCTCTGCCAGTGGAAGGGTGGGGTGGCCTACATTCGCTTTGACAAGGGCTTACAGACTTTGATTAAGTGCCCCAACCTGTACTACTTGCTTACGATGGGTTTCAGAAACAGGGTAGGATCTAAAATGAATGAAGGTCGTCTTGTCTCAACAGGTGTTGGAGGTTTGTAGTCTCTCGTGCAAAGTTCACAAGCCCTCATGGTGAGGCAAGTAAACCCATCTGCTATCAGGTTCTGTTGCCAGAGCTTAATTTTCCCATGTGCTGATAGATGGAGAGTGAGTGCGCTCCCAAGTTAGCCCTGCATTAGTGCCACAGAAAAGGAAAATGGCGATGCAGCAACCGGTTAATGTAGGATGTCAGGCAGCTCAGCATGGAGCACGGGCAAGGTGGCATTGAGTTAACACCTGCAAACTCAAGCTTTATACAGTTTTTGTCACAGTAGCCAAGAGATGTAGCCAGCCTAGTTTAGCCCCTCAACCAGGGAGTGGAAAAAAATAAACGTGATACACACAGTATTAATTATTTTTTTCTCATTTCTGTTACTAAGCGCCCAATAAAAGCAACTTAAGACTGGCTGCTCCAACAGCCACCCTTCCCATCCCCCTCCTCTTCGTCTCTTCCCTACTCCTCTTTCTCTTCCCTTCCCCACTCAGTATTGAGATTTTGCAGTGAGAGAACAAAGTTAAAAGCTAGCTATGAACGAGGGAGGGGAATACAATCAGGATGTGAAGGATTTAAACTGCAGAACAACCAAGGTAACTTATATTTTTAATCCCACTATATGGGAATAGATCTGAGACTGGCAAATACATGAATGACTAGGCATAGACAATGCTTCTTGTTGGCTACAGAATCCCTATGGATTATTATTAGATGCCATTCTTTATATGGCATGAATGAAGGTTTACAGATGTCCTTTTTCTGCTCATAGAAAGAGCAGAAAACCAGGCTTAATTGTTCTGTGCATCATGCATACCTTATACACTTATAATTTCAGGACTGTACAATGCTTGTGAGAAATTATATACTTTCAGAACAAAAGAACCAGACACTGACATTGGATGAGACCTGACAGGATGCATTCCTCTCAGCAAGCTGGACACCGGCATCCTGTATCCTTCATGTTCCAGCACCAAGTGCTTCAACTGCTGTTTCTTATCAGAACGAGACAGCTCCCAGGACATTTTCAAAGAAAGCTTCCAATCCCAATTGGTCCAGTATTTCAGACTGTCCTACACAGGACTCTAATTAAGCCTGTAATTTCTCAACATTTAGAAATTGGACCACAAATGCTATTCCTAGCTTGTTTAACCATTTCCCCAATTTTATTTGGGCCCCTACAAAGATATTATTCATCCCAAACCATCCAGAAGAAACCTTAAGAAAATGATGCCCAATATCCTTTAAGGAGGATCAGGTAGGTTTTTGGTTACTTTCTTGGGCTATAGAGGGTTATTATCAATGGGATTTGGTTACAAGTTATTATAGGTCTTAATTAGAGAGAAAACAAGGCTAGACTCAGTGATGTCTCTCTTTTCCCTTATCTTACATTCTTAAATTTGTAGAGGTTGAAAAGAAACAAGGGGGAATGTAGAAATATATAGTGAAGATAGAACAAAAAAATAGATTAGTGAATCTACTCATCAACTTAATGATTCAATTGTCACTCACAAGGTTATTTTTAATTCACTGGCACAGAATTTTGTATATAGATGCAAATTAAGTTTAATTCTAGATACAATGGTGTATCAAATGTAAGATTATTATTTACACATACTATATATATAATATATATTCTATATATGCTCTAATATGAGGTATTGTAGCCATATAACTCAATTATAATACAAGGTTTACTTCCAATACTTTGAAAGTGCTATTGCAAGCTGTTTAGGATAAATAAATTATACAAGTTAATTGTTGGTTGATCAATTCATGGTCATGTCAATTACTAGTCTATTTTTATGACAAGAATATACACCTTAGGTGCAGCAGAAAAATATGATTCTATAAAAAGTAAAGGTAGGACAGTTAGATAAGGTCTTTAAAAACCTCAGAGACATGCAGAATATGGCATATAAAATGTTTTTATTATTTTAAAGATTCAGTGACAATGAGACAGATTAGCTCCTGGCAACACCCAGCCTACCTCAAAGAGGATGATGAGCATCAAAGAACCTTCTTATGGAGATGGCTTCAAATGTGTCAAACAAGTCACTCCTCATTTCTACCACAGACAGAATTCTGCCTAAAAAGAGGGCAAGCTTGGATGGAGGCAGAGTCGATGGCCAAACTCTGCCAAGACAGGGTAAGCAAGTCCTCAATAGTTCCTGCCTCACAAATATGTCTGTCAGATATATTAGGCCAGAAGGCTGAAGATTATGCTTCAATGCTATAGAGATTTTGGATGGCTATTCAGGTAGAAAATTGTGTCTGTCATCTTCTCATTTGGAAAGCTACTAACCTGTACTCCTGGCATACTCAGTTAATCAAATTTATTCCTTCTCAAGTCTCTGATGGAGTTGAAGACCAGGTAACTTAGTTTTACAATGAAGTCTAGTTGTTTAGGGGTTAAGATGTTTTTAGGTCTAGATAGATGTTTTAAGTTGATAATGACAATATGTGATGTAGATTGATTTACATTCAGAATTTTAGATGCACCAAGATAGGAAAGATGTTTTCTTCAAGGCTGCCAAATACAAATAGCCAAAACACTAAGAATATAACATTTATATAATTCCTGATTGTGTCATGGTTCTTCTTGCTACTGGTAGTTTACTGTATATATGTGTAATAATATAAATGTATATGTAAAAAATGCAAAAATGTGTAATTAATTAAAAACCAATATACTTCCAAGCATATAAATAAATAAATAAATAAATAAAGTGTAATTGCTTTTATAATTAAAAAAAAAAAGCTAGCTGTGCCTCTTACAGAATGGCTGACCTTGTGCAACCTGAGGGTGACCTTGTCCAAGCATGCAGCTTCTGAGGTTGCTTTGCCCCATCTTGTAACAATAGCAACAGTGTCCTTGTTTGTTTTATACTAATTTATATATATATATATAAGATTTACTTATTCTTTTTTTAACATATACATTTATTTGATTACACATGAATAAAACAATCTACATACAGCAGGGAGAACCATGAGACAATCATGAGTTATATAAATGTTACATTCATAGGGATTTGCTTATTTGTGTTTGTCAAACTTGAAGTAAACATCTTTCTTGTGTTGTTGGGTCTAAATTCTGAATGAAATTCGATATCTATCATATCTCATCTCTATTAACTTAAATACTTTATCTTGATCTAAAAAAATTTCATCCCCTAAACAACTAAACTTGATTATAAAACTAAACTATCTGGTCTTCAGCTCCCCTCAGTGACTTGAGAAGGAATAAAACCTAAATGCCTGAGTGAACTGGTAGTGCAGGTTGGCAGCTTCTAAAATGAAAATAAGACTGAGACAGTTTACTGCCTGAGCAGTCACCCAACACTCTCTATAACATTGGAGTCTCATCTTCGGTCTTCTAGCCCACTATCTCTGCCAGATTTATTCACGAGGCAGGAACTATTGAGGACTTGCTCACCCTGTCTTGGCAGAATGCAGCTGTTGACTCTGCCTGCATCTAAGCTTGCCCATTTTTAGGCAGAATTCTGTCTGTGGCAGAAACGAGGACATTTTCCCCAGTGGCTTGTTTGCCACATTTGAAGCCATCTCCATAAGGAGGCTCTATGAAGCTCAGCATCTTCTTTGAGGTCAGCTGGGTGTTGTCAGGAGTTACCTTGTCTTGTTGTCAAGGAATCTTTAGAATAATAAAAACATATTTAAATGCTATATTCCATGGCTCTCTGAGGCTTTTTGAAGCCCTTATTATATATTTTACCTTATATATCTATAGAATCATATCTATCTGTTAGACTTAGATTATATATTCTTGTGCTAAAGCAGACTAGTATTTGACATGACCATGATTTCCATCACTATACAAAATTTTGTACCAGTGACTTAGAGATAACCTTCTTTGTGATTAACGTTAAGGATTCATTCCTTTCAGTATGCTGGACACTGACATCCTGCATCCTCCTTGCTTCAGTTCCAGATGTCTCTGTTGCCATTACCCATCAGAATTGGACAGCTTCCCAGCATTGTAGAAAGCTTCTGATCCCATTTGGTCCAGCATTTCAATCTGTCCTACACAGAACTCCTATTAAGCCTGGAATCTCTCAACATTTAGAAATTGGACCACAGATGCAATCCTTGGCTTGCTTAACTATTTCCCCCAGTTTTTTTTTTTTGGCCCCTTCTAAGGGCCCCAATTAAGCCTAAAGAAACCTAAGAGAACAATGTCCCATTCCCTCTAGGGGGGATTGGGTAGGCTTCTGTTTGCTCGCTGGGTCTACAAATGCTTATTTTCATCTGGAGGTGGTTATAAGTTATTATTGGCCTTAAACAGAAAGAAAACTAGGCTGAACTCAGGGATGTCTCTCTTTTCCTTTATCTTTCATCCGTAGGTAAGGAGCTAGGAGCTGAAAAGAAAGAAATGGGGATATAGAAATATAGGAGGGAGGATAGAACAAAAGGTAGATGATTGAAACCTACTCCTTAACTCAAGATTTACTTATTCTTAACTTATGAATACTAACATTTTGCCTGTGTGTATATCTGTATATCACATATATGCCTGGTACTCAGAGAAGCCATAAGGGTGTATTGGAGGCCTGGAATTGGAGTGACAGATGATTCTGAGGCACTGTGTGGATGCTGGATATCAAGCCAGTGCTCTTCTCTCAAACCCAGCTTATGAGTACACTGAACGTGATTTTCTTGGCATGTTCTGCTTTGGAGTCCAGAAGACCAAAACACATAACCAGTGTTCAGATGTGAGCATGGGTTCCTCCTCCAACAGTGGTGCTGTGTGAGCTTTGGTGTTGGAATGTATATTTGAGTGCACATAAAACAAGTTCAACAGTCCAGGCAATGGAAGCTCATCCAAGTCCTTGCATGAATCTTTTAGGGAAGGAAATCCACATGCAGCCCATAAATAAAACCACCACACACTCCTCTTCCCAGACCTCACAGTCCTGCCATCCCATCCAATTTGCAGCAGTTCCAAGTCCTTCCTTTATCATTGGAAGCTACACAGCCACACAAATTGTTGAGTGTGGATGTCCTCATCCTCGTGTAAAGTTTTTTATTATGGGGACATATATGGGTTAGTTGTGCCAAGTTACTTACTATTTGATTAATAGTCATTCTTTTTCTTCTTTGCTGCTTTCAAATACCTATCAAATAAATGTTTACAGTTCTTTCCTACTGACACATCTCTTCAAAGTTGCATTAAGTCCTTTGCTGTACTTTTTTATATTGTATTAATTTATTCATATTACATCTCAACTGTTACCCCATCCCTTGTGTCCTCCCATTCCTCCTTCCCTCCCATTTTCTCCTTACTCCCCTCCCCTATGACTGTGACTGAGGGGGTCTTCCTCCCCCTGTACATGTTCATAGGGTATCAAGTCTCTTCTTGGTCTTTGCTGTACTTTTTTTTTCTTTTTTTTTATTTATTTTTTTTATTTTTATTTTTATTAATTTATTCTTGTTACATCTCATTGGTTATCCCATCCCTTGTATCCTCCCATTCTTCCCTCCCTCCCATTTTCCCCTTATTCCCCTCCCCTATGACAGTTCCTGAGGGGGATTACCTCCCCCTCTATATGATCATAGGGTATCAAGTTAAAAGAACAGATGCATAGTCTTCTCAAATCCTAAAAGCCCACTCTTATAGGACAGTCCCTATGTTAGTAAGGGTAAACTGGACTCAGCATCTGAGTTGTTCCAGAGAGAGGAAGTAACAGGACTGGCCACTCTCTTGTTGCACGCCATCTTGTGGATAAATATGAGCAGAGCAGTCATTGGGTGTTGGAATTCTAGGATTGTTTTACACTATCTGACCTCAACTTTTTAATATATAACTAAGGATGTGCCACCACCCTCATGACACCTCATTTTGTGGTAAGTACACAGAGCTACTATCAGGATAGTTTTGTGTATCCCAGTGTGAGATAAACTGGCAGAAAAATAGTAACATAGTTGTTAAGAATAGCAATAACAGTAAAGCATAAAAAAGGTCAGGATTTACTAATTGTATATCGTGTATACATATTATTTATGTGAAGTAGTTTATTTAATAAAAATCCTTTTTAATCTATGCATTTGTTTCTGTTTTGTTTTAGTTATTTTGTTTGTTTGTTTGTTTTATTTTGTTTTGAAGTCTGACCCTACAGCCCAGGGTGGCCATCCTGCCCCAGACCTCTGATATGATTACCTGTGTACATCATCATGCCTGGTTTTCGCTGGAAACTAATGATGTGTGTAGATTGTAAATCAGAGCTCAGAAACACCAGATTTAGCTAAGCAGCCTTGAGATTGAGTTTATTTTTGTGACTCGCCACTTAAACTCAGTGTTGAAGTCTGAGCTGCTCCAAGGTGCTCTGAGAGGATTATGTAAGAAACACAATTTTGAAAATTTTAAAATAATTATTTATTATGCATACAGTGTTCTGACTGCATGTGTGCCTGCATGCCAGAAGAGGGCACCGTATCTCATTATAGATACTTGTGAGCCACCATGTGGTTTTTGGGAATTGAACTCAGGACTTGGAAGAACAGACAGTGCTCTAAGTTAGTATATGAAGTTAGTTTCATTATGGCCTTGTCATACATTTGTATCATTAGTCGTTGTCCTTCTCCCACACGGTCCTCCCCTGAAGCCTCCTCCTCACTGCCCACTGGTTCTTTCTCCTCCTCTGTTAGTTCCCATTCTACTTTTCCATCATAATTATGGGAACATCACTTTATAAAGAAAAGACATTCTCTCTCTCTCTCTCTCTCTCTCTCTCTCTCTCTCTCTCTCTCTCTCTCTCTCTGTGACTGCGTGTCTGTCTGCCTGCCTGTCTGTCTGTCTCTCTCTCTCTCTCTCTCTCTCTCTCTCTCTCTCTCTCTCTCTCTGTGTGTGTGTGTGTGTGTGTGTGCATGTGTGTGTGTGTGTCGCTCTCTCTCTGTCTCTCTGTCTTTCTGTGTGTGTGTGTCTGTCTGTCTGTCTGTCTGTCTGTCTGTATCTCTCTCTCTCTGTGCATGTGTGTGTGTGTCTGTCTGTCTGTCTCTCTCTGTGTGTGTGCATATGTGTGTGTGCATGTGCGTGTTCATGAGACAGGGCAGAATATGGCATTTGTGGTGGCCATTGTGTCTAAAATGGATAAACAGCTGTTATAGAAATGCAAATATTTTTCTTCCCAAATGAATCTAGACTTTATAACATTTTTAGTTGACAAGGTTTATGCCCATTTATACAGAGTAACTTGCAGTTAGCCACAATTGCTAAAATATGGACTAATCTGTTAATGAGGATTATAAGATTCTCATTATTAATAATGATTATTTAAACAGTATGGAATGATACTTGGTAGTAAGAGAGCATGGCTTATGACTTATACAGCAAGTGATCCTATTCACACTGTTTCAGAAAAACCCATAGGGGGTGCCATTTCTACAGTACATTTCAAAATGGCGTCCTCAGCTCAGGAGGCTTCATGGCTCATGCCATTCTTTAACTGGAGTAGAGGACACTTTTTATTACAAGCTACAAGATAGAAACTCACTTAAGAAAGGGCCGAACACGAATCATGAGAAGTAGAATGTATCTGAAAAACACACTGGGCAGAAATTAGAGTCTAGGATAATGCCTGTTTCTTTCCATCAGAATGAATGTCTCTGCCCTGGATTTCAGTGTTCTACTCTGCGAATTATCCTCCTTTTTGTCCCCTATTCACTCAGCACATGCTCTTGGATATGTCTAAACTGGCCTGTCACAGGTGCTGACATCTGGAGAACAAAGGCCAGCTCACTCTTGCTTCTCACATATTGGCAGTGCATATTTACTACAAAAGACACACAGTTTTCATCACTTCAGCCTGCACTGCTCTGTAGGATTGAGCACCTGGGTAAGATTCTGCCCACTCATCACTTCTATTTATTCCAAATATTTCTCTTCACCCCGAAATGAGACTATTTACTTATTCTTTCATTTATGAGACTATGTTCTGAGAAAACCATAGTTGGTTAAAACCATCTTGAATTGCAATATGTTTGCTATATCCAAATGACTGAACACCACAGCAGTAGCCATGAAGTGCACTAGATTTTCAGCTGCAGAATGAATGGAAGCACAGATTAGTGGAGTCTGTGGCTCAGTCCCACTGCCACCCTGTGAGAACTTTCTACAGCATCTGACTAGCACACGGGAAAGATCAGCACCTAAAATATTTGAGTATAGTTTCTACTGAATGGAATCACTTTGAACTATCTTTACAAAGTTTGGAAACCGCAAAAATCATTATATGCTGTGAGTCTGGACAACAGATTTATTTTTTTCTTCTCCCGCCAACCTTGGCAGTGTTTCAGGTTTTGTCAATTTGGTGTTTATAGGCATGTTTCAAACCAAGCACTAAGAATATTATCAATAAGGAGAACCTACAGCTCACGGTTTGCAAATATGTCTCCTTAGCAGTCTCATAGTATCCTTGCACGCACACACACACACACACACACACACACACACACACACACACAATGCACCCCTTCAAATTTGATGAAGTCTAAATCATTTATTCTTTCTTTTCTACCTTCACACACACCCCTTTAAATTTGATGAAGTCTAAATCGTTTATTCTTTCTTTTCTTCCTTTTGCCTCTAGTTCCAACTTTGCTTGGATCCTCATAGATGATGTCACCTAGAATATACTTATGCGACTAGCACCTATTCCTTGATAAATGGCTGCATGAGTTCTGAGTAGAGGTTCATTAATATGCCTAAAGATACACACCCAAAAGAAAGGCAATACTGAGACTCAAACTCCTGTCTTAGGTTAAAGCTTTCTACCTTAAATGCTTTTATTATGCAAATAAATTGTAATTATGGTGACCTAAGGAAAAGTAAAAAGAGTCATCAACTTTCAAAGAGTAAGTAACCTTTAGATAAGGAGGGAAATGACAGTGATTTTTCAGGGGGTGTTGTTTTTAGAGGTAAACCAGCAGAACAGATGAATAAGCAACCTCACATCTTGAGGACTTTTTTTTTTCTCCTTTATTAATTTATTCTTGTTACATCTCAATGGTTATCCCATCCCTTGTATCCTCCCATTCTTCCCTCCCTCTCATTTTCCCCTTATTCCCCTCCCCTATGACTGTTCCTGAGGGGGATTACCTCCCCCTGTATATGTTCATAGGGTATCAAGTCTCTTCTTGGTAACCTGCTGTCCAGAGGAAGGACATCTTGAGGACTTAAACCTCTTTAGATACAGCTAGTATTTTTAGGGATAGCATTATGTATGGCCACTAGAGGGTGCTATAAGACCTTAGTTCTCCTGATTCTTTAGGCCTAGCTCCCCCCTTCTCTCTCTCTCTCTCTCTCTCTCTCTCTCTCTCTCTCTCTCTCTCTCTCTCTCTCTCTTTCCCTCCCTCCCTTCCTCCCCCCCTCTCTCTCCTTTTCTCTAATGTGGTTTCTATTTGGAATGAGCTTAGATTTAATGTTTTGATTTCAATATCAGCTCTGATTTGGTTCTGTGGTCTTTGATGATCTAGTTCTATTATAGGTGAATGGGGCATAATTTCAGAGCTACAGTGAGTATTTGAGGTTATTCTTCCTTTCCTTCTTTCCTTCCTCCCTTCCTTCCTTCTCTTTAATTTAGATTTTGATACTTGATATTCACAGAAAATTTGGCAAAAAAGGATTTTTTTTAGTACCCAGTGTCTAGCTTTCAGAATCAGGTAGCAGACAGTTTGAGAAGAATTAGCACACAAAGTATATATTAAAACAATAGATCTGGAAATATAGAGCAGGAGTCACATTGCATTCCCCTCTAATAACAAGTAAAACTGCCATACCCTAGGTGTTAAAGTGTGGAACAGGGATGTTGGTAGGACTCAGCATGCTTGGGCTTCATGTGCCTGGAGAGACCAGAGATATGAAGTGGAGTCAGGACTAGGAGAAGTGAACTGAAGGTAAGAGAGATTCCCCAGTCACAAACACAAATGCAGCCTCCGTGTGGGTCATGGAGTCATTAGGCATTCGGGCCACTGTCATAAATTATCCATGCCATGGAGTTTTCCCCCTGTCATCATGTCTCGTGAAGTCTTTCCATTGGCAACACCAACAGAGCACTGTCCACTGTCCTATGGTTGTGACAACATGCTAGGATTCAAAGTTGACTTTATCTGAATCTAGCTTATATAGTATCTTGACATTGTTCTTGATCTTGGTATTAGTGTAGGAAAAGATATTAAACATTATTTTAAAAGGTATTGAAATTCATAATAGGGACTATGGCAAATGACTTTGCTTTGATTCAGTATGTTTTTGCCATAGTTAGATTAGGCTAGTTCTTAATAATGCATGCTTAAATCCAGGTAGCATGACTTAGCAGATGTAAGGAAAGGTTTCAGACAGTTGTTGGCTTCATCTTGGCCATGTAGAAGCAATACTTCATTATGTTTTGTTTTCTAGCTTCTAGATGTCTTCCATACTATGTAGCTGATGCTTAAGTATCTGTTCAACCTCTGCTTTCATTTTTATATATCTTTCCCTGGCTCTGACCCTCACCCAAAATATCTATTATGATTACGTTGGGCTTTCCAGGACAATCTAAGATAATCCTCTTATTTTAATATTGTAAACTTAACCACACAAAGTTTCATTGTTTCACAAAGGTAACATATTTAGTTCTTGAGGATTTCCTCTGATAGTCAATATTTTGTGTGTATCTTAGATGGCAATCAAACAGAGAAATCTTTCAATGATCTTCATCACTGTCTAGGTGCTTGCACATCTCTAAATTTCATCCTATAAGCATACACATGTCCTATGATTCTAGTGAAGACTTGACACTCCTAGAGGATGCTGGATGGCAGCAACCAAGCTGAAATCTATGAAATTTTTCAAGGCTATCCTTCCTGCCAAATGCTGATTTCTGCCAATATGGGTACCAGACTAGGGGATATGTGAAGCTTATAGGTGACAGTTGAGGCTGAGATCCTTGGCATATGGCTATGTACCATACATGGGTGCATACATAGGTGGACACTGGCCATCTCTCGGACGCTGACTCACTACTGAGTTTGGGGTCCTTCTTCCTGGGTCTCCTCATTTTTCTACAACTGATGTTTACCTTTAAGTCTCTCCTATCTCATTATCTTCCTAGTCATGGAAATCTACTGTGCCTTGGGAATCTGAATAGTTTTCTCTCAGTGTGCATTCTTTTGTTTTCATTTTATGCCAACTCTCACTATCCAGGTCTGTAAACTCAAGGACAAACAAGTGATTGTACTTTTTGCTGTCAGTTCATTTCTAAGGCAAAAATGGAGAAAGCTTAGCTGATGTAATAAGGGAAGATAAAAGCATTGAAGTGCATTCTTGAAAGAAGATCATTATAATAAATAGTCTTAAATACTACTCAGCTATTAAAAACAAGGAATTCCCAAATTTTGTGAACAAATGGATTGAACTAGAAATGATCATAATGAGTGAGTTAACCCAGAAGCAGAAAGAGTCAAATGGTATATACCCACTTATATCTGCATGTCCCACGAAAGTCTTCACTAACCAGGAAACTGGGACAGAGGGGAGGACATCCTATTGAGACTCTGGATGAGAGAAGTATGGGAGAATGGCAAAGCTGAAGGATCCAGAGGATCCTAGAAACCTACAAGAAGAAAATTATGATAGGCAGATTTGGACCCAGGGGTCCCGCTCAAACTGTGGCATTAGCCGTGGACAATACAGGCCGTAAACTTCAAACCCCTACCCAGATCTAGCCAATGGACAGGATATTCTCCACAGTTGAGTGGAGAGTGGGGTCTGACTTTCACACGTACTCTGGTGCCTCATATTTGACCACGTCCCCTGAATGGGGAGACCTTGTGACACTCAGAGGAAGGATAGCAGGCTACCAAGAAGAGACTTGATACCCTATGAGCATATACAGGGGGAAGAAGTCCCCCTTAGTCACAGTCATAGGAGAGGGGAGTAAGGAGAAAATGGGAGGGAGGCAGGAATGGGAGGATACAAGGGAGGGGATAACCAGTGAGACGTAATATGAATACATTAATAAAATTTAAAAAATTTAAGGAAATATTTCAACATATTACCTACATAGCTTTAAAATTCACCATAGATGGGAAAGTCAAGCACATCATTTCCTAAACCATGATGAGAACTTGCTTTCCTATTCCACACCCCTCTGTGTGTTGTCTTTAGTGTATTTATCTTAATGTTATTTCCATAATTTTAAGCATTTCCAAAACGACACCAGCAGGTTATACGTTTGACAGCTTCCCCAACTGTTAACTATAGCTCAGCCCTCACTCTCTGGTGGCAGATCCTAAAGCAAGGGATCAGCAGCATCCTGGGATAGAGTCTGCCCCTTTGCCTTTTTGTAACTTTAGCCAACTCTCCTTGTGACTCAGTGCTCAGCCTTTGAAGCCGGGCAATGACGTGTACAGGCTACCTCTTGATGCTTTTCATCTCCCACGGAGACTAGGATTGGCACTCCATGCACCAAGCGAAGGGCAGCTCCTGCTCAGTTTGTTTGTCTGGCGTCACATGAGGAAGGGAAGTAGCTTAAGGTCTCAGAGGAGACTCTTCCCACAGGTACCTGCCCACCTCCTAATACCCAGGCAGAGATCAAGAATGTAGACTCCATCCAGTAGTAAAACTGGTCCAGCTCCCTTAATGCAAGTGGCTGCGTGTCTCAGCATGTCTCATCACTCCTCTCTTCTCTTCCAACTTCATAATGAAATAGTTAATACAGGAAGGCAGCCTAGATTAGTGTGTAAGTTACCTTTTGTTTGCATCAGACAGAAAATGGATTGGATTCCAATTCTTCCTACTTACTAATTATATGCCCTTGGGCAGGTTATTTAATTTCTGAAAGTTTCGGGTTTTGCCCCTGTAAAGCAACGATGGTGACATCTTGTTGTCAGGGCAAAATAAAGTAAACTACAAGAAACATTTAGTGTTGCACATGACATACATTGCTGTTTAAATGGTATTTTCACTTAATAAGAATGTACTGAGATTCTATCATGAAAAATAGCATGGTGAGAACCACGATAGTAGACAAAATAAAGAAAACGTGCTTCTGTCATCTTAGCGTGCTGTAGACTAATGAGTAATATAGGCAACAGCAAGGCAAGTACAAGCAGTATATGGAGGAAGCATGGAAAGAAATGGGAAAAGGAATGGAATGATGATGAAATTGAAACATCACAATGGGGAGGAAGCGCTGAGAGAAACCTAACTGACAAGACATTTTCCGCAAATAACAACCAACTATGTTTCTGTAGGTTGGTCATTTCCAAGTCTTCCAACTGGTTAGAAAATGGATTCTAAGTCCTCAGATCATGCAGGTAAATGAACAAAAACAATACCTTTCTACCTGGTCTCTTGGCCTTTCTCTTACCCTGCTATGACAAAAATGTCCACGGTTAAGATGATTATTGGTTTTCTTTTTGTGTGTATGTGAATTAGCATGCATTCATAATGTCTTAACATATGTTGTGAGGCTCCAACGTTTAGAGTGAAGTCAGCTCTCTCTTTCTCCTCCCTCTCCCTCTCTCTCTCCCTTTCCCCCTCCCTCTCCCCCTCCCTCCCTCCTTCTCCCTTTCCCTCCCCGTCGTCTCCCTCTCTCTGTAACTAAATACTTGCATGCCATCTCACAGTGGGTAAATCATGATGATAGAAGATTGTCTGCATGCTTGATGACATAGTTGCTGGCATGTGTGGGCAGAGTTCCCTGAATAGTTTGTGGGCAGGTGGCTGGGTCATCCCTCAGCTCACTCACACAAAAGTTACATAATTCCCCTGTCCTGTGAATGTCACAAGTAGACAATGGAGTGTTGTAACAAGAATCAGGGCGCCTATGTTTTAAAAGTGTTAGCCCAGCTGTGACAAATGTATGTAATATCAGTAAAATTTTCTTCAATCCTTTCTCAATCAGAAAAAAACAAATGAATTAACCCATGTCTATGATTTTCCAGAAGACAAATATGGTTTTCACAGCCCAACATGCTGCTTTTTCCTCATAAAGTGACAAGGTATGGTATGTACATCTTAGCCCATTTTACTTGGTTATTGTGAAATTCAGACAAAGTTGGAAAACTATATATATATATATATATATATATATATATATACACGAGTTACCATTATCTCTATAAAATGCTTGAAGGTTGGTCATCCCTTCTTTTTCCAGCCTCTTAGGATTTGGTTTCTAAATCCCATTAGACTTTCCCAGTTGAAAATATCCCCCACATACAGTTCTAACTAGAGTGTTAATCCCTCAAGCTTTGTAAGCCTAGTAGAGTAACAATAGGAAACACAGATTTTCAGAATTTGCGTTTCTCAGAATAAGGCATTGTGCGAATCTGATAACTACATTTCAGTATATTTAAATCATTCAGATGTTGTTTCCCTTCCCTTGGAATAAATTCACACTTTTAAGAACTGTCAACCCTCATATTCTCTAGCCATGGCCTATGGGGGACAACCTGCAAACGAGCCAGTCACATTCTTCTGGCCTGCTAAATTCATTCCTGCCTGGGCTCTTTCTCTTTTCTTTGCTCCTGGAATGCTATTTCTTTTGAGATTTGTGTAGCTCTGTCTTCTCCTTATCTCCATTCTTGGCTTAGCTTAAATCTCACTTCCTCATGCAGTTCTCTTGTGTACTTGCTATTTCAGGTTCTCCATTTCCAGCCTTTCTGAGATTGAGTTATTCACTGTTTCACTTGCTTGTTTACTCACTTCTTCTCTGGAAAATAGAACCTTTTGCTCCAGGTGATTTTCACACGATTTTATAATCAGTGACCAAGTAACACTCATCATTCAGCACTGACTCCCAGTTAATCTCTCATTTACGATCAAGCAAGTCTGGACTCTTAAGTTGCTGGGAATGGGGAAATCTGGTAGACCTGGGGGAGGAGTCAAAGTAGACAGCACAATGTATGAACTATGGGACTCAGGGGGTTGGCATGCATGCCTTAGTATAAAATAGTTTGGAGCTTTACCAGTCAGTGTGGCCTCTAGTCTATACTACTACTAGTCAACTCTAATGAGTCCCCATGCTCAGCATTACAGACTGTCCCATTAAAGTCTCTCACATGGTGACGTACTGAGGTACCCTGGATCTGTTCCATGCACTGTTTTCTTTAGTTTGGTATTATTTAGAAAAGTTGGAAGATAGCTTGTATACATGTTTCTATACAGAAAATATGATATACAGAGACTTTAAGATCTGCTCTAATGAGAGGAAATATCTGTAATTCTTGCTAAGTTGTAAACTGTAGACACTATTTCATCCTTCTAGGCCTGCTAAGAGGTTGTCAGGACAACACTTATATGCATTTTCCTTTATACATGTATGGGCTGGTATGCATACATGATTATGTATGTGTTAGTACACTTGTGTGCAGGTGTGCATGTCTGCCTGTGTGTAGAGGGCCAGAGAGACTAATGTGTTTAACGTGTTTATCAGGTGCCATCCACATTGTTTTTAGAGACTGTCTTTTACTGGAACCCAGGATTCCTCCAGTTTCCTCCTCTTCAGAGCTGAGATCACAAATGTGTGGTACTACTCCTCATTTTCACATGGGTTCTTTGCTCAAGCTCAGAGCCTGTTGCTTCCAAGCAAGCACTTTATGGACTGAGACATCTCCCCAGCTCAGTTGAGTGAACTCAGTCTCCTATATATTAAGCACTAGTCAAAGATGGAGAGTGATAGGAAAAGCTCATATCTTTAGGGGTAAGTTGTTGTTTCTCTCTTGAGCTATAGGTTATGCTCCCAGACCTGGGTGGGTCTTAGCCAGAATAAGGGCACAGATGTAAAGATATTAAGCACTATGGCTGAGTTTATGCTATTTTCAGAAAAGAGCCACAGCTGATTTATAAAGAGAAGTTCCTCAGATAAGAGCAGCATAGCTTCAGAGGGTCAAGAGCAGCCTTGAAATCCTTCCCTAAAGACTAGATCAGAAAATTATCAGCTCAAAGATTTGTAATGGGAATAGAAAATATCTGCTCAGACTCTCCAAAATCAACTTTGCAGACAAGCTTACCAAGAGTATTTCTTCTTCAGCATTATCATTTGGCAACAAAGAAAGGCCACGAGAGAAAGTTGCTATAGGAATTTATCATATTTTAGGTTTAAAACTAAGTATTTTCACAATGAAAATGAATAAAAATGAGAATGATCAGATGAGATAGGGTTTGTTCAGGGTGGACCTCAACATAAAACCAGAGACACTAAGTCACTTAGAAGAAAAAGTGGGGAAGAGCCTGGAACATATTGGCACAGGAGACAACTTCCTGAACAGAACACCAACAGCCCAGACATTAATGTCAACAATTAATAAATGGGACCTCATGAGGCTGAGAAGCTTCTGTAAGGCAGGAGACACTGTCAAGAGAACAAAGCGACAGCCTACAGAATGGGAAAAGATCTTTACCAACCCTACACCTGACAAAGGTCTAATATCTAAAATATATAAATAACTCAAGAAATTAAACACCACCAAACCAAATAACCCAATTGAGAAATGGGATTTGGAACTAAACAGAGAATTCTCAACAGAGGAATATCAAATGGCTGAGAAACACTTAAAGAAATGCTCAACCTCCTTAGTCATCAGGGAAATGCAAATCAAAACAACTCTGAGATTCCATCTTACACCCATCAGAATGGCTAAGATCAAAAATTCAAGTGACACCACATGCTGGCGAGGATGTGGAGAGAGAGGAACACTCCTTCATTGCTGGTGGGAATGCAAACTAGTACAGCCACTTTGGAAACCTATCTGGTGCTCCAAAAAATGGGAATAGGGCTTCCTCAAGACCCAGCTATTCCACTCCTTGGAATATACCCAGAAGATGCTCCAGCATACAACAAGAAAATTTGCTCAACCATGTTCATAGCAGCCTTATTCATAATAGCCAGATCATGGAAACAGCCTAAGTGTCCCTCAGTAGAAGAATGGATAAAGAAACTGTGGTATATATACACTATAAAATACTACTCAGCTATTAAAAACAAGGAATTCCCAAAATTTGTGGACAAATGGATTGAGCTAGAAATGATCATAATGAGTGAGTTAACCCAGAAGCAGAAAGACTTAAATGGTATATACTCACTTATATCTGCATACTAGCCCAAGAGGCATGTCCCACGAAAGCCTTCACTTACAAGGAAAGTGGGACAGAGGGGAGGACATCCTATTGGGACTCTAGATGGGAGAATAGCAAAGTAGAAGGATCCAGAGGGTCCTAGAAACCTACAAGTGGAACATTATGATAGGCAGATTTGGGCCCAGGGGTTCCGCTCAAACTAAGGCACCAGCCAAGGACAATACAGGCGGTAAACTTTAAACCCCTACCCAGATCTAGCCAATGGTCAGAACATTCCCCGCACTTGAGTGGAGAGTGGGATATGACTTTCTCACATGCTCTGGTGCCTCACATTTGACCACATCCCCTGGAGGGGGAGACCTGATGGCACTCAGAGGAAGGATAGCAGGTTACCAAGAAGAGACTTGATACCCTATAAGCAGATACAGGGGGAGGTAATCTCCCTCAAGAACAGTCATAGGGGAGGGGAATAAGGGGAAAATGGGAGAGAGGGAAGAATGGGAGGATACAAGGGATGGGATAACCATTGAGATGTAACAAGAATAAATTAATAATAAAAAATTAAAAAAATAATGAGAATGATGTTTTCTCTCACATTGTAGACAGAAAAACAATGTCAAGATGTTTTTAGCCAGAATATTGGTGAATATTTTTTAAAATATTTATTAGTTACATATATATTTCTAAATACAATGCATACATAAATTAAAATTGCTTTATATTGTGATTTCAGCAGTATGGTAAATGTTTAAATTCTTATTTGTGCCTTGCTCACACTTTTTTCTGGTTATGAATCTTAGGGCCTCTCTGCATACATATTAGGTACTTCTCCAGCCCAAAACATTTAGAAATTTATATGGATCATTTGAAGAAAAAGAATAAGTGAGTAATAGTACAACTTTTTCACAAACATGCTACAAATAAAATTATGATGAATGATTGACTAGAGGTTTGTTTTGTTTGTTTTTGGTGCAGTGAACTTTATGGATGGTATTCAAGAGAGTAGGGCTCCCTGGCCCCTCCTGTTATTCTGGGGTCTAGAATGGAAACTGTGAGGGGAGGCGTCCAGTGTCAGGGGCTGAGTTGGAACAGGGACTCTTTAGCAGCTGAGGGCATCTTTCTTGCTCTTGTGTCCTTTCTGGGGTGGGTGTTTCAGAGCTTCTTACTCCTCAGAAGCCATGTAGACCATGAGGTCCACTACCCTGTTGCTGTAGTCATAGTCACAGTCATTGTCATACCAGGAAGTGAGCTTTACGAAGTTGTCATTGAGAACAATGCCAGCCTTAGCATCAAAGGTAGAAGACTGGGAGTCACTTTTAAAGTCACAGGAGACAACCTGGTCCTCAGTGTAGCCCAGGATACACTTTAGTGGGCCCTCAGATGCCTGCTTTACCACCTTTTTGATGTCATTGTATTTGGTGGGTTTCTTCAGTGAGCATGTCAGATTCACAGCTGACACGTTGGGGTTAGGCACACAGCAGTCCATGCCAGTGAGCTTCCTGGTTAGCACTGGGATGACCTTGCCCACAGCCTTGGCAGTACCAGTGGATGCAGGGATGATGTTCTGGGCAGCCCCATGGTCATCCCTCCAGAGCTTTCCAGAGGGTCCGTGTGCACACAGTCTTCTGGGTAGCAGTGATGGGATGGACTGTGGTCATGAGTCTTCACAATGCCAAAGTTGTCATAGATGATCTTGGCCAGGGTGGCTAAGCCGTTGGTGGTGCATGAAACACTGCTGTCATTTTTGAGTGAGTTGTCACACTTCTCGTGGTTCACACCCATCACACACATGGGGGCATCGGCAGAAGGAGCAGACATGATGACCCTTTTGGCCCCACCCTTCAAGTGGGCCCCAGCCTTCTCTATGATGGTAAAGATACCAATAGACTTGACAACATACTTGGCACCAGCATCACCCTATTTGATATTAGTGGTATCTCGCTCCTGGAGGATGATGATGGGCTTCCTATTGATGACAAGCTTCCCATTCTCAGCCTTGACTGTGCCATTGAACTTGCCGTGGGTAGTCAAATTAGAACACGTAGACCATGTAGTTGATGTCAATAAAGGGGTCACTGATGGCAGTAATCTCCACTTTTCCAGATAAGAAGCAAGCCCTGGTAACCAGGCACCAAATATGGCAAAATCCATTTACTCTGACTTTCACCATAGTGTCAAGGGATGGGACTGGCACTACACAAGAAGATGCTGCTGTCTCTGGAACACGGAGGAAGAGAGACAACTAGGGTTCTTTGAAGTTATCTCCATTACTTTGTGTGATGAACTTATTCCTAACATTCTAATGCTTAATTTCTTCACATGGTACCATAGGATCCTATTACTGAGACCTGTTTAATAACTTTGTGGAAAGTATTCAATGGTTTAATGCATGGAAAATATTCAACACAGTACTTGGCACATATGGAGAACCTAATAACTGTTAGCTGTTGTTTGTACCTTTTATGTGTAACAGTGAGATCTTTGGACTGTGGAAAGCTGCAAAAAGACCCTCATTATCGAAGGTGAGTAACTGGACTGTGTGAGCAATCTCCATAGGTGCTGTACTTACCAAAGTAGCTGAGAACATAGCTCATATTTGGAGGTCCTTCCCATCAGAAGATTTCTGAGCTTCTACTGTAAGTGGACTCTAGAACCCAAGAGAAGCTCCAAAGTACATGTTTCCTTCTACATCTTTAGGAGACATGTAGTTACTGACAGTCGGGCTCAATGGGCCACTGCTCTGTAGCACCATTGTTGGAGGTGGTGACATTCAAACCAGGCCTCACCATCACCCACTCCACTGTCAAAAAGAGCTGAGAACCATGTAGCTATTGTCCCATACTTCTTGCCCAACCAGGAAAAGTGACTGTGCTGCCTTCAAGTCTTTCTCCACAAGCGTGGGAAAGGGCATAAGGGTTTCTCCTGAGCACAGAGAGGATCCATCCTGTCTGGCCCTCCATGGAACTTGGCTTCTTCCCAGTGGTGGCTGATGATAGGCACCAAACTCTACCTTGAGAACTTGGCCTGTGGGAAACCTTTCTTTAAACAAGCTGAAATGTGTTCCTCTGTAGGATTCATCCACGTATCCTCTCTCATCTCCTCAAGCTATAGAGAGCCGGTCTCACCCTGTATCCATGAGAACTCATGAAAGGCTTGAAAGATTGCTAGAGTATTTACTCAGAAGATTTTTGCTCTGTATTGTTCCTCTTATTCCTGCAGGGATAGTGTTTCTGGCCAACATAGATTCCAGTGTCCTGCCCTTTTCTAATCAACAGCTCTTTATTCAAATAGAGCTCTTCTGTGACATCACACGGAAGAGGTTAGGCACTTTAAGGCCTCTTTTCTCCATTAATAAAACTGTGCTGTTGTAACAGCTTTGCTGCAAAATACTGAGAGAAATGACATGAATCCACAGTGACAGATCAAAAAGCTCTTGCTTTTTAATGCTCGGGGCTCAACACACACATTTCTAAAAGATTTCTTCTAATCTTGCTAGCCCCCTACTCATCCATAGATTGAGGGATCTAAAATCTCTTGTCAGTGTCAGTTGTCATCTGAGTTCTTGGCTCATGTGCAGTGCTTCTTGGAGAGATAGAAGTTGACATCTCAGGTATGATTCAGCCCCATTGTCTTTAGAACATCTACTTTCCCTCAACTTATCCATGGTAACAACATACTTCATGAGGCTATTAAAGTGTTTGAATAAATGAATGGGTATAACACACTTAGTATAATATCTGACAATAAAACACAATATATATGCTGTTGGTGGTGGTGGATGGGATTTCCATCAGAGAAAGGAAATGCACTGAAAGTGAAATTTTGTATAGAATTTAAATTTCAGTTGAGGGGTTTGGAGAGATGGCTTGGTGATTAAGAGCGTGTAATGACCTACAAAACACGTGAATTTGATTCCCAGCCCCCATATTGGAAAACTCAGAATTGCTTGAAATTCCAGCCCCAAGAGACTCAATACCTCTGGCCACTGTGGGCACTACAGTCTCTCTGTCTCTGTCTCTGTCTCTGTCTCTGTCTCTGTCTCTGTCTCTGTCTCTGTCTCTGTCTCTGTCTGTCTCTGTCTTGGTCTCTGTCTCTCTGTCTCTGTCTCTGTCTCTCTGTCTCTGTCTCTCTGTCTCTCTGTCTCTCTCTCTCCTCCCTCTCTCCCTCTCTCTCTCTCTCTCTCTCTCTCTCTCTCTCTCTCTCTCTCTCACACACACACACACACACACACACACACACACACTTAACTTAAAAAAATTTAAAATACAGAAGGTTGAGAAGTGCTTGTATAGATTAGGAGATATCACAAAATAGCTTTGGAATGAGTAAATAATCTTCAAAGTATATTTATACAGATATTATATACAAATAAATAGCAAACATTTATACCAATAGATAAGTATATATATCTACCTAATTTTCATACATATGTGACATGACTTTTGGTCCCTCCATTAAAAAAATGTTCCACATAATCAGCATGGGAAACCTTATGCCCTATGGGTAAGTCAACTCTAGGTTCAGAATCCACTTCTGTGAACTCCCAAAAGGAAGTGAGTTCATAGTGAAGTTAATGGTCAAGTAATAAGGGATTTCATTGGGAAGTGGTAGCAGGCTCCTTTGAGAGTGCTGATGCAAGACAAGCACCAACTCACTATGAAAATGGATCTCACGAACCTAGAAGGGTGATTTGTTAGGCAAGCTATGCTGAATATCCCTACTCAAACTGCTATCTACAGGCTTCTGCTTGCTTTACAAACTCCTATTGGTCCATGTTGTAACTTCTGGGAACTGTGCATGAGTATTTTGGGAATAGAGTCCTTTTGGCAAGGCCCTTTGGAGATTCCTATCGACCTGGCAAGGCCCTTGAGATTCCTGCCCACCTGGCAAGGACCTGTGGAGATGATGTTGCTGACCCCTACACCAATCCAAGGGAGCACATAATCTTCAAGCCCTTCTGGATCTCTCTATACTAATACTTTTTAAAATATAAGTTTATTTATTTATTCACTTTACATCCGGATCATAGCTCCCTCAGCTCCCTCCCACTCTCTTTCCTCTATCCGCCCTTCTCCTCAGAAAAAGGGAGCCCTACCCCCACTAATCCACCCATGCACATCAAGTCACATAAGGTCTGTGTGCTTCCTCTTCCACTGAGATCAAAGGCATTCCAGCCAGAAGGAAGTGATCAAAAACGAGGCAACAGAATCCATGAAAGAGACATCCCCTGCTCCGCTACCTACAGGACCCACATGAAGACTAAGCTGCCCATTAGCTACATCTGTTTAGAGGGGTCTAGGTCCAGTCTATGCATGCACATTAGCTACGTCTGTTTAGGGGGGCTTAGGTCCAATTCTTGGTTGGTGCTTCAGTCTCTGTAAGGGCCCAGGTTATCTGTCTCTGTTAGTCTTCCTATAGAGATTTTGTCCCCTCTGGGTCTTTCTATCCTTCCTGCAACTCTTCCAATAGGCTCCTTGCCTGATCTGCCCAATGTCTGGCTGCGCATTTCGGCATCTGTTTCAATCCATTGCTGGGTAGAGCCTCTCAGAGGCCAGATCTGCTAGGCTCCCATCTGCTTCATAGCAGAGTATCATTAATACGGTCAGAGGTTGGCTCTTTCCCATGAGGTGAGCCTCAGGTTGGATCAGGTACTGGTTGGACATTCCCTTGATCTATGTTCTCTCTGTCTTTATCTCTGCACATCTTGTATACTGAATAAATTTTGGGTTGAAGTTTTTGTGGGTGGGTTGGTGTTCCTCTCCCTCCACTAGAAGTCCTGTCTGGCTAGAAGGTGGCCTCTTCAGTCTCTATGACCCCCACTACTAAGAGTCTCCACTAAAGTCACCCTGATATCTTCCCAGGAGCCTACTCTGTTGTAGGTCTCCAGATTGTATCGGAGATGCCTCAGCCCTAGGTTTCCCTTCTCTGTCCAAGCCCTCTGGCCTCCTGCCCCTACTCTCCCCACATCTGATCTCCACCCTCACTTTCCTCCCCAGTCCCTCTCCTACCCACTTCCCTCTCTTCATCCACATACACTGTCCATTCTATTTCTCCTTCCAAGTGAGACTCAAGCATTCTTCCTTGGGCTTTCCTTGTTACTTAGCCTCTTTAGATCTGTGAATTATAGTATGATTATCCTGTACTATGTGGCTAATATCTGTTTATAAGTGACTACATACAATGTGTGTCTTTCTGAGTCTGGGTTGCCTCACTTAGAGTCATCTTTTCTATTTCCACCCATGTGACTGAAAATTTCACAATTTCCTTGCTTTTAAAAGCTAAGTAGTATTCCAGTATATAAATGTACCACAGCTACTTTATCCATTTTTTACTTGAGGAACATCTGGGTTGTTTCCAGTTTCTGGTTATTATAGATAAAGCTACTATGAACACAGTTGAGCAAGTGTCCTTGTTGTATGGTGGATATATGCCCAGGAGTGTTATAGCTGGGTCTTGAGGTAGAGCTGTACCAATTTTCTGAGAAAGCACCAGAGATTTATTTCCAGAGTAGTTGTACATGTTTGTACTCCCACCAGCAATAGAGGAGTGTTCCCATTTCTCCACAGTCTCACCAGCATGTGCTGTCACTTGAGTTTTTGGTCTTAGCCATTCTGACATGTGTAATATGGGCTCTCAGAGTCTTTTTGATTTGCATTTCCCTGATGTTAAGGATGTTTAACATTTCTTTAAGTGCTTCTCTGCCATTAGAGATTCCTGTGTGGAGAATTCTCTGTTTAGCCTTGTACCCCATTTTAATTGAATTATTTGGAGAGGTTGTGTTTAATTTTTTGAGCTTTTAAATATATTTTGGATATTAGCCCTTTGTCAGATGTAGGGTTGGTGAAGATCTTTTCCCAACCTAGAGGCTGCAATTTTGTTCTAATGACAGTTTCCTTTGCCTTACAGAAGCTTTTCAGTTTAATGAGGTCTCACTTATTAATCGTTGATCTTAGAATTGGAGCTGTTGGTGTTCTGTTCAGGAAGTTGTTGAGATCATTGATATACTTGGACTTGAGTTTGTGCAGGGTGATAAACATGGATTTATTTGTATTTTTCTACATGTAGACATCCAGTTAGACCAGCACCATTTGTTGAAGATGCTTTCTTTTTTTCCATTGTATGGTTTTGGTCATTTTGTCAAAAACCAAGTGTCCATAGGTGTATGGGTTGTTGCTGGGTCTTTGGTTTGCTTCCATTCATTACCAGGCTGTTTCTGTGGCAGTATCATGCAGTTTTGAATTACAATTGCTCTATAGTACATCTTGAAATCAGGCATGAAGATACCTCCACAGCACAAGTTCTTTTTTTTTTACTTTATTAATTTATTCTTGTTACATCTCAATGGTTATCCCATCCCTTGTATCCTCCCATTCTTCCTTCCCTCCCATTTTCCCCTTATTCCCCTCCCCTATGACTGTTCCTGAGGGGGATTACCTCCCCCTGTGGGCATGTCCCACGAAAGCCTTCACTTACCAGGAAACTGAGACAGAGGGGAGGACATTCTAGTGGGACTCTAGATGAAAGAAGCATGGGAGAATGGCAAAGTAGAAGGATCCAGAGGGTCCTAGAAGCCTACAAGTAGAATATTATGATACACAAGTTCCTTTATTGCACAGGATTGTTTTAGCTATTCTGGAATTTTTGTTTTTTCATATGGAGTTGAGAATGGTTCTTTCAAGTTCTGTAAAGAATTGTGTTGGATTTCTTTAATAGGAATTACACTGATTCTGTAGATTGCATTTTTACTATATTAATCATACTAATCCATGAGTATGGGAGATCTTACCATCTTCTGATAGCCTCTTCAATTTCTTTCTTCAGAGACTTAAAGTTCTTATTGTACAGTTTCTTTACTTGCTTGGTTAGAGTTACACCAAGATATTTTATAGGTGTGTGTGTGTGTGTGTGTGTGTGTGTGTGTGTGTGTGTGTGTATGTGTGTGTGTGTGTGCGTGGGTCTGTGTGTGTATGTGTGTGTATTGAAAAAGATATTGTTTCTCTAATTTCTTTCTCTACCAGATTGTCATTTGTATACAGGACAAGTTGATTTTTAAGTTGGTTTTGTGTCAGGACACTTCGCTGAAGGTGTTTATCAGCTTTAGGAGTTTCCTGGTAGAATTGTAGGGGTCACTTATGCATACTATCATCTCACCTGCAAAAAGCAATACATTGACTTCTTCCTTTCCAATTTGTACCCCCTTGAACTCCTTTAGTTGTTTTACTGCTTAGCCAGGATGCCAAGTACTAAATTGAAGAGATACAGTGGTAGTGGGCAGGCATGTCTTATCCCTGATTTCAGGAGGGTTGCTTTATGTTTCTCTCCATTTAATTTGATGTTGGCTATAGACTTGCTGAATATTGCCTTTATTGTGTTTAGGTATGTACTTTGTGTCCCTGATCTTTCTAAGACTTTTAACATGATGGGGTGTTGGATTTTGTCAAATGTTTTTTCAGCATCTAATAAGACAATCATGTGGGGTTTTTTTCTTTCAATGTGTTTATATTATATTGATGGATTTTGATATATTGAACCATGCCTTCAGGCATAGGATGAAGCATACTTAGTTATGGTGGATGATATTTTGGATGTGTTCTTGGATTTGGTTTGCAAGTATTTTATTGAGTAATTTTGCATTAATGTTCATAAGAGAAATTGGTAGAGTTTTTTTTCTTTGTTGGGTCTTTGTATGGTTTAGGTATCAGGGTGACTGTGGCCTCATAGAATGAGTTTGGCCATGTTCTTTCTGTTTCTATTTTGGGGAATAGTTTGAGGTATCTGATAGAATTCTGTGCTGAAACTATCTGGCTCTGGGCTTTTATTTATTTTATTCTATTTTTTGATTAGGATACTTTTAATGACTGTATCTATTTTCTTAGGGATTATAGGACTATTTAACTTGTTTACATGATCTTGATTTAACTTTGATAAGTGTACTCTATCAATAAAATTGTCCATTTCATTTAGATTTTCCAATTTTGTGGCATACCAGCTTTTGAAATAAGACCTAATGATTCATTGGATTTCCTCAGTGTCTGTGTTATATCCCCCCTTTCCTTACTGATTTTGTTGATTTAGATATTGTCTCTCTGCCTTTTAGTTAGTTTGGCTAAGGGATTATCTATCTTGTTGATTTTTCTCAAAGAACCAGCTCTTGGTTTCCTTGAGTCTTTGTATTGTTCTCTTTGTTTCTTATTTATTCATTTCAACCTCGAGTTTGATTATTTGCAGCTATCTACTCCTTTTGAGTGTACTTGCCATGTTCTCCCTTTGTTGTCACTGAGCTCTTGCTACTCAGACCCTATGCATGCTGGGTGTGGCTATCTAGGTGAAAGATACTGTATGATCCTGTTGTGCAACAGGTCACCTCAGGGAGATGGGTAGAACTGTGGACTGTAGGCTGGGACCATGTCCCTGGAACATGGGAGTTGTCCACTGAAGGCAGGAAGTATCAGGAGGCCAGAGGCTGGAGCAGTGAGTCCATGGAGCTTGGGAAGGCAGGTCTATGGTAATTTTTAGCTTTGCTTTGTCAGTTGTGATTGCAGCTTGGTTTATTAGGCACAAAAGTCTCTTGAGCAAGTCTTTGATAATTTTTCTAAAAAGTTTCTATGGGGAAACTAAGCCCTCTTTGCAGTTTATCATAGAAACCGGTTCTCCCAGCTACCCCTGGCTACCTGTGCTGTCATCCTGAGTAAGCAGGAGGAAGTCAGTAATGCTAATGATTCTTGCTTACTTAACTGTTTTGTAAAAGAGGTAACTACATTCCAAGAACATAGGAGATGGCATTAAGAGCTGATGGAACACACAAGGAAGAAATGGAGGACATAAAATGTTAGACATCTCTCCAGTGTGAAAAAAATGAGAAAGGAATCTAAATCTCCCATTCACTTTGAAGCCTGAAGTACAGGTTGAAACAGCCAAGAATAATACAAACTTGGTCCAACAGTTAAGAGTCAGGTATCAGTCATTAGAATTCTGGAAATATATAAAAAGAAGAGGACCATATTGTAAAACTACTTCCTACTGCTCACATAAGAGTAATATGTAGATGGCGGGATCCACCATGTTCGTGGATTGGAAGAATCAACATAGTAAAAATGGCCATCTTACCAAAAGCAATTTACAGATTCAATGCAATCCCTATCAGAATACCTACTAAATATTTTGAAGATATTGAAAGAACAATTCTCAACTTCATATGGAG
The DNA here is from genome assembly GCF_964271855.1 of Acomys minous. Taxonomy (NCBI): domain Eukaryota; kingdom Metazoa; phylum Chordata; class Mammalia; order Rodentia; family Muridae; genus Acomys; species Acomys minous. The sequence goes on along the minus strand of NC_140486.1, from coordinate 42,179,395 downwards.
AAACAAAAAGCCCAGAATAGCAAAAACAATCCTTTACAATAAAAGATCCGCTGGAGGAATCTCCATACCTGATCTCAAGTTGTACTATAGAGCAACAGTAATTAAAACAGCATGGTACTGGCACAGCAATAGGCTAGTGGATCAATGGAATCGAACTGAAGACCCAGAGATGAATCCACACACATTTGCTCACCTGATTTTCGACAAAGAAGCCAAATCCATTCAATGGAAAAACGACAGCATCTTCAACAAATGGTGCTGGTCTAACTGGATGTCTACATGTAGAAAAATGCAATTAGACCCCTATTTGTCACCATGCACAAAACTCAAGTCCAAGTGGATTAAAGACCTCAACTTAAAACCACAGACATTAACCCAGTTAGAGGAAAAAGTGGGGAAGAGTCTGGAACTCATAGGCACAGGAGACAACTTCCTGAACAGAACACCAACAGCCCAGGCCTTAACATCAACAATTAATAAATGGGACCTCATGAGGCTGAGAAGCTTCTGTAAGGCTGGTGACACTGTCAAGAGAACAAAGCGACAGCCTACAGACTGGGAAAAGATCATCACCGACTCTTCATCTGACAAAGGTCTAATATCCAAAATATATAAAGAACTTAAGAAATTAAACACCACCAAACCAAATAACCCAATAGAGAAATGGGGCGCAGAGCTAAACAGAGAATTCTCAACAGAGGAATATCAAATGGCTGAGAAACACTTAAAGAAATGCTCGACCTCCTCAGTCATCAGAGAAATGCAAATCAAAACGACACTGAGATTCCATCTTACACCCATCAGAATGGCTAAGATCAATAACTCAACTGACACCTCATGCTGGCGAGGGTGTGGAGAAAGAGGAACACTCCTGCATTGCTGGTGGGAATGCAAACTAGTACAACCACTTTGGAAAGCTATCTGGTGCTTTCTCAGAAAAATGGGAATAGGGCTTCCTCAAGACCCAGCTATTCCACTCCTTGGAATATACCCAGAGGATGTACTACCACACAACAGGGACATATGCTCAACCATGTTCATAGCTGCCTTATTCATAATAGCCAGAACTTGGAAACAACCTACGTGTCCCTCTATAGAAGAATGGATAAAGAAACTGTGGTACATTTACACTATGGAATACTACTCAGCTATTAAAAACAAGGAATTTTCAAAATTTGTGGACAAATGGATTGAGCTAGAAATTGTCATAATGAGTGAGTTCACACAGAAGCAAAAAGAGCTAAATGGTATATACTCACTTATATCGAGACACTAGCCCAAGGTGTACGTCCCCATGAAAAACTGTACCTACCAGAATAATGGGTAAGAGGGGAGGACATCCTATTGAAACTTTAGGTGTGAGAAGCCTGGGAGAAAGAGGAAATGGAAGGATCCAGTGGGTCCTGGAAAACTACAGGAGAGTCTGGGCCCTGGGGTCCTCCGCAAACTGTGGCAACAGCCAAGGAAAAAATAGGCAGTAAAAACCTTGAACCCCTACCCGGACTAGCCGATGGACATTCTCCACTGTTGAGTGGAGAAGAAGATCTAACTCTCACACAAACTCTGGTGCCCCATATTTGATCATGTCCCTTGGATGGAGATGCCTGGTGGCACTCAGAGGAAAGATAATAGGTCACCAAGGAGAGACTTGATACCGTATGAGCATATTCAGGGGGAGGAGATCCCCCTCAGACACAGACATAGGGGAGGGGAGTAGGGGGGGGAAGTGGGAGGAAGGGAGGGATGGGAGGATACATGGGATGGGCTAACAACTGAGATGTAATATGTATAAATTAATAAAAATGTATTAAAAAAAATAAAATAAAATAAAAATAGAAAGGAAAAAAAAAGAGTAATATGTAGACTATTTAGAAATTATTAGACTGTCACCTGAAAATATTATTCTATGTATGGTGTCATACACTCTACTGAGTGCAAAAATATAAAAGCATCATACTGTTAAAGATTAACCATAAAGCTTTGCTATCTTTCCCTTCCGTAACCGCATGTCTGCTGCCAGCCTAGGCACAATACAAAGAAAATGCGCCTGGCTAGATATAATCATTTCACTTGCAATATAAAATCCATGCTTAGATACAAAGTAAAGATTAATTAATGCTTATATATGGGGCAAAGGGCATAATGATGACAAGGAAGTAGGGAAGAGGAAAACAAACTGCAATTGGTAAATGTTAATGGTTCGTGGAAAATGATTAAAGAAAAATGAATTGAAACTGCTACCGCTTGATTGTTCTGGAACTTGTATAAAGAAAGATGTCTTGATCTATCCAGGGGCACTTGCTTGAATGACAACAGGTTTTCATTTTTATTGATTCCATGCTTCTGTCTTATGGCTCAGAACCCTGCTGGAGCTGGATTCTAGCAGCCAACCATGGATTGTCATAAAACTGAGAATATACTTTACAGTAGCTGTGTAATAGCCTTTCATTAAAACTTTTTAAAATTGAACAATGCAAACACATATTTGGCATGTGTGTGTGCATTTTTATTTTATTGCTTTGTGTTGAATAAAAATATAAAAAATATGAAATAAATTCAAAGCAATTGGGTCTTCATATCTACTTTTTTAAAGCAATGATCCAGAGCTCTACACTGGCTCCTGTGTTAACACTCAAACTCCACACAACTCCTTGCATATGAATTTTAGTTTACCTTTAAAGATTCCACTAGTTTAAAATTAGTATAAATTTTAATTTACCTTTAAAGATTCCACAAGTATAAGTATCCTTGATATTTTTGGAAATAAATTAGCTGGGTGGAGCTCCATTACTTGATTTTGATCCAAACTATCCCATTCTCTAGTAAAAACTATAGTCTGGATGTGTTTTCTGTTTCTTCTGATCTCCAAGAATAGTGCCTGTCAGCCTTCACTGCAAAGCATCTGTTTTTCTCAGTATTTCTCTCTGAACCTAGATATCTTTCATGAGAAACCATCCCCTGTTAGATATTCATGAACTGGTGAATATCTTGTAGATTTTGTAGTTATAAAAGGTCCCTATTAACACATTCTCTAAATAAAAAAAAATAAACATCCAGCCACTATAAGGAGGTAAAATCTCACAGTAGGAAAAATGGAAAGTCAAGGAGTGAAACTGAGAATTGTAATGAACTGATACAACAATTGCTTCCAGGCATGCCTTTGCCTGATTTTTGGAGACTTGATGTAGATGTTAACAAGGTCCACACAGAATTGCTCATGGAGCATTAATTAGGCTCCCTCTTTCTGGGACGTAACAGGTAGATTCTGACATATAGCTTATTAACTTCCCTTGATTGAGTTATCAGTAGAATTATTTTATATTCAACACATTGCTTCATTTAGCTATACAGGGATTACAATTGCTTAAGGGGTTAGCATTAATTACAATTGACCATTATGTTCACGTAAGTGTGTATAATAAGAGGAGGGGTAGGAAAAGAAGCATACAGGGATTTGGATGGGAAGGGCCTTTCATGTTTCCATATCTTTCATTTAGAAAATGAAGATAACCAATAAGGAGTACTAACAAGTGGAAGCAACAAGTTGGAACATGCTGGTTTGTTGGATTCTTAGCCCCAGGCTTACAGAGAATACTGAAAGGCCTGGCTTTGGGAGTCAGCTGACACCAGCAGCAAAGAACTATTCAACCATCTTACTAGAAGGGCAGGAACAACTCAGGAAGGATTAAGGATTCCTCCTAGGTATAAACATTCTGGTAAAAAAAATTGATTAGAGATTTCTATCTGGGAAAACATTTGACTCCACAAATGACTGATATCAGCAGTTGCACAGCAATGAGAATAACTAGGGACAAAGGAAAAAGCCACAAAATACACAAAACTGATATGCAAAACCATGGCTCTGAAGTTTAGCTGTGTCAATGTTCAGTAGGCTACTCTTTCTTCTCCTAGCTTCTGTGGACATGTCATCATCAGTGCCAGATGCTCTATCTCCTATGCATGGGTGGTTAAGCATCAAGTGAAAACTAAGTAGAAGTATGCAACTAGAAAGCCACAACTTATGTATAATAGTAAGGCCTCCACTGAGTTGCCTCAGACTTTCAGTACTATCTGTGGAATTCTCCCAGCATGCTTGTTCACAACACCGCTGGGTGAAACTTCAAAGGCACCATGCGAAAATTCCTGTAGGTGTGAAATTGTGTAATGCATAAGTACAATTTTATGTGCATGAGTTTGTGCATGTGCTGGCACTATATCAGCTCTATATTTAAGCTCTGATGTTAATTACATTTTTCTGGGGGAGGCATAAGATGTAATATGAGAATTGTAGACCACTGCATCAGGCTAGTTGTAGTCTTTGTTATGATTTCTATTGCTGTGAAGACACCATGACCATAAAGTGTCTGTTTGGCCTACACTGCTACATGGTAGTCAATCATCAAAAGAAATCAGGACAAGAATTCAAACAAGGCAGGAACCTGGAGGCAGGAACTGATGCAGAGGCCATGATGAGATGCTGCTTGCTGGCTTGCTCCTCATGGTTTGCTCAGTCTGCTTTCTTATATTATCCAGGACCATCAGCCCAGGGATGGTACCACCCACAATGGGTAGGGTCTTCTCCATCAATCACTAATTAAGAAAATGCCTTAAAGCTGGGTCTTACAGAAGCATTTTCTCAGTCGAGTTTTCTTCCTTTCAAATGACTCTAGCTTGTGTCAAGTTGACATGAAACTAACCAGGGAAGTAGTCATACATCCTCTGGCCATTGTCATTTTGCTGTGCCTCATGTTTTGAATATAGTAATGCTTATGATATAAATTAACTAAAGAATTCATCATCTGAGTAAGTCTTTATCTTCCTGCTCTCCATTTTTATTTCCTTTGTTCCACAAATAACCACTAAATGGCTGTTTTCAGTAATGACTCCTGTCAACATGGAGGTGAAGAGCTACAATTTCTGCCCCCCCCCATAAGGCTGGAGTGTGAGGTGGTATATGACAAGAAACCCAAAGAGAGCAAATTAAGAAGAAAATGTCAGAATTTCATGAGGAAAGAGTCCTTAGAGCTAGGAAGTAAATTATAGAGATATTTAATTATTTATAAGAATGTAATTTCAGAAAAAGGCGATGATGGTAGGAGAATCCAAAGGCTAAGTTCTGTCCACTTGCTTGTTTGTTTGCACATTAGTGAATATTTGGCTTGGAGGCCCCACTTCTAAGGATGGATGCTAACATCAACAGTTCATCCAGTGCTGGTACATATAGGAGTGTCAGCACTGGAATCTAGAACGTTCTTTGTCCTTTAAACTAGCTTTATTTCTCACTAGCTGGTGTGACTTATGGAAAATCACATAAGACTTTATGCTTCAGCTTCTACATCCATAAAGTTGATTCATTATGATACTGCCACCTCACAGGGCTGCAGACGTTAGGGCAGGTAGTGAATACAGCCTTATCTCAAGACCTGGCACATTGAAACCCCAGTGTGTGTATGCATCTAGCATAGCTATTTTACGTTATGTGATTAAAAAGAAAAAAAAAGAAGTTATATTAAGGTTTTAGGGATACACTAATTTAATCACAAAAGGGAAACAAAATCTCTGCTCAGAAGATGTGGCAACAGGATCCTTTGGGAACATGAATCCTTGAACAGCACAAATCTGATCTCTGTGTTTGCTTACAGAAAACACACACAACAAAAGCACTTTTATGTTCATTGTACTCTGTGGCAAAAGAGCACATTATACTTTAGCAGTGATGATAAGAGTGGCAATGGAAGTTCTGTGGTCATGCACTTGGCCAGCATTTTGCAAATTTTCTTTTCAAGGAAGAAAACTAGTTCTGTTTTTAGGTTGAGATATTCACCACAATTACGTTTAGTTCCCTAAGATTGTGATATTTTTCTTTAAATGGTAGTCAACATTTTTATCTTCTTAAACATTTAAGGTTTTTTGTTAACACACAATCACATACATTCAGAGGTAGTTTGTGATATATATATGACTATATATATATATATATATATATATATATATATATCAAATCAGGATAATTATATTTCTATCACTTTATCTTCAATTTTATCAAGATATTTACTTAATTTATTTTATATATCCTTATATTATAATAGGTTATTGTGAACCATAGTTATCCCACTGTGTTTTAAAAATGCTAGGATTTATCATTCCCATCTCATGTTGAGTACCGATCATCTGACCTCCTTATACTCAACTATTTATCCTTCCCAGATTCTGGAGAAAATGGCTCAATGTCAAACTTTTCCATTAATTATTTAGTTATAATGTAAAATACTTTGTTTAATTATGACACATATGTATATACAAGTATATGTGTGTGTGAATACACTCATTCGTAAACACACATGTAATTATACTTTGCTCCTGTACAGCCTCCCCCATTTTCTTATATGTTCCCTTCACTCTTATTGTTCTCCTTTCATAAAATATTCTGCCCCTACCTGGGTGTAGTGGTTACCGTCTTAATCCCAGCCCATGTAATGTAGAGGCATGAGGATCAGGAGTTCAAGGTAATTCTTGACTGCATAAGGAGCTTAAAGTAGGCTGGGATACGTGAGATACATTTTAGTAAAACTTTTCTCCCACTTACACATTATGTGTAAGCACATATGTCATTGTAGGTATGTTTTTAATGTATGCCTCTGTATTTGTGTTTTCAAGTATAGATTTTCATACAAGAGAAAAAAATGAGATTTGATTGAGTCAGGACTATTTTGCCTAATATGATGATCTTTAGTTCTACTCATTTTCTGAAGACAACATAATTTTTTTCATGGTAGAAAAATACTCTTTATTTACATGTATACTAGCATGTATTAGTACCATTCAGTGTGATGATTTACTATATGAATAAAGTACTCTCAGACCCACTTCAACCTCCTTTTTTCATCGTCTGATTCTCCAACTTGTAACTTCATGTATTCACTATTCTACAGTCAGGTCAACTTTCTTAGAACTTCTATATATGAGAGAGAAAATGCAACTGATCTCGTGTGCCTGGCCAATTTCACCTCAAATAATCTCTCCAGCCATAAGTTCCAGTATACTGGAAATAAATGATTTTACTTTTTCATATGATGCTCACACTCCACTATGTACATGTGCCTTGTTTCCTTGCCTTTACTCATTCCCTTTGTATATAGGTAGCTGGTAGATCCCACATTGTAGCTGTTGTGAAGACCACTGGCACAAACCTGGACGTGCAGGTGTTTCTTTGGCATGCTGACTTAGTTCTATATTGGGACATATTCTCAGAAGTAGGTTAATGCTGTTATTTTGCATGATCTCTGTACTGGTTTGCATTTGACATGATTTCTATGGTCTATAGATCCTTACCAGCATTTGTCAATCTTTCATAATAACCATTTTAACTGGGTATGTGTGTTTGATTTGTATTTTCCTAATGGGTAATAATACTGAGCATTTCCTATGTGGTTTCGGCCTTTATTGTCTTTTAAGAATCTGTTTGTACAACTTTTCCTTCTAAATTAGGATTACTTGGACTTTTAGTTCTTTGCTATGAAGAGAACAGCATGACCACAAAACCTCTTATAAAAATGAATCATTTAATTGACTATTTCTTACAGTTTCAGAGATTTAGTCCATTACTATCATGAAAGCAGGAAGCATGGTGGTGTGCAGGCAGATATGGTGCTGGAGAAGCAGTTGAGAGTTCTACATCCAGACCTACAGGCAGCAGGAAGAGAGAGGGACACTGGGCCTGGCTTGGACTCTTGAAGCCCCAAATTCCACCCATAGTGACACACTTCCTCCAAAAAAGCCACACCTCCTAATCCCCTCCCCATACCTCCAAGCAGTTTCCTTTTGTGATGACCAAGCATTCAAATATATAAACCTATGGGGGCCATTCTTATTAAAACTACAACTCTCGCATTTGAGATTTTAAGGTGTTGTGTACAGATACAAATTTTATCATCCACATATGAGCTAGAACATGCAGTATTTGTCTTTTTGTTAATTAGTTCACAATGCACAGTGACACCAGTTTCAATACTCTTCCCACAACTCAGAAAATATTATTCTTCACAGTTGAATGACAGTTTATTGTATACACACACACACACATATGCATATATATCACATAATCTATATGATCACTTCATATTGTATAAATGTACCACATTCCACTTTACATGTTTATGCAATTAAAAAATAAAATAAAAACAAAACTACCTTAGCTATTCCTATACATATATACTTCAATATTAATTTTGAAATCTTTTCATAAAAATCCATTGAGTTTTATATTCCCCTTATTTATAATTTTCTCCTCGTACACAATTATGTGAAGAAGTCACATCTTCCCGATACTGTGCCTTATTACCTATGAATATGACATGCTTTATATTTGTTCAGGTTCTTCTGTTCTATAATGCTTCCATGATTTTTGAAAACAATTATATGATGTTCACTGTCTTGCAAACATTTACGGAAACTAGGGCTTAATGCTAAGCACGGAAAGAGCTGAGTAGCCACTCTATTGTTTGGACTATGGAGTTCAGACTGAAACGTGCTCTGGTCTCACATTCCTCTTGCCTGAAAACCTTAGGCAATCCAAAATGCTTAGACAAGCCATTCTGATTGCAGCTTTTTCCTGATGACATTGGCCGTAATAGCAGTGGCCCTTGCCATTATAATGTTTCTCCCTTAAACTACAATGTGAAAGTACACCTGTGGAAATTCTTTTCCCAGCCATTATATTCACTAGAGGAAGGAATTAGTGCTTTATGGCTTAAATCATGCGTTGATTGTTGAACGTCATTCTAACAGGTTCTTTTAATTGTAGTAGAAGAGTGTGTGACGCTAGTAATGATGGCATAGACTTATGACTCATGAATGAGAGGTATAAGGAGGGAAGAAAAATAGTGTCTTGTCTTGACAGGTCAGCATTATTTTAGAATACTTCAGTTCCTTGACATAATGACAATTTTGGGTTTTCTATTAACAGATATTATTTCTAAGAATAAATTATTACATATATTTTGATATTATTTTAATTAACAAAATTTTGGATGAAAGATAAACAAATATCAACTATGAGATATGTGCTCTGCTGGGATTTAGGGACATAGTGGGAGATCAAACAGATATAATTCCTGTCCTGACAATCAAACACAAAACAGATAATCAAATAAAAGTCATTAACTAAATTGTTTATGGGGTCAGAAAGCCCCTGTTTAAGGAAGTCAGGTGCATAATAATATCTGAAAGATCAATAAACATTTTATGTCTGCAGAGGTAAATCTAGTTTTGTGCATTCATTCATTTCTACTCTGTCTCAGTCTCTTTATATGTCTCCTTGTCTGTTTCTGTCTCTGTGTCTCCCTGTATCTCTGTCTGTCTGTCTGTCTCTCTCTGTCTGCCTCTCTCTGCCTCTGTCTCTCTGTCTGTTTCTGTCTGTCTGTCTGTCTGTCTATCTATCTATCTATCTATCTATCTATCTATCTATCTATCTATCAGGCTTAAAGTTAAGCACGGAAAGAGCTGAGTGGCCACTCTACCGATTGGACCATGGAGTTCAGAATGAAATGTGCTCTGGTCTTCACATTCCTCCTGCCAGAAAACCCTTAGGCAGCCCAAAGTGCTCTAACAAGCCTTTCTGAATGCAGCCTTCTCCTGACTCATCATTGCCTGTTTTCTCTTTGCTTAGAGTTGTTGTATGTAACAAAGGCAACATAGATTGGGGTAATAATCTTCTGTGATGCATAAGGGCAGTGGTGATCTCTGGGCAATAATGATATTCGATGGAATGATGTTTTCAAGGGTAGCCAGGGCCAGAGGCTCTGGCATCAAGACATGATGAAGAGTCAGTGAACAGTACTCATGGAGGGACACTCAGAAACCCATGAAGCACTTGTACAGGTTGACATTTAACCATCTAATCATGAGTTCCTTCACATCCAGGTTATAAGAAAGAAGTGTGACTTCACTTCATTATCACTTTTAGGTGAGGCCTGAAGTACATTCAAAGATTTTCATCCACTACTAACAACCACTGAATATAAACTCTGTGTCACCATCTACACTAAGTGTTTACGTATGTCAACTCATCTTGTAGTCATCCCTCTATTGAGTTGCTATGAGAATTCTTTACATTCCCATGAGTTCCCATGTTTTCTCAGCTTCATAAAGTTGGTAGATCCTTCCAGAGTTGTGCTCCAGCAGTTCAGAAGCAGAGTTCTTCTTGTCTACTTGGTACCTTTTAAGTAATACTAATTTGTTTTCTGTCTTCAGCACTTATCAATGCAAGTATGCTGTTCTTTAAGTTACATAGTATGGAGTGAGTCTGGGCCAGGGAGTGGGGGAAGGATAGAAGGAGGGGAGACAGAGGCAGAGAGAGGGAAAATAATGTGTGAACAGATTCCATCACCAAGAATTATCTCCCTGAAACATTGCTAAGAGGCAGTTTAAGGAAAAGAGAGAAACCCCTGTGTCTAACATCATTTTCTCTCTGAATAAGATGAATAATAATGTATAACCAATTCCCAATGAAAATAAACATCATAACTTGGCATAAACTAGGCCAAGACAGGGTAAGTACTTCCTCAATAGCTCCTGCCTCACAAATATGTCTGTCAGATATATTGGGCCAGAAGGTTGAAGACGATGCTCCAACATTATAGAGAGTTTTGGGTGACTGTTCAGGCAGCAAATTGTCTTTGTCATTTTCTCATTTTGGAAGCTACTGACTTGTGCTTCCTGTCTACTCGGATAATTAATTTTATTCCTTCTTAAGTCTCTGATGGGGTTGAAAACCAGATAGTTTAGTTTTATAACTATGCTTAGTCATTTAGGGGTTAAGATATTTTAAGGTCTAGATAGAAATTTTTAGGTTGGTAGAGATGAGATTTGATAGATATTGACTTGCATTCAGAGTTGTAGACTCACCACGATAGGAAAGATGTTTTCTCCAAGGTTGCTAAATATAAATAGGCATAATACTATGGACGTAACATTTATATAATACCTAATTGTTTCATTGACCTTCTTGCTGTATGTAGTTTATTGTATATATGTGTAATAATATAAATGTATATGTAAAAGTAAAAAATAAAAATTTTTAAAAAGAAAAAATGAAGAGGCCAATTTATTTAATTAAAACAGTTAAGAAAATCCTGATTTAAATAAAATGCCAATGGCAAATTTCTTTTTTAAAATCAAAGAAAACACACACAGTATTGTTGACTGCCAATTATGAAGATTAGTCTCAGCTGGGTGGGGTGGCACATGCCTTTCATCCAAGCAGTTGGGAGGCAGAGGCAGGTGGATCTCTGTGAGTTCAAGGGCAGCCTGGCCTACAAACTGAGTCCAAGACAGCCAAGGCTACACAAAGAAACCCTGTCTCAAAAAAAGAAAAAAAAAGACAGAAGACAGACAGAGAGAGAGAAAGAAAGAAAGTAAGAAAGAAAGAAAGAAGAAATCTAGTCTCACAAAAGTTTAGCAACTTGAGTCTTCCTTATAGTTGCTCTATTGTCTTTACAATATTTCTCTCCATAATATTTTACAAAATAATAATAATAATAATAATAATAATAATAATAATAATAATAATAATGAGGATGGTGATGATGATGATGCCACAGACAAATATTTATGGGACTTTTATGAACAGAGAAACAAATATTAGTTCTTTGATTTATGCTGCACAAACTGCATTTAAACTTAATCAATATTACAGAACAATTCAATATGTACATGGAAAAACATCTGACATCTTTAGCCATCAGGGTAAAATAAATCAAAACCACATTGGGCTTTCATCTCAGAAGGGTAACATAAATAAAACAGAAAAACAACAAATGTTGGTGAGAAGTTTGGAAAAAGAACTCTATACACTGTTAGTAGTAAAATAAATTACTGTAGTCACAACGGGAATCAGTATGCAGGCTCAGTACCAGATTAAGAATAAAACTCCTGTATGACCCAGCTCTACCACTTCTCAATATGTACCCAAAAGAATCTATGTCAGCTTATCCACACACCCATGTTTATTGTAGCAATATTAAAAATAGCCACTTCATCGAATCTGCCTGATGAAGAGATGTGAGTAAAGAAATTGTGGTATACATACACAATGCAATTTGATTCAGCCACCACAAACAATGAAATTCTATCCTTTTCAGGAAATGGATGATACTGGAGATTGCTATATTAGAGGAAATAGGTAGCCTCGCAAATGAAAGTGGCACATATTTTCTCCTGTGCAAAGTATGGTATATGAAAGGACATGAATCTAAAAAGGTAACTAGTAGGAATAGGCAAAGAGATTGGAAAGGGGAATAGAGGGGCAAATGCGTATGCACAAAACGTCGTAATCAAGCTCCTTCGTGTAGTCCTGTCAACTTGTACTTTGTCGGCTAGAGAAATCATGTCCACTGTCTCAATGTGATGCTAGATTCTGCAACATCTCAAGGTGTTGGTGGGTTCCTGCTTCTTCCGTTGGCACCAGGTGTCAAGGATTTTGTGTGTGTGTGTGTGTGTGTGTGTGTGTGTGTGTGCATGTTAGTTTGTTTACACATATATGTATTTTGTTCAATGTATATGTGTGAGAGAGTAAAATACCTTTATATTGTGAGAAAAATCGCACATAAATTTAAAGTTATGAGGAAAAGGTAGACTATATAAAAGACAGATAAGAAAGATATGCTCAGAAAATTTTCAAAGAGCCATGACCTCAAGTTTTCAAAAAACTTACACTTTTCTTTTGGATCATATTTTCTTCTGTAGTTTGAGTGTTCTAATATTAAATTATACTTCTATAAAGCAAAACCCCACATAGATTTCAGTGGCCACTCTAAGAATATATCATCATTACAGTTGCATAATGCTATGGTATCAGTTTTTATTATATTTCTTGATTTGATCTATATTTTTCATCATATTAATGACATGTGCTAACAATGTCCAAATTTTTTTGAGTCAGGGTATCTCTGACATCCAAAATTTAAACAACAGTTTCTATGAAGTTGCTTTTTTCCTATTCCTTTTGGTATAGATTTAATTAAATCTTTGCTCTATGTAATCAACCTCACAAAAGAAGCAATTAAACAAAAGATATTATGAAACTTCAGGCATATTTCATAATAAGGTTACAATTAAGATTAATATAAAAATTAACTAAAAACATAAGCCAAATGTGTTTTGTGAGTTATAAACAAAAGCAAGTATCATTTTATATTGAACGACAAATGAATTTATTACAGGTGATACAAATTATTGGCAAGAGCAAATCACTGGAAAAATATTCAAATCATTAAGGATCAGTGTTTTGTATGAGAATTTACAGAATCTGCCAAGAATTGGACAGAGAAAAATAAATATATAAATACATAAATAAATCTATACTAAAAGAAATAGAAGAAAAACAGGTTCCCAGAGGCTCTGTCATTTGGTGTGACCATGATTGTTCTCATTCCCTCAGCCTTTATATTCTTCTAATTTTAAGATTAATATAATTCTATCACTTTATTTTACCCCTCCAATCCCTTTCATAGACCATTCTTTGCTCTCTTTCAAACTACTGGACTCTTTAAATTTTTTATCATATGCTTATATGTATACATTTATACATATATGTTACTAAGAATACCCTACTCAGTCTGAATAATGTTCTTCACATGTATGTTTTAGGATGTATCTTTCTTTGGCTCATACAATCTTTCTTCCTCTTCTTCTGCTTTGATACCTGGGCCTATGGTATGGAAGTATTTTATAGATGTATCCATTTGGACTTCCCAAGCATTTTAAACAAAGTAAAACTTTTACTTTTACAGTTAACTTTTAATTTTGTTTTAAGAAATCTTTAAAGATGGGGAGTGTTGAATTTCTCTCTCTTTAAAAATAATAACAATTTTCATGTATTAAATATTCTGTTAAAACTTGAGAGAAGCTGGGTCTCTTTGGAACAACTTGATCAACCAAGTTAGAGGTATTATGAGACTGCTGGGCATCATAGAAGCATCCAAAGTATGAGTCCAGTCTCACCTATTTGAGAAGATAAGCACATATTCATTTATAAACTCTGATACTAAGCCCCTGTTCATCCCATCCCATATTTAAAAACTGTGCATACTGAGAATCAACCTTAGCTGACTGGAAACTCCATCCACTACCTAGCATCCTGCTCCAGCCTTAACTAGGAAGATGAGCAGCTCTGAACAGTCGCAGCTTAATTATTATTATTAAATAATTAATTAACTAATTTACATCCCAGCCACAGTTTCCACTCCCTCCTCTCCCCAGTCCTTTCCCCAATCTCCCATTGTCTCATTCACTTCTCCCTCCCCCCTTTTCTTCTGAAAAGGGAAGCCCTCCGATGGAAATCAACTAGGCTTTTGGTTGTCCTTGGTTCCTCTGGCTCTGACAATCCCTTCTCCTCCTCTGATTCCCCTAGTTATGCCTAATGTTTGGCTGTGGCTCTTTGTATCTGTTTCCACCAGTTGTTGGGTGAAGCCTCTTTGATGACATATATGCTAGGAGACTCTCTGCAAATGTTGCAGAATATCATTAAGAGTGTCAGGGATGGACTCCATCTCACAGCACGGGTATCAAGCTATACCCATCAATGGCTCGCAATTCCCTCAATTTCTGATCCATCTTTACATCTGCACATCTTGTAGGTCAGACAAATTATGAGTCAAATGTTTTGGGCATGTGTTGGTGTCTCCTAATCCCTCCATTGAAAGTCTTGCCTGGTTACAGGAGGTGGTGAGTTAGGGTCCATATCCCCTACTGCTAGAAATCCTAGAGAGGGTTACTCTCATAGGTTTCTGGAAGTTTCCATTGCCCTAGTGTCAAAGACCAATGTGCTCAGTGATCCAAGAAGGGGATATAAGGTTGGTGACAATGTAAAGCAGACACACACTCACACATACTTGGTGGATGAAGCAAGTTCCAGCACCTTCATACATACACATACATGCAAACAAATCCACACACATTTTGTAGCTGGAAAAAGCTCCAACAACCTTATTTTTCTCCCACAGCTTATACATTCCAGTAAAAAATTTCAAGCAGTACAAAAATCACAATGTGATTTCATTTTATTTTTCTTTATATGAACAACTACAATGAGTATATATAGAAAAAAATGTTCCGTGATATCCTCACTTGATTAAATGCTTTATGTCTTGTCGTAGAACCCACATACATTCAAACTAAGCAACTTGTTATAATTTGCAAAATGTAAGCAAGCAAGTTAATTTTTTCAGCCAGTTTCTCTTACTGACAGGATGCAATGTGCAGTTACAAAGGAAACATCAATTATTTTATTATTTACTTTAAAAAGTAATCTTATAAAATCTTAACAGACTCACAAATGCAAACTTTGATACAAAAAAAGCAGTCATCACTACTTTAAATCCTCAGGCTGTACAAATACTCATTGACATTTTTTTATTAAACCATATCAGAAAGCTGAGGTCAAAATAGGTACAAGAAATTATTCATCACCTTGATCACCAGCCTAGCTTTAGCAAGAAATATACTAGGCAGGCTGTCATTTTTCTTGTCCCATGACCTCAAAAAAAATCCCTAGCTCAACTATTAGGACTGTGTCTTTCTGAACTTGTACATCAAAGCCAATAACAAAAAACATCTTAATCTAACTTTTCAAACAATCTCCACCTCCAAATTCTTCTAAGGTTGACAGCCATTGCTAACAATCTACATCTCTACATCCTTTCTGAGGGTGGTAGATGAATCATTACTCTTCTCCAGCAGCAATGTTTGAAAAATATCAATCACTATTATTGTTATTGCCAGTGATATTCTAAGTGCCCAGTGAGGGGCTGGAAGTCATGTTATAGTTTTCATACAACTCACAGATTATGAAAGATGTGGTGACCATGAAGACAACAAGCAGATTGATACTCCATAACAGCATAAAGTCCTCAGGACACATAGTCCTCATGATTCTTCCTTTCCAAGGTAGACCCTTTGTCTTTGTGCTAATCACTGGGCAGCATTCCATGAGTTCTAAAGGTGCTTTGCTGTTCCTTCTGCACATCTCACAACTCACTAGGTTCTTAGCTTGTCCCAGAGATATCACCTATCCAAGTACTCTCTCCCTCCATCCTCCCGGAGCTGATCCCTCCTGTTCCTATTCCCACCTCTCCCTAATACACCCCAGTCCATCTACAATGTCTATTTTATTTTCCCTTCTAGGTGAGGTTGCTCAGTGGATCAAATAGAAGACCCAGGATTAAATCCACATGCTTGATGTTTGACAAAGAAGCCAAAATTATACGATGGAAAAAAAGAAAGCACCTCAACAAATGGTGTTGGTCTAACTGGATGTCTGTATGCAGAAGAATGCAGATTGATCCATATCTATCAACCTTTCCCAAACTCAAGTCAAAGTGCATCAAAGACCTCAACATAAAACCAGATATACTAATAGTAGAGATACCTAATACTTGATAGAAGAGAAAGTAGTTAAGAGCCTTGAATTCATTGGCATGGGACACAACTTCCTAAACGAAGCACCAGCAGATCAGGCACTAAGATCAGCAATTAAAAATGGGACCTCATGAAACTGAAAAGCTTCTGTAAGTCAAAGGACACTGTCTAAAGGACAAAACAACAGCTTACAGAATGGGAAAAGAGCTTCACCAACAGCACATCTGACAGGGGGTTGATATCCAAAATATATAAAGAACTCAAGAAACTAACATCAACAGACCAAATAACCCTATTAAAAATGGGGAACATCTCTAAGAGAATTCTCAACAGAGGAATCTCTAATGGCTGAGAATCACTTAAGGAAATGTTCAATATCTGTAGCTGTCAGAGAAATGTAAATTACAACAATGTTGAAATTGCATTTTACATCCTTCAGGATGGTTAAGGTCAAAAACTCAAGTGACAGACCATACTGGCAAGTATGTGTAACAAGGGGAACACTCATCCATTGATGATGGGAGTGCAAAGTTGTACAACCACTTTGGAAATCAATTTGGTGGTTTTTCAGAAATGTTGGAATAGTTATACCCCAAGAACTAGCTATAACTTCTTGGTATATACCCAAAACTATGTTCATAGAAGTTTTATTCATAATAGCCAGAGACTGGAAACAATCTATATGTCCCTCAACTGAAGAATGGATAAAGAAAATGTGGTATCTTTACACAACAGATTATTACTCTGCTACTACAAAAAAATTCGATATCATGAAGTGGGTGGAACTAGAAATGATCATCCTGAGTGAGGTAACCCAGATCCAGAAAGACAAACATGGTATGTGTTCATTTACAAGTAGATATTAACCAGAAAGTAAATGGTAACCATCCTACAAACCACAAACCCAGAGAAGCTAAGCAACAAGGAGGGCTGGAGCGGGGACACCTTTTCTATTTTTCATACATTCATACAATGTGTTTCACCCAACAGCCCTGAAAACTACTAAACTTTAGGTATGGGAGAATCACCTACTATGCGAGAATAATTATTTTTCTTTATGTAGGATTATATGAGTAAATATGAATTATTATTAATTGCTTTGTTAGCATTCTCTCAATTTTATTATGTCTCATTTGGATTTTCTTTTTTATTAAAAAATTAAAAATAGATTATTTTCATACAATTTATTCTTATCATGCCCCCCATTGTTTCACATAAGATTATCACCACTTGCTCATTATTCTAAAATCATGTCTAAAGATAATAATAAAATAAAATGAAAACCAAACCAGAATAAGAAAAAATAAACAAACAGGAAAAAAAGCCGAAGAAAAACCATAAGAAACAAATATAGATGTAGAGACATATTTTTAAACACGCAGAAATAGCATTAGCATACAAATTTTGAAGCCATAATAATATAAGTAGAAGACCTATAACATAAAAAAATACTTAGACGAAGCATGCACTTTGAAACACATGCATGCATACAAGTGTGTAAACTAAATTTAAAATATTTTTAAAATGACTTTTATGTATATGAGTGTGTACCTGAGTGTATGCATGTGTATCATGTGTACACAGGAGCTCTTGGAAGTCATTAGAAGAGACATCAGATCTCCTGGAAATTGAGTTCACATGATCGTGAGTCACCACATGGGTTCTGGGAACCAAGCCTGAGTCCTCTGCAAGAGCAAGTCAGTGCTCTTAACCATGGAGCCACCTCTCCAGCCTTTTATCCCTGTTGTGTTTTTGTTTCCTCAAGTTTTTTGATCTTCTTTATTTTCTGTTAAAGTTTTATTGTTTTTCTGTTACTGCAAAACACATTTCTAAGAACTAACGATGGTTGGGTAAGAAACCCAAATTATCTCACAGCTCTGAGGAGTTGTGTGCACAGCACAGAGCACCACTAGAAAAGCTCTTTTCAGAAAGGTTATGACGCATCTGAATCTATAGGAGTATGGCTGATGGCTGATTTTGATATTTCCGACTTATTTGACATCTAGAATAATGTTGACCTCAAAAGATATCTGCTCGGGGTAACACCATATTCCACTAACTTAGTCAACAGACAGAGAATCTTACTTATACCTGGACATTTTCTCCACCTCTGCCATTTGACACGCTGGTATACTGTCATACTTTATACTGTCCACCACACAACAGAGAACAGCATTATGTAGGGCCCCTGGATCGGTGGAAGAGGTCTTGGGTCCTTCTTTGACTCATGCCTACCATCAGGTCTCTGTAACAAATGAATTTTCTATGTTTTTGAGGAAAAAAATAACATTTAATCGAGGCTTTCTCTGTCTGAGTAACTTTCATGATGTTGAAAGAATCTTTAATGTGTTCTTTTTCCAATCTGTCTCCTTAGCGTGGCAGATATGAATCAGTCTCAAAATACATTCTTTTAAAAAATTCATCCTAAAATGATATTTATGTAGATGAACAAAAATAATTATCCTATAAAATATTGTTAAGTGTGCAACCAAAAGGGTAACCCAATAGACTATCTGGTTTTGACTCTAAAACCTTCTAGTATTATATATTAACATACTCCTAAGAAATTAATTTTCCCCAGTTTGTGCAAAAATATATCTTCTGGATTAAAAGTCCCTCTCATCAGAGTGCACACCAAGAACATGATTCAAGTTAATAAAGTATTCCTGTGTAAAACATTCATTTTCATTTGTATCACTACTTTTCCTCTTATTATATTTTTAATTGCTTACAAACTACGGGATTTTCATAAGGCTTCTTCATGTATCCTTAGCTTTGTTTAACCTGCCTTTACTCCTTTCCACCACCCTCATCCCCATACCTGCTTAAGCTTTATCCTCTTCAGCATGTGTATTCTCATGAGCTACAATGTAATTTTTTATTTAAAATAAATAAAAAATTTATTTTTTATTACCTCAAAATTTATCTTTTCCATACAGTGAGTGAATATTTTCTTCTCTCTTGAGACATAGACTACATTACTATTCCCTGAGTTCACATCACGGTGCCACGGGACCCTAGAAGTCACTCTTCTCACTTACCCATAGCATTATACTATTTGGCCAACCTCTCCCCCAACCTTCTTCCCTCTGCTTTTCAGGCAGTTAACTGGTAACTACTCAATTTTCAATTTCTATTAGACTAAAAAATCCACACCTCAAACTGCGGATGGAAAGAAGTGCTATTGAACACAGTGAGCTCTCTGGATTTTGAATGTGTTATGAATGTGACTACCATGAACAATAACATAAAACATTAGTGTAACAAGAACACAAAGCTACGTGTACTGTGATAACTATATACATCATGTAAGCAGCTGCCATAGTACTATAAAAATTATGGGGCTATAGAAGTGGTCACTACAATAGGTTAGTATTACACATGTGAAAATAACTTATCCATGGATACAAAGATGTTTCTAAAAATGTAAGAAAATCAGGTTAGAATGCCCAGTGACTGAGAGGTAGGCGTGGACCTCCTAAACTTCTGACTCTTTGTCATCTGAAATCTGCTGAGGTTTTATTAAGTGAAGGGTGAAATCCATTGCCACCAATGAGAACTAAATGAATTATATTGGGAGTAGACAGACCCGGCCCTTCCCTCCAGAGGATGACTAATTGGCATACCTTCCTGACTGGGTGTGATCACAGCTGACCCTTGCAGACCAGAAATAGATAAAATACAGAGTTCTCACCTTTCCCTTTACTTCTCTGAGGTTTCAGATAGGATTATGCCCTTAGAAAATAAGAACTGACATGACTTTTTAAAATATTGATTAAATGTAATATTTGAATAAATAGCATTGCACATTTATCCAAAGTACACATTCTTTGAATAGCATCACCAAGACTGAGGAGACACAGAGAATGGCATGGTTCTTTCATAAAGTCTGCCTTTCATAAACATGCCTTTCCACACATGTGTAGAATGATGCGTCTTGTCTTTGATTTTTATAAAGCGTACCAGTTATGAATGAACAGTGTTTTTGATTTTGATAAGTAATGCCCTCCTTGACAACTGAGCATCCTTTCCTGGCAACACATCTTCAGAACGCTGTATTCTGGAATGTAATTTGGAAAAGCTTGAATTATAAATAATTTTTTAATCTTTATACATTCAAAGAGTAATGCCAAATGAAAAAACTTGAGATTTGGAAGAGGGTTTATGCTTTTTAAAAAAAGAGAACAGGGCATTTAGAACTAGAACAAAAGAGTAAAGTGAGTTATCTAACTGTCTAAAATACTATTTTTTCTAGTAGTCAAACTTTCTATTACAATTTGATGATCATTTGCTGCAAATGCTATAGTATATTATGATAACATTGTAAGTTTTAAACTGGAAATTAATAGAATTGGGAGAATTTGTGAATTTCAATCTCAGCTAAACATTAGAAAAATAAAAGAAGGAAGAAAGAAAGGAGGGAAGAAGAGAGGAAGGAAGGGATGGAGAAAAAATGATTTAAAGGACATAGAAAGACAAGAGCTGTCTGAACTCTATACCAAAAAGCATCGCTGAATTAGGTTGTCTGAGTTTGAAGCCTAGAAACTTGAATGTTTAACAAACTGCCTGGGAAAGCCTTAAATATAGTATATGAGAGACTGAGAATAAAAACTGATGGGCTAGACTCTTTAATTGCTTGTTTCTAATTTTTATTTATTTTTTTATAAAATATTTTGATCATATTCTTTCCCTTCCCAAACTCTTCCTCCCACTTTTCTCTTTCTCAAAATAAAACAACAATGACAACAACAAAAAGAAACAAAATAAAAATTCCCACTGGTTGGGGGGAGTAAAAAGATAATCGCAGCGTAAAAAATGTTCACATAGTACAAATGAACAACGTGGCAGGTTAGGCAAGTAGGGAGCAGGCAGTGTGACATTGCTCATCTTCTAGGAAGTAAAAGGAACTTAGAACTCAGTATCTGAGAATTCCAGTCTGGGAACAATGGATTAGTATTTGATTAATTTCTCACCTCTGACAAGTGGATGGGAAAAGATGAGAAAACAGGGAGGTGGCCTGGGAGGACATTTTGGAAATGGCTTTCTCCACCCATATACGATCTCTTCTCCCCATGTTGCTGTGCAGTCTAAGGTTTTGATAGATTGAAATGTGACTGTTGCATCACAGTGTTTGAGATTTATTCCATACAGGAACGTGCAGGACTCCTCAATAGCTTCCTGCAAGGAGTGGCTTCTCGGTCACAGCACTTCATTTAATCCCTCCTCCACCAGAGGCAGCCATATGCTAAAAAGGGTTCCTAGTTACTGGCTCAGATATTGGTTTGGAAACCTGAATATACCTCCCAGAAAATGAAGGCCCTTTTTATATACACATGAAGAATTTCTGTTCACAAGGATGCTCCTGTTTTTGGCATCTGATAGATAACTGGAAGAACCATTTATCTCAAAAGATATAACAGATAAAAACAGACAGGGTGGAGTTTCCAGTCTTCTGGTTCTTGTACCTGTTGACTGACTGGGAACTGGCTGTTGAGCTGGATCATCGGGTCATTCTTCAAGGACAGGGTCCTGAGAAAGAGGATAGGAGATCAGAGGACAAAGAAGATAGAACATAGAGAAGATAAGAAAGTTTGGAGTTAAGCTATGTCACATGCCCAGCATGTTTATTAAGAAATACAGCATCTTATATATTATTTCCAGGGGAGAAATGAGACAGACTCAGCAGAAACCAGCATAAAATGGGATGAAGTCAGTGGAAAGCTAACAAAACAATGTTGTACAAGGGGAGCGCAGGGTATCTTAGAATCATTACAGGCCAAGCACACAACAGCCTTGGGACTAGTAACCTTATCCTCAGTGGTGAGAAACATAGGGTTCTCAGGATATGAAATGACAGCTGCTCCAAACTCCTGGTCCTTATTAACAGCTCTATTAAGTCTATTCTTTATTTTTCTTGTTTTACATCAGGTTCTCAAAAAAATTTTTTTCAGTGCTTTGGCCCCAGGCTATTGCTGGCTCTGTCAAGCATGCTTCTGGTTTTGAGAAGGAGCTATATTTCTTCTCCAAACACCCAGCATTCAGGGACAGCTTTGGTGGATCAGTCCACCTCTCAATGGGCAACCACCATCATCACTGTTAGTATATAATTTGAATAGAAGTAGCTGGTATCAATGGACTTGGCATCTATGTGCTGAAAGTATTTTAATGGTATATTTCCAATGAAAATATTATTATCATATCCACTTTTTAGATGAGAAAATGAATACACAAAGATAAAGCGACTGAACCAAAATTACGTAGCCTCTATTCACTATGAGAAGTGGGCATGAGTAAACAGAGATTTCATTGTTTGTTTTTTGTTGTTATTTTTTCCCCACATTTCCTTTGATCTTGGGGCTTTCTAGCTTTTGTTCTTACAGCCTAAGCTAGGACTGAGAGAAGCCAATCTGTGTACTTGGTACTGTGCAATACAGTTCACTCTCAAATCTGCATTGAAAACCAATACAAGGAATGGGCTCAATGCAATCCTTGAATAAGAAAAGCAGAATGGTGGAAATAGTGGCTATTTGGACTGTCTAGGAGACAACACAGAGAAGGCAGGATGCTGTGGAGAACTGGAGATGGCTACAGCTGATCTTTCTTTTGTGGGTGGACGACAGGAGAGATTTCATATGCCAAAGTTGTAACTACTTTAAAGAGTGAACCTGACACCTTAGTTTGACTTACCAGGTTCAGAAGTGTCTCTCTGCCCATTGCATTTATCCTTGGATAGTCAGGAAAGCTGCCAAATCTGAATAGCAGTCTCTTAACTAAACAGTTCAGATTCAGTAAAGTACTGCTCCTGTAATACCAAGGAAGCCTTAAGGATGTATTCATTTAGGGAGACTTAGAAGTATCACCAATTGGATGTGGTTCCTTCAGTTTGCAAAGTCTGAAGTGTCCCAAGGCAACAGTAGTATTTTATGTTGTAAAGCACCACTGTCAGTTCAAACCAGGATTTCCCGTTTATTCTAAAGTAAACCTTTGGGCAGACCCTTCAAAGAGAATTTACGATTTATTTATGGATAATGTATTTCTTCTCATGGAACTATGAATGTCATTACCTATCTTTAGGGATACATTTGTCTATATGGAATTTTTAAAAAACAAAGTTGGCATCATATACTAGAAAAGAGTTATAGTTATCTTTTAAATGTTTTAAATAATATTCTGGAATGTTTTCTTATGTCAATCAAGGATGTGTCTATACTGTTTTGGAAGGTAAAGTATTATTTTATCATAAAAGTCAAAGTATAAATATTCAATAATTTCTGTACTGTCATTTCCAAGTTTTTACTCTTCCCTTTTGCTATTCATATTTATAGCAATGAAAAAAGAATCATGCTGAATGTTCTCTGTTTTAAATACATCTGTCCACTGATCCTTCCATGCTATTGAGGTGCTAAGAAAAAAAATTATACTTAAAATTTTCCTGCTGAGATATATACAGCATAAGCAATTTAGAGGGTGATTGTATGGCCATCCTAGTGACTTTGGAAAAGTTTCTTTGACATTTTGCACTTTTATCAATGATTGTAGCATAGTACTAAAGATTGAATATTTTTGTGAATAAAAATCCTTAAAATAAACAAATTATGTGTGTGTATGTGGTGTGTGTGTGTCTGTATATTTTTTTATTTTTAACATTATTAACACATGGCTAGAAACAGAAAGAAAAAACACCTTTGTTTTCTTTTCTATTGTATTTGTTCATAGCAGATTTCTGTGTTCCTGATCTAGATTGTTCACTTCTCATACACAAGATTAATTAACTTGCTGAAACTCTTGGCTTGGCCATTTAATTGATTAGACTAAATACTGTAGTATCTTTTTATGGCACTCTATATGCACAACACAGTTATAATTTCACTTTTATTTATGGGATTTCTTTATGAATGCCAGATTCTCCTTTGGGTAGCATACTCCAAAAGTAGTGATCACATGATATTTTTGATTACCATAATGCTCTATACATCAACTGTATTTGAGTACATATTCAATTTATATTATTTAAATGACTGGTAGGATGGTTGCATATAAAAAAAACATTTTAGGGGGCAAAACAATGTAAAGAATACAGAAGTGGGAATGAACTGTGATGCTAGAACGTTGTTGCAGAGACTATCACATCTGGACAAAAGATGGAGGAGATGCATGAAAAATGCAGCTGGAAGAAGGGATTTGGGTTTAATCTGAGTGAGCCTTGGATACCAGGTAGAAGCAGTCTAGTGAATGGGGCATGCAGGGAGCAGTCATTGAAGAATTTTGAGCAACCATGGCATATGAAAAAAGTGTGTGAATAACATGCATGAACCACATAAAATGTACTTGTCAAGAAAGATTAAATCCAAGGAGCCTAGTTGGATTTTCTAAATATTTTGAGAGCCACTGAGTGTTTTCATGGCTAAGACTGGACCATGGGTAGTAAGTCAGTGTATTAGTTACATTTTCATAGCTGCAATCAAATATGTAGCAGAAACAATGACAAGAAGCAGACATTTACCTCAGTTCATGGTTTCAGAAGGTTCGTTTCATGGTGCATAGGCTCAGGCGCCTGGGTGGATATATATGGTGATGTGAGTATAGGCTGGGAAAGGTTCTCATCTCATCACAGACAGGAAACAAGGACACACAGGCAGGAAAGGACTCCTGAAGAAGATACCCCAAGAACCCTGTCTAAGAGACCAACTTCTTTCAAGGAAGTCCCATCTCCTAATATGTCTCCAACTGCCCAAAATAGCACTATCACCAAGGAAACAAAGATTTCAGCCATGCATCTATGAGAACTGTTTCCTATCTAAACCAAAGTAGTGAAAAATGTAAGTAGTATTTTAAGGTGGAAAGTTAATTTTGCTTGCTCATGTCATGTTGGGAGGAGAGAGAGAGACAGAGTGAATATAAGTGGCAACAGTTAAAGGTATTTGAGTATTAATGAAATGAGATGTTTTCAGGTTATATAGAATATTATTCTTTACCACAGTAGAGGTTGGACTTAAGAAGAAAACTAAGACTGCAGATGTTGCACATTATGTGACAATTTAGTGGTAGGCAGATGT
This sequence comes from Acomys minous, assembly GCF_964271855.1. Classification (NCBI taxonomy): domain Eukaryota; kingdom Metazoa; phylum Chordata; class Mammalia; order Rodentia; family Muridae; genus Acomys; species Acomys minous. The sequence continues at coordinate 42,153,923 of NC_140486.1, read as the reverse complement.
CATGAGGGCAATGTTCCTGGTTTGTAGTAACTGACATTTTATAGATATCTTTGGAAGAAACGACATAAGGGAGATAGAAGGTAGAGTTTGGAATGACTGATGAGACATTTAAGCATGAGTGCCAGGCAGATTAATGGATACAGAGAGTCTAAGAGGGAGGTCAGAGTTTTATACTTTTAAGTTTAGGTCCTGAGATGATGGCTTTAGGCCATTGAAATGTCCATTTTGAGATACACACACACACACACACACACGTGTGTTCTACCTGTATAAATGTTTGTATACTACATGCATGCATATACCTCAGAGGCCAGAAGAGGGCAAAAGATACCCTGGATGTGGAATTACAGATGGTTGGCAAGCTACAGTATGGGTGCTAGAAGTCAAACCCACACCTTCTAGTGGAGCAGCTAATGGTTTTTTTTACTACTGAGCCATCTTTCCAACCCATCATTTTGTAGTCAATTATTAGTCCTCTATTTCCTATTATTGAAAATAGTTAATGGTTTTTATGGTAATTGCATACTTACTACAAGATAGACTATTAACCTGTATCTCAATCCTGTTATGAACGTGATTGCCCCTAATAGTCCTAAAAAGAGAAACAAGATCAGAGCTGAAACAGCCTTTTTAATGTCAATTATATATGAGTAGTTTTTAGAGAAAATTTATCAATCATGGTATTATTTATAGTTTTGATCAGGTTCTCTGTGTTCGGGTTTAGGGTGGAGGGTGGTATCCCTAAACATTGAAAAATTCTCATCATTATTTCTGGCATCTACTTAACTACCAATTGGATTTACCTTACAGCTATAATGACTAAATACTTTTTCTACATAAAAAAAATGACTGGGTGTGGTACACATCCTGTAATAACAGTTACTCAGGAGAATGAGGCCAGGGGATGGTTATTCTGAACCCAGCCTTGGAAAGGGTGAGACCCACTAAACAATTGTTAAACACAATAATTCAACTTCCTCTATTAAAAAATCTTCCCCACAAAATCCAAAATCATATATTACAGGAATATTATTTGGACTGAGCCAGCGTGTGTGTGTGTGTGTGTGTGTGTGTGTGTGTGTGTGTGTGTGTGTGTGTGTAATATACATAAACAACAACTGAAAAAGAGGCCATGAACTTGAGGCAGAGCAAATGGCTAGGGGAGCAATAGCAGGATTGGAGGGAGGGAAGCTAAAGAAGAAATGATATAATTATACTTTTCAAAAACAAAATAATAAATAAAGTTTAAAAGAAAAGTATCTTTGAGTGATATGTAGCTCTCGTCTTCAGCTACTTATTTACCAAATACAAACATGCTTTTATTTTGATTTTCTCTTGTCTTTTACTGATGTTTATGAAGTTCATGAAGATTCTATAGTCATTTTGTTCCCTTGCCATCTAATATAGATTCATTTAATGTTGTCTAACCTATTGTAATACTCATCTTGTTCCCTTGCTTATATTCACCCATTTCAATTTATATTTCCCATTTAAAGACCTTACTAAAATACAGCCATGATAATGCATGTTTCCTGCTTATAGGCTTATCTAAGCAAATGGCCCCAGCTTGACATTAAAAGTATTCCACCTTATTGTGTTAATATTATTTTCAAAGGTGATTTTTTTAAAAAATTATTTTTCTATAGGTAAGTTTGGGTGTAGTGATAACAGATGCTTATTGGATACCTTCTGGATCCCAGTCTTTATGCTTTTCCTTTCCCCTTTCTCTTCACAAATTATGCTTAGGGACACTTCTTAACATTATTTGAGGATTTAGGAAAAGACAAGTGTCACAGATATGAGGACAAGTCATAGAGGCTTTGCTTGCCAAAGTTCCAAAGACCTCTGACTGTCCAGCGTGATCTTTAGATACCCAGAACATCTGTTGAGGCTTTGATTTACAAAGTTCCAAAGATTTCCAGATGATCATCACTGGCCTTAAATATTATGTATGGTCCATGTCTAGGTTTGCGTAAAAACTACTTTGAAATATGCTTTTTCTTTTAAAACTCTTTCTCTGTATTTCTCACCTTGACTATGAGCCCTAGTGAAATTCACACTGGAGAACTTTTTCCCACAGAGAATGTTTAAAGAAGGCATCTGGCCAAAAGCTTGAGACAATGAGAGAGTTTTGGTTCTGACTATTGTGAGCAGCCAAGCAGAAACTGCTTGAAAAGAAAATTTGGACTTTGACATAACAGTACGTGGCTATATGTTCTTACCTGTAGAAAGGTAAACTTGTTTCTTTAGAATTTGTTTTGAAAGCAATAGAAGATGGGCTTGGAACACCATTATTTACAGATATTTTACAATAGAGGTCCCCTTGGCAGTTGGCCTAGACTTGGATCGCACACCTGTTAATTTGAGACTGAAATAAGTCAAGTTGATTTCTGTGTTAAGGGCATTTAGTTTCAAGCTATATTGCTATGGCAACCATGTAAACAAGAAACTTATCCGAGAAAATTTGTGATTAAACTTTCCTAAGTATTGTTTAAGAAATAGTAATAATAATCAGGTCATGCTGACCATTGCTTGGATATTGATTGATTTTTGCTGTATGCTTTATTTTAGGTTATACAGAACTGTTTGTATTCCTTTGTTAGACTGTTTTCTTGCTCTGTTGATTTTTAAATATATTTTATTAATTTATTCATATTGCATCTAAATTGTTATCCCATCCCTTATATCCTCCCATTCCTCCCTCCCTCTTATTTTCCCCTATGACTGTGACTGAGGGGGACCTCTTCCCCCTGTATATGCTCATAGGGTATCAAGTCTCTTCTTGGATAGTTCTGTTGATTTTTAAAGACTCTATTAATTGTAAAAGATGAGAAAATTATGATGTAATCTTTAATAAAAAAAAAAACCCAAAGTTTAACTCTAAATAAAGTACTGGGAATGGCCTAAGGAGTAGAAAGCAGCAGAAGAAAAATAAAGTTCTCCTGGGCTAGGAGACCTTTCAGTTTGCACATGCTTTATGCGTGGGCTTCAGTGTTTCTTTTCTCCTCCACTCCTCAATCTATCCTCAACAACTGGTTTCTTTAGCTAGTTGTTAACCAATAGCTGGTTGCTTTGTCCAGCTATTCCTTGCCTGCTCAATGTTCTCTACCATGGAACCACCGAGGAGGTCTTCCCTTATATCTTCCTGAAGCTGGTCTGCAGGAAACGAGCTTGGCTTAATACAGGGTTTGGTACACAGTAAAAATACTAAGTGCCCAATAAATGTTGCCTTCAAATGTGCTTAATCACGGTCATTATGGTTCTTGCTGACGTTATTTGGAACAGAAAGGTCAGACCAATTTGTTTCTCACTTTCTCTGCTTGTCCTTGGGAGATTCTTTTAGCTCAGGTCAATGGAGGAAGCATCAGTATTTAAAGTTAATTATGGAACTAATAATTGATGCAGAAGACACATATACCCTCAACTCATCCTTTTACCTTAGGAAGGTTTTATTTTCATGAGAAATTTGGTGATTTGGTGGATAATGATGGTTGTCCCTGAGAGTATGCATTGGAAATCATTGAAAGACTCCATTGACACAGATAGACTTATTTTTCAAAGAAGTCTATGAATAAAATAGTATCAGGTGGATAGTAAACTTGAACTTGGAAGACAAAAAATCAAATACAAGGCATGGTTCATAAGACATTAAATAAATTTCTTTCAATCTAAAGCACACATTTTCTTTTGGCAGTTGGAATCTATGATGTGAATATGTGGTCAAAGTCTTTATAAGGAGTGTAGTAGATTAATCCATCACACACTGGTATCAAATTGAAGGTATGACAGGACAGAGTAGAAAGAGTTGGGTTTTGGGGTACTCGATTTATCTGTGAGGGGTAAGACAGACATAGGAACAGCCCAGGATAAGTTACAAGTATATATAGGTTAAGAACTATAGTCACATTAGTAGGCGATGGTTTTTTTTTTTTTTTTTTTTTTTTTGGTTTTTTAGGACAGGATTTCTCTTTTTAATAGCCCTGGCTGCCCTGGAACTCTCTTTTTAGACCAGGCTGACTTCAAACTCAGAGATCCACCTGCCTCTGCTTCACGAGTGCTGGGATTAAAGGTGTGTGCCACTTTGCTCTCATGGGTGACTTTTAAAGGGCTTGACCAACATGGCTTAAGGTTTGGGAACAAGACACTGAAGAACAAGTACCTATCATATAAATGATAGAGGTTTATTGAGTAACTACGTGTCAGCAGCCTGTTAGAGATGTATGCCATTTTTCAGTTAACTTAGCAGCTCCTTGAACCAGATAATATTGATATCCTCACTTTATGATAAGAAAATTGAGGTGTAGGGATTTTAAATTGCTTGCTCATTATCACATACACAGTAAGCAGCAGAAGTATGGCTTGCATGTACTGCAGCACCTCTTCTCTTAACTATTACAACCACTAAAGCTCCGAAGTAGAGGAGATTGAGAGCCTTGTAGCCCAGATCTGACTACAGAGAACATTTAAGTAAAGTTAAAAGTGGAGTTCGTTGCAATTTATTGGTGTCTTATTGAACCACCCATAGTTAAGGCTGGAGTGAGAGGTTCCGCCTACCTTGGTATCATGCTCAACTAGAGCAGAGTCCAAAGTTGAACAAGTCAGATGCTTAACCTAAGCACTGAACTTTGCATGACCCTGGATCAAGACCAGAATGACCCCAGAGTCTTGACAATATAAGACTTAAGTTTTGTCTTTCCAGGCCATAGACTGAAGGGATCCACATTGGGAAAGCCCAATAGCTTGTCCTTTGTGCTGGTATATCTAGCAGAAGACCTGAGACAAATGGTCAGACGCTTCTTCCACAGTGCTCTTCTCCCCTGCTTTCCTTACTTGAGCCAACCACTTTTTGAATTATTAATGTTATCTTATTTTAATAGAATATGCACAAATCACTTCCCAGGTAGTAAAAGCTTTATGTAAAAATGGCAGCTTTCTTAGTCTCATATAAGAAAGAGACATGAACTGAAAACAAAATATGTTTGTAGGAACTGTTGTAGCAACCAAGGACAATTCATGCAGTAAACCTAGACCCCCTGTTTAGATCTAGAAAAAGAACAGCTCATTCTCCACAGCTGTGGGAAGAATGGGGACTGCCTCTGACATGAACTCTGGTATCCCCAATTAGATGAATTCCCCTTTGTAGGGAGACTTGATGGCACACACAGGAAGAGGAAGTCGGCTATCTGGATGAGACCTGATAGGCTGTGCTCATATGGTGGTGGAGGAGGTCCCCTTCTGTCAGAGGTCCAGGGAAAGGGAATAGGGCGACAGAAGGAGGGAGGGTGGGAATTGGAAGATACAAGTGAAGGGATAACCTTCAGGATGTTATCTCAATAAATTATAATAAAAAATAGAAAAATGTCTGCATGGTAAACTTTCTATTAGAAAATAATATTTAATGTAAGTTTATCATAAGTGTTGATAAATGAGACTTGAATATTTATGTTTTGTTCCATTTTATGATCAAGGAATGTTCAACAGATAACTTCTTGAGACTGTGAATCCATTTTTTTTATATTCAACTCATCACCAAATCCATGAATTTGCATTACAAATAACCACAAACCTAGAACAGATCAAAGCTCAGGGAACAAGTGTTAGTGGAATGTATGACCATAGATGAGGCATTTAAATTCCCACCAAAGCACCATCACAGAAGCAGAGCAGAAACTATCAAGGAGTAGATAAGTGTAACAGTGTCTTTTGGACGTGACAGGACAAGTGTACTCATAGCAACTGTGATGCCAGTGCAAGATCAAGCCAGTCAACATTCTTGCATAGTGGGGAGGAGAGGCACATACCTCTGGAGCTATTGACAGTGAATGGCTTCTGGGAGACTGAGAGTCAGTTTTCCTTAAGGGTGTGGCTCCTGATAGGTTGACCACACTCCAATGCATGTCCTCACACTAGTGAGTGTATGGGAAGCACAAATTAGACTTGACAGGTTATAACAAAACAAAACAGTATGAAGTTGGGTGGGGCTAAGGATGTTGAAGGCAGATCTGAGGTAAGTTAGGGAGAAGTTGGGAATGAATATGAATAAAATACATTCTATAAAATTTTCAGAAATTAACTAAAATATTATCTTTTAAGAAATGGCAGGGTGTAGTGGCACACACCTTTAATCCAGAACACAGGAGCAAGAGAAAAAGGGGAATCTCTGAGTCCTGGGCTATGTATGTATGTATATATGTATGTATATATGTATGTATGTATGTGTCATCTCCCTATTAAAATAAAAAACAAGCATTTCTTTAGACACATATTTTGATGGATATGTATGGAGAGGCTCTCAAGCTCTCTGCTTTAGAACACCAGAAAAGGTATCAAAGAAGCAAAGACACTTGAGTGATAAAAGAAGAATTTGTCAAATGAGCTAGTGGAAGAAGGCATTCCAATCACAGTCAGTAACACAAAGAGAAGGAGTCCCCTAAGTGCTGGAGAAAAATGAAGGCCATTTGTTGAATGACAGCACAGGGTGTCGTAGTGAGGGGCAGTTCCCAGATAGAAGACTGGTAAAGTCTGCTGGGTTAGGTTTGAGGGAACATTTCTGCAACACTAATGGCTGTAAACTTTCCCTTAATTAGGAACCTATTACTATTGGTGTCCTATTACTCAGAGGCTAGTAAGTGAAACAGCATGTGAAATAGATAACCCGGTGATACGTGCCCAGTGATAAGAGGAGACTGGAATGGCAGAGATCAGTCTGAGGACAAGTTGTTAGGCCCCAATGTCATTTTTATCTGCCTTACGTCACCCTTCTCTTCAATTCCTATACTTGGTCCTATGTGTTTTAGTTTATGTGACTGTCAACTTCTCCTTACCTGGACACAAATTCCTCTCATCATGAGAGGGGTTTGACTGTGAAGACTAAGGCATTGAAGAGCATAGGGTAAATTCCAAAAGTTGCAGAGTTCAAGTTAATAATGGTATGGTTGAGTTAAGCAGATATGTAAAATAAGTAGAATGAGCTTGGTGAGAAACAAAGAAAGAGGCATGATTCCTCATCAGTGCACAGGATCAGCTAAGCTTTTTACAGAGAACCAAAACATCAAATAAACTAAAACTAGACTTGTCTACTACTACAGACAAATGAGGGCGGCTAAATCTGTAGCCCATTTTATAATGCCCAATCAGAAACTTGTAAGATCATGAAGACAATAACCAAACAAGGCTTGACTCACATGTCCCAGTTCACTGGAAAAGAGCCGAGCAGAAGAGTTCAGAAACCATTGTACTTTGCTCAAGTACATCACTTTAAAACCCCAATGTCACTTTTATACGCCTTAAGTCGCCTACAGTTGGTCATATGTGTTTTTAGTTTCTCTGATTGTCATTCTCTCCTTACCTAGACATGAATTCCCTTGTTTCTTCTCATCGTCCTATTTACAAACGGAGACACCTCTGCTACAGCTAAGAGAAGAATGAGAAGTAAGGCAGAACCTTCACCAAAGAAGAAAGCTGAAAATGTAGGGAGGGGCCCAGATAGAACTTGCTTTGAGATTTTTAATTAAGTTTTCAATTCAGAGACTTATTATAATCTGCAGTATACATATGCTGATTTATGTGTGCACAGGTTCCCCACTGCCCCCAGATGTTTTAGAAAATTGAATATTTCATGTGGAAGGAGGCAAATTCCTTGAGACACTGTCATTTAATCCTAGGAGAAGTATACTGCCCACTGTGAGAATGATGGATAAGCTTTATAGTTTTTCTTATTTTAGCTGTAACATATTTTCTTCTCAAAGAAAGCACAGGAAACCAGAGAGAGGTGGAGTTTCCTCATCTCATAAAGTATTTTTCCTGTACTAACAGGCTTAGGCTCTTTGGTTTCTATTCTATTCTTTCTCTTTTCCAGAGAACTTGGGTATGAAAAGTCAAGTTAAAAAAATAAAACAATACTGCATTCCACTAGTTAGAAAGAGAACTACAATGTGTTAAAATAATCAAGACATTCTTAGCATTTTTATTCCTACTATAAATACTACACATTCTTCACACTGTTTAGATAAATAGTTACTTATCCCTTCTGGATAGTCCTGTGATGTCTACAAAATTAGATTAAAATTATTCCTTGATAACACATGGAAATTCTTAGAAGAAGATTCTTAAGTTATTCTTTTGTGTGATTTTTCTATTTGGCTTTCTGTGTACCATCTCTCTATCATCTATCTGTCTATATAACCATCATGTATGTGCTAGTGTATTTTTGCATATATATATATATATATATATATGTGTGTGTGTGTGTGTGTGTATCTATCTACATGTGTATATATGAATATCTATGTTCTATGTATATATTACCTATACCTACCTATCATCTAGCTAGCTAGCATATATTATCTATCCTCTAATATGTGTTGTTCTTCAATAAAAATGTTTTATAAGATAGTAATTACTTTTTTATTATATAAAAATAAAGTGTTTTTTATGGTAACAATTTTATTTCATTAACAGACTCTTTCTTAGACTGTTTTAGGTTTACAGATTTTTGAATAAAAGGTGAAGATAATTTCAACTAATAATAAACACAATTTTGTTTCTCCCTTCTGATTTGTATGCCTCTTCTTTCTTTCTTTCTCTTTTTACTGCCTATAACATCATTGAAATATATAATAAATTTTAGTTTGAGATTTATAGAAGCATTTTTAAAACCTTAAAATTATCCAGTATCATAATTTGTAGGTTAAAAGGACTGGGGATTTAGCTTAATGATAGAAAATTTTCCCAGTATTCTTGTATTCCTATGCTCAATCTTCAGTTCTGTGGGGTGAAATGCAACCTTTGAGATAGGTGTGGTAATCCAAGCACTTGGAAGGCAGAGGCAGAAGACAAGGTTTCCAAGGACAGTCTTAGCTCCACAGGCAGTTTCAGGCCAGCCTGAGCTACATGAACTTCCTTGTGTTGAATAGGTGAGAGTACATGCCCTCATCTTATTTCTAACATTTCACGAAATACATTAAGCTTCTCACAGTTGGCTGTCATGATATCTGTAGACTTGTCACATGTGGTTTTACTTTCACTGGGTGCATTTCTTTCACATCTAACTCACTGAGTGACTTCTCTTGAATAGTTGCCAGATCTTGCTAAAAATTTCACACAAGGAAGCCCTTAGCTATACATTTATCCAGTTGGTTGGTTGATTCTGATTAATTAAGCTTAATTTCAGGTTTTTAAAATAATAGACATAGTTACTTATAAGCCTTAGTTCAAGTTGTTTTTCTTACTTTTACCAGTCAAGGGCATTTAAGACCACTTATAAGAATTAAACATTTGTTTCCTTCAGATGTTTTTAGGTATATTATCATTTTTAGTTATGTATACATATATCCATTATATATAAACTTATAATATTTTATAATTTTTTTCAAATTCTTATTAAAATTATTTAGAGAGAGCCAATATTATTATATGTATCGATATCTTTTATTTCTGAGAGGTAGCTTATTGCTGTAAATTGAAATGCTGGTCTCTGTATGACTATATCACCTGTTTGTTTGCTTGTTTGTTTGTTGTAGATGAATGCTTAGATTCATTCCAATGCATTCACACTAAAATAAAATTCCTTGAATATCCCAGTTCAATTATTTATATGAGAATATTCTTTAGTTTTACTGAATACCCATGAGTGGCATAGAAAGATAACGTACTACATATCTCTTTAGTTATGTAAAAATAAAAGCCCCAGTTATTTTCCAAAGTAGTTGACCCAAGAAGATCCTCTTTCATAAAGCAAATTTGGGGCAAATTTCAGGAGCTGCTTCTCAGAGAACTGGATGTGAAGAGTTCTAAATCTTGAGTGATCAAATGTATTAAACACAGAAGCTATCAGATGTTTTCTAAAGCACCATTAAGCTCTTCATTGGTTTTATAGACCATTACTGTGCCTGTGTAGAATGAAATATTAGAGGCATTATGCACCTGAGTGCAGCTGTGTTATAATAAGTCTTTGTCTATAGGAGCAGATGGCAAACAAGACCTGACTTACAGTCCATAGTTTAACTATTTCAGTGAGTCAACACAAAGCATTGCCATGAAAGTCTAATTAATGACAGTCCAACCAAATATATAACTCAGTAAATGCCCTTCCCTTCCCTGGAACTGATGTTTAATAGCAACTGAACATCTTTATATTACAAATTTTTAAGCCTTCTGTATTTAATGTTCATAGGAGCCAGTAATGCCAATGCCATTGTTAGCTTAGAGCACAGGTAGTGAGTTTCAGAATAATAATAAAAACAAAAATCTGTTTACCTCTGAAGTCCCTTTCCTCAGTGACAACCAAAGTGTTCCTATAAAGTGGTGGGTTTTGATGTCCTACTACTCATTGCACTTCTGTGATTTACAATAAGATTTATGGGGACATGGCAGGTTCCATATTTTCCTGGTATAAACTTTGAGGTTTCTTTTTCAGGACCTACTGAGTTTCTTTTGCTCTGTGAATTTGGAACCTGTTTTTATACTTGGTCAACCACCGGGATGACAGATGTTAAGGAAACGCTGGTGATCCTCCACTAAATAAAAGTTACTCACAGACTTCTATACTGCTCGGTGTTTCATCTGCAACTGGGTGCCTCTTCCTCTTGGAGATACATTATTATGAATATATCTTTCATATTCTAAGACTGGGGTAAAGTGTGGTTTAAGCTTTATTAATATTTCTTTTACAATTGTGGGTGCCCTTATATTTGGAACATAGATGTTCAGAATTATGATATCATCTTGGTTGAATTTTCCTTTGGTGAGTATGAAGTGTACTTCCTCCTCTCTTTTTATTAATTCTGGTTGAAAGTCTATTTTATTAGATATTAGAATGGCTAAACAAGAATGGCTTGTTTCTTGTGTCCATTGCTTGGAAGACCTTCTTCCAGCCTTTTAACCTCAGGTAATGTCTATCTTTGTGGCTTAAATGTATTTATTGCATGCAGCACAATGTTGGGTCCTGTTTATGCATCCATTCCATTAGTTTGTGTCTTTTTATTGGAGGGTTGAGACCATGATTTTGAGAGAGATTAATGACCAGTGACTGTTAGGTCCTTTTATTTTTATACTGATTGTGGTAGTGTATTTGTGTGCTTATCTAATTTTTGTTTTTGCTAAAATGAATGTATCGTTTTCCTGTGTTTCCTGGTTGTAGTTAGCCTCCTTCAGCCAGAGTTTTCATTCTAGTATCTTCTGTAAGACTGGGTTTATGGATAGGCATTGTTTAAATTTGTTTTGTCATGGAATATTTTGTTTTACCCATCTATGGTTATTGAAAGTTTTGCTGAGTATAGAAATCTGGACTGGTATCTGTGATCTCTCAAAGTTTGCAATACATCTGTTCAAGCCCTTCTGGCTTTTATGGTCTCAGCTGAAAAGTCAGATGTGATTATGATAGGTTTGACATTGTATGTTACTTTGCCTTTTCCCCCTTGCCATTTTTAATATTTTTACTTGTTCTGTACGTTTAGTGTTTTTATTATTATGTGAAAGGACATTTTTCTTTTCTGGTCTATTCTATTTAATGTTCTGTAGGCCTCTTGTATGTTTATAAGGTTCTCTTTCTTTAAATTGGGGGAATTTTCTTCTACGATTTTGTTGAAAATATTTTCTAGGCCTTGGATCTTAGCATCTTTTTTTAAACACATTTTTATTGAAAAATAAAATAATTCATATTACATTTCATTTTCTACCCCAGCATCTTCTCTTTCCTCAATTACAATTATCCTTAGAGAAGAAAACAAGAACTGCAGAGGTAAGCATTTCCAACACAAAATAAAAGCTAGAGGAAAGAATCTCAGGTGTAGACGATGCAATGAAAGAATTTGATGCAACCAGCAAAGAAATGTTAAGTCTAAAAAATTCATGACACAAAGCATTCAAGAAATCAAGGACACCATGAAAATATGAAACCTAAGATCTATCTCCAGAATGCAAGTTTTTAAGTTTAGTATCATGAATTTAAATTAAGTAAGTTACAAATAAAATAAATGTCCTAAAACAAGTTTTTCTTGCTGTTTTGGAAATTGTGTGTAATAGAAGAAAATATGAGAGAGAGGGTGATATAGAAACTGAAATGTGAAAGATGTGTTAAATTAAAACCCATAAGTTGGGGAAGGAAAATTGTGTTCAAGACAAAACAATTTTTTAGTCGAATAAACTTTATTAATGACTGATTAAAATGTTAACATACTTCACCTTTCTAACGGCCAAACTTGAATTAAAATGATTTAGCCATTTTCTAGACAGTTTTTGGGGGAGGTAGTTGTACAACTTCATTACAGGGTTAATTTTCAAGTCTTGGTGTTTACAAATTTATTTTGAACTGAAATGAGAAAGACAGATGGAAATGAGACAGGAGATGAGGTGTATTAGAAGAAACATGGAACATAAGAGAGAAGAAATTGATATCACAGAGAACAAAGGTAGACAGAGGAGTCAGGAAAAGGAGCAGAAATATGAGAAGCTACTTGTGGGATAAAAAGAGGAATTAAAAGAAGCTGCAAGGGAGATGAGCAAACAGAAATGGAGCTCAGTGACTCAGTAAGAAGGATGGAACTGCACTTTAGAGGACTGGGCAAAGACGCCCCCTCCCCCACCCTACAGACACAATTTCCTCTCTTCTTTACCTGTCTTGGTTTTAAGACTGACACGAAAAGGAAACAACTGAAGACAATTCACAATGTTAACATCCACTTTGGCCCAGGAGCTACTAAATACATCACTGCAGTGGTGGCTTAAGACGTTTTACCGGTGACAAGGTCCTTGAAGATGAGGAGCTTGCTGGCAATAGGAAGTTGTCAATAACTGACTGGGATCAATCACTGATTCTGACCCTCTTGGAATCAGCAGAAGTTCCAACAGACACCCAGCATTTGAAGAATATTCGAATGATGAAAGAGGCCAGTTATTTGAGGCACTCATCAGCTGACCAAAAATAAAGTCTTCATTTTAAATTGTTTCTCTTTCTAATTTTACACAAGGAATTATTTCTCAATAAGATTGTGACATGTGATGAAGATTGTATTGTAAATTGCAATAGTCAGCACAGTGGTTGAGCCAAAAGTTTCTAATACTCATCCCAAAGCCAAACTCACACAAAAAATAGTCCTGGTTACTAGTGCTCTTCCATTGGTCTGACCAGCTACAACTTTCTGAATCCTTGACAACCAGACAACCAGAAGTATGCTCAGAAATTTGATGAGATGCACAAAAGCCTGCAATGCTTACAGATATCACTGACTAACAGAAAGGAAACAATTCTCTGTGACATCAGACTGTACATCTCAACCAAGGTTTTCAAAAGTGAATGGATTGGGTTCTAAATTTTTCTCTCACCCAACATATCCATCTTACCTTTCACCAACAAAGTAACACTTTTTCACATAGCTCAATAACTCTTTTCAGATAAAAATGCTTTTCAAAATTCATTTGTGCCTGTGTGTGTGCATACATGCCTGCATGTGTGTGTATGAATGTGTGTGTGTGTGTGTGTGTGTGTGTGTGTGTGTGTGTGTGTGTGTGTGTGTTTAGCATGCTTGGGAGTGCCCAAAGAATCCACAAGACAGCAGAAGAATGGGCCAGATCACCTGCAACTGGAGTTGCATGGTTGTGAGATGCCAGACATAGATGCTGGGAACCAAATTCTATTACTCAGGAAGAACAGAGAGCATTCTTTACTACTGAGCTATCTTTACAGTACTCACAGAGGAAAGAAGAGGGCATTGGATGCCCTACAACTGGAGGTTACAGATGGTTGTGAAATGCTACGTAGGTGCTAGGAATCAAGCCTGGTCCTCTGGAAGAGGACAAAGTAATCTTAATGACCTATCCATGTCTTCCAGACCTGGTCTTTCTCTATTTCACATTTTAAAAGCATCTTCTATCTCCAATCTTATGTACTAGAAAGAATGTTGGATTACAGCAGGAATACAATGCTGGACCATTCATTTAACCTCCCATCTTTCAAATATACCATGGCTTTTGTAACTGTGTCTTAATTTTGAGGAGAATCAAACATTTTCTTTTAGTGTATGGAACAATGCACATAGCAACTTTTTTTTCCTTGAGAGATTTTCACTTATATATGTAAAATAAGTTGAAATAAATGAAAATCAATTTGTTGAATGAGCATGGGGTAGATAGAATGATTGAAAGCTGGTGTTTTTTCTATCTATCTATCTATCTATCTATCTATCTATCTATCTATCTATCTATCATCTAATCTATCTATGATCTAATCTATCTATAATCAACCTCTATCTCATATTTTGGAAAGGTAAATAATTATCATGATCAGTACTCCAGTCATACATTTCTACTGGCTAAAATACCATAGTGGTATTTGGACTAATTATTCCATAAAACAAAACAAAACAAAACAAAAACAAAAACAAAAACAAGAAAATCTGGAAACAATTCCCATTAGATAATTAATTGTTTTTTCTTTTCTTTCTTTCTTTCTTTCTTTCTTTCTTTATTTATTTATTTTTGTTGTTGTTTGTTTGTTTTTCAAGACAGGGTTTCTCTGTGTAGCCTGGTCATCTTGCTTTGCCTTGTAGACCAGGCTAGCTTCAAACTCACAGAGTTCTGCCTGCCTCTGTCTCCCAAGTGCTGGGATTAAAGGTGTGTGCCACCACCAGCCAGCCCCATTAGATAAGTTAAATCTTGGAAATTCTGCTATTTTTGTCATACATATTTTTTCATTTCAAAGGATGTTTTAAGGGAAGTCTCCAGTTGTTCTTCAACTCACAATATAGTTTATGCCTCCATCTCTCCAGTATTAGGACTACAGGTATGTGCAGTCATACCTAACATTTTTTTTTAGTATTTTTAAGTATCTGGTCACTCAGACATTTTTTGGAAGAATGTAAAGGTCTTAGATCCATCTCGGTGATACTATTTCAGTAGGCCTGGCTAGGGTTGAGGAGTTTACACTTTTAACTAAGCAGACCGTGTGAGTTTGACATGGATTGCACTTTAGGAAATGCAACTTGAATGATTAACAGTACAGGATCATTGACCAGAGTCTGTTTTCAGCTCTCCTATCTGCACCTGGGAAAATTGCTTAACATCCTCTGGGTGTCAGTTTCCTCATCCATAGAAGTAGCAATGATGGTAACAATGACAATAATGCCTCCAGGGCTTTCTGGTAAACAGACAAGATTTTATTTGTCAGGGGTCTAAGTTCTTTATTCAATGGATTACATTGTTAATATTAAGTTTAACTAGATTTTAAAGTATTAGATTATTAATTTAAAATGTTTTCTCATTATTTTATATATATGAGTGTCTTTCTTGCATGTAAACTTATGTATCGCATGTGTACAGTACATGCGGAGGCCAGAAGAGAGTGTCAGATTACCTATAAATAGAGTTACATGTAGTGAGATGCCATGTGAGTGGTGAGAATCAAACATAGGACTTCTGGAAGAATGGCCACTGCTCCTAACTATTGAACTATCTCTCCAAGTCCATACTAGAGAATGCTTTTAGAGACTTTTTTACTCTGACTTCTGTTAATACAGCCTTGAGGGCAGTTAGATGTCAGCTGCACTGACCTTGGCAGAGATGATAAGTTCCTAGAACTTAGTGTCTCAAACTGTGATCTGGAACCCCATATGAGGTCATCATGTAATGAAATGTGGCAGGGTGGGGAGGTCACAAAAATCTTCCAACAACGAAAGGTTTCTGAACATGCAATCACCAAAAATTTTAAGCCAATTGTGTAATCAATCTGAGGCATTCCTAGACACACGAGCCTGTGTTGTACTGAGTGGCTTCGTGACAGTCTTGACTTTGAACACATGGGATGTACATTTTATGCTGAACTTTACCAATGATATCTGTAATGGTTAATACTGATTGCCAAGTTGACACCAGCTAGAATCAATGAGGAGATATATATTAGGTATGTAGACAAAGGAATTTCAAGAATTCATTGATGGGAGTGAGAAGACCTAACCTAAAAATGGATGGAAGCTTTTCATGGCTTGGGTCCAGACTAAAAACCAACAAGAAAATAAGTAAAGCACATGTATTCACTTTCCTCTCCTTGCCAAGGATGGATGCAGTGTCACTGGCCAGCTGTGTCATGCTACTGCTCCCAAAATTTTCCCATCAAGAAAAATCGTACCTTTAAACTGTTAGTCAAAATGAACTCTTTCCTCCTTAGGTTGTTTTTGTGAGTCCTTTTGCCATAGTAGTGAGAAAAAAAAAGTATTAATAGAACCCCTCAGCTCTAACTCAAAAATAATGTCACCCAAATGTGTGAATCATTCCTCACAATGTATCAGTAAATGATTGCATACATATTTTTTATACCTATATAGCAAGCATTGCATAAAACGGGAAAAGACAAAGAGGGGGTGATGAGTGGAAACTGTTTAAGAAGTACCAGCCCACAACACTGCTGAGCAGGTAACACTTGCCCATCTGACTCTTGGTTGACTATTGCACTGTATGCATGAGTTACTGTAGCAGGCTATCACTGCTATGATTGCATCCTACAATGGTCACAGTCTTCTGTCGTTTAAGTTAAAACTTATCAACTATATTATGTCATTAACTAAACTGTCAAGTGTTGGTTCTTATTTTAAGGAATGTATTCATTTCTCCTAGCTAACGATGTACTTAGCATGATCAATCAACCTTTCTCCATCTCCTTACTTCCCACTCCCCTCCAGTCTCGGCATATTACAGTTCTACTCTTTTTTTTATTGTAAGATCAATTGTTTTAGAACTTATATGAGTGAGATGGTCTTATGAATTTTCTGTATATCCTGTTTCATTCACCTGCTTTGTCTTTGTTGCAAATAACAGTGTTTCATTATTTTTGTTGATGAATAGCAGTTCATTTATTTACCGAGTCTTCAGCTAACAAGACTTTAAAGTGCTTCCATTTCTTAACTGTTGGTATTATGCTGTATGCAGCACAGGCAACTCTGTCACATAACACGCAGCTCTCCACTCACACATTGTCTCTTAAGGGAGCTGTACCTTTCTGATGATACCCTCAAGCGTTGGCTTCTGGAGAGCACTGTTGATCCCCATCTTGGTGTGTGTTCTATGTACTTCCCTGTAGAAGACTTTTTCTCTACTCATCTTTTTCATAGCCATGTCCCTTCAGGACAGGGATCTTATCTATAAGCCTGGTAATAGGAAGGAAATCCTATTTCTCTGGAGAGTTAGGAGCTCAGGAAAGACCTTAACTCAATGCAAGCCAGTGGGGCATCTGCCACGAGCTTCTAGGAAAGGCTGATGCTGGCTGACGAAGAGATGCTTTTTTATTTTATGGCTTCGTACCTAGAATTACTGTAGTTAGTTGGCCTTGACCTGGTGATGATGCAAACTATTCTACTGAGTCACTCAGTCCTGAGGCTTGCTCTATCTCTGTACTTCCTGTTATGTGAGAAAACAAACCTCTGTGTATTAAGGTCTTTAAAATTGGGACAGGGTTTTCTAGTATGCCATTTTACAACAGTGGTGTTAAATAAATGGCCTCAATTTCCAATGATAAAGAGGGGTTTCTGAGGTTAGTCAAGCCTCTACTGTGTCTGTGTGAACATTAAGTATCATTTTCAATGACTTCTGAGTTACATAGTCCTATAACATTGTTATTTTTATTTTATTTTTCTAAGTTTTAAAAATTATTATTTATTATTTGATAATTTTGTGTAATATATTTTGATCATGTTCTCTTTCCTCTCTGAACTTCTCCCAGATCCTCCTCTCTACCCATTCACCTACATGTTCTTTCTCTCCCTTAAAGATAACTTTATTTTGTTAACAAATTAATTGACTGAATTTTTGTTTGTGTGATTAATTGGTTTATTTTTTCATTCAGGATCTCTTTTTATAACCAAGGCTGTCATGCAATTCACTATAAGGGAAAGTTTGCATAGAACTTGTGGGTTTTCTCCCTCAAGCTCTTGAGCCCCAGACTTGCACAAACTGCCTGGCCTTATTTGGTAATGTAAAAACAGTATGTTCTAAAACTGTATAAAATGCTAAATGATATTTAGTCTTGAGGAATGAAGTTTATGATTCAGAAAAAGATCATAACTCATAATATGGAGTTCTCCCATTCCTGTACATGAAGCTTGGGAAACATACTCAAGTACACTCCTACATGTGCTGTAATAAAATAAGGAAATTCCTCAATGTGGCTTGCCATGATGAGGGAGCAGTGAGACATGAAAAGTAAAAAGGTCTTTGTAAATAAAAAAGGTGTAGTCCACAAAGAAGATTCTAGTGAACGACATATTCAAACTCTTTGCTCCTCTTTCCTCCCACTGGTTCTTCCCAATAGTTTTCTGGCAGGAATTTGAACAATATCTCCTCTTTTGCATGTCAGTTTTCCACCTGCTCTCTGGATACTATTACATTAGTGTGAAAATGCACCTCCCCAGTTCTTGAACACCTAATTTTTGCTGCACATTGAGTATCTGGAAAGGATTGTAGCTCATTATCTCCACCTAACTACACATCAAGGGCTTGGCCAAATCACCACAGTCTTCATTTACAGGCTTTACATCTAGAAGTGTTATTTGAATTGCATAAGATATAGAGAGTGATATACGTGTTCCACAGAACTTTCTAGCAGATCTTTGAAAGGTAAACCACAAAAATATATAGTACTCACCAGGAATATGAATCGCAAAATAGAATATAGTAAATCATGACAATAAGCCATAACAGAAACAGACATGGGTAGGTGAACATCCCAATTCCATGTATATGTTTATCTTGGAAGATACATGGAAGAAGAAGGAGAAAGATTCCAGTTCCCTGGAAGTAAAATTAGGGTGGATATTATCCACATGGTAGGAGTGCATTGTCTTATGAGGACACAGCTAAAGTAACCTCAGTTATAAAAGCCATATATATATATATATATATATATATATATATATATATATATATATATATATATATATACTCATACCTATATATGATATATAGGCACTTAAAACCCACATAATCAAACATGTCTAATACCTATAATTTTACAGTTAGAGGCTAACACCAGTAATACCAAAGAGGCTATGTCATGTGTTCCTTGTAGGATTGGGACTTAGATGACTATGAATAAATGAACTAACTCTGAGAAAGAATAATTGACTTATATAAGGACACAGAATATTGAGGAGTTAACTGAGATTGATTTCTTCATTCATGTTCTCTTTCTTTTGCACTGTACATGTGAGTAGGGTATATGTACATGGTGTACATGTGTGGAAACCAAAGGAGGATCTTGAGCACCCTTCCCTGTTACTGTTGATCTTATTCTATTGAGAAAGTTTCTGCTAAACATGGAGCCAAATTGACATTCACCAAGCTTCAGAAAGCCTGCCTCTGTCCTTCATAGTGCTTAGGTTATAGGTACAAGTGGTTATGACAGACTTTTTATGTGGAGGATGCAACTATAACTCAAATCCTTACTCATCTTCAACAAGCATGCTCCCCTGCTGAGCCAGCCCAGATCTTGAATTGAGATTTCAAACAGAAATTTTGGACTCAGATTCCTGTCTATTACATTCTCTATTAAGGAGCACAATGTCTCATTGTTCTCAGACACCTTAAAATGGTCTGGTTTAACCCATCTTTGATTCAAGAACCAATCTTACACTTGATTATTTGGCTTATAAATTCATCATACCCTGTAGCAAATAAAAAGAAAACACGGAATTACGTTCAGAGAGCTCTGTCAGCTTTTTTTAGCAACATCGAAAAGAAACAAAGTTAATGCACACATCGTCACCCTGAGCTTCTGCCTTGCTTTGCTCCAGTGAAGAAATAATCAAGCTTCACACTTTCTAATTAGATAAAATACAAAAATGTACAAGAAAACCCCTCACACACCTTCTGAGAAGAAGGTACTCTGTCATGAGTGCACAGACCTCCATTTTGATAGTGATTAACCACGTGACTTCGTCAGATCTCTTTTCCTTTCTGTGCATGGATTATATGCCACACTAAATGATGAGTTAAAAAGATGATGCTTCAGGCCTCTATACTCCAAGGCTTGTACCATTCTAAAGAGTTGATAATGTGACCAAATCAAGGGATTGGTGATCTCTGAGGCTTGAGATCACTAAATAGTGTGACCAGACAAGGAGTCTGAGTGATCTCTGGAGGTTCCTTGGAGTTTTTAAGTGAAATATTACAAGAGTAAGGCAGAATTCTGATGAGGGGTGCTGACTATTTTTGTTAATCTGGAACATATTAGATATTGAACTAGCTTAGCCAAAAGTAATTTTGAAACCTCGGCCAGCCTTGAAAGAAAATTTATTTCACCAAGAAAAGTCTACTGACAGAATCTTTCCTGATTTCTGGCCAGAATTACTGAGGGATATTACCTAACTGTTACTTCATTCCTTCCACTCCTTACATAATGTTATTTTAATAAACTGGGTTGTAGACTGTCGACTGATTGTGTCTGCTTCCTACATTGACTAGACAATTGCCCTAGTATATGGGTTAATGTGGACAATGAGGCAGTGAGTAAGGGTGAAGAGGCTGGTGATATCTTAGCCCCAAGCAATTCCACAGGAATTAAACTACAAACCCTTTAATGCAGAGATGGATGGGACCCTGTATAGTTTCCCAATTTCTTAAGTAGCTTAGATGAATTTGTGGGGGAAGTAAATGTAAAGCTTTCATATTTTAGAGCATATAAACTGGGACTGGTTATGGTTCTACCACTGTCTAATTATATTAAGCCCAGACTAGTTATCTATGTCTTAACAACCATTATATAGATAGTGGGTCTCGGGATATAAGTGTTATCAGATCTGTAGAATTTTGAGGAGGAACCTGTAGGAGACGTGTGACATCCTAGGAATAATTTTAAGCAAGACCTTTGGATGGCTGGAATTCTATCTATCTACTGCCAATGGGAAAGTGGTGGGCAGGTACTCTGCTATAGATGATGTAGTTAGGAGTTCCAATATATATAATATATTATATGTACTCTCCATATATATAGAAGATATCGTTAAAGATAAGTGACAGTTACCTTGTGTACTTGACAAGTAAAGTATGCCCATATTTCAGTTTAACAGTTCTAACAGTAAATATACTACTTGTTGGCTATGGACACTTAATCTTTCTAAACTCCAGTCCACATATCTGCAAAATGAAAGCAATAATTTTTACACAAAATTTCCATGAGAAAACACATGTAACATACTTAACAATTTCTTGGGAACAAGAAATTGGGTTGCCATTGTCATTAGACTAAGAGTATTACTGTTGCTTGGAATTTATTCTGAGACAGTGTTTTCTCCAGGAGGAGGCTGAACATTATGGTGGGAAATTGAGGGAGGCTTCTTTGGACATTTAGTGGCTAAAACAATGGAAAATAAAAACCAAGTTCATTACCATGGTCTAGGTAGATATCAAAGACTACAGAAGAAAGCAGCACTCTTGGGATTCCTAGAACACTTACCCAGGATGGATATAAACCAGCGGTCCCCACACCTCAACAGTTTCAAAGTTAATGAGCAGGATGGGATCTGTTAAAAAGCTGCAGACCCTTTGAAAACAATAAAGGGACAAACCTAACATACCATGCTATTCATATTTGTAGAAGAAACAAAGACTCCACTTCATCCTTTGGAAAATGAGCCTTAGTAATTAGTTGGCCTGTGATGTCATTCAGTTAGCTGCTGAGAAATATGTATGGGAAAAAGAAATGACAAAACCTGAAAGAAATTGAGCAAAATAAATTCTTGTTTACATTCTTCTGGTCAGGTATTTCACCATAGCAACAAAAAAGTGTCTTATGTGTACAACACCAAAATAAAACAATCACCACAGGATTGTATTGGAAGTACTAAAATTCAGCAACTGTTTCAATATATATTTAGATATTAATATCAGAAAAATATGAACCAGTGTGTCACAAACGGGTTTGTAGCTTATAAAGCTAATGGTCGCTGGGTATATAGTGATTATTTGCAACAACAACAACAAAACAAAAAACAAGTTACTGTGATTTTCCACTCAAAATCTCTGCAGCCCAGGCTGGCCTTGTATGCCTGATCCATCTGCTTCTACCTCCCACATGTTGGGATTACAGGTGTGTGTCACTACACTAAGCTCTAAATGTGTGAAGAATCAAAACAGATACTGAGACTCACAGCCAAGCATTGGGTGTAACACAGGGAATCCTATGGAAGAGTCAGAGGAAGGATAGAAGGACCTGGAAGAGACACGAGCTCCACAAGAAGCCCAACAAAGCCAACTAACCTGGGCCCAGGGGAGCTTGAGGAGACTGATGCACCAACCATACATGGATTCAACCTATGCCCTCTAAACATACATAGCTGATGGGCAGCTTGCTTTTTGTAGGCATCCCTTTGAAAGGTGTGAGAGAGCTCTCTCTGACATGGACTCTGTTGCCTGCTTCTTGATTAATTCCCCCTTGGTGGGGTTGCCTCACCAGGCCACAGGAGTAGAAGATGCTCTCAGTCCTGATGTGACTTGATGTCCTTGTGTGGGCTCATGGTTGCGGGGAATGGCTCCCCTTACTGAGGAGTAGGGGAGGAGATGCAAAAAGAAGAAGGAGGGAATGGGAGCAGATAAGAGAGGGGGCTATGATCCAGATGTAAAGTGAATGAATATGTAAATAAAAACTAAAATAAATAAAGATTTAATTCAGGGTTTCTCTATCAAAAGTTTGAGATTGATAACGGTTTTTTAATGGCATGGTATTCTGACTGTTGTTGATTATTTATCATTATCCTACCTCTCTAGTCACATGATGCCAATAGTGGCTCCCTTCTGTACTCCAACAAGAGGCAATAAAAATATACTTACAATTTCTGAAATAGTAAAAGTCCAATGTTTGAGAAATTCTAGTATAATTGTAGAGTCTAGTGATCCATGAAGACCCACCCCCTTTTCTTCTAGACAAATTAATCACTACAAAGAAAGGCTGCTTATGGCCTTTGGAAAAAACCTTGCTTGTTGGTTTATCTATAAGGTTGTAGGTTTTCAAAAGCAACACTTTTATTATCTACTATGATTAGATGATAGTGGTAAATAATATAGGTTTCAAATCTGTGAATTATTTTAGCCTATCCAGTGACTGTAATAAGAGCGGAATTTACAAGGTAGTGATTTCATATGCCTTTAATTCTAACACTTGGGAGGCAGAGGCAGGTGGGTCTCTGAGTTCCAGGACAACCTGATCTACAGAGCAAGTTCTGGAACAGCCATGGCTACACAGATAAACCCTGTCTTGAACCTCTCCCCCACAAGAAAGCTGAACTGATCATGATGGGTAGGAAGACATGGTACTTAATATTGTAGAATTTATATTTCAATGTACTGGGAAAGAAATAATAGACTGGGAAACAGTAAGTGAATAAATATTTATAGGTGTGATAAGTGACACAGAGGAAATACTCATGGTGCACTGACAGAAAGCAATGGCCATAGTTCATATGAGATATAAAGCTCAAAATGACTAAGCAATGGGAAGGCCTCTCATATGATTTGTAGCTTTACTTGTAATAAAAATTATGATAATGATAATAATAAAAATAGTGTTTTCAAAATGACAGTAACATTAAGGAATGACTATTGGGCACTGGGGAGGTGGCTTAGCAGTTAAAAGCACTTGTTGCTCTTTTAGCAGTCCCAAGCTCAGGTCTCAGAATCTATATTGAGCATCTTACAACTGCCCAGTTCCAAAGCATCAGACACAATCTTCTGGGCCCTGTTCATATCCACAGACACATGGCATACACCTTCATAGATGTGTTTGTAGGTATGTACACATAAAATTAATTTTTAAAAAAACTTTAAGTCATCTAGCATGCATATAAAATCAATTAAAAGACCTGTGGGTGTCGCAAATAAAGATAAAACAACTATTTAGGATTTCAAAGGCTGGGTGGAAGAACTTGGTAGCTTGATGTACAGGTGCTGGTGAAAACTGAGAGGATATTATATCAGTTCATGTCGGTCAGAAGGTGTATCTTAAACAACAGGTGATGTGTCACTCGTGGCAATTTAAAGAAGTAGAAAACAAGGACTATTCTTTGAATTTTGGCATGATGAACTTTAAAAATTGTCTTATGTGTAACTGTAATCTGGAAACCTGGAGTTCATGGTCAGCTGAAGATCAGAAGAGTCAAGAGCTATACTTCAAGAAATGAATGATACAAGATGAGCATGAGAGACTTGGTGATAAGGAAAATAAGGTGTAGAATATTGTAGATCTTCCTATACTATCCTGCTATGTGAACTCTGGTCCCATAGGACTTTGTTTGCTCCCCTGGGAGGAATGCCTCTGCCAGTCCAAGGAATGCTACCAGCGTGGTGTCCTCCCACCCGAACCCCAGCAACGCAGCAGTGGGGTATAACCCAGTGGATACTCAAGGACATTATGCAAACATCCTCCACTTGGCAGTGGGACTTTTCTGCCCCTGAGCACATCTGGTGAAAGTGAGGAGATCCACTCAGGAGGTTTATTATTGCTACTCTGTCCCAGCTTTGAACTCTGAGCTATCCTGGAGTAGAAGCTTCAGAGATGCCCAGTGAAGGGCTCTTGAGAGGCATGGCCTAGAGTCCTTTGGTTTTATTGAATCTCCAACTCTATGCCAGTTCCTCAGCACTGGCCAGTGGAAGGTCAGGCTAAGTTATCTGCCTGCAGAAGAAATAATGGGATGGATATTAAATTTCCAGAAGTACTAGATTTAAGAGTAGGCAATGAAGTCATGAAATTTAGGATGTTGATTTCATTTTGAGCAAGCACTCATTGCATATCTCATAGTTGTCATGCATCGTGCTCTATGGGGAGACATGTAGAATCAAGGCACACATAGAATAAATAAGTGGTCTCAGCCTGGATACAGCAACCAGAAGTGGAAGTCTATATTGAGTATATATAAATACAAACCCTCTATGCTTAAGTATAAACTATGCGATCAGGTGAAAATAGCTTGACTTTATTGAATAGAGTAAAATTTTTCTAAGAATTGACTGAAGTCAATTTAAAATAATGTACTACAGAACGTGATAGAACAGTAATGACTGAGCACTGTCTTTATTGGAATAAAGAAATGGTAAATCTAATAAAGTATGTATACAAAGATCATAAGAGTAGGAGAAGAGACTTCTGTGATTATGTAGAACAAACTGAGTGGGAGTGGCAGATCAGTGAAGATGGAGTGACGTATAAAGTCAGAAAGGGGACTTTAGGTTTTGCATCTTGAAGGTGGAGTAATTCTTCCTAGTGATGAGAGATAGGGTGTGTCTTTGCACACAGGTTGCTAAAGCAGAAAATTCAGCAATAATAAGTTGTTGGAGAACACAAAGAACATATTAGCTCAGGGGGAAATTTAAAAATCACATTTCATTAAAATGCAGAGAACATTATCACACTTTATGTGTTTTATATCCACACTGAATTTTATGCACTATTACTTATTCAGGGAGACAAATTGCATACTGATAGATGACTTTTAGAATAATCTCCTCAGAACAATCCATTTGGATTTTATGTCATTTGGGCAGGTAGAAGTTAGTGCCTAATTATTTAGAAAATTTGATCATATTAAATAACATTTCCTAAAAGATTTGTTCACTGATATCACATTTAAAAATATTTTCCTCACCTTTATGTTCACTATATGAGGATAGCCCAATTGTATAACTCATCTTTTTGGTCCATGTGGCCAGGCTGGCCATGGGTCTTTGAGGTGCAGTGACAGTAGGTGTAGGAGCCCCCAGGTTTCCAAGGCGCTACACCATTCTCTAGAGATAGACCAAGTGAACTTTCCTCCCGTCACTGTGTCTAAGAAGATATTCTTCCTCCTTCAGGTGACATTTCAGGAAGTTGACACATTCATTCCACCCAAGAGTCACGGCTACTTCCTTCCTACTCAAATACCTTTTGAGTCCTATAAATATCTCCTTTCATCCAACCTTCCTGTCTTCTTATTGAAACAAGTGAACAATCATCAGGAAAGAAAAACACTAACAAGTCTTCATAAGCAAGAGCTTTGATCTTCATGGTCCTAACGTGGGAAAGCCACGTAATTTCCAATCCCTCTCTAACCAATGAGAGATATCAACATCGTGACCCAGCTTCTTTCTCCAGTGAGTAATGGTGGCCACTATAAGAAACTTCATTTTGTAAAGCCAAGTCCAATTTCTAGGAGTGTTATCTAATTCACAGAGTTAGAGGTGAAAACAACAATAATTTTACATGACATCAACATCACCTTTCCATCTACTGATAAAAATCTTTATGCTCAATGTTTTCAGCAAAAGTAAACATTATATTTCCTTCCTCCTCTGCCTCCTTGCTTCTTTTTCCTCCTCTCCTTTTTCTCTTTCTTACTCTAAGATTTATTTTGATTTCATTTCACAAATCACAATAGAATATGTGGGCTAGAATATGGCACATGATCATCCAGGGCTGGGGTTACAGGCAGTTGTGAGCCACTGATTGGAGATGGGAGCTAGGAACCAAACTTGGGTCCTTTAATAGAGCAGCAGGCACTCATAACCACTGAGCTATATCTCCAGCCCTCTCTCCCCCTTAATTGTTAAAAAAAATACTACAGTGCTCACACATTATTGTAAGTGGAAAAATCTCTACCTTAATGGTGATCTGTACATTTTAACTAGTTTATTACACACACATACATATGTGTAAATGTGCGTGAGGAAGATTTTAAATTCTGTTCCCAAACCTAATATATTTGACTAACTGGTATTTCCTGAATTGTTCTTGTAGTTATTGCCGTCCTCTGGGGTGACCACTTAGCATTTTCTAGATATATTGTATAAGAGATTTTCTGGTGGCATATTTTCTGTAGACTCAACCATACAACATTTAACTTTTTAAAATCTTGTATCTTGAATCTTCACCATATTCAGACTGATGTTTGTATTTGAAGGTCATTTGCACCCACTGCTGTACAGTGCACTATATCACATCTCTTCTACAGTTAGTCAACGTGTAGATTGTTTCTAGCTTCTTTGATGGCATCAACAATGTACTGCAGACATTTAAAACCATGTTGTTTAGGCTATCTCGTGTACGCATTTGAGATGAAAATATAACTTGGAATGAGACTCTTGGGCAATAGGATCTCTTACAATAGTTTTGCCTTCTATGACTACAGATACATTTCATATGCTGTAACATAATAAAGGGAATATAATATCCCTGTCTTTCAACTGTGAAACTGTAACATGTTGCTGAGATTGAGTCAAGTCGCCACAAGGAATTTTAATGCCCCCAAAGACCTCCACTCCTGAAGAATGAAATAGAAATGACCTGGCAAGATGAACCGTAAGGCCGTTTTTGAGTGCTGAAAGTCAGTGTAAAGCTCCTTCCATCATCCTGCAATAATTAAAATTCAGGAATACTGACCTGAATTGGTTGCCATGACACCATAACAATACTGGGAATGACAGTGTTGATGTGTAATCCAGTGAGAGCATTGGCATTGCATGTCTGGTTGGGGAACATTTTATGTGCCTACGTTATGTAAGGTTAGAACCAGTGTTCCAGCTCAGGATGCCCTCACTGACATCTGAGTTCTCCCACATCCAGCATTCTTCCCGGGTGACTTACTAAGTTGGATTACACACACTGCAATTTAAAAAAAAAAAAAAAGATAAACAGGATTAAAATAAAACTCTATTCAAAACTGCCTACTTTTGTTTGATATATATATATATATATATATATATATATGGACATATATATATATATGTAGATAGATAGATAGATAGATATAGATATAGATAGATATAGATATATATTTGTAATGTTTAGGAATAATCTACAGGTCACACAACCTGGTATTCAAATACTGGCTCCTAATTCCTCTCTGCAGGACGATGGGCAAATTAGTGAAATCGACTCTCCATTTCCTCATCTGGGAGTGAGATAAGGATTGCTACCTCCCAGGTTATTATGAGGGACTGAGGAGATCATTCATGCAAAGTGATCAGAGTTCCTGGAACTGGGATCATGCATCATCCAAGCTGGTCATGAGCACTGCTGCTTCTCTCTAACGTCAGCCATCCTATGCTCCTGGGATTCTAACTTCTCACCGACGGCCCGCCTTTATGCTAGTCCTGCTTGTTTCACATCTGGTAGGAAGGAACGTGTCACTGTAAGCACTGAGTAGTGGACAGCCACATGGTGTTGCCCCAATGCTCTGGAGAGGACATTCTAGAGATAATGGAGTGGAGCAGTAGAACAGATAGCGTGAGTGACGGCCTACATATAGAAGCCTTGGACTCTGATCATTTCTCTGGTGACGAGGCATCTCGTGATTTTGAATGTGCCATTAAATTTCTTTGGGAAAAACAAAATCATTTAGTGGTTGAGAGTACAGAATTTTCCACCAATTCATACAATATTTTACCACTTAATCTCAACTTTCTCAAACCCTTCCAAAGGAAATTTCCTTTTAGGGAGGACAGTATAATACAAAAGTTAAGAAAATAAATTAGGGTTCAGGGGTTTTATTTGGGTTTGGGTTTGTTTCCCCAGACAGAGTTTCTTTGTGTCGCCTTGGCTTTCCTGGAACCCACTCTGTTAACTGGGCTAGCCCTGAACTCACAGAGATCTACCTGCCTCTGCCTCCTGATTGCTGGGAAGATGAGTGAGTAGAAGTTAATTTCATTTAATTTCTTTGTTATTTTGAATTCTTGATTTAAAAATGGATGTCTATGAGATGAATAACTAAGAACATTTTAAATAATCTCTGACCCATAATACTCCATGAGCAAGTGTTAAGTATTATTTGTAGAATAGACACAGTGGTATTTCCCTCTCCAGGTTGTTAATATTCAGATGAGATGAGATAGCCTAAGTGGCTGGGACAGATCCTCAAGATACCTCACATGCTACTGCTAAACATTGTGACTTCTGCAAACAGAGTTTGGATAAGATGTGATAAAGAGATGTGAAGAAAAGTCAAGTTACCCAGTATTGAATTAACAGGGTCATCATTTCTTCAATGCCCGAATAAGAAAGCATGAATGGGAGATTTTGAAATTACAAAATCCACAACATAAAAGAATAATTTTACTTTTTGTTCTGCAAGAGGGAGGATAAAATGGAAATTCTCAAATCAGACAATAAAAAAATTATAAAAATGATAATAACACCAGTAAGATATGTTTGGATGAACATACAGTTCTTTATAAGATAGAGACCTTGCTCTAAGTATTTGTGTTCTCAAAAAAAAACTAAAGACATAAGCATATTCATAAAACATGATTCAATGTGGTTATTGCTCTATAGAAGTAGGAAGATGAACAATGCACTACAAAGTGAGTAGGCTTGGAAGAGAAGAACAGAGAGTCTAACTTAGATTTTTTGTAAATTGAAGTCTCTGAAAATTAACAGTCATGTTTAATTATGTTTATTGAGACAAAACTAGGCATTCAAAAAACCATGTTTTCTGGGCAGAAGGAGCACCTGCCATGCAATGCTTAAATATAAAGGGTTCCTTGCATTGGGACAGGGCTAATATCTCTAGACTGTAATAAATGAGGCTTTGAAACAATTACACAATGTGCTATTGGGTAGCTTCATGAGCACCTTATGAGACACAGTTATGGTTTGAATCTAATTTTACATGTGGAGCTTAATGGAAATAAGTAATTAAGAGGCTGTAAAAAATATAACCTAATTGCTCTAATGTATGTATTTTTTTCTGATTAGTCATCTCATTCTATTACGTGAAAAATGCCTTGATGGCAGTATTGAAATAGAATCAAAGAAACTAAGGAAAAGCCCAGAGCCGTATGAGGAGGCAGAAGTAGCTTCCTTCTGTAGGTTGGGTGTCAGTGGAGATATTCATGGGATTTTGCAGAGAAATAATACATAGGATTTATTGGAAGAGTGAGCATTAGAAATCAGATAGAAGTTCTAAGATATTGGTCTGGGAAATTGAATTTCAGTTGTAGCCACTTCCTAGTGTAGGCAAAAATGGTGGTGGGTGGTGGGACTGAAAAGTTGTGGACTCCAGCCTAAGTAGCTGTATCATTGTCATTATGAAACTTTATTAGCACACCTAAGATACTATTTTTTATGTAAAATACTACAGAGTAAGTGCCAGAAGAGCCAGTTAGGGCTACACAGAAAGACTTAGTCTCAAAACAAAACAAAACAAAATAAAACAAACAAAATAACCAAACCAATTCAAAATAAAAAAAAAACACACAAAAAATCCAAAAACTTCACTTGATTGATGATCTATGTGTTCAATGAGAGACCTTGCCCCTTGCCTCAGAAAACAAGACAGAGAGCGACTGAGGCGTGTGGGAGTACGCATGGGCTATTGAATGGAACAAAACAGCCGTAATATCTAATACTCATGGAGACGATACTACAGGAGTGGCCATAACAATGTGTATGTAGTGATCCATTTAATTTTAATTTGTTTAATCATGAGATAGCAACTCTGCAGTTTATGAGTAATTGGAGATAAGAAGTAAAGTAACTTGTCTACGTTTTTAGAAGCAGAAGTAGGAGGAACTGGAAAATGTTTCTCATCACCATGGTCTTCTGTCCTTCGACAAGACATATAAGTTTTCCTTCACAGAAAAGAAACAGTATGGGACTCTCTACATGGCTCAACCTTCCAGCACTGTAGTAGATATGAGAAAATACATAGAGGCTGTATAATAATATAATGTCCTGCTCAAGGATGATATGGTTCTGAATTGGTTGAATCCCTGAGCGAAAAACCTTTCCTGTTATTTGTATTTGTGCAGGTGGCCAGTTATAGCTATTCACCATCATTGTTAACCCTTATTGGGAGTTTCTAAGTGTCATGTCCACATTTATAAGCACTGTGCGTATTAGCAACGATACTCATATCAGCCTTACCCTCTCCCAGTTGGAACATGGCTAAGTCAAATTCACAGGATGCCATAAGCATGAAGTGTCAAAGACTGGGTTTGAAGTTTGCCTATGTCCAGCTTCAAAATCCCAAGTGGCAAATGAGGGCTATGTGCAGCCGGCGTCAAGGGTAAAGGGCTGATTTGCAGGTATTTCAATGATCACAAGATGGTGGTGAGCAGCGTGGACCGGGTTTAGAAGCTCCAGTAAACGATTCAGGGAACTGCATGGAATTCTTAACCAAGAACACCAAGCTCCCCAACCCACTACAGCATGAGTACTCCACAGTTCTAAAGGACCAAAATACAGAACACCTGCACATGGAAGGAACACGGATGTTCTTGGACCAGAGTGGCAGCAGTGGCAGCTGAGGTTTGCGGCTATGCTTTGAAAAGTAGAGAGAAACATTTTTAAAAATCTTGGCTAATGAAAGTTACTGGAATATATTTTGAAGGGAAAAAAGAATGTAAGAGCTGGGAGACTTGAAGGAATGCTGTGAAATGTTTTCCTCTGGACTTGACATGGCTGTTGCACACATGGAGTGGTTGCCTACACAAGGTCATGTGGACATGATCAAGACAGTTAAAGTTTCTCTGGCAGGAGGGAAGAGGGGTTCCCTCCCCAAAAATCTGTTCCTGGCTGAGATGCTATTGAAAGCTGATGGTTGCCAAGGATGGACAGTCACTTTTCTTTGGGGAGTGGTTGCTGGTAGGTTTGTCCACCGCCTGTAGATGATCCCACACCTATACTCTGATGGACAGTATTACTGTTCATAGTGGGTGGGTGGATTATGAACATGAATAGAAGATATCACATTGGGATGGAGGTGTGTTGGAAGAGAAAATGAGGGAGTTTGAAGGAAGGGAGGTAGATATGATCAAAACACACAACATGTATGTGAATGTATGAAAGTTTCAAAGTATTAAAGGGCATAGAAATATCAGGTTACTCTTTCTAATTTATTTGAATTTATATATCCATTTTACATCCGTATTGTAACCCCATCCCTTCTCTCCTCCTGGTCCCTCCTTTCCACCCTCTTCCAGCCCCCCCCTTTGTCCTCAGAAAAGAGGAGCGCTGCCACTAGCCCACCGCAGCACAACAAGTTGCATGACAACTGAGCTCATCCTCATCCACTGAGGCCAGGCAAGGCAGCCCCTTCAATGCAAGGTGATCAAAGGCAAGCAACATAGTCCATGTCATAGACAGCACCCATTCAATTTACCAGGAGACCCACATGAAGATCAGAATGACCATTGGATTCATATGCACAGAGGGCCTAGGTCCAGTCCACGCATGCTCTTTGGTTGGTGCTTCCATCTCTGTAAGCCCCGATGCGTTTAGATAGTTGACTCTGTTGGTCTTCTTGTGGCATTCTTGTCCCCTCCAGGTCCTTCTTTTACACACACACACACACACACACACACACACACACACACATACACACACACACATTCTCTCTCCCACAGGACTCCCTGAGCCCACCTAAACCTAATGCTTAGCTGTGAGTCTCAGCACCTGATTTGATCAGCTGCTGGGTAGGGCTTCTCAGAGAATGGTTAAGTTAGGCTCCTGTCTGTAAACACAGAAGAATATCCTTAAAATGTCAGGGGTTGGTTCTTTCTCATGGGCAGATTACTCTTAATTTTAAAATAAAATCACAAAATACAACTTTAAGAAAGTAACTGGGAGCAGATATTGTTTATTGAGTAATACTAATTTTAAGAATATCCATGCTTTGCCTTACTCATACAATAGCTCTGAACTCCTATAATAGTAGAGTTGATATTTTCATGACTGATCAATATTTGGGATCCAAAATCCAGATGCTGATCGGTAGTTTTAAAGCTTTTGCTTTGTTTTGATGCTTTAATATTACAGGAATTTAGTCCGACCATACTTGAAATTTGGAATGACAGAGGCAAGCAGGTCAATGAATCACTCTCAAGTAAAAAGACTAAATAACAACAATAACAACAATTCATAGGAGAATATACAGAATTGAGTCCTCTTTATGGCTGAACTTTTCTTTCTTTTTTCTTTTTGAATTTCATTTTATCTCTTCTTTTTTTTTTTGAAAAAGCCACAGACCATTCAGTATAAAGTTGAGCTAGAAATGATCATAATGAGTGAGTTAACCCAGAAGCAGAAAGACTCAAATGGTATATACTCACTTATATCTGCATATTAGCCCAAGGGGCATGTCCCACGAAAGCCTTCACTTACCAGGAAACTGAGACAGAGGGGAGGACATTCTAGTGGGACTCTAGATGAGAGAATCATGGGAGAATGGCAAAGTAGAAGGATCCAGAGGGTCCTAGAAGCCTACAAGTAGAACATTATGATAGGCAGATTTGGGCATAGGGGTCCCGCTCAAACTAAGGCATCAGCCAAGGACAATACAGGCGGTAAACCTTAAACCCCTACCCAGATCTAGCCAATGGTCAGAACACTCTCCACAGTAGAGTGGAGAGTGGGATATTAATTTCTCACATACTCTGGTGCCTCACCTTTGACCATGTTCCCTGGAGGGGGAGACCTGGTGGCACTCAGAGGAAGGACAGCAGGTTACCAAGAAGAGACTTGATACCCTATGAGCATATACAGGGGGAGGAAATCCCCCTTAGGAACAGTCCTTGGGTGAGGGGAATAAGGAGAAAATGGGAGGGAGGAAAGAATGGGAGGATACAAGGGATGGGATAACCATTGAGATGTAACAAGAATAAATTAATAAAGGAGAAAAAAATGAAAAAAGTTTTCTATATTTAGTAACTTAAACCCATTTGTATGTTTTATATATATTTGTAATAGTTGTGTTGTGTGTTCTATGTGTGTGAATGGTGTGTGAATATGATGTGACTGTGGCAAATGCATAAACGTCTTAAGTGTTAAAAGGTGAAATTATATAAACAAAATTTACAGCTTCAATTAATTCCTGAAATATAAAAGAGAAGATATGATAAGAAAATGGATATTGAGTTAAAAGTAATTAATACTTAGGAAG
Source organism: Acomys minous (assembly GCF_964271855.1). NCBI lineage: Eukaryota > Metazoa > Chordata > Mammalia > Rodentia > Muridae > Acomys > Acomys minous. The sequence continues at coordinate 42,120,039 of NC_140486.1, read as the reverse complement.
GAAAAGAAGTACAGAATATTTGTGGTTTAGCCTTCACTATGAGATTTCTTGGATATTTTTATCTTGAACATAACTCATATCAGCTAACTTCAAGCAAAACCATTTACTTCACAATGTATGAATTCTTAGTGTACTTATAATGTCTGATTCCGACATTAGTAGTAAAGAGATCTTCTTATATGAGTCTGAAAATATCCATACTTTTTGACTCAATCTAATCTAAGAAAACTGAAACTTTAATTTAAAAAACTTTAGAGACTTAAAGAATGAGGTTTTTCTTGTCATTGGTCACTATAGTTAAACTTCTAAGATACTGATTACTACCTGTTAGAGATACAACCAGGGAAGAATAACAACTCATCCTTTAGTCGCCAGCATTCTATGTCAAGTAGGCGATCTGAGTGTGATATGTGTGTACACAAGGACGTTAGAGAAGAGTGTGGTCCTTGAAGCTGGCTGGAGAGAATGGCTCCTCGCAACAGATGGACCTCTGCTTCCTTTCAGTCTTAAGGCAGTAGGCAAATTGTGTGAAATAAAGGGAAGTGGAGATTTCTGTTCACTGGGGGTAAAGCTCTGGTCATAAAAGTTGAAGTCATAGACTTGCCTATATGAATATGTTTATGAAGAATTTGTGTGTGTATCTTGGGATTGACTCCAAGGTTTTGCACACAATAAGCTTCAGAGTCAGTGCATTTTTGAATTCTCTAATCATTTTCATCCATCTTTATAGGATTAAACTAAACTCTGTAATATCACTCACTTTTCCATAAAATATTGATGTGCCCTACATATCCAGAGGTATTTTATCTCATAGGGCACTTGACCACTTTCACTTTTGTCAAAAGTCCACTGTGTACCTCTCAGCTAACTGTGTATCCCCTCTGTGGAATTTTCCACTGGGTTTTTATCTCGCTGCACTTACGAACATGTTTGAAGATGACCTTTGCTGGGAACACCACTTATCTGCCTTATTGCATCACGAGTTTCCCGGAAGACAAGATCCCTGATTACACAGAGCTGTGAAACCAATGTTCAGTTTGCATGAATGAATGAATTAGTCGTTTTCTTAGAAATACTAGATGATGAGAGGAGTCACCTTTAGCCATGAAGGAAGAAGCAGCAATGTAGATAACAAGGTTCACAGGAAAAGAGAAAATTCTCCATTAAGTGAGGACTGGGGCAAGTTAGAACATGCCTCAGCATGTATGAGGTCCACACTTGGCATCACTGAGATTTCCATACTGGTTGTGATGTGTTTTTTTTTCCATCAGTAAGTTCACTCATCAACAAATAGAATCCCACTTCTTTGTTGACCATCATGCTTGATGCTAGATACACAGGAAATTCATGCTCCCCGCCCTTGAGATGAAGGGGGAGGCCAAACAGGACTCCTATTTCTCTCTTTAAAAACAAAACACACCATTTGTTGAAGATGCTGTCTTTTTTCCAGTGTATGGATTTGGCTTCTTTGTCAAAAATCTAATGAAGTCCTCAATAGTTCCTAACTCACAAATATGTCTGTCAGAGATACTGGGCCAGAAGGGTGAAGATGATGCTCCAACGTTATATAGAGTTTTGGGGTGACTGTTCAGTCAGTAAACTGTTTCTGATATTTTTTTCATTTTGGAAGCTGCTAACCAACACTTCCAGTTCAGTCAGGTAATTAAGTTTTATTCCTTCTCAAGTCTCTGATGGGGTTGAAGACCAGATAGTTTAGTTTTACAATTAAGCTTGGTTGTTTTGGGGTTAAGTTTTTTTTTAGGTCTAGATAGATGTTTTAAGTTAATACAGATGAGATATTGATTTTCATTCAGAATTTTAGACTCACCAAGATAGAAAAGATGTTTTCTTCAAGTTTGCAAAATACCAACTAATTACCACAAATATAACATTTATATAATTCCTGATTATTTTATGGTTATTCCTACTGTATGTAGTTTATTTTATTTATGTGTAATAATATGAATGTGTATGTAAAAAAGAAATATAAATAACCAAAAACCACATAGATATTATGTATGTATGATTAGAGTCAAGATTTCAGCTGAAATATTTTGTCATTTAAGCAATTGTTCAGACATAGTGATAATAACTTTACAAGTCAGAAAGAGACCCCCAGGCAGTTTCTAAAGAAGAAGATAGAGAGGAAGCTTGTAATATGGACTTTGAACAGTGAAGTCAAGATAGACTTTGCTCAGAAGAGTGATGAGTTAAAAAAAAATAAGAAAAAAATTAAAATATGACAAACTGCACTTCCTTGGGTTGGTTGGTAAAGATTTTGGCCTAATAGAGTCAAAGTCAACTTATAGAGGTGTTTTTATATCCCTGTTTATTACATAAATTAGCAAACCACCTTGGGTGTCATCAGTGGTTGAACTGTAAAGCATGTTGAATACAGATGAAATGGTGTTTAATGGAAAGAAAAATTAGACTAGATTTGGTGGTGTATAACTGTAATGCTGCAAACTGAAGGCAGATGCAGGAAGACCATGAATTGCTTGACAGCTTGGGCTTTATAATGAGTTCAAGTTCAGAAAGATAGAAAGAAAAAAGAATACATAACTAGAAGAGTAAATAGACAGATATTGCTGTGTTAGGCAAAAATAGGTCAGTCTCAGAAAGACAAGTATCATATGTCCTCATATTTGAAATCAGAAAAAGACCAGAAGGAATAGACTCTGAAGAGACCTTTTCTTGGATTATAGAAGGGAGAAAGCATGAGCAGGAAGATGATAAGAAACAATAGTGGAGAAGTGGGTGTGAGCAAAACGCATCATATGTGTGTATGAAAAATACAAAATAGAGCTCCTTACTCTGTACAATTATCAAAAAGAGAAACAATTTGAAAAAGAGGGGTCTGGCAGTTGGAAGTAGAAAACAGCCTTTGGGACACTGAGTGAAATGAGTGAAAATGAGTGAAAAACAAAGGAGGGGGTAGAAAAGACAAGTTAACGCCTCTAGTCTACATAAATTGGAAGCTGTCTTTTCTCTAGCCATGGTGGATTATTGGCTGCTGGTACCACTAATGGGCCCTGCACCATTTGTTTGTGTACCTTGTACATGGTGGACTTAAACTGATATCTCAAATCATTAGTAAGAAAGGAGACAAAAAATAGATTATTCCATAGTTATTTAATTTGAAATCATATGCATAAAAATAACAATATACTGAGCAGGTTGTATTTATATATTTAGGAATAGATACATATATATGCAACAACCAATAAACTGAGGCCACCAATGGATTTGAGAGTGACCAACTGGGGTAGGCTATGTAGAAAGAGTTGGAGAGTAAAGTGGGAAATGACGTAGTTATATTTTAGTTTCAAATTTTAAGTAATTAAAAATTAAAAGTATATGTTCGCTCCTCTGGTAAGCACTCATATCCCCCTTTGAATATTAAAGTAGGGTTTTTGTAATACAATGATGGTTGAGTAGCCAAAATAATTAATGAGTCGTTAAAGCTAATTCTGGATGAAAAGGCTATAGCCTGGCTTCTGAATCTCTCCACTGGACCTTTGAACCAAGTTACTCTTTGCTGAGCATGTGCCTCATACACTATAGGACACTTAGCATCTCAGGTCATTTTCCTCCAAATTCTATAGCTTTCAAATGTACACCAACCAAAATATCTGTGGACATTGCCAAATGGCTTTTAGGGGAAGAACGGCCTCCCAATGGGAGCTGCTGGAAACAATAAAGCTAATAAATAAACACTTACACTCAGAGACTGCTAATGGCCTCAGTAATCTGGAACCAAACTGCACTAAGTGATCTACATGAGACTATGTTTTCTGGAATATAAGATGATGAAATGAAAACCAGTCCCTAAACCACCCATAAGCGTGCTGAAAAAAAAGTTACAGGGCCTGGAGAGGTAGCTGAAAAAGCACTTGAGGGCACTGAATGTTCTTTCCAGAGACCCAGGTTCCATTCCTGCCACCCACATGGAAGCTAACAACACCTATAACTACAGTTTCAAGGGATCCTATGCCCTCTTCTGGCCTCTGAGGGCTACCGGGTGCTCAACTAGTGTGCAGACATATATTCAGACAGAATCATCCATACAGAGCAAATAAAAATAAAACCTTCAAAGAAAAGAAAACTAAGATTCCCATAGCACTGGGGACTGGGAGAGCAGATACTTCTGGTGCCTGATGCTTTCTATCCATTTGTCCTTGAATCAGTATCTTCTACCTGGCAGTGACTGGGAAAAAGAAAAAGGATCTTCAGTATATTCAAATATGCTAAGGTTCGTACCGGCTTTAAGTCCTCTTTATAAACTTAGGATTCTTTGACCAATAAACATTTAAGACTGTTGAAGAGGGCCAAATGTATGTCTTATCCCAACAGCTTTCTTTCCTTTTCTTTCTTTCATTCTTTTTCTTTTTTCTGGTAGAGAAAGGTTTTCCTGAACCAGCCTAACTGATTAATGAGAAAGACAAAGAGGGTGTGATCTGGCAAAGGCACTTTATTTGCCATAAAATGATACATTTCCCCTGTTACTCTGGTCTTGCACTTTTCTTGAACTCATAAATGTGAGTTAGGTGAGCACAGTGCTCTAGCACGAGGCTCTGTGGGAACTGCAGTTCTCAGGCTTCTGCTCTTGCCTCTCTTCCCAGAAAACGGATGTCAGAGGAGACTCAGCATTTCCGCCGCAAGTAGGCTGTCCCTGCGTCATTGCACCAGGACTCTAAAATGAGAGATTACTCTGCCTCCCAAGATTGTTTTCCACACACCAGCTAATTAGGTAACTTGACAGCAGGGTGGGGTGATACTCGTTCTCGCCACACCCACAGTGGATTTGGCCTGGTGCCCCTACAAACCACCCTCAGCTCAGAGCAGAGCCATTTTCTGCAGCCACGCCCAGACCCAGCAGTACATTGTAGTTTTAAGGGCTCATTTTAATTTAAAAATGTGTGTATTAGTTAATCTAGATGCAAAAAAGAAACCAATAGCTTTTTTTGCCTTTAACTAATCCCTCCCCCACCCTCCTCTCTCGCCCTCCCTGCCTCCTTCCCTTTGCAGGGTATGCCAGAGCATTGAAAAAAGAAAAAAACTGATGCAAATTGACACACAATTTCAACTTGGGCTAAAATAGTCCTTGGGATAACAGGAATAGCATCTAACTGTAACTAAGTTATCCCAAAGAGGACTTTTTCTTATATTTTTTGATTAGATATTCATGACAGAACTAGTATATAGGTAGAAAAATATTTTTGTAAAAGAATACGGCTTCAGATATATAAATAAACCTACCTAAAGATCACATGCCACTAGTGGGGACCTCCGTTTTCATTTCAAATCTCCTCCTTACCCCCATCCCTCACATCTCTCTCTCTCTCTCTCTCTCTCTCTCTCTCTCTCTCTCTCTCTCTCTCTCTCTCTCTCTCTCACCTTTTCTTATGTGCAGTGTAATGCTCTGTGAAAGAAGTCATGAGTTAACTCAATATGTAATTAGTACTATTATGTTCCGGATGCTATGCTTCGAAAGCAGTATGCCCATTACATTGACTAGTATTCACAAACACAGATTAATTTATCTAACTTCTCTTTGCCTCTTTTTATCCATTTCTAAGGTGCCTCACCTCATGAGTAATCCAGGACTTGATTCTGTGCTCACAGACTCACATGAGCCAGTGAAGGCAGGAACGCAAGTCAGACTTCCAAATATCATACCAGTTCCATTTTGACTGCTCAGTTCCATGACCTTGCTCATGACTTGAGAACAGCACGAAAGGGCATTTTCCCTCCACTTGAGAACTCAACATTTTATTTGTTAAACAAGGGGAAATCTTTGAACACTTCAGACCGTAGAGTGAGCTGTTTTTCACAGACCAAATGACTGTCAGTGTATTCAGTCATGTGTGACTATTGTTCATTGAAAGTGACCCGGTTCCCTGCAAAGGTTTCACCATCTGGGAAACAATAAGCTGTCCAAAGGAAGGGACACTGATGAGCAAGTGACACCAATGCTCTGGAGACTGTGAGTTTGCTTCCTTAAAATCAGGCACTATGCTTAGTGCTTCTCGTGTTATATTCTTCAAAGAGACCAAGAAGTGGATTTTCTCATTTGGATCTCAATACAGCATAAGCAGGCAGATTTCTAGTAACAGTTAAGGTTGACCATGGTCCATGCCTCCAACTGTCACCTAAAGACTTCACATGGCTTAGCTCACTTAATCCTCGGGGCATTCACTGCTAACAATTCTCAGCTTAATTATGACAAAACAGACTGCCATAGAGAGTTTAGGTAAATTAGCCAGTGTCACGTGACAAAGAAGTTAGTATTTAGACACAGTTAGCATTACTCCTAAGCTCAGTGCTTCAGTTATGAATTACGCTTCCAACTGGCTCTCGAGTGGACATTAGCAGTTGCCCATGCTAATGATGTCAACTGCTACAACTTTGAACACCATTGTCCAAGTGGACACAATTTCGCCAAGTGGAAAGCACTGTGATCATTGTGCATTGAGGTCAAGATGTTTGTAAGGCAACATTTATAAAAGGCCATTCATCTTTTATGTGTAGGTTGGAGAATCCATCTCCATAAGGCACTGAAGAATGTATTAACAGAGTGTGATTCAGGAAATCTGAAAATGTTTTATTCGGGAAATCTGGAGTGGGGTATATCTATAGGTGTATATCTCTACAGCCTTATTTGTCATATCTACAATCATATCAATCATCTATATACCTATGATATACCTATAATATCTATGTATTTACATTTATCTATCAATTGTCTTATATATATATATATATATATATATATATATATATATATAATCTGTTTATATATTTGCTATCCATATATAGTATCTGTCCTCTATCCAGCTTTCTAGATACGTAGGTTATCTAGCTTTCTGACTGCCTATATCTAGTTCTTTTTCTCTGGAGAATCCTGACTAATCCTGGGGAAGAAGAGATCAACACATTTAAATATTTTACAAAACTCCTCAAATATTAGAAAATAAAATTTCTAATCTCAAAAATAATATTCATGTTGTTTAAAAATCTTACCAGACAAAAAGAGAAAGGCAAATATAAATATAAAAGTAAATATGCCAACCAGAGATAAGAAACCTTAAGATCTTTGGAAAGGAAGGAATTTATTTTTATCCACCTTAGTATACAATATGTAAGCTCTTTAAAAACAGTCTAATAGCTAATGCACGTTTTTCCTTAGTCAACACTGATAAGAATTTTATGTGAGCAGTTTTCACATTGGGGCTGAGTTGTGACCTAATCACTTATGTAACCACCACTGCAATCCAGATACATGGTAGTTCCTTCTCTCCAGATGTTACAGTGTCCTCCTCCTCTGACCTCCAGTATGACTATCACTGACCTCAATGTTTCTAAAATATTTTCATTTTAATCTGTCACATGTATAGCATCATGCACCATTTTATGCCTCATTTCTCACAGAATAATGTTACTGAGGCTCTCCCTGATTGTAACAGGGATTGAACGTCATTTATTTTTGTGCTTCATTAGAAGTCCACTGCAAAGATGTATTTTGTTTGTCTGCACACTCATCAGTTTACATAAATACTAACTTTTCTAGGTTTTAGTGATAATAATGTTGTGGTATTTTATGGGTTTTTATATTTTGTCTTGGATAAATATATTGGAGTTAGGCTGTTAGGTTGATGGTAAGTATCTGTAGGATTTTACAACGTATACCACCCAATAACATTTTTAGAAATGACCACAGATTCATGAGAATTTGAAAAATGGTACATAGATATTCTCTGTAATTTTTATTGTTGGTTCTCAATAGTTAAGTCCTAATTTCAGTACAATACAATTTGATTCAGTTTTTCTGAGTATTTGGTGTCATGCCATTCCATGTATGGATACATTGAAAGTATATAATTTGCCAAATTTTCATCATCTCTAAGGTATTCTGTATGTAAAGTCATCTTTATCCTCTGTCCATTGTATTAAGTCCTGAAAACCACTAGTATTTCCAAGTCTATAAATTTATAATTTTAAGGATGTTATATAAGTTAAAATAAAATAAGAACATTTATAGAAATGTCATTTTTACTTGGAATAACACCATCGAGTTCCATTTGAGTTACTACATGTGCATATATTTTTTAGTGTCCATGGTTGTTTCTAACATTTTGTTCTTGATAACAACACTACTGTAAGTCTTTCTTAGAATTTATTCTTGTATATTTTAAAGTGCCATCCTGATGTGTAAGATGGAATCTCAGAGTCCTTTTGATTTGCATTTCCCTGATGACTAAGGATGTTGAGCATTTCTTTTTTTATTAATTTATTCAGATGACATCTCAATTGTTATCCCTTCACTTGTGTCCTCCCATTCCTCCCTCCCTTTCACCCTATATCCTTTCCTTAGGTCTGTGACAGAAGGAGACCTTCTCCCCCACCATATGGTCACAGCCTATCAAGTTTCATCTTGGTAGCCTGCTTATCCTTTCTCTGATTACCACCAGGCCTCCCCACCAAGGAGAGGTGGTCAAATATGGGGCACCAGTGTTCATGTCAGAGTCAGTCCCACTCTCTACACAACTGTGGAGACTGTCCTGTCCATTGGCTAGATCTGAGTAGGGGTTCAGTGGTTACTGTATGTATTGTCCTTGGTTGGTGCAGTAGTTTAAGTAGACGCCCCTGGGTCCAGATCTGTCTGTCATGATGTAGCGTTCCATAGTCTTTAAGTGCTTCGCAGCCTTTCGAGATTCCTCTGTTGAGAATTCTCTGTTTAGCTCTGTACCCCATTTTTAAAAATAGATTATTTGGTTTGGTGGTGTTTAATTTCTTGAGTTCTTTATATATTTTTGATATTAGGCCTCTGCCAGATGTAGGGTTGAGGAAGACCTTTTCCTAATCTGTAGGCTGCCATTTCACTCAGAAGGGGAAATAGAATAGACATAGGAAGTGGATGAAGAGAGGGAACTGGGTGGTGTGTGGGAGATGGTGTGGAACAGGAAGGAAGGGAGGGCGAGGATGAGGTAGGGGGATAATGGGGAGGGAGCTTGAGAGGGAAAGGAGAGAGAAGAGAAACCAATGGGGTTGGGGCATCTCTGGTAGCAGCAAGAGACCTGCAACAGGGTAGGCTTCTGGGAGGATATGAGGGAAGACTCTAGATGAGGCTCTTAGCAGCAAAGAACATGGAGACTGAAGTAGCCACTTCCTAGCAAGGAAGGACTTCCAGTGCAGGGAGGAGGCACCAATCCCTCCCAAACCCTTCAACCCAAATTTTAACCTTGCCTACAAGGTGTGCAGTGATAAAGATGATGCAGAGATTGAGGGACTGTCCAAAGAATGATTGGCCAACTCCTGACACTATTAATGGTACTCTGCTAGGCTTGCAGACAGGATTCTAGCAGAGTTGCCCTCTGAGAGGCTCCACCCAGCAGCAAATCGAAACAGATGCTGCGACCCACAGCCAAATGTTAGATGGAGATCTGAGAGTCTTGTGGAAGAATGGGGCAAAGGATAGAGGCACCCAGAGGGGGCTAAGAACTCCATAAGAAGACCAACAGAGTCAGCTAGCCTAGGCCCATTGGGGCTTACAGAGACTGAAACACAAACCAAAGAGCATGCATGGACTGGACCTAGGCCCTATACACATATATACCCGATGCACAGCTTGGTCTTCATGTGGGTCCCCTAGCAAGTGGACCCGGCATATCTCAGACATAGATTCTGTTGTCTACATTTGAAACGCTTTGCCCTAGTTGGGCTGCCTATCTGACTTCAGGGGAAGAGGATGTGCTAAGTCCTCTTTCAACTTGATGTTTGTCCCATGGTGAAGAGGTGCCTTCCATTTCTGAGGAGAAGGGGAGGGCAGAAAGGGGAAAGAGGGTGTGATCAGGAGGAGGAGAGGGAAGGGGCTGGATCGGGATGTAAAGTGAATAAATAAATACATTTTGAAAATGTTAAAGCTCTCTCCCAATTAAAAAAAAAAAGCCTAAATGAGACAAACAAAACCAAGAGTGAGGAATCTGGGAATGGGGCTAACAGGGAGGACAGTGGTGAGAGTCAGGGGTGGGGAGCTGATAGGAATGGGAGGGAGAACACATGAAGATGTGTGTGGTGGGGGAGTAATTAAAATCGTTTATACACGAGTATGAAATTGTCAACAAAATTAACAAAAATGGTCCATCTCACAGACATTGCAAATGTGGCTATGCTTGCTAACATGTAGATGAATCATTTTGAAATCTGGGTTCCTGTCTTAATTGACCACAAAACAGTTATTTTGCAGTTCACTAAAAAGTGCTTCCCAAGTTTTAAGCAAGAACAATCTTCCTTCTATTTCTTCCGTTTCATTTTTGTTTTCCATTTGATGAATCATGGGCTTTAGAGTAGCATCCTGTCTATTTGATTACTAGCTGTAAATTGTTATCTTTGATTGCTACGACTTTAAGATAGTTTATTCAATTAAAAATACATTAAAATAAAAAAATTATATCTTTACCCATGAGGTTTCCCTTTCTACCATTTTTTTCTTTTCTTTGTGGAGACTTGTACTCCTATATGGTGTACATTTTCTTCTGCCTGAAAATCTCAACCTTTCCTTTAGTGCAGATCTTCTGCAGCTCACATACTCTTTTAAATTCCCTATGTTAATATTTCCCAAATGTTTTTTATTTAACCTTCACTGTCTGAGTTGACAGGTTTTTTTTTTCTTTTGTTCTTTTAAGGGAGATTCTGGACTGCCTCTCTAATGACCTTACTTCCAAAGAGTAATCTGGAAATTTCTGATTTTATGGTAACAGAGACTTGCTATCGCTTCATAGCTTCTCACAGATCTGCCAGTCAGGAAACATTTGTGATGCTGATGCTGCTTTAGCCTTTTTTTTTTTTAACTTTAAAATTTTTTTATTTTTAATTTATTTATTTAGTTTGCACCCCAATCATAGCCCCCTCCCTCTTCTCCTCCCGGTGCCACCCTCCCATCCTTTCCCCCATATTCCCCTTCCCTTCTTTTCAGAAAAGGGAAGCCTCCCCAACCCAGCCAGCACGTCAAGTCTCATCAGGACTGAGCTCATCCTCATCCACTGAGGCCAGGCAAGGCAGCCCTGTTACAGTGAAGGGATCAAAAGCAGGCAACAGAGTCCGTGTCATAGACAGCACCCACTCAACTTACTAGGGGACCTACATGAAGATGAAACTGCCCATCTGTCACATATGTGGAGGGGGCCTAGATCCTGTGGTTTTTTTCCCCATTCCCCAAGTCCTACGCAGGGAAAGCACAGTTGCATTCAGTTAGCCTGTCCTAGTTCTGCTTCAGCTATTAATGTTCTATATTTACTCTGTTTTCTTTTTATTTTGCCAAGTTCATATTGTGTGCTTTCAAGTTCACTACACCTTTTAAAAACATGGTCAAATTCATTGCTAACCAAATTTGTATTCATTTTTTACCTTTCGAGTATTCATGTTACATTTTGAGCAGGTGAAACATATTTCTAGCAGGTGTTTTACTTTCCTTTTCTCAGAATTCTAGCACCCATAACAGCTATACAACAGGTTTGTACAGATTCTTATTGATATTTATTACTCTTGGGTCATAGGTTCTTGTTAGTTAGCAGGCCTCTAGAAACTTAGGTCAATGCTAGCCATTATTAATACATTCGTGGTTGAGGAAATCCACATGCATATGTTCATGTAGATATCTGTGTGTGTGTGTGTGTGTGTGTGTGTGTGTATGCTTGTGTGTGCGCATGTGCATGTATGCGAGTGTGCATGTGTGTGTGTATGTGAGTGTGTTGTACATTTCATCCTGCAGGAATCAGTAATGAGTTTATTGTTTATTATTAAGTTCTGTTGTGTAGAATAGAGGGATAAATTATCAGTTGATGGCAACTTCTCATCCTCTACTGCATCAAAGCCCCTTTGAATACTTACTCCTAGGTATTGCAATTGTCAGGAAGTTCACCTTGAGTGGTAAAGAAAGCACCATTTCTGGACAATGTGAGAACCCCAAACACTGTTTTCTCTGTCTTTTCAAATAGGACAATCCTTTTCTTAATCTCAACTTGCTCTCCCATATATTCTTTAAAAGTTTTTATGTATTTTGTTTGTATGGGTGTTTTTCCTGCCTATGTATCTATACACATTGTTAGCGACTGGTGTCATCAGGGTCCAGAAGAGGGCATTGAATTTCCACAGAACTGGGGTTACTAATGGTTTTAAGATACCAGGTCAGTGCGAGGGGTTGAACCCCAGTCTAGTGGAAGAGCAGCCAGAGCTCTTAGCAGCCGAACTATCTCTCAAGATCTGCCCCCCAAAGTAAATAGTAAGCAAGCTACTGAATACTTGGGTGACATTTACGTCTCTCGAGTTCTCACTTTCTTTAGGTCTCTCTTGTCCTGGGAATTCTCATTTCTTGATGCCTTATTCTTCTTGAAAGCTAGTTTCCTCAGCTTGTTCTGTGTAGCTGTCCTTGGGCTTTTCCTTCACACCCTGAAGCTAAGATATATTGTCAAGGCTGGAGCACTATTAGGACCCTGTGTTGTTTATCCTGAAATTTAGAGATTATAGCTCTTCATTTCAAGAGACCAGTGTGCACACTTTGATAACAGTTTTCTTTTTTTTATTTTTTCTCCTTTAATAATTTATTCTTGTTACATTTCAATGGTTATCCCATCCCTTGTATCCTCCCATTCTTCCCTCCCTCCCATTTTCCCCTTATTCCCCTCCCCTATGACTGTTCCTGAGGGGGATTACCTCCCCCTGTATATGTTCTCAACCTTCTCATCCCTTTGGCTATTTATTTATTTATTTATTTTTTGTTGTTGTTGTTGTTGTTGTTGTTGTTATTCTTCCTGTCTCTTTAGTACCTGTTGAGTGCAGGGTTAGTGAATATAATTCTAGGATGGGACTCACTCATATCTGGTATTGTAACAGGACAAAAATCTGCAGCTGGAAGAATCATAGACAATAGTAAATAAGCTTTTGCGATTGCCCATCAAGATGCCTTGTAAGCATTCATGCTTGAGCCCATAGGTTACTGTTTCTATCAACCTTGGTCCTTGGTCATGGGAAGAAATTTTTGTTTGGAGTAGGTGGTACTTCTTATGGGAGCTCACACCTAGAACTGTCAAGGATAAGTGACTATGCTGTGGCACAGTGACCTGATGTCTCGCCGTAAGATGAAAAAAATGATTGTCTATCTATATCTATGTCTATATCTATATCTATATCTATATCTATATCACACTTTCCAAACTCGAGGCAACATGAAAAAAAAAGGGCACAGAAAATGGAGGAGCCAGAAAGTGTTATGTGAGCATTTCCCCAAATTGAAATGTTCTCTCCCAGAGGGGAAAAAAGACAACTTCTCAGGCTCAGGAAGCTCACAAAACTTAGGAGCATTGAAGACTCTTGAGTCTCTCCCCAAAGTTACCTAAGCAGTACGCCTTTGCGAATCCGCACTGGAGCTGCCTGTGAGCTGTACGGTGAACCCCACTGATGGATCCTTCCTGAACTGGGACCCATCCTAAAGTGGGCTCTTCAGTGGCATAGAATTACACAGGTCACGCACTCTCCTGTATGAAGCCCCTCATCCATGCGGTGTAAGTAACCACTTTATACTCATCAATCCACCAAATGAGACCAATAGAATGATCTCTTTGCTCTGTTTTTTGCTACTTTAAGTTAAAAACAAAACAAAACGAAAACCCCTTTTAAAAAAGTCTCCCTAGGAAAAGTTATGTAACACCTATGATCTTTGAGTGGATTCAACTCTTTTGTTGAATGTGAGAGAGCACAAATATGTACTAGAATAAGACTCCAAAGCCTTGAGTTTTGAGGCTGCTCTTCTAATTGTTGCACACAAACTGGAGGCCAATAATTCAGTCATATTGATCTTTAATCTCCCAGATCCTGACATGGAAATGAAGTACTCTCTGCTTAAGCTATCATGGAAATAAACACACAATTCCCACTTGCAATTGCTTAACCTGTGTCTTTTCAACTTTGGGGTACTGGGAAAATGGAACACATGCAGCAGGAATCAAATTTTGGATTTCAAATATTTATGGTTTGGCAAGCTAGCCAGATTCCATAGGAAATTCCTCAGAGATGCTTAGCAACAAGACACAGCTCCCTGCTAAGTGAGAGATGGCGAGAGTCAGAAATACTGCCTCACTGCACTGCACTGCTTTGCTAGGCTATAGTGTTGAGTACACCAGAGCATTAAACGCATTGTTGGCATGTGGTCATTTCAGTTCGTCATATCTTTGTTAAAATATAGCCTTGTCAGAAATTGAAGACCTTTTGCAGAAAATATGACTTTTTCTTTTTTGTTTTTTTGAGACAGGGTTTCTCTGTGTTGCCTTGGCTGTCCTGGACTCACTTTGTAGACCAGGCTGGCCTCAAACTCACAGCAATCTACCTACTTCTGCCTCCCTAGTGCTGGGATTAAAGGTGCATGCCACCATGCCCAGCTAAAATATGGCTTTCTTTATAAACGTATTGTATACATACATACATGCATATGCAAATTATATGATTTAATAATTCACAAATGTTAGAAATGAAAGAAATTGTATAAAAACAATATCTTGTTTCTAAATGTTCTTCACTTACATAGGAGTATTGATAAATGGTAGAGGTATCTAAATACTCTAAGCAATTTATTATTCTTTTTCCCAGCAAATAGAAATAAAAAACACAATTATGAGAAAAATTACACAGTCTTGTTTAAAATATTTTAACTTCATTTTATAAATATATGAAGTAGTCACATAATTAAAAACCAGAAAAAAGAAAATAACTATTTTGTTCAACTAATTATTCTATGAATACATATTGTTCTGTAAAAAAATACACACATACTAGAGAAATACAATAAGCTGATGAATATCTTATTAATTCTCATAACCATAAATATAAATGAAATCATCTACTATATGTTTTTATTACTTTACTTCATAGCATAATTCTTGTTTTCCTAGGAGAAAGATAAAAAGAAAAACATGTATAGTTTATATCTTCCATCCACAAACTGTTTAAAGTTGGCAACTGCACTTCCTCAATATAAACTGCTTAAGCCAGAAATATTTAAATTACCTTCTAGAAAATTCTTTCTACAATCATGCTGTTTTATAGTGTGGATTTTAATAATGCAAGATACTAACATCACACAAGAGGACTCATTTCAAATAACCAAACTAAGCATATGAAACTAATATCTGCATTCAATTTTAAACCCGCCTAGGCATGCTAGATAACTAATTTACCATGTAGTACAGGACAGAATGCAGCTATAGGATTATATACAATGTAAACAAAGATGAGGGATATGGGAGAGAGAAAAGAGGAGGAGGAAATTACATGTACAGAACGTTAGCTCTTATAATTGTTTAAGAAATGGTTCATTCTATTTAACTTAATTTTTTCTTCATAAAAAAATGTGCTTCACTGACCACTCCATATACAAATGATGGCTTTCTTAATTAATCAATACTCTCAGTTCTTTGAATGGCTGAATTTAAGATCACCTATTGATTCAGCAAGAAAAAAAATTCAATTGGTAGATTATAGTCTTAAAGAAGGGTTTAAACTAATTACCAGTAGAATTGTGCATATACTACCGGATAATCAAAAGAATTGTGCATTCAAGCTGCTTTGAGATTGAATGGTTGGATGCACAGATTGTTTCTATCATAGGCTATATGGTCCCCTTCCTACTTCACAGTGATGACTCACACCACCTTCTCTCTTGATCATTTTTGAGGTAACTACTGTAGACTTCATTTTACTTGCAATATAATAGTTTCTTTTTTGTATCTTCTCAGAATGCTGATGCTTCTCTTTAGTTGGTTTTCTGAAACTAATACAAGTTTGCTCTTGAAAATAATTGAGCACAAGGGGATGAAGAGTTGGCTCAACTGTTGAGAGCACTGGCTGTTTTCGCAGAGGACCTGGGTTTGGTTCCCAGCACCTGCAAGGTAGAACACTAGCACCACCATTTATGGCTTAGTTCTAAAGGATCTGACACTGAGGGCACCAGGCACACATTTGGTATACATTTGTACATTCATGAAAAATGCTTTTATACATACAAGCTGATTATAAAAAAAAGAATTTAATGTGTATGGTTTAATCTGGAATTCCTTTGTTTTCACAAGTAAAATCTATGTACTACACAACAGCTTCTCAAAAGCTTCATGAAAATTCCATCATAGATTCAATGAGACAATGACTTATTTTCTTTTCTCTTCCACTAAGTTTTCCAGGATTGCTTAGAAGCCAGATAGTTCTTTGTCATGTTCTTAAGCTTAATATTGGGCTATGTCATGGGAGCCATGACAACACAGGCATTTATTTAGTAATGGGAAGACTCATATGCTTCCTGGGACTGAGGGGACAGAATTTCTGGCATGTTTGAGGCCCTGAAGTTGAATTCTTAGTACTGTCAAAAAATAAATAAATAAGTGAGATACAATAATCATATAAAGGCATGCTGAGGGGCTGGAGATGTGGCTCAGAGGTTAAGAGCACTGACTGCTCTTCCAGAGGTCATGAGTTCAATTCCCAGCAACCACATGGTGGCTCACAACCATCTATAATATGATCTGACGCCCTTCTCTGGCCTGCCGGTGTACATGCAGGCAAAGCATTGTATACATAATAAATAAATAAATAAATAAAAAAGTCTTAAAAAATAAAAGCATGTTGAAATTTTGCCAGTCTTGAGTTGGCACAGGTCTTATGCATGCTGTCACAGTTACAGAATTCAAATGTGCATCTGTCATGTTGTATCTAGGATACAATGTTTCCTTGTATCTATCCACTGCCTCTGACTTTTACACTCTCTCTGCTTTTTCTTTGACATAGATTCCCAAGCACTGGGAAGAGGGGATTTAATATACATGAGCATCAACAGGGATGCTGGGAACTGAAACCAGGTCCTCAGAAAGAGCAGCAAATACCCTTATATTGTGAATCATATCTCCAGCCTATCTTTAAAAATATTTTTTGAGATTATAATTTAGTTGTATCATTGCTACTTTCCATTTCACCCCTCATATAATCTTTTTTGCTCTCTTTCAAATTCATGGGAATTTTTTCATCAATTCTTGTTGCACATAAACTTTAAATTTTTATTATGTGCACATGCACATGTGTGTCTGTCTGTGTGTGTATGTGTTTATATTTCAGAATACATAAATACAGCCTGCTCAGTCTGTATAATGTTACCCATATGCATCAATCAGTTCATATCATATCACTTAGATAGGTCAGGCCCGACCATTTGGTATCTGATAATTAGTTGATGTGTTCTTCTCTGGGGAAGATTGTTTCTCCGGATCTCAGCATTTCCTAGTGTCCTGTACATCTTTGTGCAGGGTTGAGACTTGAGCTTTCTTGAATCCACATTGATGAGACTTTATGGGTGTCACTTCCTAGGAGTGACATTCCTAGGAGACACGATCTCACAGAAAACACCCTGCTTCTCTTGGTCTTACAATTTTTCTGCCTCTCTTCCCTGCAATGGTCCCTGAGCATTAGAGACAGTAATGAATTGCAGAGGTATAAGTGGGAATGAAACCAACCTTCTTTTGTGTGGTTTTCTGGAATAGTTTACACATGTTGCAAAGAGAAAAAGAAATAGCATTGTACAAGTGATTTGAAGAGGGAAATGGGAAAAATAGGGGCTCTAATTAGGGAGGGAGTGCTGTTTTCCCCCTGTTGCTCCCCCATCCTGTATAAAGACCCAGCAATGACACCTTTATACACACAGTTTAGTGCACTACTCACCAGTCAATGAAATTTCTCTTTGCAACAAATGTAGAAATAGACTATTACAAAAGGCACAATTAAAATGCAGATTTGTCACCAGCTATAGGCCCTGCACCTCACCTGGGCATCATATTTGAGCCACCCTGGTGGTGGGGATGCAGGTGAGCCAGTTCCAGGGGCGAGAGCTCAAGAGAGTTGGCCCTACCACTCTTACACCCTGAGGTGGCTTGGGTGCGGGGCATGGGGTGGGGCGGTGATGCCTCCTCCCCACCTCCCCACCTGCAGCAGTTGAGCTAGCTGCCCACCTTGGGTATGACCAGGAGAGCTGGCTCTGCCCCTTGCTGACTGCAGCACTCAGGAGAATGGGCCCTGTGCCTCTCCTGGGCAGCACAATAGTAATGGCATTGGTCAACGGGGTGCTAGTGAGCCAGCCCTGGAATAAGAGCACAGAAGAGCAGGCCCTGTTACTCATCTTCCATGAGGTGGTTTGGGTGTGGGGGTGATGTCCTCCTTTATGCCCTATCACCATCTGTGGTTGTCGGGAGAGCTGGCCCCAAGATCATGACAGCACTCAGGAGAGTGGACCTTGCACCTGGCCTGAGAAACATACAACTGACCCAGACGGTGAAGGCAAGAGTGAGTCAGCCCTAGGGGTGTAAGAGCTGGCCCAGGCCCTCACAAGCTGCAGCACTTGGGCCTCATGTCTTGACTGGGCAGCACAGTGGAGCTAGCTCCGGAGGCATGAGTGTTGGTGAGTTCCCCCCACCCCCAGGGCATGAGAGCAGGAGAGCTGACCCTGCCTCCTTCTGATGATGGCATTGGGCAGCCTAGCCAAAGCACTGCAGGAGAACTCACTCTGGTGGTACATATAAGGAAGAGTAAGTATGGCTGACAAGCTCTGCTACCATCAGGCCCAGATCTAGGGTTCTGAGATGACCCACCCCTGCCAAATCTGTAACATCTGTAAATGATTGGGATAAATGAAAAAGCCAGCCCTGCTGTTCCAAAGCTACAGGACCTCCATGGCACAAGGTAACAACAGGATAACCAATGGGGGGTAGGAAGGAAAGCCCCATTAATGTCCAATATTGATGCATCTTGAACCAGACCCAGGACTCACTTCAATGAGCATTTGCAAGCAAAGATGTGTAGACAGAGGAAAATACTGTGACATACTAGAGATTCCATGATGAGATGTTTTCTATGTTTTTACTTGTGTGTGTGTGTGTGTGTGTGTGTGTGTGTGTTATTTTGGGGTGAGGTTGCAAGGTCAAAGGGTGGATATGAAGAGAAGAAGAGAAGAGTCGTACTGGGTTGCATGATGTGACACTCACAAAAAATCAATAAAAGTTTTTAAAATGCGAGAGTTGTAAATCTTAGTAAAGATATGTGACAGCCTTGTAAGAAATAACACTATTAGCTATTTACCTAAAATGCACATAATAGATGTAAATATGCCTTTAAATATACATATATAGTTGAAATGAAAATTTCTCATCTGGGTTGACAATGCTTCTTCAGAAAGGCAAAGCGCATCTAACAAAAGCACTAAGAGCATGTCTGCTTTTACGTCGTTGGTCAGGCTTATCCAAAGAGCCTCAAAACATTATAGTCTCTTGATATCATCCTTGGTTGCTCCAAACAATGGAAATTAGGTTCCTACTGTTTAAGATGCCATGCACTTTAGAAAAAGGGCCTATAGAACCCTGCGTTGGAATTGACCTGAACGTCCTCTTCCTTAGAATCAGCATCCAAGGTACCACAAGGTTCCATGTAAACTTCCAAAGAAGGGAAACTACCAAGATCCTACCTGGCTATGATGCCAATGAACTACAACAATGACCAGCACATCAAGATAACCCTAAAGGTGCAGTAGTGTCACTTATATATTGTTTGTATCCAACAACTCTGTAATTGGCCTTGAAACCCATTCCACAAGAAGGAAATCATGCCCCAGGACTGGTGAAGTCATTGAACTTGGAGGAGAACCTGTAATCATCAGCTCATTAAACAGGCATAATCCATAATTACAGCCCCTCATTCTTAATTTTAAAGTCTTAAGTTCTATGAATGAACTTCACATTGACCACAAATGAGCCACACAGATATTATCTGTCACTACTCACAGAACCACATTTCTTTTAGGCTAGGTTATATTTTATATTATTCTTATTACTTTTTGAGATAATATTTCACTGATGCACACTGTATAGCCCCAGATGGTTCTCAGACATATGACCCTCCTTCTGGCCCCTTGATTCATAATTGTGCATCAACACACCTGGCCTTCTTTCTGAAAGCAGTCGAGATCAAATAAACTATTATTTGTAGATGTTTGTTATTATAATGCTGAACTTAATTTTCAGGATACTTTTAACTTTTATTAATTCTTATTTTACAAGAAGGGAGGAAGGATACTATAAGATATTGAGGAGATGAATATAATTTTTGCAAAGCACTTCACATACATGTTTAACTGTCACTAAAGGATGCTGAGAATGAGAGAAGTCATCTTTTCCAGGGAAGAGCACAAAAACTAGTTGTCCGATAACAAATAGTCAGCCCTGAAATCACTCATATAAGTAACATCATAAAGGCAAACTGGTTGTACTTAGATATTCAAAGAAAAGGGAGACCAGGAATTTGAAAGAAAGCAATGAAGGGGTATATGAGTGGGTTTGAGGGCAAGAATGGGAAGGTAGAAGTAATATAAATTAAGCATAATCTCAAAAATAATTTTAAAAGATTAAACAAAATAGTTAAATTAACTGTTCTTCAGAAAAATACTGTTTACAACAAAACTACTAAAACCACACAAAATGTTACAATGAAATACATTATTTTTTTATAATTAGTACATTAATAAAGAAGGATATGTTTTTGTCTTACTATAGCTCTGGGAAGGTAGACTACCCTCCCTAAGTGTCAGTTAGTAAACACAACCAGCTTAAGGGCAATTACCAACCTCCCTCCACTACTCCCTTAGCATACCCTCTGAGTCTAAGTGATAGAAAAATTGTCTTGCCTTTGTGAGGCTCAGGTTTAAACCTCTGCCCTGCAAAAATAAATAAATAAATAAATAAATAAAATAGGAGGACATCTCCTGGCTGAGATTGGGATGCAGCTCAGGGGCAGCAGCCTGGCTTGATCCCCAGCATCAGGACAAAGTGTTCTCATCCAAGAAACAGTATCTTCCAGTTTCAACAAATGTAGAGCCCTGTTCCCCTGAGACTGTTCTGCAGCTTCATAACTTCAGTGCAAAGGACAGTTTCCCACTGTGCTTGCCTTCTTACATAAGCAGTGTATGGGCTCTGTTAATGCTTAGAGGAAGTCATGGTTTGTCAAGGAATTCACCCACCACTACCACCACCACAATCACCACCCCCATAAACTGAGAAACTTCAATTCCCATGCTTCCAAACACTAGTATACCAAGATCAAGGTGCATACAGATTTGCTCTTAGCCTCACACCTGAGTTTTTGATGGCTTCCTCCCCACTGTGTTTTTGTGTGCTTTTTTTCCCCTCTGTGCATACCTGTTGTCTGTCATTGGTTCAACTTTCCTCTTCTTGTAAGGACATCAGTAAGTTTTGCTTAAGGCCCACTTTAACAGCCTCGCTTTGACCTAATTTGAAGACCCTGGAACACAGTGCTTCAATGTGTGATTTAATCAGAGAGAGGAATGCAATTCAGTTCAAAGCACTGAAGGTCTCCATCCAGGAAGTTGTGGCAATATTTACTATACATTGGAGGATTTATGTTTTGTATTGTTTCAAAATCCAGTTTCTATCTTCATTTGTTAAGTGGATGTAGCACCAACCCATTTAGCCAGAAACGACTTGAAGCTAGCCATGTATAAACGTAGCTACTTATAAATTGAATGACCTCAGGAAAGTTATAGGACCATACCAAGCCACAATTCCCTGTGAAAAGAACAAAATTATATAAGCAGCCAGTACTCTTACTACTCTCCAGTCTCCATAATATTGTTTGTAACTGTGTTTTTATTCTTGCTGTCAGCACACACATAAACTACATATATAATATATATTATATATAGTGTTAAAAATTATATATATATATTTCTCAGAATTAATGTATTATGTTTTGTGGGTATTGTTTGTCTTAAGGAGGATATCTCCACAAACCTTTGTGTCTAGATTGTTGGGACAACTCCTAGGATTCATTGGAATTTATGAAATCTTCACCTGGTGGAAACTGAGGGGATTCAAGCAATAGTAACTGTAAGTAAAGGTTGGATGTCGTATTTAAGAACAAAACTTTGCAACCTCACATATATATTTATCACCTTAAAAAATAAACATTGAATCTTTCCTGTTTTCTTAACCCTAATCTAATAAAAGCAATAATTGTATCTATAAATAGCAGTCTATCTACTCACTAAACAAACAATGCCCTTCTCATTCTATTCTTAGATACAAATAGATTCTTATCTCTTTTCATTCTTAGTCTTTCCAGGTAAACAGAAAGGAATTTCAAAGAGGGAGTGAAGTGGATTGCTAATTAAGCATTCTGAGATAAGACGTACAGTAAAGGCTGCCTTCCAGTTGGAGTCTTTCCCAAAGAAGTGTTAAGACATAAAACCAATAGAGTGAATAATAGAAGTATATAGGAGAAAGGAATTACGAAGTAAGAAAATAAGTATTTTCTTTTACCTTCTAAGATCTATTAAGAAATGTAAATGCTCCTAAGCTAATAACTTTTGGGGTCCCAATAAATCCATAAAAAGTTATGAATACTGTACTGCAAAAATGGAACTTACACAAAGACTGTCAAGAAAGCCAATAACCTCTGATGAGATCCACCATGGGTCCTAGAAAAGAACTTATATTAGTCTTCTTTTGATGGACAGGACATAGCATTAAAACAGTTTCTGATGATGTGTCACGATACCATATATTAGTTCATTGATCAACCCTCATTAGAGAAGCTACCCACCCCCACCCCACCCCCTGCTGCTCCAGTGAATGACAAATAATGAAGAGACTGACAAGTAGACAATTTTCAGATAATAAGAGACTTGGAAGTTCAGATATAAGTGAGATGTCTGTACAACACCACACCCTTAATGCTCAGGGATCTGTGCAAAAGAGACAGTACAAAGATTGTAAAAGCCAAAGGTTCTGGGTGACTTCAAGGAAACAATGTCTCCCAGACACAACAGGGCAAATGCGCATATGAACTCACAGGGATTGTGACAGCATGCACAGGACCTGCACAGATTCAAGCCAAATAGAATCCCAGCATGGAGGAGGGGAGCGGGAAAGAATTCCCACCCCTATCAAAATAACTGTGACACATTTGATAGCTGTTCAGAGAAGGAGAGTCAGTTTTCATTAGTGATGAGACATCTGGCATATGGACCACACTGCAGGGCAGGCCACGTGCCTAGAAGTAATTGGACCCAATGTGCTTTAAAAAGAGAAAGAGATGGGGTGGCTGGGATGAAGGCAGGTGGGTGAAGAGGTGGAAAGGATGTGGGAGGAGTTGGGGGAAGGGATGAATATGATCAGAATACATTGTTTCAAATTCTCAAAGAATTAATGAAAAAAAAGATCATATTTAAAATACAGAAGACAGCAAGTGGTAAAGATTTTTATAACAGTATGCAGGTCCATGTCACTTAACACTGACAGTGCCTAGTAAATTTTGTTATGCATATCTTACCACCAAGCATGTATTTAATACTTCTAACCTACCGGACGTCACTAGCCTAGCCCATCTTAAACGTGCTTTGAGTTCTTCCATTGCAGTGTCATGGAAAACTAATCTAATAGCAAGCCTATTTGACAATGAAGCCGTGAGTACCCCCATTAGTGTGTTAAATAATGCACTGAAAGTGAAAGCCGAATAGCTGCAAGATTACAGTCTGTTCTACAGTTGAAAACTGCAAGTAAAAACTCAAATTGAGAAGACCTTTGCACATACTGATTGTTGGTTTGATTTGGTTTGGTTTGGTTCGGCTTGGCTTGGTTTTTTTGGCTACCTGATAGATGCTATACTCATCTGGGGGAAAAAGGAAACTTAATTGAGGCATGCTTCCATCAGATTGTCTATAGACTCTTCTTGTTTGGTTAATGATTGATGGGGATGTGTGTCTGTGTTCCACTGTGGACAGTGCCACTCCCAGATAGGTGGTCCAGGGTTATATATGAAAGCAAGCTAAGGAAACTTTGGACAGCAAGCATGTGAGCAGTGTTCTTCCATTGCCTCGGCTTTAGCTCCTCCTTCCACATTCCGACTCTGACTTTCCTCCACAGTGGTCAGTGATGGTGCATTTCAGCTGAATAAACTCCTTTCCTGTCCAAGTCGATTTTGGTCTCTGTTTTCTCATAGCAAGAGAAAGCAAATCATCATTTTCTATTTTACTATTGAGACATATAATAGTGTGTTCGTGTATGTGTGGGAGCAGGGGGAGAGAAAGAGAGAGAGACAGAGACAGAGAGGGACAGAGAATCAACAAAGAAACCAAACCAACAGAGTATTAAACAGAAGAGCATTGTGAAAGGAGCTAGGGAGTTATAAGAAATCAGAGCTATTACTTAACCCCTCAAACCATCAAGGAGCTCAATGCATAGAAAAAGAGAAAATTATATTTGATGTTTAGAGGTGTCCTTTGTTTTGGGGGACACTGCCTGTCTATAAACATGCTGCTTATTCTATTCCTCTGTCTCTTCTTGTCAGTAGCTGTCACATGGGTTCAGATTTGAATCTGGCTGACAATTGAACAGGACTGGAAAGTTCATAGCTTTTATCACCCAATCCTTTTCCTTTCTCTAAAGAAGAACTAGTTCTATGTATCTCATGAGTAAACTGAACGTTCAGAATGCAGGGATGGACTTGTGAATCTGAGGAATAGTCCATGTTAGCCTAGCAGGAATCTAAGCCGGGTTTCCATCTCATTCATGTGAACTTAATAACTCTGTTTATAAGAAACAAGTCATGATTGGCAGAACATGTGATTAATCCCCCACAGGTTTGGAAGATTCCTGAAATGAACTGGAGAGAAAGCCCTGGTGGCAGGGGAAGCTAATAGGATCTTTCAGTATTTGGGGAACTGGTGTTCTTTCCCTCCCCCTGGGAGTGGAAGCTCTGGCTGTCAATAGGGAGCACTCTGCCAGGAGGGAGGAAGCCACCTCCTTCAGGTTTCCTCATAGCAGAGATTCTTTAAAGAGAGACTCACCTGTTGCCTCTTTCCTTCCTCCCTGACTTGATATCCACCCCTGGGAATAGTATTCACTGGGTCTGCTGTTGGGATCATCTGGACATTTTTTACACAGTCACTGATGCTATGGTGAAGTATTAACTTGCCTACCAGCAAATTCAGGAGGTTTTGTGTGGCCTGACTTGGAAGATACAAAATGAAATATATAGTATTTGTCCATCAGTATTTAAAAGGCTTTTATGGGGACAAGGATGTTCTTATGAACACAGTTATAAAATAAGAAGGATATGCTTGATTTTAATTTAACATTGAAATGTAGGTGTTCAGTTAACTCATTAACTGTTGTGGAGATCCAGGCTCAAGCAAGTTGGCTTGAAAAATGTAGGTTCTTGGAAACCTACATTATCTACTCCAAGCACACTACTGGGAGAGCAGCTATCATTGGCTGAAAAGCTCACCATGTATTCTAATACTGTTAAGTGTAATGAAGCTATGTGAACACACAGTCACAATTCACGGGTGACATTTGAGCCTTATAACAACTGTACAGTGCACGCATTATTTAGGCTGCTTTTCACGTTAGGAAAACAGTCCCAGAGGAAAGAGGTGACTTGCCCAAGGCAGCAGAACAATTGGTGAGTCAAGTTTTGGACTCAGGGAGATCTTGTTCCAAAGCTGGTTCATTTCCAATATGCTGTACTCACACAGACAGGAATAGAAGCAGACTGCCTGACTCCCTGCCCTGTTTTTCTTCCACTAAGTTATGACAGACCTCAGTTTTCTAACCTATGACAGTAATTCATAGACTTTGCTCTCCATGCTCACTCCTTTTAATGAACAGTGGAAATGTGATAAATCTTACCAAGTTAGAAGTCAGTTGTTATTTACTATGTAATAAATTATTTCCTGAGAGAAAAGAAAAGGGAGAAAAATCTGACCTTAAGGATTTTGATAGTGCCAAGATTATAAAAAGATCTGTGATCTCAGGATCTTTTTTCTGTGTATGTAGGAACCCCAAGAATTAATGAAATCAAACTATTTGGTTTTGGCTTCAGTTATTTTTATGAATGTCCTATAGCTAGGAGGCCTAACCCAACAGTGACAGATGTGTTGGCATATATAATATACTTACTACTTGTAGAATGAAACAAACAACATACTAGAAAATAGTCATTGTCATGTATTCATAATCTTTAATAACTTTTTTAATAATAATCTTTCCCTTGCAGGAAGACCGAGTAATAAAGGAATAAATTGAATTTAGTAGAGGCAGTGTAATCTGGATATGATGAACTATGGGACGTGCAATCTTGAGTCCCTACAGTTTGGGAGGAGTGTGGCATTTGGTTAGGATAAAATATTCTTTTGATCGAGATTTATTTTAGTGCTTTAAGGTAGGGATGAAGTTCAGCGTCTCACCCATGTTAACCAAGTGCTTCACCACTGGACTATATCTTCAGCCCTAAGAGAAATTTTTTATGTGCAAGACATATTTTCAGAATGTTTTATACGCTTACCTGTTTATGCAGTGAAAAGAATGTCAACTTTGTAGTCACAATGTGGCAACTAACTAAGCCACACACTTCAGAATATCTGTGAATATCTCATTACTCACAAGTTTTCCCGGATGTGGAAATCTTCTTTTCTGATTGGTAGGACAACCAATCTGCCTACTTTTCCCTGCCCCTCTCACTTAGGAAGAGAGGTCAATTAGAGAGAAGCACGTTTGGCTAGTAGGTAGCATACTCGGTATCACAGAGGAACTCACATAGGATTAGAAATTATCAGCTGTAGGTAGGGTCCTTTCTCTAGCCTTCTGGGGATGGGTATCATGAATTATTGTTTTAGAAATAGATATTGTCTGCTGAAATCTGGTACCTTGTCAGGATCTCACAAGATGGAAACTAAGCTGATTGTCTTCTAAGGAGTCTAGCTTGAGCCTGAACAACTGGTTCTGAGTATGTGTCACCAGTTTGTATAAAAGTGAGCTGCACCTCACGAGTTCAGTCTTAGATCACCAGCTGAGCAATGCTCAGAGCAGACCTGTAGTGACTGACATCATCTCTCTTCAGCATGAAGGTGGCCTCGGTGCCAATGCTTCTGACCCTGGCTCTGTATCTCACACAAGGTGAGCAATTTACATACAACCAAAATCTCTTGCTCTTAAAGCCTGGGGAAAAGACTTTTCTCCCACAACTCCACGTAGAAAGTGTGTGTCTGTGTGTGTCTGTGTGTCTGTGTGTATGTGTGTCTGTGTGTATGTGTTGATCCATCTTTAAAAACAGAAAGGGGTTTAAAAGCAATTGAACTTTTATCTCTGAGAAGTACAATTGTATACTAGTTCTAAAAAGTCAATAGATTATTTTGTATTTTCCCTTCACCAAGCATAGAGTGTTTACTACTTATATATAGGAGTCACTTACAATTGGCATGTTGATAATACATGTATAAATGAATATAAAAATAAATTAATGAAATATAAAAATAAATTATATTGATTGTTCCTGATTTGCAACAACATCACCTTATATGTTTATTTTATCTTAATATTCTTAAATATCTAAATATCTTACATTTCTAGAAAATGAATTAAAATATTGTACCTGAAGGATGAAGTACTTTTGTGAGAGCTAGAAAATAAATTTTCTAGTTTTGTGTTTGATTGTTGAGGTGACATGGACTACATGGATTTACCATGTCTGAAAAGTGCATTTTAAAACACAGAACCTCAAATATAAAGCTTTTGAGATCACTATATACAAATGATGCCCAGTTTCAAAAAATAAATATATAGGTATAAGAAAGAAAGTTTTTTTTAAAAAGTATAATAGTCTATGATTTTCATTAATCTTAATTTCAGGGAGATCTTTGATATTTGCATCTGAAATAAGGAAGTAGACACACTACCGAATGTTTAAAGCTATATTCAATTTAGTATGATGTATTTGGCATATACACTATGCTATTATCTATTAAGGGAAAATGAGATGTCTTACTCTGCAGTGAGTTTTGGGGGAAGCAGATCATCTGGTAGGAGTAGGAACCATGCCCGTATTATTTGACAAGGTAGATGAACCTTGCTAAGTGATTGGGCCTTGGTGACTGTCTCCTGGTACACTGCCCTCACTTGATTTGACATCATAAATCTTAATACATTCAAGATAATTTGTTGTTTTAAAATCCATTGTGAGTAAAGCAATAATATGCCTGTCTTAAGTAAATCTCTCTTAACTATGGTCTCTGCATTTTTGTCCCAGATGCTGCCAGTGGGAAAGAGATTCAGGTCAGTCGTGCTTTTTCTTATTGAATTCATTCCAATTCCATAAACAAAAATTATTTGTGGCCAACACATTCATGTTAATAACCCAGACAGAATACTGACAGGCATTAATAGCTTCTGTTAAAAACAAAGAAACAAGACTTTATAGACCAAATATGAGTAATTTTTTTAAGTATTTCTCTCTCTCTCTCTCTCTCTCTCTCTCTCTCTCTCTCTCTCTCTCTCTCTCTCTCTCTCTCTCTCTCTCTCTCTCTCTCTCTCTCTCTCTCTCTCTCTCTCTCTCTCTGTCTCAACATATTATTACTAAAATAGTGCTTTAAAACACCACAGAGAAACATAAAATACAAACTAAAAATTACTATTGTTCCACTCAGCAGCCGAAAAAGCCAGGACATCTATTTTCTGGTAATTACTATACAAAGAAAAATGTGTCTGTAGACAGTACATAGTATACACACACACACACACACACACACACACACACACACACACACACACACACTTAAATAAATTTCTAATCTTATTTTGAAGTGACAGAACATTCTAAAGTAAACAGAAGACATGAAACCCATGCCTATCTGAAGTGTTATTTTTTTGTGGCTGTTAATAAAGGAATAAATAGGCAAATTACATAAATATATGACACATTAAATAATAGTGCCAGGAAGAAAAAGAATAAGATGCAGAATATTGCAGGAGCTAAAGGTGGTCTCCATTTCTAAATGGGATAAGCACTGAGTTTCATATATATTTATACACTCACACAGACACACAGACACACCACACACGTGCGCGCGCGCGCACACACACACACACACACACACACACACACACACACACACACGAAGGATAATTGAAAAGGCCATGTCTTCGTCATGTACATATTTTATTTTGCCCACAGGCTGCTATATGTACAATTTAAAATAATATTTAATACGTAAAAAATTTGCAGCATCTTCTTTTTTTTCTCCTTTATTAATTTATTCTTGTTACATCTCAATGGTTATCCCATCCCTTGTATCCTCCCATTCTTCCCTCCCTCCCATTTTCCCCTTATTCCCCTCCCCTATGACTGTTCCTGAGGGGGATCACCTCCCCCTGTATATATTCATAGGGTATCAAGTCTCTTCTTGGTAACCTGCTGTTGCAGCATCTTCTAAAGGCTATGAACATTATTAGATAAAGAAATGAAGTAGCTTTTCAGCCAAGCTTCTTTAAAAGATGTTAAAGAATTTTCTTAGTGTATTTTATTGTAACTTTAAAAAAAGCTCTGTTATGTAAATATTCTAGAGTATTTTGCCATAGCTTCTATTATTTAACCCAATTTTGACTAATGAATGATAATTCAAGGGAATATAGTAGAGTCTCGGCTTTAGAGAAATGGACACATGTAGAAATCTCAGACCACAGGCAGTGGCTCAAAATTTTGCACTGAATTTCTTTCATATTGTTAAATTCTATTGTACCAAAAATTTTCTTGAATAACACAAGTTTAGGTACTTTGTTTTATTGGCATGAGAGACAAGACAGACCCAAGAAAATAGTCATCACTCTAGAAAGGTTTCCAGAGTAATTTTGGATATTGTCCCCCAAAAGAAGGTGAATCATGAATGTTTGTTCATCTTCAGAAAATCCACTAGCTGCAGGTCTTCCTAGCACTGTAGCATCCTGTTGAATGTTTTAAACATGAGCCAGAACACCATGGACTAGCAACTGTTGCCACCAGATAGGATCTTACATTTAGGCTGAAATTTGTTACTACAGGGGGGTCATTAGAAAGACCAAAGAAAATTGTTAGCACTCTAATACAAAAATGGGAACAGCGTCAGCTCCTATTGAAAGGTATGTGGATGGACAGAAGACAACAGCAGGGCCTCATCCAGGGGGCTAAGGAGTACTTGGCCTGATCAAAGCAAGGAGAGCAACCATCTGAAGCAAAAGCAAGTTGTCAACTTGGGGTTATACTGAAGAGAGACTCTTTTCCCATGTCTCTGGGGGACAATGTCTCAGTCTAGATCTGTGTCTGTGTCAGCCTCCTGTATTTTGGTAATTTCAGGGGCACTCCATATTCCCCAAAGAGAAGCACATCTAATGCTTTTATTTTGTGTGGTCTTTCACCGCATCTCAGGAAGCTATGCCAGTTTATTTAAACCTCAGAAAAACGCCAGTGACCTATGTCTGAACACACTGAGTGCTGTAAGCAGGTTTTTAAACTCACCCTCTAAATAATTGGTGCATATTTGGCTTTTGTTTGTTGTTTTTAAACTGGATCTCTTAAGGAATTACATATAATTGTGAAATTATGGAATTCAACTGTGACATTACTGAGTCTAGTCAACATTGCTCTGGATTGATGTTACCCTTTTATAATTTAACTATTAAAATGATTCAGTTTAATTCTACTATTATCATGACTCGTGTTTCTAAACACATTGTCCAATATCTATTTCACAAGGACTATACTATTTATCACAAAAATCCTAGACTAGTTAACCTCTCTGTTAGAAGGTTTTGAAAGCTCTGTAGAACCATTTATATTTAGAACCATTTAATATGTAACCATTACTTACATTAATCTAGGAAGTAAGTTTCTAAATTGGCAAAAACATCAAAGAACAAGACACCAGATCTCAAGATGGCCAGCTGGCAGTGTGTTACCTTAAACTGCTACTTCTTCTCTCTGACCGATCACTGGACAGTGAGAACAAAGACGTTTTAGCAAATTACCCTTAGCATAATTTCCATGCAAAGGCCCGGCCCCTGGTACTCCTTTTTACTCCTCACTAATTATTCTGTAGATAGCTCCAACTTCCAGATATATTTAAGCAGATGGATTTGATATAATGATACTCATTAGTCTGTGAGAGCTACTCAAACCAGCATCTTTCCACTTCTTTACTAATGCATTATGGTATTAAATTTAACATTGATCTCATAATGAATGATTGTTGACAGACTGAATTATATAGCTTTTTAAAGAGTCCACACACTTCTATGGTCTAATCCTTGGGAGAGGTGTATTTGATATTTGGAACAAAAGCTTTATTACTTATCTTCTGATCGAAGCATCCAGAAATGGGATTTGGTTTTTTGGCAAGATCAAAAGAAAGCATTGACCTTAGATTTGGCAGGATTGATCGAAGGGCCTAGTAAACTTTTCTCACTTGGGAGTGAAGATACCATTTTGAATCCTTGCCCTCTTTGACAGCACAGATGCACTGTTGACCTTCAGATGCACTTCAGTCCCAGGAAAGGCAGAGTGATGCAGAGAGCTGGATGCCAGTAAAGCATGCTGAGCATAGGAATAAAAACACAGATTCTTTTCACTTCAGAGACTGCTCCACTATCCTTTCCTATTGATTATAATATTTAAAATGCTCTTCACACCCCCTTTTTACACTTCATAAATGGGGGGGGGGTCACTGGCATTTACCAAAATGAAGTGCAAATCTAGAAGATAATAATATATCTTGTGGGATGTCGCACAGATAATAGCAGTACTAGAGCCTGTGCCAAAGGTTAAACTGGAATTTAAAGTGCCTTCACCTGTCCTGAGCCTTGGAGAAAAAGTCCTACATCTTCAACTTCATTAGCTCCGAAGGAAGTCAGCCTCTGATATAAGGCCAATGGTGTGCCAAAGGATCTGGAATTTGTCCGGGGAAGGGATCATTAGACAAACGTTTTCCAAATATGACTGAGCATTTTCAAAAATTAATAGCTGCTGATATTGCTATGAGAGTGTATGTCAGGGCCCCTGGGCAGCGCCCAGTGCTCATCCACCTACTCTCAGACCTCCAGCAATTCCCTCTCACTCTAGGAGCTGTGACTATTATTTCACTGCCGGGTAATATTTAGTGTATCAGCTTAGTATTTCGGTGTTGCTGTTATATCAACGGTCACCATAACAACAGTAATAAAGGAAGAGATTTTACTTATTGAGTAAGCATTTATAACATGTCAAGGGTTCTTTGAGGTCACTAGTGTCACCCTAGAAGATCAGCAAGGATCCTTTGTCGCCGTTCTCTATTCTGTTTAATCAATTCCATTGGATAAGTTCTTGTTAGGTGAGCTTACTATCTCTAAAAGGCAAGCCAGAGTCATTAGTTTTGGGTTGTTTGAACTGACTGAACAGCTTCTTTACATGGGCATAGTGCTATTTGTTCTCTTTGAGGAAGTGCTTAAATGATACAACTGTATCCTTTCCAGGACTCGTGCAGTGAATTTCGAGCACTGATGAAAGATGGGAAGCTATTTTGTTCCCAAGGCAACAAACCTGAGCGCCTCAGTGACATCTATTTCCAAAATAAGTGCAGCATGTGCAAAACAATACTGTGAGTAAAATCCTTCTCCTTCCTTACATTCAAACGACAAGCTGCTCTCTGAAACAATGAGGGAGGGCATTTTTTACTTTCTCTTTCAGTTCATTTTTTTCTAAACCTAAACGAGTTAATACACAAGCTGAGAAGGCCATTGTGACACCTCCCATCAGATGAAACTTGATTATTTGCCACCCACTTAGAAAGACTTTTAATGGGATTTCAAAGGCCTTTCATAGAGCCAGCACTCTGAAGTCCTGTGGGGATATGGTTCCACTCTGTGCTTCCTGCTTCTAAGATAAAAAGAACTTAAGAAAGTCAAATTCCGTGGGCCTGTTAAGACTTGACTCTGCTGTAGCTGAGAGGCAGAGAAGATTCCAGAAGAAGAAACCAGACTTGCCTGGTGGCTTGCCAGACAGCAGAGAGATTTATGCAGAATGCATTTAGACTCCTTAAGGTGCCAGGGGAGAGTCTGCTGGGATTACATGAGGGTGCGGTGGACTAAAGATTTGACTGCAGCTTTCACTGCCCTGCTCAGAAGTAGTATACTGGAAATTTACCAGGATGTCACTCAGTGTTTCAGCATCTGTCCAGTGCTCCTTAACTTGATTTCTTTCTCATAGGTGACAAGCAGAACACAGTAGAAGGTTTGAGTTATCAATTCTAAATCCTCAAACACAGAAGGTTTTGGATATTTCCTCTAGTGTTAGGAATTAATCCTGTTAATCCTGGGACTTCTCAAATGCTAGCAAGGACTGTTCCCCTGACATACACCTGTGGGCTTCTAATATGTTATTTTAAACAGGGGCCCCATCCTCAGTTTCTGAATATTGTCAAGACTTTAACACTGACCAAGATAAGGTTAAACTTATCCATTTAAAGCAATTATCCTTTAATTGGGTTTTCAAAAGTCAGGATTGTATATGTCAAGGTTTTAATGTGACATATCCAATAATATTGATATAATGAAGAACTCAAAGTGTGTTTTGTGTCTACTGAAGAGACAGAAGGACCGAGAAAAGTGATGAGGCAAGACCTTGGTTGAGGAGAGCCCATGCGTGTAGAATAACATTTTCTCACTCCTTGGAACCAGGAAATGTTTGATTTACAACAAACAGTCTTCCTTGTCATATATGTGGAGTCAAACCGAGGAATAGAGTAGTAGTATGGATAAATAATTTTAAATAAGAAGAAAATGCTGTAAAACTTACAAGATAGTTTATTACTAGAGTTGCTTGTTTAATTGTTTTTTTTAACCTGTGTAATAAAGTAGTTGGCTTAACTGGGAAGAAGGGGACTACAGAGTATGAGATAGTCACCTTTCCACTAATAATGGGCTGTCTAATTCAGTGTTAAGTAGTCTTTTAAATGTTGCAAATAATGACATAGACAGTGTTTAGAGCAGCAAGATACTCATCTTGCTGCAGGAGGTATTCAAGGTCAGCTATGTGCTTAACCAGCAGGGTTCTTGCCTCTTCTAGTCCATATTTGAGACTTTTTTTCCAGCATTGTGTGGATAGCTGTACAAGCTCCCTCATCTAAAGGACTTTTTTCCCTCTGACATGTCAGACTAGGCTCAGGAAAAACAGCCAAAGTGACCTTTATCGCCTCCGTTTTTATTCCTAAAAGTTGGCAAGCAGTTTTAACTTCAAATTATATTATTCCTTTCTCTTGCTCAGAGAACACGAAGTAACGTCCAAAATGAGCAGGAAGCATTTGTCAAGAGCCACCAGGGCCACAGCCCCAGCAAAGGTGAGACTATCTAGAGTCAACCAATTGTGTTTGCTTCCGAGATGATGCTGGACTCTGTTTAGAATTATCTGTTTGTTTCCTAATTACCTGTTGTGAAGCCAAGCACTTAGAAGGGAGGGAATGTGACTTAGTCCAAGGGTGGGCTAAGTATCTGGAACAGCTTGTCCGTAGGCCCAACCCATGACCCAACTCTGAAAACACTGTCAGGTGCTGAGAGGTGGAGCACACCAGATG
This sequence comes from Acomys minous, assembly GCF_964271855.1. Lineage (NCBI taxonomy): Eukaryota > Metazoa > Chordata > Mammalia > Rodentia > Muridae > Acomys > Acomys minous. Next base: position 42,085,538 of record NC_140486.1, on the reverse strand, counting down.
GTGTGAGTTTCCTGGGACTATTTCTCTTACCTCCTGTCTGTCTGGTTTCTGTAAGAACCTTTCTTGGACCACAGAGATAATGACACACTTCAGAACTTGGACTGTCTGTGTGATTTGGGCAATCTGTATATTTCTGGGTGTCATTATTTTAGCAACTACTTTTATAAAAGCTAGCCATGATGTTTAACACAGGTATTTAGTCGGCAGGCACTGGATGCATTCTCTTTACCTGTTTTCCCCCTGATTTATTCCTTCTGATTTCTCTTGCATAACACCTGGAATGTTCAGGGTGAGATTCAAGTTAATATTTTGCATGAGTTAAGTGTCTACTGGTTAAAAGAATAATGACTCATAAAATAAGGGAAGGGGGTTGGCCACTGGACAGATAGGGAGCATCACACGACCATTTCACTGAATCAATGTATTTTATTATTTTAAAAAATCCAAAAACAAAAATTTTGAATAACTAGAAATTAAATTAAAACATGTCCATATTGATAGAAACATCTGTCTTACAAAAATCTCACAATTTTAGTTGACAACTAACCAGCTAGCCTGACAACCACATCACCTCCAGTTCCCCTATGTTGCTTTTTCTTTAATTTTTCTTTTCCTCCTCCTATGGTCCTGACATATAATTAAAATGATCAGTCAAGGTAGACACACCCTAATTACTCGTATCATCCATGGTCTAGCCCAGCTACCATCTCCCTTGGCAATACAGCCCAGGAATGTCTGAGAACTTCAGCCTCCGCAAGAAACAGAGTTAACTAAATTCTTCTCCTGGGCTCAGTCTCACTTTTAACAGTACCAGGCCAGGCACTCAGCCAGCCAATGCCTGCAGTTCCTTTGTCTATAATTAAAGGGACTACTGTTTAAGCTAGGAAGGCTGGAAGGCTTTGGTTGTCACTTTAAAAGCCAAGTTTCTCTTTGGAGACAAGGCCACTCTGAGATACCTTTTCTTCTGTTCTTTCTGTTTTCCTGATTAAAACTCCAATGTCAACCAACAATCCCAAAAATATAAAACACAAGTAAATGACAAAAAAACCCCAAAAATATAGTCACACACACACACACACACACACACACACACACACACACACACACACACACACTAATATTAACAAATCTGTTTGACTTGTGTGTTTATAGATGTAAATTGAAATTTACTAAATTTTGAGTGGGAAGCTTAAGATTAGAAAATGATTGAATTCTGTTATTTTTCTTAGCTTGATGATTAGGCTTGCAAATAAGAGCGACCTGCATTTTCAAAGCAGACATATCAGCCACTACAAACCACACAAAGCAAGATTTCAAAATTTTATTACAATCAAAGTCAGACAAAGTGGAGTAAATGTAAACCTTAGGAGAGAATAACACACACACATCTGGTATATTGTATACTATGTACAGCTTTAAAACTCCGAATGGTGAAGGATATGAGTTTAATATATAGGAAGAATATGAATAAAAGTTTTCTGAGTGTATACAGTTGCTCTGCTGAGCACAAAAATAATTGAAGTAGTCATTTAAAATGTGTATAAAATACTCAAATAATCATGTTAGGATTTTAACAGAAAGAATAAAATCGAACAAGCAGTTTAGCTACAAATAAATTATATTTTTAAATAGAAATTTTAGTATGTGGGGACCTACTTAAAAAATATAAATAGAGGGTTACAAAAGAAAATTAGTTCTTGAATTATAAAGGAATAACATAGTGGAAACAAGGAGAAAACTGCTTCAAAAATGGGAATGCTTACAGGCTGTCAGGGATAAGAGAAGTGTAATCGGAATGCCAGTATAAAAACAAAACAAAAAAAATAAGGAAAAATATTCTTGGAAGTACTGAGACATAAAATGTCTCATAAAAGTCCTCTGACTTTCAGATGTGCACATGAATTCACACACATCTTCACACACAATATATATCACATCTCAGACACAGAAAGACAATAATAAATAAGCACACAAACAAATAAATAAATAGTCAAAGCAGGTCTAAGTCAGTTGAAACTGGAGTCAGAAGACTCAAAGAGAGGCTAGAGAGATGGATCAGTGATTCCATTCCCAGCACCCACATAGTGGTTCACAGCATCTGTAACTTCATTTCCAGGGGACCTGATATTCTTTCTTGGCCCTATGGGTACCAGGCATGCACATGATTCATAGATATACATGCAGGCAAAACATCCATTCACGTACAATAAAATAAAACTATCTCCAGAGAAGTAGAAAGCTAATCAAAGACAAGTCCAGATGCAGGAGACTCTGTTGGGTATTAACTAACAGGGAAAAAAATCCCCATCTTCTACAGACACTCAGAAAAGAGAGGACCAGTTCCCACCTCGTTCTGCCAGGTCAGCATTATTTGAAACAATATCCAGAAGAGATCATAATCAGGAAGCTATTGACGTGTTAAATGGGAACCAGAAACCATAACAAAATTGTAGCAAGTGTAAGCCACAAATTTAGAAAGACCAAAACAATCAGCAATAAGAAACTAGATGAAAACTCAAAGTTCACATTATGACAACAACAAACCTTATTAGTCTCCCATACCATAGTGGTAGAACTGAACACAAAACCATGTGACAGACATTGAAAGGGGCTTAGCAAAATCCAGTAACTGAGATAATAACTGTGTGTAAGTAAAGGTTCCCAGATGGGGGACAACTATAAAAAGAGATGGCGTTATATTTAGAAATCAAAGAATAGCTTGTCCTTAAAATTAATGAGAGATAAGAGTGGTTTATTCTTAATATTTTAATCAACATTAAGCTGGAACTTCTAGTCATGATTAAACAAATTTATTTAAGCAAATGCACAGTCATTGTCAATGAAAAACAAATCCATACTTTCAAAATTATAGTATGATACATGTGCATGTAAATCACGAAGTTACCACAGAGGGAAAACCACTAGGACTAGTGAGTGGGTCTAGAATTGTGTCAATGTAGTTCTCAATTGTAAAAGCCAACTGAACATCTATGCACTATCAATGAATAATTCAGCAATGAAGTAATTGATTATACTCAACTATAACATAAAATGTGTGAAAGTAAGTGTGTGGAGTGTACTACGGAACATTGCAGAGAGAAATGGAATACTTAAGCACAGTCACGTACTATGTGGATTCAGGAACTACACTGATCTACAAGATTATAAAAGAGCTGAATCCATTGTCTAGGGACCTCACAGTCCCCCTAGCACTGCACCTCAGTATTGTATTTGCATTTGTAGTGATACTGGTATAAACAAGTCTACGACACCATCAGTCATGATAAAGGTGAACTGTGTGCACTTGTGTGGACTTCACCACCCTTGTTAGATAAGTGTTGTTAGTTCACATGCTGAATATGCTTTCCTTTTCATAATTATCTTAGGGATACTTGTACTTACAAAAACAGTTTAGTGTAAAAGAGTGACATGTGACAGAAGCCGCAGACTCACACATTTAATTCATTGTGATTCTTGATTGTATCAGCTTATTTACTTGTTTTAATCTTCTGTCAAAAAGTGTGTGTGTGTGTGTGTGTGTGTGTGTGTGTGTGTGTGTGTGTGTGTGTGTGTGTGTGTGTGTTATGGTTTAACATAGGTGAGTAGCAAGCCATACATACTTATCTGTGGTCACACTCTGATGCTTTTACAATGATAAAAATCACCCAAATGATGTATTTCTCAGTATATGACTCCATAATTAAGTGATACGTTGCTATGAAGGTTGAAGGTGAGATAACTCATTCTCATTATTTGAAAAAGTCAATATTGTCATGATATCAGTTTTTTTCAAAAATAATCTACAAATTCAACATCTATCATGTCAAATATAGCCATGGTTATTTTAACATGGACATTTTCCAGTTGATACAGGAAGTCATATGAAAGGATTGAAGCATTTAACACATATATTCAAATTTAATTATAAAGCTATAGTGTCAAACAACACAAGGTTAGTCAATATCACAGACTGAAACTTTGTATTGATACCTTTATGATAAAATGATGTGCTCAACATGTGAACTCATGGATAGAAGGATGGAATGTACATAATTAAGAAGTGGGATAGAAAGTCATATCCCATTCTCCACTCAACTGTGGAGAATGTTCTGTGCCTCATATTTGACCATGTCCCCTGGAGGGGGAGACCTGGTGGCACTCAGAGGAAGGACAGCAGGTTACCAAGAAGAGACTTGATACCCTATGAACATATACAGGGGGAGGTAATCCCCCTCAGGAACAGTCATAGGGGAGGGGAATAAGGGGAAAATGGGAGGGAGGGAAGAATGGGAGGATACAAGGGATGGGATAACCATTGAGATGTAACAAGAATAAATTAATAAAATAAAAAAAATAAAAAAATCAGTGGGATAGATTTCTCCCTCTCTTTTGTTTCACTTCAATCATAAATTTAACACAGAACTCTAAATGTAATCCTGGGAACCAAGTGAATGAAAAAAAATTATGTCAGACATATGACATGCATGCTTACAATTGCCCTTTAGTAGTTCAAAACTTAAATCAATCTAAGGCATAAATGTTCAGAGGTGACCTGATAAATAATTAAACCATATGAATTATATAGAGTAAAAGTTGATAACAGTAAGGAGTATAACACAAATGAACCTTTAAAATATTTTGTAAAGTTAAAGAAGTTAGAATCAAACAATAACATTCATGATTCTATTTGTAGGAAACTTTCTGAAATGGCAAATGTTGTCTAAAACAGGGTATGAGTGATAGGGTTTTATAATGGGCCTAGGGAATTCCTGAGGTCAATGGAAATAGTTACAATTCTGTAAATTTATTTAAAAATTGTGTTATACAGTTGAGTGAATTTTATGGTATATAAATAATACCTCAATAAAGATATATTTTTCATTCTTGTAGTAGTTTATAAATTATTATGTCACACAAAGTGTTCTGCAAATTGAGAAAATTCCATTGTAAAACTATTTAGTCTTAGTAATTGTAGGGAGATTATCACAGATTAATATATAATCGAATAAGATTTATTTATGTATTCATATGTTGTTTACTTAATCATTATTACTCTTTGATATTTGTGTAGTTATACATTCATTTTAGTTTTCATATGTATTGGCATATAGATTCAATATGCCTTCATTATATTTCAACCTTAATTTTTTATATTTATTTCCTATTATACTTCCATATTTTTCATCTGTTCATACTAGAAATACCAATTCTTCATTAGTGTTCTTTATTGTTTATTCCTTCAACGGCATTCATTGATGCTTTATCTCTGTTCCTCTTTAACTTAATATTTTGTTTTCAGACAATTATATTTTTTTCAGACAATTACTATTTTTCCAAAAACTGTAAGTTATCATATGAAATAATATATTTTCAACCATATACGAGGTTTTGCTTTGTTCTTTCTTACCTTTTCCCTAATAGTTCTTCCTACTCAAACTTTACCTTCTACCTTTATGTCATTAGTACCATTATCATGACTTCATGTTATACATTTTTGGACTTTCCTTTTCTATCCTTTATGCTGTCTCAATTGTCTCCCACATCTTCTTTCTACTTTCATCACACACAGATACACAGAGACATACCAATTAAGACAAACACACAGAGACACACACACCTACATAGAGACAAATGCAGACACACACACACACACAGATACACACAACATACAGACATATATGCAGGCAGACATACACATGCACAGACACATACATACACAGAGACACACACAGACACAGACATGCACACAAACATACCTACACCCAGAGAGATGCAAACACATAGAGATATACACCGACACACTGACAAATATATATACACAGAGAAACATACACAGATACATACATATACACACATACAACTGCATATATATAGACCTACACACACAGAGGGACATACACACACACACACACACACACACACACACACACACACAGCATTTAACATACACACAACACTTAATATAATGGTTCCTAGTTGCATTCTAATTTTTTTGTCAATGTGATTATCTCATTCTTACGGCTTAATAAAATTGCGTTCTGTTTGTTTACTACATTTTCTTTACCTACTCATATGTTGATAAACACCTAGGATGATTCCATTTCTTAACTACTGTGAATTGTGCTACAATAATCATGGCTGTACAAGTATTCGCATTATATGTTGAGCTGCAGTCCTTCAGGTATATGAGCACGAGTAGTTGTAGCTGGGTCTATATGGTACCCTATTTTTAGTTTTTAGCGAAACCTACACCATGAATTCCATAATAGTTGCATCAATTTACATTCCACCAGTAATGTAAAAAATGTTCCTCTAATTTTGCTAGAATTTGTTGACAGACAAGTATATATAAAATATTAGTGATCAACTGTCTCAGGAACTTACCTCAGGCATTTCATTTTGCCATTAACTAAATAGTCCATAATTTTCTTTACTTCAAAGTAATATAGGCCTTCATTATTTCACTATATAGTAATATAGCACTTCATTATTTTACTACTATAGTAATGTACTATATTTCATTATTTTACTTTCATAGAATGTTTTTATATAAGGTTTAAACTTTAATAAAATTTGGTTAGAAAATACGGACCATATGATATTGTCTACTTAAGAATTATTGACATTTCTTTGTGATCTAAAGTAGAATTTACTTCGGTAATTGCTTCATATGTTACATAATGGATTTGTTTCTGATATATATTTTTCTTCAAAAATTCACAAGACTAATCATTTAATTTTTTGTAATAAATAGTTTTTCTTAGTCTTTGTTAAAGTCTATCATTCTACTTATTGGTTTATATAAAGTTATTAGCTATTGTGAATTATTTGGGAGAATAGGGAACTATGTTAGGTGAGTGTACACATATTTCTCTCCTAATTCTGTTTTATACAATGATCTAATTCATCACTAATGATACGCACCGACTGTGGCTTACTTTCTAAGTATTAAGATTGTTGCATCACCAGGGAACAGTGGTTCATACCTATTATCCCAGCACCCAGGAAGGTAAAGGCAGGCAAATCTTTGTGAGTTCAAGGCTAGCCTGGTCTACAAAGGGAGTCCAGGACAGCCAACACTACACAGTGAAGTCTTGTCTCAAAAACCTAAAATTAAAATGGAGTATCTACTCTCTGTCTATTCCTATTTACCTGCATATCTTTCTTACCTTAATTTTAAATATTTGTATACCTTACTCATTTTTATATCTTTATTTATCTTTTTTATTTACCTAATTTTGCAAAAGAAACATGAAACTGATTTATGTGTTTGATTTTTATAATAGATATCCTAATGAATCAGCCTGCCAGCAAAACCCTTTTTATAATTTTAGTTTTTATTGAACTCAGTCTTTGTATATATAATGCATTCTCTCACCTCCACCCATTCCTTTCTCTCTCACCTCCACCCACACCATTGTCTCTCACCCATGTTTACCTCCACTTCCTCACATTTCTACACTTTTGCTGTTTAGTAACACACTGAGTTTGGCCAGTCAACCTTTTCATTTTTCCTCTAGGTCATTATGGGGTTTGATGTTACTTTTAAATGACTCGATCACTGTGTCTTTTATTTTGTAGGTTTATTCATTTGTCTTCTCTGTTATATCTGCTATTGTACAACTTGGTTTTGTCATCTTAATTATTATCTTTAGTTTTAAAAATTATTTTCAAAATAGTTTATTGTTTTCAATTTTCCACTGGTGGTTATTCAAATGTAACATACTCACCTTTGATGTTATTAGCATTGCCACTAAGCCAAAATCCATACATTCAAATATTTACAATTATAGCTAATATTTGTCTCTATTACTGAGGTCTGTCTTCATTCATACTGTAAACTTTTTTTTTCAGTTTATATTCTGAAACTATGCTACATTTCCACAATTTAGAGATTAACTACATTTTAGCTTTCTGTTGTTATGGCTGTTTCTTTCTTTCATTTTATCATGGAAACTATGAATTTTCCTTACTTAGTCAGACATTTGTGCTTCTTTCTCTTATTTTGTGAAATTACTATTCTTTGTTTTCCTTTGGCTTCTATGTTTTAAAGTTTCCAATGCTATCTCCTTTTAAGATGTTCATTTGACCTGAACCTCCAGTTCAAAATTCATTATCTATTTGTACCCATCTCACTTTTATTATTTATACCGTTATATTTGTTACAATTTACATATTTGTCCTAAGTATGAACATCCTATCATATACTGTGAATGAATTCTAATATCTTGTTTCATATTGAAGGTATCTTTTATTTTTCAGAAGAATATTCACACTTTTGAGAAATTATTCTTCTCTTCATCCTGACAGTTTCCTCTTATGTTGATTCATGTTTTTCAGAAGATAGTATTTTTTTTTGTTGTTTTAGTTCTGAGATATGCACATATTTTAAATGTTAAATTCCACAGAAGTCCTGGCCTTTTTCCTCCTTCAATGAGTTAACTCGTGTTCAAGATCAAGCTTCTGGTGACTGGATCGCCAGGACAAGGAATGTGGGCAAGAGCTGAAAGTTCTAGAACCTAGCTCTGCTTCCTGCCTTTCTTCCAGGTCAGGATCCATCTGTGAGCTCTTAATCACCAGCATTAAGAAGAGGTGTTTTCTGTAGGTTGTGTCATCATCCCTGGAGTCTGGAGGACAAGGAGGTGGCATCGTAAATGCCTGCACCTGTTCAGTCACCTCCCAGTTAGTCCCTTGATTCATCCTGCCATTCCCCAGTCAACACCTGTGACCTAGTATGCTGCCTTTGGTCTTTGAGGTGAAGGGCAATAGCCATTCATTATTGTTCATTTTGATCCACAATTTCCTAGGGATATCGCTACACCTTCTAAAGAAAGACAGCAGCTCACCTGCTTTTTCTTTATGTCACAACCACACTTTTTTTTTCTCCTGCTGCTTGAAAAGCACCATGTAGCTACCAGAAATTTTTTAGCATTCCATCTCTTTTCAAAAGTCTGATGGTTGACTCCTTCTCACTAACACCAGTTCACCACAAGACTGTCTTGGCAGAAAGATGTTTCCAGCACATTGATATTTTAGTGAAGTGCATTACAGTGAAGTGTCGCAGTCTTCGGCTTATTTCTGTTGCTCTAATCATGATCTAGAACTTGTGTATGATTGATCTTCCTGTTAGCACATAGGCATTTTAGCACAGTATTCTAGCTCTGTTTACAATGCCATATTGCATAATAGAAGACTGCCCTATGTCTTATAAATACATTGTGAATCTCTGGGATAAACAAAAATTATAAATGAGTGAAATAACATGTTACTTTATTTGCATTCTGTAAATTCTTCTGAAATACATGGTAGAGGTGATTGGACAATGGTGTAGTTTTTCTTACCACTTTAATCCTTTTCTCTCTAGAACAGTTCTCCAGTCTAGCCCTTTGACTGATAAATTTACTGTATAGTTCCATATGGTCTATTCTTTTTTATGCTTGTGACATACTAAGTCATTACTGGCACATACATATGTTCTGCATACACTGCTGAAATATTTTAAAGCCACCAAACTTTGATTTTCAATGTGATATTGAAAAGAGAGGCACCAGTTAAATGTGTTTGGTTTTAGATGGAAGTTAAACTCCAATTACTCTCTACATATTCTTTGTTTGCTTATGTCACAATAATTATTGCCAAATCATGTTTCATAAGTGCTTCTTTAATCCTTACTGTGAATTGAAATGTGGACTGGGTGTGAATTCCCATTTTTCATATGAAGAAAGTGAGGTTCAGAGAGGTGAAGTGAGTGGGCAGCAGGTCCCAGGTTCCAACACTGATTTCAGTTACTGTTGGAAATAGCTGTTTTCTCACAATACAGGTTAAATATATGTCATGCTATTACAGCAATGACCTGGAGACTAGTGCCATCGTCCTTAAAAAATAGTTAACCCTCTTGTCCTGGTTGTCAGTAGAGAAGACATTTTTATGTTCATTGATGTTTTGCCTGCATGTGTATCTATGTGAAGGAGTCAGAAATGTAATGGAATTGAACGCGAATCCCCTGGAAGAGCAGCCAGTGCTCTTAACTGCCAATCCATCTCTCCAGCCTGAGAAAATAACAGCAATATCACAAACCATTTTGTGTTCTGACTGTTTTAATGACTGCACCTACATTTGCAACTTAAATATCCCTGTGGCATCAGTAGTTAGTGAAATCAAACCCATTTTGCAACTAGGACATTTCTGTATAGATAGATTAAATTACCTGCTCAAGTCACACAGTGGGAGCAGTAAAATTAGGAGCCTGGAAATCTGGCTTAATCGCTGTCCTAATGTATCATAATGAAACATTTTTTATAGTTCATAATTCACAGGGAGTTTCTTTGTCTATTATCAGCTGGGGCACATGATCGTTCTACGACCACTGCAGGCAGAATCTCGCTGAGACAGTGTGCTTAATTTCATTAAGGAAGTCTCAGCCCAGCTCACCCTGACAGCAGGTGGTCCAAACCATAACCAAATCTTTTCTTTTCAGATCTAAACCTACCTCTGCCTTCAGACTGCCTTCAGACCACATTTCATTGCCCATGATTTTTATTAGCTCACCAATCCCTACATTTATTTTTCCTGCAGTGAATTATATTCTGGGTTTGAAATACTAACCCTTTTATTTTTCTTATGGGGTATTCTGATTTTTCAGCGTTCTTTGGTTCTATCTTGTGCAGTTGAATTGTGAAGATTTCAAGCAAGAAGGGAACTCTGGGGATTTCGTGTGTACCTCTGAGGCCTCTGCAGTGTGTGGCACAGATGGGAGAACATACCGCAGCAGATGTGAGCTGTGTGCTGAGAACAAGTGAGTGCCCTATAAAAGCAGACATGGTGCTGCGGTGGTTAAGTGATGGCTTTTCTTTCCTGTAGCATTGATAATTCATCTGCTATGTGTTAATCACCAACAAAGTGTACACTGCTTCTTTCCCTAATTTTGGGGGAAGATGTATATAGTAAAACATTGTGTATGTTACAAAGCACTACTGAGTGCGATTGTTTGGGCACTTATCATGGTCTCTGTGAAGTAAACTGGAAATGCAAATATAAATGTATACACATAAGTAGATTCTATGCACACAGAAGCATATTTATCTATTGCCTCTCATCTATCAATGTGCTAATCTTGGATTATATTCTTTAACACATAGAGTGTCATCATCATCAAATATTATTTAAGTGCTCAGGAAATTAAAATATTTTATAGTATGTAAATGAAAGTTTGAATATTGAACTTCTTTGCCAAATAGATATCACAACTCACTGGACTACATTGTTGCCTGTGTCCTTCCTCCACCCTCAGTGCTTGTTCTGGTTATTAATTTCCATATACAGACAAGATACACATCTGCATTGCAGCCTCTGCTTAGGGCCTTAAACTTGAATGAGCCACACTTTTGTTTCTAGAAACATAATACCCAATGTTTGAGAAGGCAAGTAGGGCAACAGTTACTCTTTGGGATTCTGAACTTTTTCAAAATTCTTTTTTCACAACCATGGGTTCCTCTCTCTTCACTCCTCGTAGCTCCCCCTCCCATACCTCCTTTCTCCCTCAGATTCACTCCCCTCCCCCACAATTTCCTTGTTAGAAAATCTCAGGTCTCCAAGAGACAACTGTGAAGCAGGACAAAACAAGATAGGTTAAGATAAGGCAAAATCCCTCCTATCAAAGCTGCACAAGGCAACCCAATAGGATGAAAAGAGACCCAAGAGCAGGCAAAAGAGTCAGGAATATACCAGCTCCTACTGTTAGGAGTCCCACAAAACCACAGAGCTAACAGTCATAACGTATATGCAGAGGACCTGGTGCAGACCAGTGCAGACTCCATGGTTCTCCTTTCAGTCTCTGTGAGATCATGCAAGCCCTGCTTAGCTGACTTGGTGGGCCATGTTCTGCTAGTGTCCTCAAATCCCTTTGACTCCTTCAGTATCTCCTCCTTTCTTCTGCAGGATTCTTGAGTCTCCAATGGGAAGCAATGGATGGAGACCTGCAATTTAGATTCTCTCTCTCTCTCTCTCTCTCTCTCTCTCTCTCTCTCTCTCTCTCTCTCTCTCTCTCTCTTTCTCTCTCTCTCTATCTATCTATCCCTTCCTCCCTCCCTCCCTCCCTCCCTCCAGAATTTCTGGCTGTGGGTCTCCACACTCATTCTCATATGTTGCCAGTAGACTGGCACTGATCAATGAGTAGAGCAGAATATTATTAGAGATAATTTCACTGAATTTTTAGGCCAGGACTCTGGGGTAGCTATATCTACTCTCTATATCTTAGCCATCCAGGCAGTATAGGGCATGGGTGTCCTCTTGTAGACTGGATGTCAAGTTAAATCAGACATTGATTGGCCACCCCCACAAGTTCTGCACCACAATTGCCCCAGCACATCTTCAGGCAGGACAGATTGTAGGTTAAGGGTTTGTGGCTGGGTTGGTGTCCTGGCTTCTCTTTTTGTAGGCTGCAGACAGAATACCTTTTCACATCAAAGGTATAAGAAGGCAGGGGAGAAGTCTCCAAGCCGACACCAGCTTCACCTCTCTCTGTTCAATGAGCTGAGGGTAAGCTGTCCTCAGTTAGGCATCTCCACTGTTAGTTTTCAGAGTGTGACCCTCTGATCTACCATCAGCCTGGGTTGTTCAGGATCTTCACTGGACCTCGTGTTGTCCTTTCTTCTAATACAGGTCTCACTTTGCAATTAGCCTTTCTAATCTATCCATGAATGTATTTCAGACTGCTCTCAGTAGAATGAGTGAATATTAAAAAAATAGAAAACCCAGGGCAAGTGAGGTGGCCACCAAGCACCCACTTCTTACACCTCGCACCAAGTAAGTAAGAAAGAAAGAAAAAATAAATAATGCAGTACAATTTTGAAATAGAAAAGGGAAATAGGCAAATAAAGAATATTCTAAGTTTCTAAGTCATGCACTTTATAGTACTGCTTTAAACATTTTGAACACTTGATTCTTACTATACCATAAATGAGAGCTACTCTGATCCATTTAATATATTCTTCCAGAATATCATATGACTCGTTATGCTGTTTCCTGTTCTGACTTCTGGAACACACTCCACACAATATTCCAGTTTATTTTCTGACAGGCTCTGTATCCTGAAAATCAGTTTTTCCTGTTATTCTCCCATTCTTAGTTTTGCTTTGCTTTGTGTTTTTATTGATATACACATGCTGACTTATAAGCTGCTTCTATAGAAAGTAGAAATTATTTTGCATTTATGCTGTTTTACATTTTCCATGTAAGTTCTGTTTTCATTATTTTTTAAAGTTCTATCAGATTGAGCATAAGAGTTTATGTCCTTTTGCTAGACAATAAAATATAAGTTAGCATGGGAGAATCTTGCATTGAAAAATATAGATAAGTTCATGTTGAACCTTTTATAAAGATTAACAAGCTGTAATCTGAATAAATTAATTAAATAAAAATTTAAAAACTTAACACTTGCAATCTCAAACAAGGAAATTCTTGGAGATGTACTAAGCATCCTCTACGGGCCTGAAACTTAGCCCTTCAACATGATTCCACTTCTTTGTTATATTGTAAGGTTATATTTTCTTTGTTATATTGTAAAGTTATAAACTAGGCCTTTCACTATGCAAGCTAAGGATAAGAATAAAGTGTAACACCGTTTTCAGGTACAGAAGCCATTAAAATACAATGAAAACATTCATAGGACAGGCAGTTCTCCCTTATTCATTTCTGTGTCTCCTGAACCTTTTGATTCCAGGAGAAGAAAGAACCAAGTTGACATAAAAAGTGAAGGTGAATGTGGCGCCAGCAGTCTAGAGGAGGTAAGGACGTGTGTCAGTGTGGGGTACATGGTGTCAAGGTTGAGCAGCAGCTCCCAACCTTCCTGATGCTGCGACCCTTTAATATGGTTCCTGTGGTGACGCTCAACCATAACATCATTTTGTTGCTACTTTATAGCTATGCTTTTGCTACCATTATGAATCATAATGTACATCTTTGATATGCAGGATACCATGATGCCACAGAGGTGGTGACCCTCAGGTTGAGAACCACTGGGCTTCTCCTCCTTAGGGTGGGATGCTTGGAAGGTGTAATCTGTACTGTATTCAAATTCTGCATCCTTTCTAGTGACATGGAACAAAAAAAAAGCTGAGTTCTTAAAACCAGATCGGTTTATTTTGATAGTAAGAACATTGGGCTTGATTTCTGCTATTAAGAAAACAAATAAATAAAAATGAAAGAAATCACTTGAGGTGTGCATGGGCACAGGAGATCAACCACTGCATCAGAGTTGAAACCTCAGCTTGGACACTCGCTGTTAGCAAGCCTTGAACGAATCACTTAAGAAAATGAGATTTAGACTAAGTTGTAATTTTCTATCTGCGGTTCTGTGAAATGTTGATGTTAGGGAAAGACACGAAGCATCACACACGATACACTTAAATTTCTAGTTGGACACCAGTCCTGATAATTTTCATGGTTTGATGCTGTCTCTGAAGTTGCCAGTCTCCACCAAGGCTTTTAGCGTATGCTGTTTTAAGGATCTCTTTGTCTACATCACCTAGCACATTCTAAACAGGTTGAGAGAAAGGACAGTGATCCATGCCAGTGCTAGCATAATTGTCACTGTTTTTCGAGTACACGCATGAGGAAGTAAATAGTTCTATACTTAAACATGAGCTACATAGACTTGCAAAGCTGTTTCTGCATGACCAACACATTCTCAAAGTGTTGCTGAAAGCATCCAGTCATACCACTGTGTGCCATACTCCTTTCTCTGTTCTTTAGGATGTGTGCAGTGACTTTCGGGCCTATGTGCAAAATGGAAGACTCGGATGTACAAGGGAAAATGATCCAATCCGTGGTCCTGATGGGAGGACACATGGTAATAGGTGTGCCATGTGTGCTGAGCTCTTGTAAGTAGCATCCTCAGGGGAACTAATGAAGATGCCCTTTTTTCCCACCCTGAGTTCCCTAGAGTGATAAAGTCCTCCTCACGATGTGTGTGACCTTTTGTCTTTATAATGTGAGAAAGGCCTAGCTAGAAGATGCCCTTCTTGTCTTTTTCTTCAGTTTACTACACTATTTCTAAAAGAAAAACTTGAACCAGCCTTTAAAAATGTATAATGCCTCAAAAATGCAGGGTTTTATACTATAATACTTTAAAGACTTGGGAGCATAATTTGGAGCAGATAAAGAGAAGGAAGAACAAACGAGTAAACTATACTTTGAAAAAATACTGGATTCATATACAATGCCTTATATGCTATTTTTAAAAAAAATAAAGACTTGGAAGGCACTTAAACATTGAATCATCAAAACTGGTCATGTGACATGCAGTGCTTTCTTTGGGTACATATAGGGACCCTCCCTGAGCAATGACACCTAATTTTAAATAGTGGTAAAAAGCAATAACAAGTATAATGAGGATTAATGAAGATAATATGGTTCCTGGACTCATTCTTAGTAGAAGGTGAGTGTCATTTAAAGGGAGCACTAATGGCTTCACATTTTCTTTAGCTTTTTTCCGGTGTGGCACTTTCCTATCAAGGAGGAATGAGTCCTCACTGTTCAAATGGCTGCATTTTCCGTAGCTTTTCAGCTTTACTTATTTATTTTTTTATGTCCTGATGAAAAAGAGGACTCTGCCTTTTGTAAATTGATTTCCTGAAGGATGAACCTGAGACATGAAGATGAGGTTACAGTTGGGTCACAGATGAGGTTCGGATGCTCGGTTCAGATTTATCTTTTAGGAATAGCCCTGCTTCGATGTGAAGGCAAGCCAGCATCTTACACGGCTTCAAAAGTTGCACAGAAGGGTGTGTGTGGCAACACCTGAAAGGCTCGGCTTGGTTTCACCCTTGTCATAGCATTGTTTCAAGGCTCTTGGTTCTGCCTGTTAGAGGGAATTTTCCTCGCAATCTTCTGTTTGTCACTCAAGGTGGCACACCCATCTGGCTCTGCAGAACAAAGCTTCTAATTGACTGGCAGTGAGTCAGTTTCACACCCTTCCTTATCGTTGGCAATGTCTTGGTCTCTAGCATTCAAGACAGGGAAGTGCTTGTCTCCTGCTAGTGGATCAGCTTCAACAGGTTGTTGTAAAGGCTAGGAAAGAGTTTAATGCTTAGAACAGGGTGGACGCTGAAAATATGACTTGGACCATGTGGACTCTGTTTCCTTGACAGTTTAAAAGAAGCTCAAGAAAATGCCACACGTGACAGAGAAAGCAGAATTCGGAGAGATGCTGAGAAGGTAACGCAATATCACTGGGTAGCAGTTCGGCCTGCATTCATGGACAAAAATCACACTGGCGCCCCTGAAGGAACACAATAACATCATTGTCCCATACTATTACATGTAGTTTTTTTTTTTCATTTATCAAGATAGAGTTTCTCTATGTATCCTTGGCTTTCCTGAACTCTCTCTGTAGACCAGGCTGTCCTGGAACTCACAGATAACCGCATGCCTCTGCCTCCCAGAGTGCTAGAATTACAGGGGTATGCCACCATGCCCAGGATTACCTGTATTTCATATTACTTAAAATTCCTTAAATATACTAGTTCTAGTGTCCTTATCAGTAGAGTCATCTGAAACCACCTTTCATATCTAAGGTTCAAAACATATCATTCCTATCCTTGCTTTTCTTTCCCTCACAAATTAAAGAGAAAAAGACATTTTATGCACACAAAATTCTCTTGGGTTCCTTTCCATTTGTTATTTTTTTTCAGGTTTACTTACAAAGAAATGAGTTGCATGGTGGCTTCTTCATATTTTTGTACTATTTATATATGTGTATGTATATATGTACTATTATATATATGTACTAATAGTACATATATTCATATATATAGTACTATTATGATTTGGTTTTGGTCATTTGGCCCATTTCTATCAGCCTTCTCTCACATGGTGAGCCCAGTTGCTTTGAAAACATTTTTAAACATCAGCATTGTATAAACTAGACAGGAACATTTCTAAATCAGTCTCTTAGGTAGTGTATCTAACGGTACTTTATTCTAAACCTCTGTTAGTAGAATTGGAGGTATTCACTTTTCCATGTGTCCATTTTACTCTGTAAGGCCCTTCTTTAAAATATTCTTACTTCTTCTTAAGTGAAGGCCTCCAATATTGAGATGGGAGCTTTAAATATTCTTAAAATTAAATTTTGTCATGGTTATTGGATGCTATAAAATTTCAGTTTATTACAAGAATTTCTTTCTTATTTTGAAGTAAGTAATGCAGCCTTGGCTTCTTAAAGCACTAGGTTACTAAGCCCTTATTTCAGTGAGAAGAATAAAAGTAACTTAGCCAAAAGGCTGGTCTTCTGTTAGGAAGCAAAGACACCTGGATTTTGGTCTCCATCCAGTCATGCTGAGTATATTGAGAATGAGCAAAATATCTCTTTCATGGGCTTGAATATTCATGTCAAGAAAATGAGGACATTGGATAAAAGATTTCAATCTTACCCTCTTGTTGTACTGTGTTTTCACCTCCAATGCTCTTTCAAACTAATACAGACACACAGTTTGTGAATTGTAAGGTGACACTTTCCTATGGGAGAGAAAGACTCACTTTTTGGTAATCAAGTGTTGACTTTCCCCTTATTATTCTATATAATAAGTGGGTCAAGGTGGCACATGCCTGTAATCCCAGTACTCGGGGATGTAGAGGCAGGCAGATTTCTGTGAGTTCAAGGCCATCCTGGTCTACAAAACTAGTCCAGGACAGTCAAGACTACACAGAGAAACTCTCTTGAGAACAAAACAAAACAATTATATATAATGAAACAAAATTTTCAAACTCAATTGAGTACTCTGAGTTTACATTTGAAGAAACAAAATACCCACGATCCTCCACAGACAATTCAACACCATCAAGGATGGACAATGAAGCCTTTTGTGGGATTTGTATATTTCAGCCTGACACTCTGGGCTAGCCTATCATATGTCCCATCTATTACATGTAAACGGGGCTGTTTTCCAGCAGGCCCCACGCACGCCAGCTTCTTCCTCTTGGTGACTAGGGTCATTAGACACCACTGGGCTGAGCAGGACTGCTTCTCAATGATGGCTCAATGTGTGCCCTGTAATTAACCTGTCAGTAGGTTGCTCACAAAAGTGCTTCTTCAGAATCTTCTTGGATGAGTCACAGGCTTTAGACTGAAATTAACATTATTGCTGTTCTGGAAATCATGAAGCATTGCTTTTTATGACCATGTTATGATTATTAGGTGTCTGCTTTCTACTTCTTACTCCAAGTTAGTTATCCAGAAAGTGTAGGACCTGCCTACTCCTCAACTCAAAACTAGGATCTTCTTATTTATAATGCAGAAAGGTTTCTGTTTTAAAAACATCTTGGGAATAAATTTTAACTTCAAATACAGAGCAAAATACCTATCTAGAAAAGTCTCACTGTATGGGTAGTAACACCAAGGTTCCAAAGGTCCAGGGCCTCATGACTCCTGCTCTCCTCTTGCTGCGTATATTGTCTTTGCTGAAGTGGAAAGATTAATGTCACACAGTTGATGGTTGTTTTTGCAGATTCAGCTGCAGTAAGCCAATGTATGTTTGTTCATATAGAGGTCCTCAAGCCTAGTAGTGTGTGTGTGTGTGTGTGTGTGTGTGTGTGTGTGTGTGTGTGTGTACTTTATTTTTTACTAAATACTAGAATTTAAAGGCCAGAACCAAATTATCAAGAAGCCTGGCACCAAATCTCTGTAACTTTTAAAAATAAATTTTAATAATGTCTAGATAAGTATAGTTTGCGTAGGTCAGGAGGAAGGGGGTTACATTCACTCTCTCTAAGGTTTTTCATCTACAAAGTCAGAAATGAATATAGCCAGGATAAGTGGAGTGCATATGATGGCTGGGTACCACCCTGCTCCCGTCTTTTTCCACATGAGATCACATTGGCCCATAACAAGTAGCATTAAAACAATTATTCCCATAAGCTCAATATTTTCATGATGTTGGTCTTATGTAGGAATATCATGAATACCCTTTTCCTCTTGAGTATCTGAAATAGCTTTTAGGACATGCTTGCTAAGCCTTACTGTTTCTTCAGCTCCTTCAACAACTGCACCACACGGATGCTAGTGTGCCAAGTAACATGGTAAAACCACAGAGCTTAGGTAACTCTCACTCAGATATTGTTTGTGCTTACTATCATTCCATGATTCTGGGATTATGAATCTAGTATGATAAGTGCCGTGATTAAAGACTGGAAAATGACAAATGCAATTGCTTGGGTTTCCCCCCTCCCCCAAAGGAACTTTGCAAGGAATTTGAAAACCAAGTGAGAAGTGGAAGACTTTTTTGTACCCGGGAAAGTGACCCAATCCGTGGCCCTGATGGAAAGATTCATGGGAACAAGTGTGCCCTGTGTGCGGACATATTGTGAGTAGATGATGCACGCTGATAGGTGGGTGACAGCAACCGTGAGTGAGGCTCTTGCCACTGTCGTGCATTTGAACAGATTAATGTGCCCTGAAAAACATAAGTCCATCTAGTAAGTGGCATGTGTTTCAGTAAAAGCTAAATTCAGTTTCCCATTGGAAAGCAGGCTTACAACAGCCTCCATGACACTTGTGAGTCCTATGCCTTTGTGAAATTTTAATGAACTAGTCACAGAACAAAATGAGGAAAGACTATCTTCCATAATTAACTCATTGTGGCACAGTTGATAGGAAATGTTCAAAGTTCTTTTCATTCATGCTATCATCTGGCAATACACGTCAGAGATAAGGGCTGAGCCTGTGACGCAAATCAGACAAGCCTCGCTATACCGTCAGACCCTTTGAGTAAGAAACTTGTGTTTTGCTGTTTGCTCTTTTTGAGATGAGTCACACACTGAAGCCCAGGCTAGACTATAACTTATTACCTAGATCAGATTACTTTCAAACCTGTGGCAAGCCTCCAGCCTTAGCCTCCAAAATGCCTGGCTTACCAGTGTAAGCATTTGCATTGAACTGAATTCCCACAAACTCTTCCTGTGTGTTGTCCTAATGCAAGCGTCTCTGGATTTCAGTCAGATAATGTCCCTTCTTCTTGTAGATTGTATGGTAAGATTGTCTTCCTCGGATAAAGCCTCCAGCATCCTAGTTGAAAATCAATCTTCATAATCCTTAGTTATGGTCTTTCATAACCATCATCACAATTGGCAATTATATAATTATTTCTATGGTCATTAATTGACTATTACTGTTGTCTCCAAGGCTATAAATTCTGTGAGGAGAATGCGGAGGTTTATATCATTTTCTAATGTCCTACCAGGCTGAGGGCATTGTTGGTCCAAAAAGCAGGTAGTAGCTGAATGATGAGTGAGGGAGTAAATGTGTACATGAGGAAGGCGTGGCTTATCTTAAGCTTAGATCTACCAACGCAGCGACATATGGGTCTGTGCACACGTAGCTACATACTTCAAAGCAGAATAAAAACTACTCAGTAAGGAAAAAATCAGCAATAAAAACACTGGCAAATAGAAAGCCTATTTCTATTTAGAGTCTGGAATGTCTCTTTCAGACAGTATGAATTAAAATGAGAAGATTTAAAAGAAAGATAGCATGACATTTATGTACATAAGTATGTATTGTGTGCACATATGTATGTATACACATGCAAAATGAAAGGGCCTTCCCGGAAATAGGAGGTGTTTAAAAGCATCGGGAAAACATACATGCTCCACCTGTGCCTAATGAATATTATGCAACATGAAGATTCAAAACGTATCTCTTCATTTTTTTTTCTTCAGCATGAGACATTTTACAGAAGAAAAGAGTAAAGCAGAGACAAAACAGAAAGATGCTGAAGAACGGGCTAAAGCTAAAACGGAAATTGAGGTGAGGATTGGCTAACCGACCTAGCTGTGACTCTCATGCACTGTGATGTGTGCAAGCATAGCATTTCAAATGCACTCTCAATATTGGCTAATATTAGCCTCAATACTGAAAACATGATTATAGCTATTGTTCTACACTTAGGACAAAATTACAACATTAAAATTTCTGAATCCGTTTGGAGGAAAACACTTGGTCATATTAGTAAATTAATTACACATTCTTAAGTCTATCTGTGCTAGATAGTTTTATATCAAATCTGACACAATTTAGAGGCATTTGGGGAAAGGGGATCTCAATTGAGAAAATTCCTCCACCACATTGGCTGTGGCCAAGTTTATGGGGCTTGTTCTATATTGATGCGAGGAGGCTCAGCTCTTCTATAAATGGTGCTACCTTGGGTCCCGTGTACCATAAGAAACTAATCTGTGGAAGCCACAGGGCACTACCTCATAAGAAGGCCGTCGCATCAGGTCCTGCCAGGAATCCCTTCCCCGACTTCCTTCAGTGGTGGGATATGACCTGAGAGCCGTAAACTGAAGTAAATCCTTTGCTCCCCAAGTTGTTCTTGGTTATGGTGCATCATCATCATAGATTACAGTTATACAAAGCGAAGCACTACGTGAGGATGCCGTCCATCTCTGTGTAACTGACCACTTAGTTCAATTTTCGCCTTGTGTTTTGCTCTTAAAACTAGATTACCAAATTCTTCTAACATTCCCATTTAAGTGTATTTGAACTGGTTTTTTTAAATTTATTTTTCACTTATAATCTCTCCCTACATTCCTTTCTTCCTCCCTTCCTCCCCCATTCTCTTTTAATAATCTAATTAATTTCATTAAATTTAATCTCTATTCAGCCAAATCCCCACAGACCTGGTTGTCAGTGACAAAGATTTGATTCTGTTATCCTTTATTATAAATATTAGTTGTGCTCCCATTTCTCAAGTATAAGCCTAAAGTCCCCTCAATGTTTGTGCATTATGACTGGTTTTCAAAGCCACCTTTTTAAAAATCGCTTTCAAAATCTTTCTCTCTTACTCAGCCAATTCTTAAATGCCACATTCATTGAAATATTAGATTTTCTCAAGAATATATGCTAGCCACTGCCTCTATGGCTATGACAATGGCAATTTCTTTTGGAAGATTTTTTTGCCATATAATTTTTCTGAATATAACCTCAGAATAGAACTCAATGAAAAGTTCTTGGAACTTCAAAAATCACTCTTTTTAAAAATATATTTTATTAATTTATTCATATTACATTTCAGTTGCTATCCCATCCCTTGTATCCTCCCATTCCTCCCTCCCTCCCATTTTCCCCTTACTCCCCTCCCCTATGACTGTGACTGACGGGGACCTCCTCCCCCTACATCTTTTCTTTGTGCTAACATGTACTTAATTCAGACCCATCTATACCCCTTAAATTTGTATGTGACAATTTTTTATTCATCTTGATTGTCTAGCAAAGAAAACTAAAACATATTCATATAGATAACTATAAATGTATTTGTTGAATTGTGTAACTATGAACACACGAATTACATAAGAACAAGGATAGAGTTATAATGTTTTTAATAGTCCTAAATCTTTAAAGTATTGTTGCTCACCTTTGATTCCCCTTGCTCAGTTTTATTTATGAGCAATGCTGAGAGTTACAGATGTACAACATAGTCTTGCACCTAAAACACTGCACTTTTCCTTGTTCAGAAACGCTGTAGTGAATTCAAGGATCGTGCAAAGAATGGAACGCTTTTCTGTACCAGAGAAAACGACCCTATTCGTGGTCTGGATGGAAAAACACATGGCAACTTGTGTTCCATGTGCCAAGCTTTCTTGTGAGTATGGAGTTTTGAGGTGACAAAAAAGAAGACTTTACACATGACCTAGTAGGGTTCGCTTTGTTTCATTTGTGGGGGAAACTGACTCAAAATAATTAAGGCAGTTGAGTAAGCTACAGGGACAATGTTAGTAGTACAGAGCTAGTACAGAGCTGGTGGTTAGTGCTTCGAATGACTTGCTTTAATATGCCTTGTTTTCTATGATTTTTCCATTTCTTGAATCTGCAGCCTTGTTACAAAATGAACCTGTATAAATATCTGAAGTTCCATGCATGAGCATATAGGCATCTCTGACATGGTTAGAGTCCAGCACTAGGACTGAAAAGAGTTAAGTTGCTCACAAGCAAACCTACTATACACAACCACAAACACCTATAAGATTACCTTAAATGGGACTTTACATGCCGTGAAACTTCTTAGAAAAGTTAGTTACTGCCGTTCTTTCACAATTTAGGATAACATATGTAATATTATTTTGCTGAACTCAAATTAAGTATTTGACACTATTTATAATGTTAAAATAATTTAACTTTTTGTTTTCATTGACAACCATACATGTTTATAGTATTATCAATTCACTGAAGATACAATATAACTTTGTTTTATGAGGCAAATTTTGGCTCTTTTAGCTTATTAGTGTATGGAATCATTGGACTGTATCCTTCTGTCTCACTTTTGTCTTTTAGACAAAGCAGCCATATGTGAGCACTATATTTAAGTGTAAATGAAGGCAAGAGGTACACAATACAGGAGATAGGCCAGAATCACAGGCAGAGGCAGTGCTGTACTCTGATCTTACATCATATCAGAGGCACTTCTGCCTCTCATCTTCCCTAACAATTAAGGTGTGTCAAGCCGGTGTGGAGGTGCACGCCTTTAATCTCAGCCCTCAGGGAGGCAGAGGCAGTCGTATCTCTGTGAGTTGGGCCAGCCTGGTCTACAAATTGAGTCTAGGACAGCCAGGGCTACACAGAGAAATGCTGTCTTGAAAACAAACAAACAAAAAAGTGTCAGTGTGCTTTCTTAAAGGCTTCTTCAGCCTCTAGATATGAGGTCACCATGATTTCAGTTTTGATACTTCTTTGGTGAATATTGGTCTTCTTTTTTCTCACCACGAACAGAAACATAGTTAATAGAAAACAAGTTTACAGACTTACTACTGCTGTCTTTCTCCTGAAGGGAGAAACTCTGAAGATATTGTAGGATGATAGCGTAAGGGAAGCAGTATCTTTACTTCCTGTTCCTATGTAGTGATGAAAGGACAAATCCTTCACCCCCAGCCTGAGAATGAAGATGAGATGAGAAAAGTGCAGGAATCAGCGGATCTTTTTTTTTTTTAATGCAGCAAAACAGAAGCTGAAGAAAAGAAGGATGAAGCTGGAACCAGAAACAGAAGAGGGTCTGAGAAGTCAGAATCATATGCAGTGAGTGAGATCCACCTTTAACCCTGTTTGCCACTGTAACTGGACATCTGCAAGAGCCTGGCAGAACGTCATAATCCTTCAGTCTGGGATGACGTTGAAATGAACATCATATGAAACCGATACACTCTTCCTGTGATGAGACAAACAATGTAAAGTGAAAAGAAATTACTGTCATGGGAGGTGTTGAGCTTTACTCCTGCTTCCAACAAAAAGGTTTTAGTCTTTGCAGACCACTTTCCAGGGACTTTCCCCATGTATCCTTGTTGTGATGGATTCTTGAAACTTCATTTTGAGTTAATTAAAAAGACAATATTTCATGAACGTTTGATTTAAAAGAAAGCCTAGCACTTACTCTGTGTGTGTGTGTGTTCACGCACATGTGTCCATCCATCCATCTGTCTGTCTGTGGGTTGTGCATTCATGAATATGCCTATGTATGTGTGGATGCACAGGTACCTAGGAGCAAAAGTGGAGATCAGAGGACAATGTGAATGGTTCTCTCATTCTACCATGTGCATTATGGGAATTGAACTCAGGTCATCAGGCTTGGTGACAACTGCCTTTACCCGCTTAGCTTCTCTCAGGTCAGAAAGCATGATTTTTTTTAAGTCTGAAATATTGTTATACTCATTTCTGGAGACGTGCATGTCTTATTGTCACCTACTGTTTTGATGATGAAAGTCTCTTAGTTGTTCTTCTAGACTGTCCTTTCCCTCACACTGTCATAGAGATAATACAGAAACTACTTGTGTAATGCTGTCTTGCTTAGAACCCACACATTGAGGCTGAGGAGGTGACTCACAGGGAACAGGTGCTGACGCCAACCTTGACACCTTGAGTTCAATCAAGGAAACTTCATTAAAAAAAATAAAGCTGGATATGGTCTCTTGCAATCTCAGCACTTCTATAGCAGATTGGAATGGGGAGACAGGAGATTTGCTTGGAAGTTCATTTACCAGATGGCCTAGATAGAGTTCACAGTGATGCCAAAACTGAATCTAAGAGCAACCTGGTCTGGACAAGGTGGACAGAAGGCAAGAACCAACTTCTGAATGCTTTCTCTGGCCTCTATAATGTGTGCCTTAAGACCTTCACACACACACACACACACACACACACACACACACACACACACATTCACACTGCTCATAAATTAGAAGATATATTTAAATATTTTCCCTTTCCCTTTTAAATATTCTCACCTTCCTTCCAGTTTCATCACTTACCAATGTTTATGCTTATTTCAAATTTTGGAACTACTCTAGGGCAAGTTGCTACATATCCTAAAAGTAAAGAGACTATTAAATATACACATTTCAATGATTTTTATCACCTGACAAAGCATGTGTTCATTGCCTCCAACTTTCTCCTTTATCATACAGAAGCTATGTGATGGATATCGCAAGTTCAGAAGGAATGGACAACTGTATTGTACCAGAGAGAATGACCCAATCAGGGGCCCCGATGGGAAAATCCATGGCAACACATGCTCCATGTGCCAGGCTTTGTTGTGAGTACAGCAGGAACCTATGGACTTGTGAAGGGTCTGGGGCTTGGAAACTACCGTGGGGAGATTTGGCGAGGTCTCTAAGTGGAGAAAACAATGCATGTTCCATGTGCCAAGCTTTCTTGTGAGTATGGAGTTTTGAGGTGACAAAAAAGAAGACGTTTACACATGACCTAGTAGGGTTTGCTTTGTTTCATTTGTGGGGGAAATGGACTCAAAATAATTAAGGCAGTTGGGTAAGCTACAGGGACAACGTTAGTAGTACAGAGCTGGTGGTTAGTGCTTCGAATGACTTGCTTTAATATGTCTTGTTTTCTATGACTTTCCATTTCTTGAATCTGCAGAGTAGTTACAAAATGAACCTGTATAAATATCTGAAGTTCCATGCATGAACATATAGGCATCTCTGACATGGTTAGAGTCCAGCACTAGGATTGAACAGAGTTAAGTTGCTCACAAGCAAACCTACTATACACAACCACAAACACCTATAAGATTACCTTAAATGGGACTTTACATGCCGTGAAACTTCTTAGAAAACTTAGGGATCTTTCAGCATGGAGGGTCACATTTAACTTGCTAAAGAGAAACAACAACAACAACAAATTGAGAGCTTTCAGATTATGGCTATTGACAGAAACAGTACAGAGTAGTCAGGAAACACACAAAAAGAAGTAATACATGAGCTCACTTATATGGAGATTTTTCTAAAAATCCAAATGGTAGAAAGGAGGAAAATAGTGGTTCACAGTGGCTGGAGAAGTGGAAGGTTTACAGTGTGAATGAGGAGATGCTGGGTGAAGAATGTAATTGTAGTTGGGCAGGAAAAGCTCCTCTTTCATATCATGTTCTGGAGAGAATGAAGCCTTTCTAATCCATTCACTAAAAAGAAAACTAATGACAAGCTTGATGTACAGGGCTTCTGGCCTACCTGAGGATAGTCAAAACAATGAGCCCATGAGTATAAAGCATCCTTACTAAGGGAATAATAATATTTGTTTCCATATCATCTCTTTCCCCCACTTCTCTCACAGCATCCAAGAAGACAAAGTGAGAGCGAAGGTTAAAAGAGAAGCTGCAAAGGTAATTTTCTCAGATCTATTGCTGCTGTACCCCAACTTTTGGACTCCCCAATGGCATGGTGTTCTAGTTTTCTCACTAACAGAAGTGGTTGCTGTCTAAACTTCATGCCTGATGGAAACAAACAGGACTTTTAACATTAATACACATTCCAGTCCAGCTTCTCAGGAGGCTCATTTGAGCCCAGAAGTTCAAGACCAGCCTGAGAAACGAGTAAGACCAGTGGCTAGTGGGTGGGCGTGGGAGAGGAGGAGTGTCCCAAGGAGAAGAGAGATCCTAACGCAAATATGGTCATGACTAGATGCTTGCAAAGTTCCAGCTTTACTTCATTATTGCTAAATATGTTGAGGCTTATGACTTTGTAAGGGATTTTTCCATGCATTTTGATTTTATTAGATTCAGTTTGTTAGGCCCAGATTATTAGTACTTAACATGTGCTGTTTACAAAGATTAATGTACACAATCCACACCTTTAAAGCACACCAGGTGCACAGGACAAGATTGCAATTGTTCCAACTTAACAGTATCATGCATCTGCGTTGTCATATTTGTCGTGGGAGAAGTCCTAGCTTTCTTAACCCCAGTTACCATTATTACTCATTTTGACTTCCAATCATTCTTAGTCTTCTTCCTTGATTTTCCAAATTTACTATTTCGTAGGTCAGAAAGACAAATATGTCTGTGTATAGATGACAGATTACTTCCACTGAATAACAATTTACAAGATTTCCCCAATGTGTATTTTGAGAATCCTTGAATATACAAGCTTAGTCATTATTAGGGGGAAATGTGACATGTCTAAAAGTTCACCTTTAAAGTGACTCATTAGAAAAATCATATTTTGTTAGCTGGAACTATCTTTTCAGTAGTAATTTAAGTCTAAAATGTTGACTGTCCATTGTATTTGGTTAGTTATTGAACCCCATCACTCTTAATACCCTTCTGCTTCTCTTCTCTCTGATTGTGCTTCTCTAGTTCATGTGCACATGCTCTGTGCCCAGATGAGCATCCCCTCCTGATGATATGTCACACTCTCCACGCATCAGACTTGTTCTCTGCTTCTAAAACAAACATTAATTATTTCTTATCTGGTCATGTTTGTCCCCTTCTTTCTTGGAATATTGGACACAAGTGATAGCTCAGAAAAAACCCCAGGTCCTCTGGGAAGCTTCTTCCTGGGGCTCACTTGATTTCTTACCCCGGGATATTTCGTAGGCTT
Source organism: Acomys minous (assembly GCF_964271855.1). Classification (NCBI taxonomy): domain Eukaryota; kingdom Metazoa; phylum Chordata; class Mammalia; order Rodentia; family Muridae; genus Acomys; species Acomys minous. Next base: position 42,057,671 of record NC_140486.1, on the reverse strand, counting down.
TACATGCTGCAGCATGCAGCACAACACAAGTGCAGATGTATCTATTGGTATCTACTAAAATATTCTGCCTTATTCTGAAGCCCAATTTTAAAGATCCTCACTAATGACCACGTTTATACTTCTACAAATGCCAGGCCCATCTGGAACTCCTTTCCTTCTTTAAGAGATATAATTAACTTTGTTCTTGCAAATCTCATATAGTGTGCAATGAAATGTGATCTTATCCATCCTCTATTTATCCTTCTACCTTCTCTTGTATGCTAACACTTCCCCTTGCAGCTTCATGTCAGTCCTTTTACTTTTCTGATAACCAACTAAATTCAGTTAGAGCTGTCAATATATATATGCATGAGTTTGGGACCATTCACAGGAACATGGAGCATACCAGTGGCTACACCAGCCAAAGAAGAATGACTATCTCTCCCTTGCAAACTATCCACCGTCAGTAACTGCTCCTTAATAAGGGTGGAGCCTAGGACAACCTTGCCTGGCTCTACTGGAATGTGGCTGGCTGTTTCTTGTGCAGCCGGCCACAGCTGCTCTAAGTTCACAGATGATGTTCATAGATAAGTTCATACCATATCCAGCAGATAGCATTTCATCATAGTCCTTCCCAGTCTCCAGATCTTATCAATTTTCCACCTCCTATTCAGTGATGTGCCCCCAAGCATTGGCAGGGAGGAAGTTAATTGATGAAGGTATTCCATTTAAAGCTGAAGATCAGTCTCTTATTGTAGGCATTTTGGTCAGTTATGTACGCCTAGTGTGAAAGTCTCTTACCAAAGTTGAAGTCAGTTTGAGTCCATGGGTATAAACATAACTATTAAGAGGACAGTTTAATAACACGGTCACTTATTGAAATAACAAAATCAGGTTATACCTTAGGTCCTGTATCTTCCTTAGCCATAGGCTTTTGAACAGAATTAAAGCATCAGGCATAAAATTCCCTTGTGTTGAGAAAGCTTCAAGTCCTATCAGAAAGAAGTTAGTTATTCCATAACAGCTGTGCCACTGTTGCACCAATGCATTCATCTTGTCTGGCAGGTGGGTATCCTAGAATGTGATTTGAGCACTGAGTAAGATTTCTTTCCTCCAGAAACTTAAATAACATCCTTTGGTACTATGAAAGCTAGGCATCAGGAAGGAATTTCCCAGTCAGTTCGAGACTCATTTTCTATTTCTTGTAGCCAAAGTTTGTGATGTCTTTAACAGAAGTTTTGCCATGTGGTTATGGCAATAGCCTATATTGCTTTAGACATTTCTAGAACCTCCATAACCAGTAACTTACAGAGATATATCCCGTGCTTTGTACTGCATTATTTATTTAATACTAGAGACAACGTTGTGTATCCATCAAGGGTATTTTGTTCCAATTATTCTTGTATAATGTTGTATTTTGAAATTAGCTTACTCACTAGTGGGTTTCTGTAACACTTTCTCCTGTACATTTAGTTGTGTTTAACCTACATGTTATACCTCCCTCTCCCCAACCTCATTCTCAGCCCCTAAGCCTGCTTGATTCTTTAACACCATAGTAATCCATCCTCGTCTGTCATATTGCATGCATTCTACAATCCCTCCAATTATATTTTAATTGGGTTGTGAAGTAGTAGGCTTGTACATGGTTTATTCCTCCCCCATATATATATACCTGTGCTCTTTCCTGATAAAGGCTTTTCACCCTTAATATGCAATAACTCTACTTCTGCTGCACCTACAATCTATTGTCTCTCTCCCTCACTGTATACTCACGCCAAAGGTCCCTTTCTGTTTACCTGGTTTCTTCTTTGATCCAATTTAATCACCCCTGTGAAACAATATATTGAAACCTATGATCCACATATGAGAGAGAACATACATCATTTGTCTTTGAGGCCCCAAGTTATCTCATTCAGTCTAATTTTTCCCATTCCTTCAGTTACCCTCCTGGTTTCAGTTTCCTTTACAGCTGAATAAAACATTGTTTTTATGAGCTCTCGATAAGCACTTCATTCTTTGTGATTTATTACATTATTACTTGTCTTTAAAATTTTTTTGAATCACTGAACATTATTTATTACTCATAGTAAGATAAAGATATAGGAAAAGTAGTAACTACTTTACAACTCATCTCTTCCATTTTGCAGAAAATGTGCAGTGAGTTCCAAGACAAAGCAAAGGATGGAATGCTCATGTGCACCAGGGAAAATGACCCTGTTGTTGGCCCAGATGGAAAAATGCATGCAAACAAGTGTGCCATGTGTGCAAGTGTGTTGTGAGTAATCACCTTCGTATCTTCACCATTACTCTTCCCTGGCTTTGAGATTCCAAGATGCACCATGGATTGTATGCTAGGAAAATCTTTAAAGGAGATGGACATAATATTAAGCAATATTGAATACAAAAACGACATTATTTTCTATTCTCTTATCCTTCTATCTTCTAATTATGTCAAGTGCCTAGACTCAGCACAAAATGTTTATAGTACTTGACTGTCTTCGTTTACAACAAAGAGAGAGTACAAGGCTCAAATGAAATCAAGTGTTTTATTTGTCTTCTCTCCAACTCTGATAATCTGTGATTCTGTGAATATATTTAGATACATGGTTAAAAAGCCAGGCATGGTGGTGCACACCTTTAATCCCACCACTCGGGAGGCAGAGGCAAGCAGGTGGCTGTGAGTTCGAGGTCAGCCTGGTCTTCAAAGTAATCTAGGACAGCCAAGGCTACCAAACAAAGCAAAACAAAAAAAAACAGACAGATAAGTGGTTAAAAAGAAAGTTGAGTGGATAACTGTGGGTCTAGTGTATAAGGACTGTTAAAACACCTGACCGAGACGGGATAGAGCACACTGTAATTATCCTTTTCAGACAAGCCTTACACTCTGCCAGTGAAAGGCATGTTTCAGTAAGTACCTTAGTGGAGAGTAAAGCCCTTAAGAGACAAGTTCATGAACTTAAATGACTGTCAAGCTAGTGAAGGCCTTCTAGGACTTTCTTTTGATGAGTGCAGTGTGTCCAATTGTTGCCAGATTTCTCTTATAGGACAGTAAGAAGGCATCCTGTTCCAGTTCTATGCTACAGTCGTGGTTGCAGACCACTAACACTCAGCAGTGAACTTCTGAGGTTACTGATCTCCCAAAAGTCATCTCAAAATAATGTTGAAAGATAATCTTCAAATTATGGGGCTAGAATTCTTGCACTGCATCACTCGGCTCCCCTTATATTCAAATGTAAAGCACAAAGTTATTGATCACCTCAGTCTTCAGTCTTCACAGATTGGTCCATCTATAAGAGTATGTTTATAATTTCTTTAAAAAGGAGACAGAGAGTAAGTGGATCAATTGAATAAGGAATGGCCTAAGATCCATTCCTTATTATCATCAATGATATCATTGTTAATTGGAAGGAAAAAGTTTCATGATTTAGAAGAAAATCATTATAATCGTAACTTCTTGAAGGATGAAACTGGTGGCCTACAAAAAATATTGTCAGCAGAGGATTTTACATACTGGTAAAAAAAAATGTGTGATTTCAGCTGGGCAGTGGTGGCACACGCCTTTAATCCCAGCACTTGGGAGGCAGAGGCAGGTGGATCTCTGTGAGTTCAAGGCCAGCCTGGTCTACAAAGCAAGTTCAGGGTAGCCAAGGCAACACATAGAAACCCTGTCTTGAAAAACCAAAACCAAAACAAAACAAAAAAGTGTGCTTTTGTCTTTCTTATTACTTTTTGCAAAGTTTTCTTTGTATCTTGTCCAAAACAATCACACCTCGTAAGACAAAACGTTTTTCCCTGAACACTTTTATATATTCATTTTCTTCTTCTTCTTCATTATCATCATCATTTGTGTGTGTGTGTGTGTGTGTGTGTGTGTGTGTGTGTGTGTGTGTGTTTGTGTGCGCACGCGCCACAGTGCACATATAGATCTCAAAAGACAACTTTCTGGCGTTATTCTTTTCTTCCATGATGGGTTCCAGGGATTGTGCTCAAGTAATCAGGCTTGCATAGAAAGCACTTTAGCTGATGAGTCATCTCCCTGACCCAATACCCAGAAGGCTTCCAAGGAACTGGATGGGACACTCTATTTCTTCTGGAAATATATCAGAGTTATTGGAGAATTGAACTTAGTTTGTGTCTTCTATTGTAGCCTACTAGAGGAGGAAGAGAAGAAAAAGAATGAGAAGGTTGGAAAGTTGAAGAGAGAAGCAATACAGGTATGTGCTTCGGGTCATCAGGCTGCACACAGCCACAGTCAGCATTCCTCTTGGCCAAATTGTTAGTTTCAGAAGCCTTAATGGCAATGTCAAGTGGAAACATATATTTGTCCTCATTTCTAAAATACTCTCTGTCTTCCATATTACATGTATTTATTCTTATCTCGTTTGCTGATGTTCAACAAGCTGGACTTCAAGCTTTCATATACTCCTTTCCTCTAGTGTTTCTTTATTTGGAAGATCTTTGTGTATGTGGTGATGATAATGGTGGTGGTGGTGGCAGCCCTCTCTCTCTCTCTCTCTCTCTCTCTCTCTCTCTCTCTCTCTCTCTCTCTTTCTGTGTGTGTGTGTGTGTTTGTGTGTGTGTGTATGTGTGTATGTGTATGTATGTATTTGAATGTTTGTGTGTCTGTGTACATGTGTGTGTATATGTGTGTGGAGTGCATTCCCATGCATGTGTGGTTATGCAACTCCTCTATGGGAAAGTGGAGGCCAGAGTGAGACAGTTATCACTTCTGTGCCTACTGCTCTTTGACAGGGTCTTTAACTTTCCTGGAAGCTTTTCCTTTCATCTAGGTAGGCTAGCTGGATGTAAAGTCCTGGGGATCAGTCTGTCCCCCTTCCCACAATACTGGAGTTACAGGCACACACAGACATGCTTAACATTTTTTGTGAGAGCAATGGATAAAAAGTAGCTATTATTCTGCATTCCATCAATTCCTTTACCCATCCAAGACACTAAATCGTTATTCCTTTTGTCTCTCAAAGTTACCACATAAAAATAGTGTTTAAGCTGAATATTTTCTAATCATTTTAATAACAACAACCTTACATTTCAAGCAATGTGTTACTTAAGCCTGTGAACAGAGTGCCAGCTAAAGCTGGCATTTGAGATCACTTTGTGCTGTTGTGTTGCATGACATCACAGTTTTCAAATGGAAGGAGGTGGGGGAAGTTTTTGCAGTGTTTATTGATGGGGTTCTCAAATCTACTTCCTTTGACAGGAGCTATGTAGTAAATATCGTCCCCAGTTAAAAAATGGCCGGCTCCACTGCACCAAAATGAATGGCCCAATTGAGGGCTTGGATGGGACGATCCATGAAAACATCTGCTCTATGTGTGAAGCCTTCTTGTGAGTACAGCTGCGGCCACTACTGTTGAGTGTCAGATGTGGGCATGGCATTGCCTGCAACCTCCTCCAGAACACTGATAAATGAAGCCTGTCTTTCTTCGTGCTGAGTTTGGGGATATATTATCAAGTCACATGCTGACAGAGCTTCCTTTCTACTTCTTCAGTGTTCTGAAGAGCATTTGAATTACTGCCATGGTAGGGCCATGTGCCAATAGCAGATCTCCACAAAGTTGATGATGGAAAAGTGCTGGGTCTTGATTTATCCAGGTTGATAGGTCACTACTATAACTAATACGAAGTGGAATCATTAGAAGACAACAAGTTGAATGTTGGTTAATACTTCATCATTTTTCTAGTTGCTTTCTGGGAAGAAAGATAACTTCTTATTCATCAAAATATAGTGGGAGATATGTCTGCTGGCTTGTGATGGCAGGAAAGGGTATTCACTTACCTTTCAGTTGCCAAGCTAAGTTTGTAGAGAAGTAATAAAATAGTCTATGAGATTTCTTTCTATGTATGACACTGTGCATTGGTGTTAGAAATAATTCTTTCCCACCCCTTTCTTTTAGCCAGCAAGAAGTAAAGGAAAATGAAGCTGGCTCCAGAGCACGGGCTAAGAGAGAAATTAAGGTAGTTGTCCTGGGATGTTCAAACCACAACGGAAACGTCCAATGTGCCTATTTTGCTGTAAACATCACACGGAATTATTGAAGACCCTAGCTGGGAGGAAACTTGGGGGTCGTATAGTCCAGAGTTTCACAAGAGTTTTTTTCTGATTGTATATTTGCATTAGCTTACCAAGCAGTAGGTTCCCATAAGACTTTAATTGTGCAACTTAACTTTTAGTTAACCATCTAGCCACCAAGTCCTGTTCTTAATAAGCAGAGAATATATTATTTCATTTTGTGTCCATGGAGCCTCTGCCACTACTACCAACTCTACAGCCATGACTATAATACAGCCATAGAATTACAAACACATTAGTCTTTATTCATAAATATCGGGGTCATGGGAAACAGGTAGCCAAACTTTGATCACTGTACACAGTTTCGTATTTACTTCATTATCAGATTGTGCAGTAAAAATTTAAATCTATAAAGAAGGAAGACTTTGACTACAAAACTAGTGTTTTACTGGATTAGCATCCATATTTCAAAATTCTTACAGGGGAGGAGAGAGAAAAAGAGAGAGAGAGAGAGAGAGAGAGAGAGAGAGAGAGAGAGAGAGAGGACAGAATTTAAATGTAGAATTCCTGACTCCTTCCCCCGAAACCCAGCATTGTTTCTAAAACATTTTTTGGTTGTCACTTATGAAGAAATAAATTTTTTAAATGCAGCATCCCCAAGAAATATTTTGGTGGTTCAGAATGACTAACTCAAGGTAACTTACTGCAGTGCGTGGTGATTTCTCTACACCCATCAAAGCCCATGAGCATTAAAATCAACTCTCTGAAGAACCACTGAGTTTGAACCTGTAGGATTGCTTGCTTACAGTTGAATTGCAAGCAAATGTGAATCCAAACTTGAAAACAAAATGAGTGATTTAGGTTTCCAATGTCCTCAAGAGAAGGTCCCTCAGTATAATGCAGTTTCCACCTACACACTAGCTTCATCAGACAAAATCTAGTGTCTATTTTGTTTCTAATTATGGTCAGTCAAGGGATCTGGCCATGAACAATGAAGAGAAAAGCTAGGTGGGAAGTATATTCTCTTATCTTTACTAAATTTTACCTTGGGATAAGAGTTTTAGGAGAAATGGAAAATCACTCCTAATTGCCATCAGTTATTAACCCTAGGATATCAAGTGATTTTTTAATACATTTGTCTCTTCATATTTCATGGCTAGCATCTACTGGGCACTTTCTAGATGTTAGTGACTATGCATTTACAAATATTGACTGCACATTAACCATTATTTAAATCATAAATAATATTTTTATTTCCATTCTATAGATGAAGCAATTTCATTTTTTTTCTTTCTTTATTAATTTATTCAGATTACAACTCAATTGTTACCCCATCACTTCTATCCTCCAATTCTTCCCTCCTTTTCACTTTCATCCTATTCCACTCCCCTAGGTCTATGACTGAGGGGGGACCTCCTCCCCCTCTATATGGTCATAGACTATCAGTCTCATCTTCATAGCCTGCTTATACTTTCTTTGAATGCCCTGAGGCCTCCCCATCCAGAGGAGGTGGTCAAATATGGAGCACCAGAGTTCATGTCAGAGTCAGTCCCCGCTCTCCACATAACTGTGGAGAATGTGCTGACCATTGGCTAGATCAGAGTAGGGCTTCAATGTTTACTCCTTGTATTGGCCTTGGTTAGTGCAATAGTTTGAGCTGACCCCCCTGGGCCCCAATTCTCCATCACCATCTTCTTGTAAGTTTCTATGACCCTCTGGGTCCTTCTATTTCCCCACCTCCTGTATTTCTCTTACCTCTAGTCCCAGTGGGATGTCCTCACATGTATCCCAATCTCCTGGTAAGTGAAGACTTTCATGGGACATGTATTTTGGGCTAGTGTCCACTTATAAGTGAGTATATACCATATGAGTCTTTCTGCTTCTGGGTTAACTCACTCAGTATGATCATTTCTAGTTCCATCCATTTGTCAACAAATTTTGGGAATTCCTTGTTTTTAATAGCTGAGTAGCATTTCATAGTGTAAATGGACCACAGTTTCTTTATCTATTTTTCAACTGAGGGACATTTAGATTGCTTCCAGGTTCTGGCTATTATGAGTAAGGCTGTTATGAGCATGGTTGAGTGTATGTCTTTGTTGTGTGGTGGAACATTTTCTTGGTATATTCCAAGGAATGGAATAGCTGAGTCTTGAGGAAATCCTATTCCCAGTTTTCTGAGAAAGCGCCAGATAGATTTCCAAAGTGGTTGTACAAGTTTGCATTCCCACCAGCAATGAAGAAGTGTTCCTCTTTCTCCACATCCTCGCCAGCATGTGGTGTCACTTGAACTTTTGATCTTAGCCATTCTGATGGGTGTAAGATGGAATCTCAGAGTCATTTTGATTTGCATTTCTCTGATGACTAAAGATGCTGAGGATTTCTCTGTGTTTCTCAGCCATTCGATATTTCTCTGTTGAGAATTCTCTGTTTAATTCTGAGTCCCATTTCTCAATTGGGTTATTTGGTCTTGTCCCCATCAGTCACAGTCATAGGGAAGGGGAATGGGGTGAAAGCATGAGGGAGGGAGGAAAGCATGGGATGGGATAGCAATTGAAATATAATATGAATGATTTTATTTTTCAATAAAAAAAGAAAAAAATTCAGTAGAAATATTTTAAGAGAATTTACAAAAAAAATGCAGCCCTGGCAATGCCTTCAATTAGTTCTGTTGACACATCTGATTTATATATTAGTAAAATGACAGACATACCATCAAGCTATTGAAATCTAAATAATTTGAAGGATATTTAACCTACATACATTTGAATGCCAGATGTGTTTTATACCACATACAGATATACTTCATGCTGTAACAGTGATCATTTTCATAGCTTCAAAATGAAGATAAGACATACATGTTTTTAATGTTTGTTAATTAAATCATCTAGAAACATTAATAGAACATTGTATGATTTACATTCACCAATTTTTTAAAATCTTATAAGCTTTGTTAGGGTTCTTTTCAAATTCTCCTCAAAGCAACTCTGTAGCTAACTTGTTGGAAGTATCTGTTAGAAATTTCATTTAGGGATGAACCATCTGAAAGGCAGGTCTTAAAATATTAGAAGTGTTAAAATATCCTTGTCATGTATTATGTTAATGGGATCATGAAAGTATGGATGACAGATTAACTCTGAGTTAATTACATCTTTCCTGATAAATGATGTATCCACTGTCAAATCTATGCTTTATCTTAGAGTTGCAATTAGGAAGAAAGTACATAGGTTTTTCTTCAGACCATGAAGGTCTTTGATTTTAAGATATGCATGCTATTTTATTGCATCAGGACAGAATAAAGATAAACAATAAACCCCTGAGCAAGGATTACTGCCAATTCTCAAAAAGTGCAGCCTAATGGCAGTGAGATGCTCATGCAGTAAAAGAGCTTGCCAGCGAGCCTGGTAATATGAATCCAATTCCAAGGATTTACATAGTAGAACAGGAGAACGGACTCCTATAAGTTGTCCTCTGATTTCCACTTATGAGTCATGGTACATGGACACACACATACATGTAAAAAATATGTAAATGAATATCCAGGGTATTAAGAGATTCTTACATGCATGTCGATTCAGAGCTCAATTCCAAAGTGAATGAACCACAAAGCCTTTCATATGTCCAGAAAGCTTGGTAAGAATTGAATGATAAAGCCACCAGAGGTGGGGAAAATCCTTTGGTCATTGTTTACCTCTCCCAGAAAGTGCCAAATAAAAAGCCAACAAAGTGATATCAAATAAAACGTTTAAATCTTTCCAATTCTCTTCTTCTTTTAGGTTGACTGCAGTGAGTTTCAGAGTCTTTTAAGAGGTGGAGAACTTTTCTGCACACGAGAAAATGACCCTGTGCGTGGCCCAGATGGCAAGACCCATGGCAACAAGTGTGCCATGTGCAAGGCTGTCTTGTGAGTACTAGACCACAATGCTATTCCTATTGTGAACCAGGAAACTGGGAGAGGCACAAGCCTGCTGACTTACACACATATAATATTGCATACAACAGACACAAAGGCAGCCCCTCCTGTGAGTCATGTTAGTGGGAACAGCAACAAGTCTACAGACTTACATATATAAAATTGTATATAAGAGGCACACAGTGCTGTTCCTGTTGGGGGTTGAGAGAGGCAACAAACCTGCAGATTTACACATATATAATATTGTATATGACAGACACGTAATGTGGTTCCTACTGTGACTCAGGAGAGTGGTAGAAACAACAAGGAGACGTACACATATATAATATCATGAGACACACTATACAGTTCCAATATCTCAGCAGTATGTGTCGGGAAAATGAGAAAGCCAATAATCCAGGCAAACTACACATATAAAATATTATACATATAATATTATAATATTGTGCGTATAATATTGTACATACAATATTGCACATATAATATTGTAAATGGCATTACTTTCATGTAAAAGAAATAAATAATCACCTGTAAAGTATATTCAAATGACTCTCTACTCTTCATCCCCAATATTTATAATTCTAGAAACAGGATACTACTAGACTGTTGCACTTTTATTACTACTCACAGTAAATAATTACATCTTTCCTGATAAATGATGTATCCACTGTCAAATCTATGCTTTATCTTAGAGTTGCAATTAGGAAGAAAGTACATAGGTTTTACTGGTCACTCTGTACTGTATTTTTAGAAATGTTATATTCCAAGAAATAAACATGAGTAATGCCTCACACAAAGCTTAGAAGTACATCTGAAATATGTAAGTCATTCAAGAGACATTTACTGAGCACCTACAGTAATCAGTGTGCATAAAGATTAAACAAAGATGAGTAAAATGGATTCTTCTCAGAGATCATATAATTCTGAATTCTTTAAGCCTTTGCTACTCACAGCCCCTTTTCACTGAGAAAGTTTTATTGCACATCTCAATATATAAAATAAATACACTAAACAAATACTTATAACTATCATAAAGAACTTCAAATAAGACAATTATTTACTATATATTTAATTAGAAAAAATCATATGAACAAGTGGTATCATTCAGTTGTATATTAAAAATTAAATCTCGGCTGAATATTTCATACTGTAAAACACAAACCATCTTAAATTTTTTTCAAAGTTGATTAATATTTCGATGTTTTTAATTATCAATGTGATAATGCAATTTTGCATAAATACATAACATTACGTGGCATAAGTCAATTTAGAAATTATTGGAAATCCTATGCTAATTTGAAGCCAAAATATATTTGAAATTATTTTATTAAATACAAGTCAACAACTGATAGAGTAATTTCTACAATCAAACATTCTAATATAATGCAATCAAAAGATGAACTACTTTGCTTTATCTATACTGAAGGATAATGGGAGGAGATAATTGAAAGTCTTTAGTTCCCATAATTAGTAAGTATCATCCTGTAAAAATATAAAAGTTTTAATGTACAGAAAAACAAAACACTTCAGTTTGTAGCCTGTAATGGTTTTGAACCTGAACTGAGATATTGGGCAATTTCCCTATGGCTCTGAGAGGTTGACAAGCCTCACAGTGGGAAGTGTGCATATTGTGTGTTCAAAACAAATGCTTCAGAGAAGTTCCATGAGGCGATATGGGCAGTGATGGGGATTTGTTGCAGATTTCATTGGAATTAATTTTTGATCACCACACATTCAGAAGTCTTTGATGTTACCAAATTTTTTATCACCCACGTTCACTTACTTAACCCCTGTGGGCTACGAGTGGTTCACTGGCTCCTGCCTGGATTTAAGGTTAATGAAATACAAAGGAGGGATTGTTTTTTAAAAAAAAAAACAGTGCTCATAGGTGGCTTTGGTAATTCAGAGAAGGAGCATCAAATAGAAAAATTTAGGTAGAAATAGACCTGGATGCTACAAGTTGGGTAAGATATATAAATGACATGGCCATGAAGAGAACAGACCCTCATAAGATCTAAATTAAGAAATCTGTGGTATGTAAGGAGCAAACAATTAGAAAATAGGAACTTTACTGAGTTTCAATATTAAACCAAGGATTTTGATGTTAGTTCTACTTGTCATGGGGGCTGCAGAAATGTTTCAGTTTGGAGATGAAATGGTAGAAATATGACCCATTGATGAAAATGCAAACCATGATGACCAAGAAAAAGGAGAAGGGAGAGTCTAGTATTCTGAATGCTGCTGGTGTGAGGGGATTGGTATCCAGTGAGGGACAGCTAGAAGAAGAAGAAGAAGAAGAAGGAAAGACACAATGGTTCAGGTGAAGGCCAGTGATGATAGAGAAATGTTAAAGGGCAACATCTATGCAAACTGGAAGAAGGAATCCAGTTGAAGTTGATGCCATTGTTTTGTTTTTGAGAAGCAAACAATATATGAGAAAGATATGTTTTTTAGTCCACTTGGACATGAAAAGAATTTAAGAAACAAAGCTCAAGGTCTTGATCAAATGTTTAGGAAACACTAAAATTAGCTGGTAGATAAATATATGTTTGGTTTTTTTCTAAGTATGATAAAAAAAACTTTGCCAAGCATAAGACTCTGCCCATAACATATGTGTTAAATAAACACCAATACATTTTTGTCTAGATTCAATGTTTGATAGATTCATAGAAACGTGCTCTTCCTTTGGTAAACTATTGTTCCTTCCACTCCCTAACATGCAGTGAGAAAGAAAATGAAGAAAGAAAGAAGAAAGAAGAGGAAAATCAGAGAATCAGTTCAGGGCATGGTTCCAGTGGTGGGAACCAGAAATCTAAGGTAAGAGTAAACCCTAACTTCTACAGCCAGAGTGAACAGAACTCAATGCCAGTGGGATTGTACCTGGGCATGAGGAAAAGGGAAAGGCAGGGAGCGCTGAGGCCAAACAAGTCCTTGGAAGAACTCAGTCTTCCAGTTCTGCCTGTAGGGGAAGGCATTAGCACTTTCTGTTGCTGTGAATTTTTAGCTTCTTAAGATTGGAAATAATTAAAGATTGTGAACCTACCCAGTCTCCAGACCCTTCGTTAGCACTCTAGTCCTTAGACAACATTCATTCTTCACTTTCTTTCCCTATTCTTGATGACTGTGGATGAGGCTGTCTTTGATTTATCCTTTCTACCCACCAAGGCAGGACAGTATAATAAAAGAGAACAGACTATGGAGTCTATACAATTGCCCCCTTACGAATATGGACTTTCCAGCTTTGAACAAATTACCTCATCTCTCTTACCTTGAGAGAGGAAAATAATTTCGGCATGGTTGAGCACATTTGAAACATTCCACAACATTAGCATGAAACTATGGCATGCTTTGCAGCACCATTTCACAAGATTCCTGCCACCCATTCACCTTTCCGTGCCCTTGGAGAGACCAAGGCCATCTCTTTGCTCCCAAATTCACTATCTGTGATAAAATCTGTCTTTTCTGTTTTTTCCCCTAGCTTCTGCTTTAGGATCATAAATTGTCACTCTTAGGACATAGACACACTCAGGTTGTCTACCCTCTCCAGATAGTGGAAGCTATCTGGTAGACACACTGTTTTATTCTGCCTAAATTTTCAAAAATGGAATGCTATTTGATCGAAGCATTACATATCTGAACAAGCAAAAATGTAGACTTGGTCTTTAGTATACACTTTTCTGATCCTTGAATGTGCTATCAGACCTTAGCCACATTACAGTTTCCCGGTATAAATATTTAAACAACAACATTAAAAGCTATGAAAACTGACCCCCCCCATAATCAGAATATGGATGAATCTAGCCCCACTCCCTTTCTCTGTGGACAGAACCCTACATGACAAAATTATTTGCAAGGGTAAAATGAAAGAACGTTGCTGATTGCTTCATGAACTTAGTAATAATACGATAGAGTAAGTAACTATGTTTCCTCCCTTTTCAGGAGGAATGCGCTCAATATTGGGAAGGCATGAAAAGTGGAGAAATCAGCTGTACTCGGGAGAGCGACCCTGTGCGTGGTGCTGACGGGAAACCATACAACAACAAATGTATCATGTGTAAAGAACTGTTGTAAGTGCTTCTCGTGGCAAGCGTGTCTAAAAGGCAGCCATGCATTTCTCCTGCGTTGATGGCATATCTCCTGTTCTGTGGCTCCCTCTAAAAATGTTCTTTTCATTAATCGCAATGGTCTTTCCCCTCTTCTAATTCCTAAGGATGCCTCCAAAGGGGGCATGTAATCAAGTGGCTGATTATCCCCTTTGCCACCATAATTCTGTGACCTCTAAATGTCATCAGGATAGGAAGTTATTCATTGCTTTTACCTAATGAGATTTCACCATGGCCATTTGGAATAGCTGACCAGTGTTTAAGAGAGATGGTTTAATGCCAGGTATGTGAAGCACACCTAACTACAGAAACAGGAGTTATTGAGTCTATGTATTTTCCTTTGGTGAATGGTATGAGAGTATTTCATGACATAGTTCAGCCACCTTGATTCATGATGTTAGGGTTGGGAACACAATGATTGCTAGTTCCACTTATAAACTGAGATAGTCCTAGGTAGCCCTGAACATTTATGGGTGCTTTTAGTTGTAGCATTTAATTGTTATATGATTAGCAAATATGTAACGTCCACCCACAAAGCACTATTCATTCGTTCTTCATATTTCTGAAGGCTATGTGATGAACTCTCATCCAAATGTTGATAGTCTACTAGTGAGAAAATGAAATTGGTGTTCTTAAAGGTCTCATGAAGAATGAATGGGCCTGCAGGGCTCTCACTACAGTCTAGGTCTTCTCTGCACCAGCCTAGAGTTTACTTTGTATTATGATCATTTATTATATAATGTGGATATAGGACTTGGATCTGGTTTGCCAGTGGCCTTCAAAGACCTTTCTGTCTCTGACTCTCCATTGCTGAGATTATAACTACTTTCTATAAACCTCTGCTTTTGATATGGATGCTGGGGATTTGAACTCTGCCCCACATGTTTCTGAGCTATCTCTCCAGGCAATTACTAGAAGTTTCTGACTTGGAGGTATGACTATCAGTAGAATCTTGCCATGATGTGGCATTATAGGCACCCTCTTTTTTCAACAGTTAACTTGGTTTAAAAAATTATGATATGAGTTTGTTTGAATTATTTCTTCATTGCTCTTTTTAAAATATCTATTTGGGACCATGCTCTAAGAAATAATATATAAAGATATTTCTTAACCTCAAAATTGTCGACCACGCATCTGGTATATTAACAAACACTGGAGATGAGTTTGGATACTAACGGTGCAGACTGTAACCCAGTGATTTGATTATGTACTTTTTGGTGAGGAGGCTTCTTACCCTGGAATCTTAGTAACGGAACAGGCTGTGGCTTTCAAGGAGTGAAGACACTCACCATGAAAGGGAAGGTTTAGAACATAGGCCTGGCTGGAGAGATAGCTCAGAGGTTAAGAGCACTGACTGCTCTTCCAGAGGTCCTGAGTTCAACTCCCAGCAACCACATGGTGGCTCACAACCATCTATAATGTGATCCGATGCCCTCTTCTGGCCTGCAGGTGTACATGTAGGCAGAGCACTGTATCTGTAATAATAAATAAATAAATCTTTAAAAAAAAAAAAAAAGAAGAAAAACACAGGCCCTTTCATCTTTGCATTTGTGCCAACAAGATGCCTATCCACCCGTTCTCTCATAGGCAGAGAGAAATAGAGGGAAAAAACAAAAATTCCGCCTCGAGATCAAATACGACTGGATCAGCAACAAAAACGGTAAGTCATTGCCGAGGTTTGGACAGGACTTTCGGATTTAAATATGAGGAGGTTGCCCGTGTGGATAACAGAGCTGACGCTGGGTTTTATATTGCTGCTATAAAGTTACTATAGACACTGGCTCATAGTTATTGCCTACATTCCCAGAGGTCAGAAGTTTTAAATGACCCCACTAAAACCAAGGTGTTGGTGAAGTTTATGGAAGTTCTAGGTTAGGATGGTTCTTTGCTGTCTCTGACCTCCAGGGACTACCTGCCTTCGTTGATCTGTGGCCACCTTTCAGCCAGCATGCTTACTCAAGTCTGATTCTCTATCCTTTTGATATTGATTCCTCTGCTTGAACATGAGCCCTTGTGATTACAATGATTCTTCACCACTATTCCCAAATAATGTCTCCACTTCGAATACAACTGGCTGGTACAGTTAGTTCTGTATTTAGCCACAACTGATAGAGCAACATAGTTACAGACCTCAGAACTTAAGACATGAATGTCCTTATGGCATAACCCAGCCTACCTCAGCAAGGTTAAGTGGCTCCCAGATTTTTAATTGGAAAAGTTCTGATTTTTCAAACCAAATAAAACTCTATATAAACCCAGCATTTCTGATTATCTTTCCTTATTTATTTTTAGGATGTATGTGATCAATTTAGAAGCCAAATGAAAAATGGGAAACTCCTCTGCACACGGGAAAGTGACCCTACCCGGGGTCCAGATGGCAAGACTCATGGCAATAAGTGTGCCATGTGCAAGGAGACACTGTAAGTGTTGTCCGACACAAGGGTTTGCCTGGGGGTCCATATAGTATCACAATCACACTGCAGCAGTTTGAGCAGAAAAGCTCCTGTCTTAGAAGTGAGTCCTATGACTAATGAGATGTTTATTTGCTTTAGAACAAATGTTTCTTCTGATCCTTTCTCTCAGGGAAAAAGAGGCTGCTGAAAAGAAGAAGAAAGAGGATGAAGAAAAAAGAAGCACAGGGGCAAACAAGTACGATAAGGAGGTAATATGTCAGACACATTAATATGTGAAGCTGGCTGGTTTATGTTATGGAGCGGCAGGTGATGACTCGAGAGCTGGCATGAAAGTATCTTTCAGAACACAAGCTTTATATTTTTATTTATTTTTTACAAATACATTTATATTATTACACATATATAAAGTAAACTACCTGTAGCAAGAAGGACCATGACACAATCAAGAATTATATAAATGTTATATTCTTAGTGTTCTGGCTATTTGTATTTGACAGCCTTGAAGAAAACATCTTTCCTATCTTGGTGCCTTTAAAATTCTGAATGTAAATCAATCTCCATCACATCTTGCTATTATCAGCTTATAACATCTATCTACACCTAAAAATATCTTAACCCCTAAACAATTAAGCTTCATTATAAAACTAAGCTACCTGGTCTTCAACTCCATCAGGGACTTGAGAAGGAATAAACTTGATTACCTGAGAATGTCAGGAGTGCAGGTTACTAGCTTTCCAAATGAGAAGATGACAGACACAGTTTGCTACCTGAATAGTCACCCAAAACTCTCTATTATGTCGGAGCATCTTTAACCTTCTGGCCCAATATATCTGACAGACCTATTTGTGAGACAGGAACTATTGAGGACTTGCTTACCCTGCCTTGGCAGAGTTTTGCCCTCGACTTTGCCTGCATCCAAGCTTGCTCTTTTTTTAGGCAGCATCCTGTCTGGAACATGAGCTTTATTAAGAGAGATCTACCCATGGGAACCATGGTTGGGACATGATGAAGTAGGTGAATATTATGAGGAATGAGGCATTATGTCACAAGCAGCATAATAAGACTGTGAGTGGGAGAACATTGTAGACATTCTAGAAAACATTAAGAAAGTTAGCACAGAAAGAAAAATCTACATCGGACAGCATGGGAGTGATATCCGGCTGAAGGAAGGAGTAAGAAAGAAGCCATGAGAAACAGAGAGATAGAGAGAGCTCTAGGGTTTAGGGAACCTGGCTATATTTCAAATCCAGTTCCAGGAGGGCATCAGAGTTTCTGGTTAGAGTGATGCATATAAGAGCATTTATGTACAAGTTGTATGAATAAGAGACAGCATGCAGAAATGAAGAAGCACATTTTTTTTACAAATTTATTTTGCCTCCGCAATAGATAAAGACTGCAGTAACCCAAGAGAAGGTAGAGACCAGAGCTAGCAGCGAAGATGTGGCCTGATTCTTTAAGGCTGGTCTCTGGTCTCTTAGAGTATTAAGACTTAAAGTGATGACTATTTTAAAGACATACGCCCACCCAAAAGTTCATTCTAAAGAGAATTAATTTAATTAATTTTTTGAAATGCCCATTCTCTCTCAATCATTGAGGCTATGATAGTAAACCAAAAAAAAAAAAAAAAGATATACCTAGCTCTATCAAGAGCACAGTTTGTTACTCTATGCTCTAAAACAACTCTACTGCAGTTTCTAAATGTCTATAGCACCAGCAACAGTTATCAAAGTGTTGTGACTTATCCATTCAGTGAATTCCATGGGACATTTCAAAAAGCAGTTGGGCCTGGGGTACAGGCTGGGCTTGAGGATGGGGTATGAAAAGGGAAGCCCCAGAAATTTCAATCAGGAAAACATACATTTGTAGCTTGAATGGTAACCTCTCAAGATGTCACTTGACTGCCACCTAGTGCTCAGTTCGAAGCTTTGTCAGTAGTGCCCACATTTTCACAATGGCAGCACAGATACTCACCATTATATAGCACATCGCACCTACCTATGAAATCCACTTATAAAGGCAAAATTGTAATTGGCCATATATATAAAATACTGCTCTTCAGTATGTCAAAAGAGACTTATCTATTTCTTTATATGTGCAAATCAAAATAAAATTTGAAAACTCTTTCATCTAAACAGCCCAAAATAATCTATATTGTGATTTTGTCTAATTTTTAAAATTTTTTTAATTTTTAAAAAAATGTATTCTTGTTACATCTCAATGATTATCCCATCCCTTGTATCCTCCCATTCTTCCCTCCCTCCCATTTTCCCCTTATTCCCCTCCCCTATGACTGTTACTGAGGGGGATTTCCTCCCCCTGTATATGCTCATAAGGTATTAAGTCTCTTCTTGGTAACCTGCTGTCCTTCCTCTGAGTGCCACACATACTCTGGTGCCTCATATTTGACAATGTCCCCTGGAGGGGGAGACCTGGTGGCACTCAGAGGAAGGATTTTGTCTAATTTTACAACTAAGAAAAGTTTAAGAGACAGAAACCTCATGCAAACAATATGTAGATCAGGGGATCAAATCCTGAAAGCTGGAACTATGATTTAAAAAAAAGAGTGCTGCTATATGTGTGTACATGTACAACACAAAAAGAAAATAACTCTAGCAACTTCTGGAAATGATAAGATGTTCACTTCCAGAAACAAGTTTAAGAACTCAATGAGTAAAAGATTGTCTGTGGGAAAAAATAAGTAGTCACTGCTAGTAATTTTAAGATAGGGTCTCCAAAAGTCTCTTTGGAGTTAAAGGAAATTCAAGGTAAAATATCATGAGATCAGTTCCTTTGGCACTGTTTTAAGGTTGATTTTTTTTTAATTGATAGAAAAATACCAGCTCTATTTTCTTTAAAATTAATGGCTTTTCCTCTGTCATGTAAAAGCAAAGAAGTAAACATGAGGAACTGCTCTGATTGTAGGGTCCTGCTCACAACTCCACCATTTACTTTGATTACTTAATATTTCTGAGTCTTTTCTAAAATGTGAAATGAGGATAAGGCATGCACATCATATGAGCCAAGGTGTAATGCACATGATGAAAAATACTTTTAAAAAAGATATGATTGTGTGGGCAAGCTGGCTCAAATGGTATGGGCACTTTCCTCCACTCCTGAAACTCTGAATTTGATCCCTGGAATCCACATAGTTGAATAAGAGAACCAATTTCTCTACAGGTCCCCTGATCCACACATGTTCCATGGTATGTGTGCCCATACACATATACATGAACACACAACCAATCCATGTAAAACTCTCCTTGAGGTGAGGAACAGAGCTGTGAGGTTACATGCTTGACTGTTTTGCCAGGAGAATATTTTCAGTCTATTCTGTATTTTTGTTTTTATTTGTTTGTTTGCTTTCCTTTTTTGTCTGTTTCTTTGTTTGTGGTTTTATTTTGTTGTTGGGACACGGTTTCTCTGTGTAGTCCTGGTTGTTCTGGAACTCACTCTGTAAACTAGGTTAGACTTGAACACACAGAGATTGCCTGCCTCTGCCTCCAGAGTGCTGGGTTTAAAGGTGTGCTCCTCAGAAAACTTCATACAAATGAGATGACCTGCCTGGGGCAGCAATGGGATCCACTGGAGAAGACAAATTGAACAAAGTATCATTAAATCACAGTCCTTTGAAATCTCATTTTCTCTGTTTTCCTCCAAGTGTTGTGCGGCTGTGCCTAGCCACCATGTGCTTTCTGCTCGTAAATGTCTAGAGTAAAGCAGTGACGTGCTTCTTCCCCTCTAGCTATCCTGGTGCCTTTGGGTGACAAATGTAGTAATATGTGTCCCTGTCCTCCTGTCAGGACCAATGCCATGAATTCCGGAGCATGCAGCTGGATGGAAGGCTGATCTGCACCAGAGAAAATGATCCCATTCGAGGCCCAGATGGGAAGACGCATGTTAACAAGTGTGCCATGTGTCAGAGCATTTTGTAAGTGGAGAGGCTTATCGACAGACAGGTTTGATAAATGGTGCTGTGCGCCAGAAAAAGAATTTCCGTTGTTTAGAAACATGACACTTGCTTTCATGCATTATAAGTGAACAGTCTTCATTTGTGAAGAGTACAGCTAGTGTTCGTAGCACCTGATGAGAAATTGTTCTTTTAAATGACAAAAAGAATAATTATGGCCGGGGCTTCTAAGGTGGGAAATAATCGTAACCCACTTACAAGGCAGTGTCTTGTAGAGAAAAGGCTCAGGCACTGATGAGAGCCCTGCATCTCAGAACCGCACTGCATCTTGCATATGAAGTGACCACACGTGCGGTTTTGGTGGAGAGTCAAAGAGAGAGCATTTTCTAAAATGTTGGTAAACTTTAAAGCATTGTAGCTATGTGAAGAACAAACAAACCTGTTAGTTTAAACAGAATGCAGCTATAAACATACCAAAAAGGAGAAATGAAGCTATTGTCTAGAAAAGAGTAAAATAATCATATTCTCCTAAGAATCAACCTCCCCCCTTTAGAATCCTTTGATTCGGGGTGATAGTAAGGCAACAGAATCAGAATTCGTTGAGCATGTTGCCACAATAGAATATGAGCATTCCAGCCATCAGAGGTGACAAATAAAAATGTATGTCGAGATATTGCTAAGGTTTGACACAGTACTGTTAGATTTGTTAATGTTTTGTATTAGAAAAAAATGGTTGGTTAAAGGCTATTCAACATAATCCTAGAAATATTACTCTATTGGTTTTCTTTTTTTAATTCTGCAGTGAGCGAGAAGTTAGTGAAAGAAAAATAAAGGACGAAGAAACCTCAAGTTCCCAGCCTGAAAATGATGCAAAGGTTGTGTTTTAACTAATACCAAAATATTGGCTTTACCACTCATCCTTAGAATATTACCTTTTCCATGCAGTCTTTAATGACCTATAGAAATGATCCTTGAAAGTATAGTCTTCCATGTAGTCTTTAAATAAGAAAGATACTAACATTTTATTTAATTTTTTGTTTTGACAATATAACTTTCTGTCATAATACAAGATATATATATATATATATATATATATATATATATATATATATATATATATATATAAACATATATATGGGGAGTTAATCCTTTAAATTTTTTCTTATAGAATTCTCCTATAGTGTCTGTCAATTGTTATCTTTCTGCTTCAGAATATTCACATTTGTGAAAATCCAGACGACATAGCTTTCTTTACCCCAACTGCATGCTTATCTTTGACACTTGAAATGTGAAAAGAGGCTTTGGTTAGCTTGTTGATGTTGACTGTAATGATTCTTTTGTTAGACGTCTCAAGCTTTCTGGTCAGCTTGTCTTTGACATCCTTTCCTGTTTTCTCCAAAGAATTTTCTTGGCATCTATGACTCAATACTATGCATGTATTACAATACTTTTTATCTTTGTTTCTCAAAACAAGTCAGACATCTTCATTTGGTCATTTCACAATGACCATCACATTTGTAGCAAAGAGTACCTCAAGATTCTCCTTGGCTTAAAAATGTAGAGATGAGAGAGGAAGGATGGTGGGTGGGGGAAATCAGTTGAGATGAGGAGTGTCTGTCAAGTCTTTTCTAATGCTTTCCTATCCTTCACAACCAGTGTGGAAATGCTCAAGACCTAGGAGAGGTTGCAAAACCCAGGCAGGCAAGGAGTTCTTTGCTCTCCGTTGCTGTCATAAATAAAGTGAGTACCAGTCCAAAGATATCTCCTAAAGCTGACTTTGAGAAAACCATCAACAAAGGGAAAGCCCTGCTCACCTCCTCTTTCCCGTTTTCCAGGATGAGTGCAGTGAGTTTCGAGATCTTATGACAAATGGAAAACTTTTCTGTGCACAAGTGGATGACCCAGTGCGTGGTGCTGATGGAACCGTCTATCTGAACAAATGTCACATGTGCAGGAGTGCACTGTGAGTAAGATCCTCATGCTCAGAGTTAGCCATCAGGGAACCCACATTCTTACAAATTGCTGATTGAACCTGGGAGTGGTGGCGCATACCTTTAATCCCAGCACTTGGGAGGCAGAGGCAGGCAGATCACTGTGAGTTTGAGGCCAGCCTGGTCTACAAAAGCAAGTCCAGGACAGCCAAGATAACACAGAGAAACCCTATCTCGAAAAACCAAAAGGCAATTGCTGATTGAATAATAAATGTACATGCTATAAGTTCAAGGGGATCAAAGATATGGCCAAAGGCAACAAGTTAAAAGCACTCAGGAAGACAATGTCAATACTTCTTCGTTTTTCAGAGGATATTTTTTGAGGTACGGGTGGATTATCTGTGTCACTCAGTATCAGTCATATTTGTGTGTGTGTTTTTAAAAGACATCATTCTGATCAAATCCACATGAAATGTTCCTTCTTCTTTACCTAGGACTGTCTATCTTTCCATGAGAAGTTACAGAGGTAATCATTGTGAATATTATTTTTAAATATTATTTTTTCTTTCCTCTTCTAGTGAAAAGGAAGTGTTGGAAAGGTCAGGGTCTGAAAAAGAGTCATCACCCATTAAGTCTACTAAGGAAGAAGGTGGTCCGGAATTTTCCACCGCCTCTCTGGTAAGAAGTTTCTCCCTGGATTTCTCAGGTTGAGTGTTCTTTGTCCTCCAGGGGTTGAGGAGGGGTAGGCATCATAGTTGTTTGATTAGAGTGTCACAGTGAGAATGTTTGTTTGCGAGTCTCTGCCATATCCATAGGAGATGATGTGACAGAGATAAAGAAGCATACTTTTTACATATTTCTTTTGTCACCACAGCAAATAAAGACCAGACTAGGTCCTGAGAAGTTAGAGACCAGATCTAGCAGGGAAGGGATGGCCTGAGTCTTTCACACCGGAATCTGATCTCTTAGAATGATCAGTATCTCAAAGCAGCAGGCCCACACAATTGTTCATTGTAAAGGGAGCTCATGTTTTAAAGATGAATATCGTTTCTAGCATGATTATTATTCTAGAACACGTCATAGAACCATGTCCAAGCTTACTAAGCATCACATTGTCAGAGTCCTTCTGCTGCTTCATTCTCGGTTTCATTTTGCACACTGATATCCTTTACTTAAAAGAAGCCAAAGCTAGGAAGTTATGTCCACTGAATATTATAGGAAACAACGTGTGCAATTGAATAATGTGTACCACAGTCCTTTTCTTAATCTCAACTCAGATGCAACTGGGAAAAGCAAAGGTTCTTCAATCCCGCGCAACCACTTGAAAGTTCTTAAGCAACTCTGCTCTCTGCTTTACTTGTGCAGGACTCTGACATGTGCAAACACTACCGAATATTGCCCAAGATGGGTTATCTTTGCCCAAAGAATTTACAGCCTGTCTGTGGTGATGATGGCCAAACATATGCCAACCCTTGCATGCTCTGTCATGAAAACCTGTGAGTATCCATCCTGCATCATGACATCTTCCAGTGTGGAGATTTACAACTGTAATGTTTCCTATGATCGTGCGCTGATACTAACTACATCTATTTAAAATTTTCTATTAGTCACCAGCCCATCATTCAAAATTTGTGAGTTATCTTTCCTATGTTTAAAACAGAAACCATATAAAAGTGCCCCTTTAATATAGTTGTTTGTTTCTACTACTTTATACTTTAGAGCAGTAGTAGATGAAAAGGGGTAGAGGTGAGAGCACAGTGATTGAAGAACAGATAATCCTGTGCAGACGCAGGTAGATTCACGAGAGTTGTAACCATCATCCATCTGGCATAGAGGAGAAGAAAGCAGTTGAGAACTACCATATGTAGGTGTCTCTACCACCTACAATATCTACCAATATCTTCAATGACTGTAAGACAGTCATTGGTTTCCCATCATCTCTAAGCCTTTCTCTTGGTGGAATTAGTGTAATAGAAAGTATACTAGGATAAATGTCATATATGATGTCTGTTCTTAGCTTTATTGCTGTACGTACATTTAGGACAATTATTTCATCCCTTGAAGTCTCAATTTCTTCATTGAAGAAATTGGAGACGATTCCTTAAGACGCTGAGTTTACTGGTTACAGAGAACTTTGATATTAAAATGCTGGTGAGGTACAAAGCACTGTTTAATTCTTTCACTGACTGTTTTAGCTTTGTTGATTTTCTTCTCAAATACTGATTTTACAATAACTTCTAATTGTCCCTATACACATCACTGACCTTCTCCCAACCTCCCTGTGACCCACTTTTCTTGGAAGTATAATGGCAATGCTTCATAATTAAAAGTGTGAACTACGAAGGTTGTACTTACAGCCATTGTACCTGTACATACAACATGGTGATAAGTCATTTTCCCATTTCATCTTCAAGTTTTTTTACTTTATTAATTTATTCTTGTTACATCTCAATGGTTATCCAATCCCTTGTATCCTCCCATTTCATCTTCAAGTTTTTATAGCCTGATGTATATTGCTGTTATCGTCTTAGTACATGAGTGAGCCCGACAAAGAGTTAAATGATTCATTAAATGTAATAAAACTCATAAACATTAGGAAATATCTTACCCGTACTTTTCTGTGTCTAAATAATTGTGGTCTCCCTACTATACTGTTGTGATCTCGAATGCAGTAATTCTACTACCATTTGTGAGACTAGAAATTCCTTTGATAATATAAAAATGTGGCACAGCCTGTAAATTTAATGTCTACGAGCTTATGAGTATCCTGAATATATCAGTGGGCTTTAAATGAGTTCATAAGGAATGAATTAACCTTTCCAGGAATTCAGTTACTGTATATACACCATGTCTTTCACCCCTATATACTTCAACTCCTTTTATTATAAACCTGAGGAACTCTATCATTGATTTTATTTAATCAAACTTTTCATTAATATACCAGCCTACAGTGACCCTCTAATCAAGAAAACTTCATAAACAGAAGCTCAAGTAATGGAAGATTAATGTATCTTGAGGACTGGTATTTATAGAGAAGACTCAGGCTTTCTTTGTTTGTTTGTTTCTTATAATGTAAGGCTGAAGGGTTTATTTTTACACACAGTTCAAAGTACAGTCCATTATGGTGGGGAAATGAAGGCTTCAAGACATTGGAGCAGCTGGTCAAATCGCACCTATGACCAGGAACAACGAGCAATGGATGCATTCCTTCTGCTTCTCAGCCCCTGTCTTCACTTATATGACCAGGATACTAGTTAGAGAATAATGCTAGCTAACTACAGTACATGGGTCTTCATGTATCGATTAAAGTAATCAGGATAATTCCCATAGGTGGCTTCAAGGAAACCAATATTTTCTGATGAGCTAGATGAAGCTAAAGAGAGCAACTTCAAATTAAATAATGTCCAAAACCAAATTATGCTTCTGTGATAGACGATGAATTCTTCACCATCACCACAGATGAAAAACGGGTTCTTCCTTTACAATAATTCTTTTTTTTCCCTTTACAATAATTCCTAAGTTAAAGGTCTTAAAATTCTCTCAAATATTATTTCAGGTTCTAGAAGTAACCCTGTATTATTGTATTTTATTCTATTATTTATCCTTAAAGTTATATTATAGATACTTGATCTAGTCAAACTTATCTCTGGGACCTAATTTTCTCAACTACAGAATACAATCATGTGGCTAGTGAGATGGTTCCGCAGGTGAAGGAGCTGGGTGTTCCTGTCTACCTAAAGTCAATCCCCAGCACCCACAGTAAAGCAGCAAAGTGGTTCCCAAAAGTTGTTCGTCTGTGCCATATTCATGAGTTCCAGTGCTCATAACTCTCTCTCTCTCTCTCTCTCTCTCTCTCTCTCTCTCTCTCTCTCTCTCTCTCTTACACACAAACACACACACACACACACATACACACACAGAGAGAAAGGTACACATAAAATTCTCTCTCTCTCTCTCTCTTTCTCTCTCTCTCTCTCTCTCTCTCTCTCTCTCTCTCTCTCTCTCTCTCTTTCTGATGTTAATATTTGTGAAGGAGGTTTAGATTAAGAACCTAGTGACACTGTCTTGTTTGAAATGTGACGAAATATACTCAGAACTACGAGATAAGTGAGGAGCAGAGGACAGAGACTGAACCTAGATGGTAGTAACTGAAAAATAGCTCTTTGAATATCCTACACTTTTACACTAATTTCAGTTTGGTTTTGTATTCAAATACTACACACATTTGTTTCTTGCTATATGTGAGTATTTTTTTTTATCATTGGAACATCTCTTCTTTATTTAGGATGCGTCAGACTAATACGCACATACGTAGTCAAGGGGAATGTGAAGAGAGCAGCAACCCGGAAGCAGTACCTGTTACCCCACCTGCATCTGTAAGTGCACAGGCTCTTGTGGTTAAAGTGACGATAGTTGCTTTGGGTCCTGTTTTTGTTCTCCTACACTGGGAAATGGGAATTTCTTTGGCCAAGGTATTCACACTAGTAGGTCATGTGACTGCAGAATTGACCACATTACTAGCAAGATGATTAAGTAATCATTGAAGCATGTGATAATAAGCATATACCAATTATAAAATGAAAGTGAAGACAAGGGAGACAGGTGCTAACTGCCAGACTGAAACCATTTGTTTGTAATACTCAAGTCTTTGCATATTACAAAGAATTTAATGTTCCTCAATGCTTTGTGTATAATTGCCTAATAAGATATTTGAGCATGCACTATTTGCTTTGGAATTCTCTCTGGAGAATGCCCTTTCTAGGGTAGATGAGATAGAACTTGATAATATAGAAACATCTAAATCAAAATAAGATAGTCTTGGGTTTGATTTCTGGTTTTTTTTATGTTTTTCATATAGGATATTTCTAGTGAATCACCTACATTCTCTTAATATCTCAATGAATTATTGAAAACATTTAATATACACCGACTTTATTACATTTGTCACAGTGTCAAAAATTAATGGCACCTATTATTGTTGTTGTTGTTGTTGTTGTTGTTATTAGTAGTAGTATTATTATAATATTCATCATCATCTGTATCAACCCAAAAGAAGAATTTAAGAAAAATTCTAAAGTATGAACTTAGAAGAAAAAATGTGGACACAGTTACTATTTAATTTGAATAAATTAAATTAGTTTAGCTAATAGTATATCAGTATCTAATAAATACTATTTTAATACTGATATTCACTAGAAATATTAGTTATTATACTCCATTATGTTGTCACAAGAAACTTAGGCAATAAAAAAATTGGTAAATACTCCACTTGATTTGCAAATCTTAATTAAGACTTTGTTGCCTGGTGTGGGAAAATGCAGGTTGGGTGATGTCTGGTCTCAGATCCTCAATGAAAGGACACAATATAATTGACTAAGAGCTGGAACCCATTCTTCTACTGATGGACACTTAGGCTGTTTCCATGTTCTGGCTATTATGAATAAGGCTGCTATGAACATGGTTGAGCAAATTTTCTTGCTGTGTGCTGGAGCATCTTCTGGATATATTCCAAGGAGTGGAATAGCTGGGTCTTGAGGAAGCCCTATTCCCATTTTTCTAAGATAGCACCAGATAGATTTCCAAAGTGGCTGTATGGATAAAGAAACTGTGGTACATATACACTATGGAATACTATTCAGCTATTAAAAACAAGGAATTCCCGAAATTTGTGGATAAATGGATTGAGCTAGAAATGATCATAATGAGTGAGTTAACCCAGAAGCAGAAAGACTCAAATGGTATATACTCACTTATATCTGCATATTAGCCCAAGGGACATGTCCCATGAAAGCCTTCACTTACCAGGAAACTGAGACAGAGGGGAGGACATTCTATTGGCACTCTAGATGAGAGAATCATGGGAGAATGGCAAAGTAGAAGGATCCAGAGGGTCCTAGAAACCTACAAGTAGAACATTATGATAGGCAGATTTGGGCCCAGGGGTCCCGCTCAAACTAAGGCACCAGCCAAGGACAATACAGGCGGTAAACTTTAAACCCCTACCCAGATCTAGCCAATGGTCAGAACATTCTCCACAGTAAAGTGGAGAGTGGGATATTACTTTCTCACATACTCTGGTGCCTCACTTTTGACCATGTCCCCTGGAGGGGGAGACCTGGTGGCACTCAGAGGAAGAACAGCAGGTTACCAAGAAGAGACTTGATACCCTATGAGCATATACAGGGGGAGGTAATCCCCCTCAGGAACAGTCATATGGGAGGGGAATAAGGGGAAAATGGGAGGGAGGGAAGAATGGGAGGATACAAGGGATGGGATAACCATTGAGATGTAACAAGAATAAATTAATAAAAAAAGGAAAAACAAACAAACAAAACAAAACAAAAGAGCTGGAACCTTCTGTATCCTTCCCATGTGAACTTGCAACTAGTTTAGTGATTCTAGGCCTTAATACACCTGTTTAAGAAAGGATTTAACCTAATCCATTATTCTTTGCTATTGTTTTACATACAAATTCTTAGTGGCTTACTTCCTATTTTATTGGAAGAAAACACTCTTCTTTTTCTTCATAATCTAACTTAAATACATATCTGAGGACAAAATGATCTCAGTAATTTTCTGAAAGTTCAATTTAATGGAATGAGCTTGGACCACATTTCCCTATAATTCTCATCCTGTGTAGGTGACTTGACAGGTGACACTACTTCTTGTGAAAATTAGCTGTAGATTATACAAAAATAGATGTCTTTAAGTAATAAAGGACTGTGCCAGAGGCATGACCTAACATGTTTATTATCATGAGGGAACACACAATCAATAGCGGAGTTAAGCCATGTTGGGTTTGTGTCCACCTCAATCATTGGTGTATAGTAGGTGCTTAGTTAATAATCATCGCATCATATAGAATGTGAGCATGATTTAATATTGTTAGGCTGTGGCATAGTTAATCAATTGTTTTGCAGTGCAGCCATATCCTTGAAGTTTCAGTGAGTTCTGGCATCTCTAACTTACCCATCTTCTTTTCCAGGAAAAAATGATGAAGTGATTGGTGAAAGTTACAAGGGAAAAGCTATGCCTTGATTCTAAACGACCTGCCTTCACCATCTGTGTATATAAAGAATTCTTCAAACTCATCTTTTTACTATAGAAAATGATGCAGAGCTGTTGGTATTGGACGCACTGGTTTTCAGTCTTTCTATCTCTCTCCTTCTAGACTCAGTGGTCTGATGATGTGGAGAAACCTCCACCCAATCTAATCTCTGAAAATCTGATCACAATGTTGTCTGTCCAACTGCCTGCTTAATAAAAGTAGAAACTCAGCAGAAATCCTTCTGGGGATTTGTTTATCACTGCTAGATAATAGGGATATATTTTAAATAGAAGCTGAATATACGGTACCCGTTGTGTTGCTAAGCAATACTGGTAGACAAGTTACTGCCATCGTTGGATAAGTGGGGTAATATGGGCTCTCAGGCAGCCAATACAGGTATGAAGCTACCTATTATCATATCATACCCTTACCTAGCATCTATGTTTTCATAAATATCATATATCCATTATATAAGTTCCATAATTAACACAATCTACTAATTTCTCATATATAGTTATTTATCTCTTGATAATTGCTTTTTAAATTTTTTGATATTATGGATTTCTATTTACAGTCTTGGAAAGACTAAGGAAATTAATCCACTATATATATATTCCTAAAGTGGCAATTTCCAACAGAAATATTGTATGAGCCGTATATATATATATAATTTCAGTTGTATATATAATTTAAATTTTTATTAGTTAACAAAACTAGGTAAATTTAATTCTAACTACTTATCAAGCCCAATATATCACTCATTAATTCAACTAATACAAATGTTTTATTTAATAAATCTTTGTTACTGACACATATTTTCCACTATTAGTACTAGTTTGGACCAGTCATATTTCAAAGGTTCATTGACCACATGTAGCTGAGGTGCTGCAGTGGAAGAGGCAGCTATAGGATGCAATAACAGACATGGGGAATCTGAGACAGAATGGGCTAGATACGGATGGCACCATACCACTTGTGGCTTCGGGCTTTCTGCTGAAACTCTGATATTCTCAGGATCTAGTTGCGGGTGTTCTGTGGTCTTGGTAGGTGCCAGATTCTCTCCAAGATTCTGGGCTGAGGCAGAAGAAACTGCAGAAAGCACACAGAGAAGCTTGCATCCCTCCAGCGGCCATCAGATACAGAAAATAAAATAAAATAAAAATAAATTAAAATAAAAAATAAAAAACCTCCAGAGTGACTCTGACCAACCTGGATCTGGGAAGCTAATTTTGTATTTCCTCTCTGCTCTATTGTTTTTATAAATAAATCTCCACTAAGACAAATATAATATGACTCTATGATTGTTGTCCTCTGTAACTGAATAAAAATTAATCATTCCCCATCTGTACTTTTTTTTGTGTCGTCATGGAAGAAGAATCAATGCTCAAAAATCATTTGTCAGGCATTATTGGGAATATTTTCCTGGAAATTCTGTTTTGGACAGGAGAGAGTCAGAGATTATTTGAGATGTTTCCTTCTTGTTCATATTTAGGAAACCTAGAAGCATGTTTGTCATGTCATATTTAATAATATGTTGATGGCTAATAAAAACACACTTTATATTCCATATTAAATACAATATTCATGAAAACTCCTTGACTTAACTAATTCTTTATACTCATGAAACCTTTTTTATGTTCAAATTCATTAAAAATATTTTATGAAGCTACATTTGGCCTATAAGCACATAAACATATGAGGCACAGATGAGTTTAACTTTTAAACATAAATCTTAACCACCAAGATGCCTTATTATATATAAAAATGATCCATAGTGCTAACAAAAATAAAAATCCAAAACACTCTGTTCCCAAGCTTTAGATAGATAGACAGACAGATAGATAGGTAGATAGATATATAGGCTACAACCTGTATTTACAGCAGTAGAAAGTTGGCCAAATTTAGACGGTAAGACAGAGTAAAGCCCTGGTATAGATCAACCCGGAAGTGGACAAGCACCTCCCCCTTACTCTGTTTGTAGCCTATGTTCTCTTTGGCCCCATCGATTCCATTTAATATGAGTCAGAACTGTGATTATTTGCAATCTATAATAGGAAACAATAAAGTACAAAATTTATGAATACTTGGCATTTGCTTGAAACTGAGAGAAGTAGCTGTAAGGGCTTGAGTGTACGGACTGTGCTGGCAAGGTGTATCATGAATTCTGCTGTGTTCTCTCAGAATCTACAGGCTGAGATGCCATCTTCTTGAATTGTCTGCCTCTAAAAGCATGAGAAAGTAAACCCTTT